>NC_071498.1:18125000-18750000 GCF_028408465.1 Anastrepha ludens
TGTGAAAAAAAAATTGACTTCTTCGTTTTAAATAATTTTAATGAAAATCAGGGAAAATATGGCCGTTTACTGGTATCTGTCCCCTTAAATTTCAATAACTATTTTTCGATTATGTGCATTTCGATTGTCTCACAGCCATAGAAACATGGCAAAGTGAAAATTTTAGCTCGAATTTATTTGCATCCGCATGCAGCGCCTGTCTGGTAGAACGATTACTCTGACCGAAAATTGTAAACAGAAGTTCGATGGTAATTTTTGATTAATTCCACAGGCTGCTTATTCGTGAGCTGCAGCCTGCTAGAAATGCAAATCTTGAGTGACGTGATATTGCTTAAACAATTAGCTAGACTCTTCTTAAAAATCCGCTATGTGTGTCTGTATGTAAGACACCTGCTTCACCTGCTTGCTCGCAACAGTTAGCGTTCTTGCTTAAGGGCTTAAGATTTTTAATTTAATAAAAGCATTTGCTGTATTGTTTGTGCATACATGGGATTTGCATGCCCAACTGTGCACTGTCAACACAAAGCAGTCTTCCAATTGGCCGCCTCTATTTATTGTCTATTAAAGGAGAATTAATTCATTAGGTGCCTTGTCTGATACTTGATACCACACAACCTTTTAAGATTAATATTTGTGAGTTGATTTAAGGACAAATAAGCTAAGTGCCTTAGGGTACAAGTGTGTGTAAAGTTCTTAGCAAGGTCCCCTTTTCGGTTGCTTTAAGAAGCGCAAGTTTTCTTGTTCGCTTGTTTAAAGAGTAGTTAACTTTGCATTTCCCTTTGTGTCTACTTTGGCTTTAAAGCAATGACATCTCGCATAAAAAAGTTTTCAAACTAAATATCTACATATTTTCCAACACCTAGAAGTATACCTACCCCGTTCGTTGGTGCTGTTCTGCTTAATCCAAAAGAAGTTTTGAGTTTAGTTAATGCGGCGTCTATGAGAAAAGCGCGGCTTGCTTGCTCAGCTCACAGCGAGTGGATATTTCACTAGTCAACACACAACAGTATGAATTTCAACACAGAGTATGTATATGTGTGTGTTAATATATGTATTTATTATATTTAATTTTTGAGCTTGGGTGCAACGTCCAATTTCACTGCGGCGGTTAGCAAAAGCAAAACGTTGATGTTTTTTTTATAATTTATTTATTATTTCATTTTGGCAGCACAATAAATTTGAATTGAATGGTGTTAACCGTTATTTGTTTCGCAATTTGTGTACACAGCCTACACGCACGTGATGAACGCATCGGCGGTACGTGACAAACGCGTGCGGTTGGTTGTAACGTAGCAAATTTACTACGACTCCAATCAATTTAAATTTGAATTGTGCAGTATCCAAGGATTAAGGAAACTTCGATGTTCGAATTTTCTACCGTAATATAGCACATGCACACACACACACTCACACACAGTTAGGTGCACTCGTGACAACTCAGTTATACTTGCAAACACAAATTGAATGAATTACCTAAAACTATGCAATGCGATTCAATTAGGCGTTGCGCGTCTGACGAGCGGATTTACTGTACTTTATTTGATATCGCGACACGGAAAATACTTTACGTTATTTGGCTTTGCGTTGCGTTGCGTTGCCTTGCGTGGTAATTTCAATGATTCAAGTAAAATGCTGCTAATGGATGCGACCAAAGCAACAGGCTGACGGCGTATGAGCAACTCAGGACAACTTGCGGACTGTTGCTGGTTTTTATATTCCATAAAACGTGTGACAACAACGGCTGTGCTAGCGGGCGAGACCAGCGCGAAGGTAGCCGAGCGGCTCGATAGTAGGGAATCGTGTTGCTTCGCTTCGTCTCGCTATACGCAAGCAACGGCAGTGTGCATGCGTTTGTGTGGGTGCTGGGCTGGTGTTATTGGCATTGGTCGTTTAGTTGTACCGCTACAACTGTTGGCTGCTGCCCTACGTGAGCATGCGTACATCCGTCCCATGCTGCTCACAAAGATTCATTAACCAACATGGTTAGGAGATAAATTGGTGACTCCGGCAGACTGTTGCATGCAACAGTAACACAATGCAGTGGAATTCCAATTTGAAAAAACTTTACGCAGGTAATGTTTTTGCTTTTTCCTGTTTATTGAAATAGCCTGCTTACAGAAGCCACTAAGAAGAATGCGCCTTGTGGAGGGGTAGGGGTTGGTAAGGCGCGTACTGGAATTTAATTTGTATTTGTGCCAGTGAGTGGATAGCCAAATGAGTTGAAATAAACGTTAAAAGGCGGTAAAAAGCAATTAAAAGTAAGTTTATTTTTTATTACTATTAAGCGCCTCAGAAACAATTAAATCCCTGGCATATGGAAATAATTTTACCAAAGCGTTGTGCGATTGATGCGAATTGACATTTTCGATTATCTAGCGCCCAAGTTGCTCACCTGAGCGCATATGTACAGGCATCCATCATGTGTGTATATATGTATGTCTGTATGTATGTGCATGTGTGTGTGCAACTCGTTTTGTTTAATTTATTATTAAAAAATTTAATTTGTTCTCGCTTCCCATGCCATCTCAATCAGTCGACACCAGCTCGACGAACAACTCAATGCGCTTAACTTTCATTTTTATGCACAATTAACCTTTCCTCTCTTAAGCCCCGCCGCACTGAGCTGTAGCGCTACAATGTTTCGCATACGCCCCGGCGTCCAGCCAGACTAGTGACAGCGCTTCACTCTTTGCAACGCAAAAAACGCCAATATTGTGGCGAGTTTTTAATTACGTTGCTGTCAGCAAGACTTTCGTCATTTCTCTTCGCATATTTAACGCTTCATCAGCGCGCAATTCTTGTTTTATGGCGGCTGCGACATTAATAAGGGCTGTCAAAAATCGCTCATACATTTGGTTGAAGAAGATTTGCTGTCGCCTATGTGCATATGTATGCATGTTGCCAACGATTTTAAGTATGTAAGTGCTTTGTGCATAAAAAGAGCTATGGGTGCTATTAAAATCTTAGCTCCATTTGAGTTGTAACGATACAATTATAAATTTTATATTCTTATAATGTTTTTACGCCCACAATTTACAAATTTATGCATTTTGATAGATGCTTGGAACTCAATTGATATGTAGTTTGGGTGTAGTTACTTTAACTGAAGGCGCACAGTTTGAGTGATTTGTAGGAATTAGGACCTCTGTCCATAGAGGAAGAAAAGATTAATGGAACTCTTAGAAGTCGTATAAATTTGTATGTATGTTCTTATACATAGAGTCTCTATTCTGGTTTGTTTCTTTATTAATTGAATTGTGTGAACAAAAAGACAATAAAAAGTAAATGCAGTAGAAAGCAACCTTAATTTTGCAATTAGAAGCGCACGAGGGTGAATTTTTATTACTGCTGATCTGATTTCAACGGGCTTATTGTAAGCAGATGTCAAAACATTTAAAATGTTGTTTTTGATAAATTTGCCAATAAACTCTCTGCCATGAAAATACTTTCTGCTACCAATTTTAGTGTCCAAGAATTTGGAAAACTTAGTTTTTGAATTGTGAAAATGCTTATATGCGACTTTGTATTGGTAAATATGAATATATGTATTTTGATTTTATTTGTTACTGTTAGCTACCGTTGCTATGCGCATTTCTTCAGCGAAATACGCAGGTGAATTAAGAGAGCAGTTTTCCAAATATTTATAGTGGCTCACATTTACACCCTGGCATTACACTCAAATTATACCCAAAAACAATATTTGCATATGAAGCCTTGATACTCCCATGTCTCCTAACGTAAATAGTTTTGAAAAGGAATATTTTCTAGGTTAAGGTTTTAAATCAAATTGGATTGGCTTACAATTTGAAATGGGACGAAATGGTGTTAGAAAAAGCAAGTGGGAAAAAAAAGCGAAATATTTTTAAATTGTATAACACTTCTATTCTATCAACTCACGGTCTCGGCAGTCTAGCCTGCCATCCCAGAGGTTGGTGGGTTCGAATCCCACGTAAAGCACGCTCCCCGCACTTTTCCAAATTTACCTACTTTCCCTGTTTCTAAACAAAAAACAAAAAAAAAAGTTCCTCCAATTCCATTCCCCAACCCCACAAACTTAACCTTTCCATCCTTTGGTTGGTTAGAGTGGTGATTCATAACATCCTCGTTACCAACTTGTTTAACAGTTACTTACAGCAAGACTATATCCAATCTGTGCGGTTTAGGAATCTTATTAGGCTGTTGACGTCTATGCCAGTTTCCATCCTTACTCCCGCATAAAAAGTCAGCACATTATTTGCATTGTGGCTGCTAAAACAAACAAAAAACAAAAAAAAGACACAGTTACACATTGCATTAGTGGCGTCAGCAAGAGGAAGCGGGCGACCGCGGTAATAGCGCAGGCACACGAAATTTAGCGAAGTCCTCAACCATCTGTGCGATCCTTCTGCCAAAAAAATGTTAGACACAGATGGCGGGTCCAAGCAGTAAGAAGACGTTATTCCTAAGCAATTGCAGGTGGGCATTCCTATTATTTAGGACTGGTAGCGGCAGGCTAATCAACTACTCAAAACAGAGTAACGAAACCAACGCAAGACTGAGTCTTGACACAGGCAAAAAATGTGGAATAGCGCACTAAGCAGTACGGAGAGAATATAAAGAACTGGACCACAGTGTAGGTCAATGTTATTTTAAAGATGACATAGAAAAATGTAAAATTGCACGGATTTTTAAAGCCAGAAGTAAAGTCTATATTTAAAAACTGCTATTTATGTAACTTAAATGAGAAAGAAACAGTTCAACGTTTTCTTGGGTGCTGCCCAATATTAAAACAATACCGCTGCGCTTTTTTTGGTAAGACTTTCCTTATTAATACCGACAGAGTTCAAGCTCTAAATGGTGTAAATGATTTTCAATGGAAAAAAGTAATAAATATATTTTTTACTGGTGCTTTAAAATACAGACAATTTATTATTATATATATGAATACTTTTGTAAATTAAAATCTATCAAATTTATTCGACAGACGATTTTTAAAGCCATTGTCGTATGTTCATTTAAATGAAGTTTAAAAATATTGTAAATAGTTTTTTAAGAGTTTTGTCAAAAATAAATTAATACATCTATATATTATCGCTTGGAAGATGCTTGGAAAACTAACCATCGGCACCAAACGTTTGGTTGTGTGGCCGTAAGATCGAGCCATCTGTGTACCAGTGCAGGGTACACTCCTAAAGTTTCCTTTCAAATGCAGGTCTACTCCTGTTTAACTTATCGCCCAGTTCAATTCTTTTCTAATTTGATGACTTACTGATCATCTCTGGGTAGCTGGGTAAGTGGGAGCTGCAGCCTCACCACTTCCATGTTTATAGATGGCATCATTTTTCTGTACCAAAGCCTTCCCTGGTAATATTCGGCAGGATACGCTTGGCTGATTGTTGAATAACTATATGAAGCGGTGTCAGCTCAAGCATCACCTCCATTGCAGCCATTGCAGCTGTAGGGCAGGTCCGCGTCGCCCATGCGTATGCTAAGCGCTGAAGCTTAATTAGCGCTGTCCACACTGTCGAGAGAGTAGCGTTCGATGCCCAAACGACCGCTCAATATGTCACCGTGGGCTTATTATCATGATGTACATCCAACTCAGGGTTCTTGGCCTACATTTCTGACGAAAGAAATTTTAACCAAAACCAAAGGACCAATGGCAGAAATGTACAGAATAACAGATGGCTAGATCTCAATCCTATAGAGGTTCCTGTTGTCGTGCACACAAAGTTTTTAGCCACTGCTATGACTTTAGGTGTTGTGAGCAACAAAGGACATGTTGGACATGGCACCTCACTTCTTCACTTCACTCAAAAATTTCGAGGAATTCTGCTGCATATGTCGAGGTTCTGGAGACAGTAGTGAAAACCTGGATCGATAGTGTACGTGGTGATAGTCCGTCCGTCATCTTTCAGTAATACTCTGCTCGTGCACATAACACTGAACTTATGACCGCCTCACTCCCCAGACCTTGGTATCCCGGACTATTACGTGGGCGTCGTGTATCGCAAAACAAAGCATTCTCACAACATCATTTCTTCTCGGAAGGCTGCAAGTAATACCGTTATGATTAATATGAATGAGGAGTATTTGATTCGGGCATGCAATCGTTTCCGGACCCGGATGGAAGAAGTTACTGCAGGTAATGGACATTTTATTGACTGATTTTATGAACCTAAAATGATCTTGGCGGCCGCCGTAGCCGAATGGGTTGGTGCGTGATTACCATTCGGAATTCACCGAGAGGTCGTTAGTTCGAATCTCGGTGAAGGCAAAATTAATAAAAACATTTTTCTAATAGCGGTCGCCCCTCGGCAGGCAATGGCAAACCTCCGAGTGTATTTCTGCCATGAAAAAGCTCCTCATAAAAATATCTGCCGTTCGGAGTCGGCTTGAAACTGTAGGGCCCTCCATTTGTGGAACAACATCAAGACGCACACCACAAATAGGAGGAGGAGCTCGGCCAAACACCTAACAGAAGTGTACGCGTCAATTATTTATTTTTTTTTTTTTATATGATCTTGTTTTTTGTTTTGTTAACATGTTCGGGAAAAAAGAAATCCATTATTTTTATTGTTTATTTTGGCCAAATGGTTTTTTTCCCTTGTTCACTCCACTCGGGAGCATAGGACTTCGACAAGACTCTGTCTTGCGTTGGTTTCGTTAATCTATTTTGCTTTCTGGCAGCCCTAAATAGTGGGAATGTCCACCTGTCGTTGCTTAGGAATAACGGCCTCTTACTGCTTAGAGCGTCATCTGTGTTTCACATTTTTTTGCCAGAAGGATCGCACAGACGGTTGAGGACTTCGCTAAATATTGGTGTGTGATTGCCCGCTTCTCTTGCTGGCGCCACTGATGCAATGTGTAACTGTGTCATTTTCTTTGTGTTTTGCTTGTTTTAGCAGCCGCAATGCAAATAATGCGCTGACTATAGTCCGGGAGTAAGGATGGAAAGGATAAGGTTTTTTGGGGTTGAGGAATGAAATTTTTGTTTTTTATTTAGAAACTAGGAAAGTAGGTAAGTTTGGAAAAGTGCGAGGGCCGTGCTTTACGTGGGATTCGAACCCACAACCTCTGGGATGGCAAGCTAGTGCATTTATGCTAGACTACCGAGGCCGGTTTCCAAATAGTTTAAAATTGTTTTATGGACGATCTTTGGTTTCGGGGCGGTGCTACACCGCCGATATTTCCGACATTACGGACATTTTCTTTAACATCAAAAATGCCTGAACGGAATCGGTGAAACCAAAAGTGCACGCAATTTGCCGTACAGTATCGGCGACATAAACACCATTCACAGTGGCCTGCCTTGCATTTTCGCCTTTATCAAAGAAAAACTGTAAAATGTACCGACTTTTCTCTTTGTTGACACCCTGTAACTCACAACGGAATGGAAGAAACAAATAACTGCAACGATTTTTTTAGTGTGAAATGTTACTTGGACAACGAGCATAAACTTTAAATTGTTTGATCGATACTTTCCCAGATATCGATCACTACAGCCATCTACCGAGAAAATAGTAGCATTCTTTCTAATATTTTAACTAAGACCGAAAAAAGGCCGCAGTAGCATTTTAAGTGTATGTGGGTCTCAGAAAATAGAAGAGTTTTTTCCTGTAAATGCAAGCATAGCCTGCGAGTTAGTTATTTTGTGATTAATACACAAATAATGATTGATTGAATGATATGATTAATACCAAAATCAGCAAAAGTGAACTTATTTAGTATCAGAGACAACCAAACACTCCATATTTCACTTGCTGCAGCGTATGAAGATGCGAAGAAAATGCTTTCATAATTATAGCAAAGAAATAATGTTTTGGATTATACAATTTTCATATTGCATCTGGTACATTTTTTCTTACTGCTTCTAATCTTCTAATCACATCCACATATATATATATACTTACATCGGAATAAGTTGGCGTAGTAAAGTGTTGAGCAGAGGGGCAGGCAGTTGCTTTTGTCCGGGAAATATTGCGTTTCTCGCTCACTTAAGTTGTTGTTTACTGTTTAATAGCCAAGGGTTGTTGGAAAAGTTTTTTAAATATGCTAATACAATATATTACAATTTATGTGAAAACTTGGCGTAGTGCAAAATTCACAATGCAAGGAATAGTTTGAGCGCTCGGGTATCATAAAGCTAAGTAGTAAAATCAACATCAACTATTTCTTCCTAAGGCATTTTAGTCTATTCCGGGCGCATAGTTCATTTTACGCTTTAAAAAATATGCTTATAGAATAGTTTGCGAAATTTCCATGTATTCGACAGTTAAGTAAAAATTTGGTTGCACATACGTAAATATATATAAGTACATTCGTTTACACATTTTTACTCGAATGAAGTAAGGAATTTACACAAATTCAACAGATTTAGAAAACACCCGTTATGTATTGTAAATATAAATTTATATTTCCAGGTATATAAATTTTCAGTTAAGAGACATAACCATTTAGATGGGGAATTCCAGAGCATAATTAGTGAAAAATGTAACCCTTATTATAAAAAACAAAAATCTTAGAAAATTTTACACAAATTATTTGAAGAGGAGGGAAGGCGAGAGGGATCAGGAAAACATTATAATACTGCGGGTACTCCAACTTGGGAAGAATGCTGCTCTCTTAAACACATATTCTTAAATGCAAAATACGAGGGCTGCTTTTTATATTTGGCACCTTTACAACATTACTTTTGATGTGCTATAATTCGATATTTTTATCAAAGTTTGGTATTTTTTGCATAAGCTTACATGTAACATTTTCATTTACGAGCTTTATTTGCTCTTTTTTCAGTGAGCTGAAGAATTCAGCTCGCCCAAAATATCGAATTACGAGGTTTAGTCCAAAATAAACAAGATGGGCATCGTAATATTGTTTTTGATGGCGCCATCCTTTTAGTGAGTTAGTGCGTTGGAAGACACAACCCTAGCTGACTTCCAGTGAAAGCTTGGTGACATTCGGTTGAGTGAAAGCGAAGTTATTGCGTCTAAAGTGTTTGTGTCATCGGTACAAAAATGAGTTTCGCACAAAGAGCTAATACCATATTTTGTTTTAAAACTGGTAAAACGTTTACCGAAACATTTGAATTGACGAAAAAAGTTTATGGCGATGATTGTCTATCTCGTGCCAGAGTTCATGAGTGGTTTACACGTTTCATAGATGGTTGTTGGTTGTGCGGGCATAAATGACAATGAACATACGGGTCGCCCAAAATCAGTAATCACCGAAAACTCCATCGAAATTGTTTGTAAATTCATCAAAAAAGAACCGAAATCATAGTTCAAATTCATGGAATTGGAGTGGAATATCAGCAAAACATCGATTTATCGCATTTTAACTGGTCATTTGCGCTTACGAAAGGCCTGTGCGCGATTCATTCCGCACAAGTTAACTGAGGACCAAAAATTGCTCAGAATTCAACATTCGAAAGACTTCATTAAAGAGGCGAGATAAGACGATAACTTCCTTTACAACAGTGCAATGATGATGAAACGTGGAGTTTCCAAAATGAGCCTGAAACTAAGCATCAAAAATGCCCAATGGAGGGCCCCAGACGAGCCACCACACAAAAAATCGCGTTTGGAGAAGTCAAAAGACAAGTCGATGCTCATTTGTTTCCACAAGGAGTTCATGCTAATGGGCCAAACCGTCAATGCAATTTCCTATCTTGACGTTTTGAAGTGTTTGAGGCATCACATTTATCAAATTCGCCCTAAATACCGCGAAGGAGGAAGCTGGCGCTCATTGCATTGCAATGCGCCATCTCATCGATCCACTCTTGTTACTTAATTTTTGACTAGAAATCGCATTTTAACGATCAATCACTCACCGTATTCGCCTTATATGGCTCTCTGTGACTTGCACCTATTCGGAAAATTGCATTTGGTTATGAAAGGAAAACGTTTTGCGTTCATAGAGGCCATCCAAAAGACTTGTACCGACATCCTGAAGGACATTCCGGATTCCGGTCAATGACCTGAAACACTCTTTCGAAAAGCTTTCATATCGCTCGAAACAGTGCATCGAGGTCAGAGAGGACTATTTTGAAAAAATAAACCCGAAGTTATAAGAACAAAGCTCCTGTCGTTTCTATTTTAGCTCAGTCTTGGTTGTTTTAGACTTCACTTTGTAGTTCGTAAAAATTTTCGAGACAGCGTGCATTGATCCACTTACTTCGACTTTTGACATTGAAACGCCGCACTTAGCCATTGCGCAACGCTGGTGCAACGAGTGAAAACGAGTACGTCGATCCTTGCAGGATAAATTTCGTAAAGACCGCGCAAAAACGGTTGTTCTGCCAGAAAAAAGCAATGCTGTGTGTCAATTTTAATGCAGGATCGTCACGTGACACATCGCGAGGTAGAGTGGTTCTTGGGTATTAGTGGAATCAGCATACATTCAACATTAGCCGTTAAGAAGATTTGTTCTCATTGGATACCGCATAATTTGGGAATTGCCCAAAAAAGCACTCATTTCGATTGGTGTAAAGAAACGCTGAAGAAATTCAGCCGTGGTTCAAAGAGAGCACGTCTATGACGTGGCAACAGGTGACGAATATTGGATCCCTGCATATGAGCTGAACACAAAACAGCAATCGCTTATATGGATATTGCAAGACGAGTTGAATCTAACTAAAGTTGTTCGAGAAAGAAGCACCTCAAAGCAAATGGGCGCCTGTTTTTCGGAAAATATGATGATGTCGCAACTGTATCGCCAGAGACACTTAAATAACCAATTCTGAGTTTGGTTTTTTTTCTTGTTCACTTCTCTCGGGAGCCTCGACGAGATATTTGTCTTGCGTTGGTTACGTTAATCTCTTTGATTTCTGACGGGGTGGGTGATTAGCCTGCCGCTACCAGTCCTAAATTTATGAACAACGCCTTCTTACTGCTTGGAGCGCCATCTGTGTTTTACATTTTTTAGCCAGAAGGATCGCACAGATGGTTAAGGACTTCGCTAAAGTTGCCAATTCTGAGTATTACACAAATATTTGTTTGCCAGAAGTTTTCGGGGAAGGAAGGACAGTGAACAACCGCTTCAACCTAACCTAACCGCCGAAGATGAATATTCTTTGGCCAAGATAATGCGAATTCTCACGTATCGGCTTACACAACAGAGTTTCTGAGCACTCAAAAGATCGAATTAATGGGTTGTTGTTGTTGTTGTGGTTGAAGTGGTTGAATATTTCCACTGAAAAACTCCTAATTAGTGACCAGCCCCGTTTTACTACCACTGTCTCGTGTGATGATGTCTTTTTTTTTTTTGTTTCCAAGTCAGATCCATTTAGTGACGTCCAAGTATAACAGTATCGTTCCTTTATCTCAATGTCTGAGAGCTCCTTAATTTGCTGTAGGAAACGTTTTTTAGCGCCTGAAGCAGCTATTGAAGCCTCTCTCCAAAACAGTTTTGATAGTATTCACTTCTGAGTGGCAAAAGTGCTTTGAAAATTGGTCCGGGCGAGTGCAGAAGTGTATTGTCTTCCTAGGAGAATATTTTGGAAATATTTAAGAATTTAAATTTATTCTTAATGGAGATATGCAATAGAAAAATAAATGTGAAAAAATGTAATAGGACTATGAATAAGTTCGTGCGGTTTTTTTTCGAAATTTGAAACTTTATTGACGTAAAATGGTTACAAATTTAATATTCAAAATATTGTCCATCGCTTACTACTACTTTTTCCCATCTTTCTGGCAATTCACGGATTCCCTTTGTGAAAAATTCGGTCGGTTTTGCCGCAATCCACGAATCGATCCATTTTTTGACTTCATCGTAATTACGGAAGTGCTGGTCAGCCAGGCCATGTTGCATCGATCGGAAGAGATAGTAATCGGATGGCGCAAGGTCTGGACTATACGGCGGGTGGGGTAGGACATCCCATTTGAGCGTTTCTAAGTATGTTTTGACCACTTGTGCAACATGTGGCCGAGCATTGTCATGTTGCAAAATAACTTTGTCGTGTCTATCGGCGTATTGCGGCCGTTTTTCTCGCAGTGCTCGGCTCAAACGCATCAATTGTCGTCGGTAGACATCCCCCGTAATCGTTTCATTCGGTTTCAGTAGCTCATAATACACAACACCCAGCTGGTCCCACCAGATACACAGCATAACCTTCAGGCCATGAATATTCTGCGCCGACGTCGATGTTGAAGCATGGCCAGGGTATCCATACGTTGCCCGACGTTTTGGATTGTCGTAATGGACCCACTTTTCATCGCCAGTCACAATTCGATGCGAAAAACCCTTTCTTTTGTGCCGTTGAAGCAGTTGTTCGCATGCCATAAAACGGCGTTCAACGTCTCTTGGCTTCAATTCATACGGCACCCAATGGCCTACCTTTCGGATCATTCCCATGGCTTTTAAACGTTTGGAAATGGTTGATTGATCAACTCCCAAAGTTTTTGCAACCTCTTCTTGCGTTTGAGCCGGATCTTGATCGAGCAATTCCTCCAATTCGGTATCCATGAACTTTGGCGGCGCACCCTCGCGTTCTTCGTCTTCCAAGCCAAAATCACCACTTTTAAAGCGTGCAAACCACTTCTGGCACGTTCGCTCAGATAGAGCATGCTCACCATAAACTTCCACCAAGATACGATGACTTTCGGCTGCTTTTTTCTTCATATTAAAATAATGAAGAAGAATTCCCCGCAAAAACACATTATTTGGCACGAAATTCGACATTTTCAAGTGTGGTAAAAATATTGTTGTTTACGCTTCAAATAAAAAACTTATACTGACGTTTGTGCCTTATGACAGTAGCTCTCCAATGAATGTTTGGAAATGTGGATCGATGGAATAATAATCAAGTTACGCCATCTGTTGTAAAACCGCACGAACTTATTCATAGTCCTATTACAAAAATCCATTGTGAGATTTCTGTTTCTGTGGAAAGGAATTGCGCACAGAAACGGTGCAGAATAAGTCCACTAAATTCGGGGAGCATTGACTTGTGTACTTTCAAAAATAGACTTGACCTCTTTAATGATTGTTGACATATGTTAATGAAATTCCTTCAGTATGGCAACTATTCAGCAATTTTTTCCGGCGAACCTATTTTTAATATTTTTTACACAGGCGGCTCTGCCGATAATATCTTTAAAAGTGAATTGAATAATATTAATTAAATGCAATAATTGAAATAAAATTGATTATCTTAACAGTTATAGTACACAGATCGAATATGATCACTTAATCATCCATCATCGGCTCAAAAAATCTCAACATTTCAAATTTAAAACCCGCTTTTCATTTGCACACATCTGTGCTGCGAAATTGAACTCCCTAATCTATTCTTCTATTCTATTCTTCTATTTGTTGCGAATATTTGATTAAAGTAACATTTGCTTGTCAAAGTGACATAGATTTCATATTTGAAGCCTCTTAGTTGTGCGGCATAGCTCCCGAAAATTGTTTTCTTAAATTCGAATTGACTTCTTTGCCATCCATCAAGAACCCCTTTTACTTGCCTTTAACCCAATTATCGTAACAGACAATTGCATCGTAAGCATCTACTGTGGAAGTACCACGTAGGAAAAACTTAAGATGAATACGAATTTCTGGGTGAGCATTAGAAAGAAAAGAAGAAAGAAAAGTCAAAGAGCAGTAAACCCACAAAATCGCTATTCTCACTTCTGGATAAAGAGATAATGTGGTTTTCTCGCAGTAAAAATATAGTAAGTAGGGGTGTTCTTTCGCCCCTACTTTGGCCAGTTGATATTGACGAAGTTCTGATAATGCTAAATGGGGGTGGGGTTAAGGTAGTTGCATACGCCGATGACTTGGTCCTGATGGTATCGGGACAGTTTCCCTCAGTCATGGCTAAGATTTTGGAAAGGTCACTGGCTGTACTCAGTCGCTGAGATGCCACTTGCGGCCTCCGAGTCAACTCTGACAAAACGGAGCTGGTGCTATTTACCAGATAATATTAACGAGCACCCTTTCGACTTCCCAAATTAAGCAACCGCGTTCGCCCGCTCTCATCGGAAGTTAGGTATCTTGGAGTGATACTTGACTCCAAATTCCATTGGAAGCTACACATTGAAAATCGGGTAAAGAAGGCCAGTATAGCCTTGTACTCATGCAAATCTATGTTCGGTAAAAAATGGGGACTCAAGCCACAGGTCGTGGCTGTTGATGTACAACGCAGTGGTTTTGCCAATTTTAACGTATTGATGCCTAGTTTGATAGGAAGCTCTTCGGAAGGACTATAATATCACTAAACTGGGAAGGGTGCAAAGGACTGCATGCATTGGCAACACCGGAGCATGTAAAACTGGCCCCGGTGCTGCCCTGAATGTCCTTTTGCAGTTTGTGGGTCGTGCCAGGGCAATCTTTCCAAGTAGACAGGATTGGATCGAAGGGAAAATCTGTCCCAAAGCTTGCACCACTGTCTTCACTGACGGTTCTAAGATGAAATCGGGCGTCTGGGGGTTTCTCTAAATCAGCCAATTTATCTATCTTCTTTCAACTGCCGAATATTGCTAGTGTTGTTTAAGCAGAAGACTTTGCGATCCTGCAGACATGCAAAATGCTTAGAGAACGCGGGAGCGAGGGAGATATTAAATTTTCTCCGATAGACAAGCCGCGATTAAGGCTCTGACGACGCCATGTTGCAGAACGAAACTAGTAAACTCCTTTAAGCCCTGTAAAGAGGAGATCAAATCTCTTGGGAGAGCAGGTAACATTTCTCTGATCCGGGTTCCAGGACCCAGGCACATAGAGGGAAGTGAAATTGCTGATAAGCTTACGAGGAAGGGGACTGAGTTTGCTTGAGAAACCTCCTAACCAGTCACCGGCATCACCCGACAGTGGTTAAAAGGGGAACTACACAAATTATTTCTCAGGAAAGCGCAGAAAAGATGGAGCTCCATTTCTTCATGTGCTATTTCGAAAACCCTTTGACACCAGTACAACATATGTACGAAGGACTCTGAAAATCTTTTTGACTCCTCGCTATGCAATTTTGAAACTCGTGGCTTTGTTTACCGGTCACTGGACGATCGACACAAACGCGGAATAGCTAGGGTTACCATTTAACCCCCATTGCAGAAGCTGTGAAGGAGCAGTGGCAGTTACCTAGGGCTGTAACTTTTGAATTACATAGTTATAATAAAATATAATTATAAAAAAAAATTTAAACCAATTTTTGCTAGAAAATATATAAAATTAAAAACTGACAAATTGTCTAACTTTTCAAAGAGTGGTAAAACTGTTATTTCCACCAGTCACTTTAAGAGAAAGAATAGTTTCGCAAATTAGTTAAGTCTCCAAATTCCCTAGAACCCCACCAGCCGGGAAATAGTATTTTACCCCTCAGGATGCTAAGCATGTACGCGCATAGATATGTACATAAGATGATATGAATTTGCATGTATGTATGTTGTTGGTAGTGGAGCTTGTGTGTGTTACTAGTCACGCTCTTTAAGCCCATCCCTTCTGGAGCACACAGAAATGGGCTGCACCAGCTGCTGGTTCTTCTTTTTATGGCAGAGTCTATGAGATGCTATTTTTAACCCAAACAAGAAATATTGACAATTAATGACAGAAGCGATCTACAACACGCCACATGCCTCCCATGCCTCCACCCAAGCCAACAATGACTTTTGAAATAACAAGACTGGTGACACTATATTAGGCTTATGTGCCAATCCAAAGCAATTCCCACATGGGAAATTGTCAGAAATTGCAGCCGATTTATTTATGTACTAATACACATGATTTTTGTTCATGTATGCAAGCGTTAACGCACACACATATAGGTACACATGCAGATATACTCGTACTTGCATGGAGACGTGATTAGGAGTTTGTGTCCGTTTTGCAAATCATAAATTGTGAGCGTTTCGGTATTTTCCATGTCTGTTTTGACATTTTTTTAGTGTCATTTTTTTAGTGATTTAGGTTTGTTTTCTATCAACACTCATGGATATGTACACACTCATGTATACATATGTATGTATATGTGCTCACTATATATTGGTGACAGGGGAGATTTGGCAAATTTTTGATTGATGTGTTCCGTCAAACCGATTCAGTTGGCCAAGTTAACAGCGCAAGTAGTTGTTGTCCTTTGACAGGTGTTGTTGCTATTATGCAAGTAGAATATGACTCATGTGTGTATATGTGCACATATATATATTGTATATATGTTAACAAACCGGAATCGTGATCAATTTAGATAAAAAGACTCCAAAAGATCCGCCTAGATGCTGTTTTAAAATGAAACATGCACAAATTTAGATTCTTCAGCTTTCAATTATTTTTATTTAATTTTTATTTTATTTAATTTTAATTTTATTCAAAATACTGCTCTTAATTATATGTGAAAAATTAATATACATCATTTAAACTTGCGTGTGGAGTTGCCAGTCTCCCATCGGACGCATCCCCGGGTGGCTCGACAGATATGTAGGGTAGGTGGGAAATAAAATACTACCCGCGTACCAAAACAGGCAAATATCAACTTGCAATATTGCAATTTTTGTCATCGAGTTGAAAAAAAAAAAAATAAATCCATTCACTGTCTGTCTTACAATAAGCGGCTGTTGGTCAGCGTCTGACTCAGAATGAGCGGCAGTACATTGAAGAAGGAAAACTATAAACCATTTAGAAGGCAACGGGAAACCACTTAAGTAAACTATCACGAAAATAATATAATAGTGATTAACAAATTTAATGGAAATTTGGACAATGAGCGCGTCTACAGCTCAAATCCGCCAAACTGTCGATTCATGAGTACCTAATTGCTGAGAACGTCGAGATGTTGAAGGTAAATCAGTCACACTTTGCGCTACAGCAGCAATAACCGCAACAGATCGTCCAGTGTGTGGTCTCCGAGTCCCTTTTCTATGCTCGACAGAAGCAGTTTCTTGAAATGTTTTCCCCAATCATTGGAACTGTCGATTCATTCCGATGATTACTTCCATCAAAAAAGTCACGAATTTTGCGATAAGTTGTTTTTAAAGATCGACCATGTTTAAAATAAGTTTCAATAATTTTAACGCTCTGCTCTATCGTGTAAAATTGTACATCTGTTTACTTCGCAAATGTCAAAAGTTACGTAAAATTAAGGCTGGTTGGTTCGTTAAAGTGGTGATTCTTCCAGAATCCAACTAGCGCTTCCGCAACATTTTGTTGCCACATCCTCGCTACCAACTTGCTTAACGGTTATTTACAGCATGACTATATCCAGTCTGTGCGGTTTAAGAACCTTATTAGGTTGTTGACGTCTAAGCTCGACAGTTGTTCGAGATTTTCGAACAGCGGTCGGCCCAGGATTAACATTCTGTCCTTCCATAGGGCAGGGCATTCACAGAGGAAATGGAAGATTGTCTCCTTTTTCTCCGGTTGCTTACAACTGTGACAGTATGTATTGTGAGGTGTACCCATTTTGGCTGCCTGCTCTCCGATAGACCAAAAGCCAGTTATGACTGCCGTTAGCCTCCAGGCGTCCCGTCGTTTCATGTTTATTAATGTCGACGATTGCTTGAGGTTGTAGGTGGGCCACAACTTTCTGATAAGTTTTGCATTTTGTCTGGGCTTTGCACCTACAATCCGCGATTCGAGGGTATTTTTGGTACTGTCTGGGAATTATTCACTACTGACATCTAAGCGCCCTTTTTGAGAGACCCTTTACTATTGGGTTGGCAACTAAGTAATTGCGGTATGAGTGAAATACGGCTTCAGTTGAATTTCGCAAGTTCATAAAAAGTTAAGTGCTGTTTATGGTGACGAAGCCTTAAAAGAACGACAGTGTCAAAATTGGTTTGCCAAATTTCGTTCTGGTGATTTTTAACTCAAAGATGAAAAACACTCTGGTCGTCCAGTTGAAGTTGTTGACACCCTAATCAAAGCAATAATAGATTCGGATCGTCACAGTACAACACGTGAAATTGCAGAGAAGCTTCATGCACGATCTTTACAAAACTCCTTGAATGGTAAAAATTTCTATAATGATGATGATGTCAAATCGTACCTGATTCAGTTTTTTGCAAATGAAAACCAGAAGTTTTATGAACGTGGGATCATGATGCTGTCTGCAAGATGGCAAAAGGTCATTGATCAAAATGGGAAATACATTTCAGAATACAGTTATTTAGTTCCATGAAAAAAATGTCTTTGAATTTCTAAAAAAAATCCGCAATTATATTACTTACAGTTAGTAACAGAAGTAAGTATACACCGGATACGTTTTCAATTTCCCCCCAATCGATTCCTTCAAATAACCTAAGTTATAACAAAATTGTGTTTTATTTACATGAAAGCAATACAAAAACCATATTTAATCCAAATAATGGCAAAATTTTAAAAAGGAACAAAATTATAGCTTTTTATATTAAACTTTATAAAAATTCATGTCTCAAACTAATATAAGTATACAGTTCATCATATTATTAATTTCTGAAATCAAAAACATAATTAAAATCAAATCCTGGTATTTGGTAGGATAACCATTAGACTTTACAGTCGCTCTAAGTCGTGATGGCATTAATTTCACCAAGTTTTCAGTAACAGCTGGTGGTATTTTATTCCATTCCTCTTGAAGGACGTTTTTCAGTTGTTCATTATTCCTAATCGGATGTTTACGTATGTATTTGTCGCTTTAAATGTTCCTATAAATGTTCGATTGGGTTGGTATCCGGGGGCTGTGGCGGTGTTTTCAGCTGTTTTCGCACGTTATAACAGGTGGCGCTAAAGTAATCCTCCTTTCAGAAAATGCTATACATTTTGCGATTGGCCCCTAATGTCACTTCTGTTTTGACATTTGTGTAGTAAACACATGCGAAATACACGTTAATAAACAATCTTACGCTACACTGCTCCAGAACGCGGAATATTGCTGACTATTTATTTGACCAATAATCGGTCGGTGACTTTGGCACAACGTGAATTTCGTCGCAGATATCCTCGCCGTCCAACGCCTACTGGTGAAAGACTGCGACGTTAGGCGCTCGCCTCGAAGAGACTGGCACAACACGAGATGCTGCCAGGCGTGGCAGACCCCGGAGTAGCCGTTCTGCAGAGAATATTGCTGCTGTAGCCGAGGATGTCATGGAAGCGCCGTCGACATCGACCAGACGACGTGCCACGCAAATGGGTATCAGTCGACGGTTTTTACAGCGAATTTTGGTCCAAGATTTGAAGATGTTTCCGTACAAAGTCCAGTCGGTGCATCAGCTGTTAGCTGCTGACCGCCAATCGCGTCTAACATACGCTCAAGCCATCCTTAATCACCCCCAAGAGGAAGATGATTTTTCATCAAAAATAATCATGAGTGATGAGGCCCATTTCCATCTTAGCGGGTACGCAAATAAAGAAAATTTACGCTTCTGGGGCACTGAAAATCCGCGTGTAACCCACGAAGAGCCATTACACCCGCTCAAAGTCACTGTATGGTGTGCTGTTTTCGTTGGAGGAGTCATCGGACCTTTTTTCTTCGAAGACGTCGCGGGCCAAACGGTTACTGTGAATGGTGAGCGCTACATAGCAATGATCGACGAGTTCTTTTTGCCGCAACTTGATGAATTGGGATTGGAAAACATGTGGTTCCAACAGGACGGTGCAACGGCACACACTGCACGTGCCACAACCGATATGCTGAAGAATGCATTTCCCGGCCGCCTAATCTCCCGTTTTGGCGATTTGCACTGGCCAACAAGATCGCCTGATTTGACCGCTATAGACTTCTTTTTGTGGGGCTTTTTGAAGTCGCGGGTTTATGTCAACAAGCCTCAGACTCTTGCAGCTCTTAAAGACAATATCCGTCAAGAATGTGAGCACTTATCGCCGGAAGGTTTGGCCAAAGTGATGGAAAATGCCATAAAAAGGGCTCAAATGGCAATCAACTGTGGCGGCGGCCATTTACATGACATCATATTCTCGACTTGATGTAAAAAAAATTAAAAGATCAAATAAAAATATTCCATAAGAAGATCAAAGTTTTTCATTCTTTTTAAATTACAGCCAAAAAACATAGCAAGGTTACTTTTGCGCCACCTTGTATAACAGCCACTATCGTACAATGTTGGATGTGTGCTTGGGGTCATTATCCTGCTGGAAGATAAGCGTTCCTCCAAGGCTTAATTTCGTAGCGCTTTCTTTTAAATTTATTTTCAAAATATTTAAATAACCATATCGGTCCATAATATTTTCGATAAATACCAAGTTTCCAAACCACTTGATAGCAGACGATCTATTCTATCGTGCTCATTTATTATTCGTATCATTTCTGGATCTATTGATTGTCCTTCCCTTTTAAGTAAAATTCAATTTAATATACCCAATATGAGACTCCGACAGTACGAAACCTTTAAAATTGGCTTCTCGAGAACCAACTACGGTGAATGCTTCGATTCCTAGGGCATGCGCAGATTTAAATGTTTTTCAATTCTTCTGGTGCTGATTTTACATGGGCGTATGGCATCGCATAAGGTTTGATCTACCAGGTAGAAGTGATCTCAGAAATGAGGTCTTCGATCCTAAAAGAACAACTTGGAAACGATATCAGGAATTACTAGAATCAAAGGTCGATTCACTGCCTATCAACATAAGTTCTGTTGGTGAACTAGATGAGGCAGCGTTTCAACTAAGTGATACAATAATTTCAGCATACCACGAAAGCAACGTAGTCAAAACACGTAATGTGACTAGAAAGGTCCCATGGTGGAATGATAAGCTTGCCAAAATGCGTAAAGAAACAAGACAACTTTTCAATCGTTGTAAACATGGGACGACTACAGGGTTGCTCTAACAAATTACAACAAAGAATTGAGAAAGTCTAAACGCGAGTCATGGAGAAGATACTGTGAAAGTATTATCGAGGCGCCAGAGGGCGCCAGGCTCCATAAAGCTTTGTGCAAGGAACACTCAAACGGTGTTACAACTTTAAAAAGACCAGATGGGTCGTATACAAAAAATCGGAAAGATACTTTGGAATATATGCTTCAAGTACACTTCCCGGGATCTATAGATACGTCATCGACAGTGAGGGATGATCAGTTAACACCAGACCAAGGGGTCGTGGCTAACAAAAAATCCTGGAGTCTGTCAGGACGTATCTTTACCCCAAACAAAGTACGGTGGGCCGTTGGGTCCTTCCAATCATTTAAAGCACCAGGGGTAGACGGTATTTTTCCAGCCCTCCTCTTACGAGGGATAGAAATACTAATAAAACCACTTGTTGCCATTTTTAGGAATAGCTTTAGTATGGAATACATACCAAACGTTTGGCGTAAGGTCAACGTGATATTTATTCCAAAAACGGGCAAGAGGTCCAGTGAACTTCCAAAGTCATATAGACCTATTAGTTTAACTTCGTTTCTCCTAAAAACAATGGAAAGATTGGTGGATCTTCACATTAGAGAAAATCTAGAAAAGAACACACCCTTGCATAAATCGCAATACGCATATAATAAAGGGAAATCTACAGAAGGAGCTCTTCACTTTCTCGTATCAAAGATAGAGAAAGCTCATTATTCTAAGGAAATCGCCTTATGCGCATTTTTAGATATCGAGGGTGCATTTGATAATACAGATTATCGCTCGATTGATAGAGCATTACAAAATAAAAACATTGACAAGCCGACCATAGGGTGGGTAAAGGCAATGCTGGAAAGCAGAGAAATCAGCTCATCTCTAGGAGATGTATCAGTCTCAGTCAAAGCATTAAAAGGATGCCCCCAAGGTGGTGTTTTGTCACCTTTATTATGGTCCTTGGTTATTGACGACCTCCTAGTCAAACTAAGTGAGTTAGGCTTGGAGGTAATTGGCTATGCTGACGATATTGCAGTGATCATTCCTGGCAAATTCGACAGAACAATATCCAGCATTATGAATCAAACATTAAATTTCATTCTAAACTGGTGTCGTGCAGAAGGACTTTCTATAAATCCCAGCAAGACTATTATTGTACCTTTCACAAACAGATATAAGTTGGACCTTGGTTCAATTACTGTCGAAGGAACAAATATAAACTATTCCAATGAGGTCAAATATTTAGGAGTTGTTCTGGATAAAAGATTAAATTGGAACTCTCACCTTAAATCGGTGATAGATAAAGCCACCAGAGCCATGTGGGCATGTCGCAGTCTCCTGGGGAGAACATGGGGTATTGACTCCAAAATGATTCATTGGATGTATACAATGATGATTCGACCAATCATTACCTATGCGTCCCTTGTTTGGTGGCCCAAAACCACACAAGAAACAGCCAAGAAATTACTGGCAAGTCTTCAAAGGCAGGCCTGTTTGTCTATAACAGGTGCCATGCGAAGCTGTCCTACAACTGCAATTGAAGCGATAGTAGGATTATCCCCACTGCATATATTCATATGGAAATGTGCAGCTAGAAATGCACTAAAAATGCAAATCTTGTCAAATAAGGAATACAGTGACTTTGGTCATATGAGTATTCTAAGAAAAATACCGGATAGGGATATTAGCTGTTCAGTAACAGACTACATGATTCCGAAACGGGTCTTCAATAGAAATTATGAGATAATTATCTCAGACCGTGATGAATGGGAAATTGGAGGACCTTGGGTTAACCCAAAAAGTCTGAAATGGTTCACTGATGGTTCAAAAACAAATACTGGAGTTGGTGCCGGGATCTTTGGACCCAACACAAAAATTTCAGAACCCATGGGCAAATAGCCCAGTGTCTTCCAGGCCGAGATCCAAGCGATTTCGATCTGTGCACTGACAAATCTAAAAAGGGGTATCAAAGGGGCCCACATAACTATATATTCGGACAGCCAAGCGGCACTGAAAGCACTAATGTCTCATTCTTTGGAGTCGAGACTAGTGGAAGAATGTGTAAACAATCTTCAAGAATTAAGTACAAAAAATACGGTTGTACTTTGCTGGGTTCCAGGCCACTCTGGAATCGAGGGTAACGAAATTGCTGATGAACTGGCAAGGGCTGGATCGACATCAGACCTTATAGGACCAGAACCATATTGTGGTATCAACTGGGCGGAAGCTAAATCTAGGGTAGACCAGTGGGAACATACTCTCAGAATAGCTTACTGGAAAGATAATCTGAAACTTCGTCAAGCCAAGAGGTTGGTTAGACCTTTTACCTACAAAAAGGAACTGATTAACTTACGGAAAGTAGATATGAGGAAAATAGTAGGCTTTCTTACGGGCCACTACTATCTAAACTATCATCTTAACAGAATTCAACTTCTCAGGGACACTGAGTGTAGACTCTGTTTTGAGGATGATGAAACAACGGAGCACATATTGTGCGAGTGCGTTGCACTGGCTAGAACCAGAATGCAAATTTTCCACCGTGATCAACTGGATCCGGAAGAAATAAAGAAAGCTCCTATTACAGATATACTAAGGTTTATACGTATAGCAGAAAAATTGTTGGAAGAACATGGCTTTCAACCAACTCCTTTCCAAAGGCAGAGAACAACTAGGCAAACTAGAACCTGATGTAGTGGTCGGGTAACTTTCGCGGATGATCAGAAGGATCATCCATATTAAATTAGGTAGCTTGACACAAAAGATCTTTTAGGTCGCAGTGTCGGTCATTGGACCACCTACTAGGATAAATTATTATTATTATGGCATCTTAGTCAACCATCTTAAATCGTTCTTTTCTTAGTAACTACTAAACTATTGCATATTAGCTTAATACAGTATGTAAGAATGTATCCATTCAAAGACAATAAATAATATAATAAATACAGTAAATAAATAAAAAAATGATCTCTTCTCTTTAATGACATTATCTAACCCAACACATTTCTGTGTGTTACATAACAACAACAACAATTTACATTTTGACTCTCACTATTATTTCTTAAGCTCATATTTGTTAACTTAGTTGTAAGAATTATGTAACCTTTGAAATCATTAATAAAGCTGCCTTCGATAAATTTTATTATTAATTTATTTCAGATTTTCGGGTGTTAAATTATAAACAAAAGTTACCCGTGCAGTGAATATCAAATCAGGGATATTATAATAATTCTATCAAAGCGAATTCACCGAACATAAATTTTGATGCTGTTCCAACATATCCTCTAAATACACGTAATTAGCTCTTAAATGTTCATATCCAATGAACTGAAAACTCATTCCCACAACCACTTAGTTAAGTTTTCTTTTATTTAGACTGAATATATTATAAATTTAAAATTTAACTGGAAACAAATAGAAGTATAAAGATACATGAAGATATTATGTGTTTACTACCATACATCCGTCCAGTTTTTCGGAAACATTTCAAGAGTCTCAAAAACTCGTAGTGATAAAAATGGATTACTGTTTTAAGACTAACTAATAAAAGTTCATTAATGATTTCATTAAAGGTATTATTATTATTATTATTAAGTCATTCATGGATCAATCAGTTGATTTTGAATTAGGTCTAATAAATTTCCTAATAAATTTCGGTTAATCAAGCTCAATAAAATTCTAAATAAAAAGGTCGCATAATTCAAAAAATATTTCTTAATTTATTCGAATGCAATTCATTAAATATCTCGAACCAAGCAATATATGACTTAGACCACTTTCATTTCTCACAATTGTAGAAAAAATAAACGGGGATGAAGTCACGCATACTCAGTGGCGTAACTAGGGTATGGCAAGCAGGGCACGTGCCATGGGTGCCACTCTAGGGGGGGACGCAAAGTGACATCTCAACTTTTATTCAATCTATTCAATCGCGATTTTGACTGCCGATGACTCGAAAAACTTCGAACAGCGTGGAGATGCGCGAGCGCGACGGAGAAAGTAAGATGCGCGATCGAGAGAAAACACCGAGGTGGGAAGCGAAGGACCGCTCCCCTTCTGGACATTTGAAGTCTTTGCATGCAACTAACTTGCTACGTCACGGCACTTCTGGTGTAAACATAACCTTCGCTCAGTGTTTTTCATCCTCTTTTTCTCAATACAGTGAAATATTGTTGAATAGTTCGATTGTTTGTCACATAAAGATAAAAAAATATGGATGGTGAGATTTCAATTGATGCAGGTTTGAGTGCCATCGAAGAACTGAAAAGGGTCTTGAAAGAAACAGTTGATCGACTATTTCAAGAAATGAACGGAAGATTCATACGGTTGAATGAAATCTATGAAAAATTTGGATTCTTTCTCGATGTCAAAGGTCTTATTTATCAGGAAAAAGCATACGATCTCAAAAAAAAAAGTGCAACGAGTTAGGTCAATTCTACTTGAGTGATATTGATGGAAATGAACTTTACGAAGAAATTCTTGACTGCAGGAGGTTGCTCACGAGCCAAAAAAAAAAAACACCGTTTGAAGTCCAGAAACACTCCTCGAATTCATTGTTCAGTTCGGAGATGAAAGCGTGTCCCCGAATCTTCGCGTCGCAATTCAAATTCTACTGACAATAGCACTTTTCATTGCTAGCTGCGAGAGATCCTTCAGCAAGTTAAAACTTATACTGTCTTATTTAAGAGCTACAATGGGTGAAGAAAGATTGTGCGATTTGGGGTTATTAAGTGTAGAAAGGGATGAAACTGAAAAACTGATTTCGATGATATTATCAATTGCGACGCGAATTTTTTCGCTGCCATCGGCGCTACGTCCACCAGGTACGCCTCTGCCCATACTTCGATAGATTCAGTCGTTGAACAAGATGAATTATTATTAAAAGTAATTTAAATTAACATTGTATACATATACAGTCGAATTTTTAAATAGCCTATAGATTCCAAACTATCATTCCACCAAATCATATTCAATTGGAGATTCGATAATAAGGGTTTTCCAACAAGAGGTATTATTTTGATATTCAAAGAAAAGTGCTATTTTTTAATATAAATGATCGGATGTTTATTTCATTATAAAGAGGAAGGTATGCCGTTAATAGTGGAAAATAACATCAGGCCACGACCACGCTTACAGGACAATATTCTTTTCATGAAAGTTTAAATAACCGAACTGCAAAGTGGTTGCCCTATGCCCTCGATAGCCTCACGAATTCCATCTTTAAGATCTTGAATCGACCCTGGGCTGTTAGCGTAGACCTTCTCTTTCACGTGGCCCCAAAGAAAAAAGTCACAAGGTGTTAAATCACAAGATCTCGTTGGTCAATTGTGGTCACCTCTTCGAGAGATAACACGGTCCGGAAACGTTTCCCGTAAAAGGTCAATAAACGTTGTCCAGATCAATACCATCAAATTACGGCCTTAAAAATCCTTAATCATCTCTCGATAGCTCAATCCATTCACCCGTAACACCTGTTATTGGAAAACCCTTCTCGTGTGGTTAAAAAGGTGCAATGACAAGCCGAAAGCATTTGGAAAATATAATGAAGATTTTTAACGATTCCATCAAAGGGTTTTCAGTTAAGGGTCATATCCGCGAAATATGGAGTTCCGAAGGGATTGGTTTGTACTATAAAAAATTTATTTAAATTGAGGAATACGTTAAAAGACGCATCGAACAATGTCAGTATGTAAGCCCCTAAAAGAAACTGAATTTCCTAGAATGGAACAGATCCTCTGCAAATGGTTTATGACTCAAAGTTGAAACCATATCTCTGCTGGTGGCGAAAAAGTTTCATTCCAAATTTTACGATGGCAATTTTTTGCCAGTGATGGTTAGATGACTAAACTCGGAAACGTTTCGGAAAACGTCTTCAAGGTAGAACTCTGTCAAAAGAGATAAGTTTACGACAAATTTATTGAATGAATGAAGAATCGAACGAACAGCTTTTTTCTGTGACGATGTTGGTCCCATAAATTTTTTCTTGGTTTTTGTACCGCTGAAGATGCGCAAAAATTGCGCACTCTAAGCACGCAAGCATTTGAGGTAGTTAGAATAAATCAACAAAAAATGCATTAATAATTGGCACGAACTAATTAAGTTTCTTAATATTTAAGGCTTGATGGCGAATAGCCAGGGAGTTACGACTTCTATTGTCGCATTGCACATCAACTTCCGTTTCAAATAACAGAGACATTGGAAGCGCTTGGACACTATGTCTTCGCTGTTTCTAATAACCGGGGTGGAGCAAATGTTTAGTGAGTTGCTAAGAGTCGATACTTCAATCAATGCAACAATATTTCAATGTTTGCCCATTTAAGTGAGTGTTTTCTGAAATTTTTTCGTCACAGTGGTCAGCTGTTTTTTATTTACGATTAGCGGTTGCAAAATCTCTTGATCGCAGTGCAAAACAAACCAACATTAGAAAGAGTACAAAGTTTTAAATATTTGGATATAAAATTCCAATGAGAAGGTATAAAATACTGGTTTTCAGAGTTATATCAAACCCCTTCTAAATTATTGCCCAACCTCTTGTTCAAAACAAATGCTGGCCAGGTTTATTAACTGTAAAGACAATAGGGCCAGCAATTAGATTCATTTTTCAAAACATAAATAAATAAATAAGACGTCCTGATCCAGTCTAAAGGTACTTTTCATAATTTCAAATAAACCCTAATCCCATGTCGATGGGTAGCTCGGGTCCGGTAAATTCATTGAGAAATCATTAATTTTTTATGAAACTACTGCACGGTGCATGTTTTATACCATTTGTTTATGAAAAAATGAAATATTTTGCAAAAGTAAAAAATTTTGCAAAAATAAAAAATTTTGAAAAAATAAAAAAAATTGAAAAAATCTTTTCAGATATGTTAATTAACTTAGAAGATACCTTATGCATTTTTCCTAATTTTCTATTGGCATTATATAATAGAAATAAGTGCCGGAAGCGAACGACTCATCGATCTGTTAGGGTGTCACCGCAGGCCTCACCCATGCAGACACCTGCTCGAGCCCGAGCCACCTCCTAGGCACATCAGGAGACATTTCCTCAATTACGTGGACGAGATCCTGGACAAAACAGACAGACCACTCCAGGATCAGACAGTATACAGACAGACCATTAACGACATCCATCGGGAGACCCTTACCACCTTCCTAAGCTCCCGAGCCCCGAATGCCGTTATCGGAGTCCAACCGCCACCTATCGCAGAAGAAGAGCTCCAGCTTCCCCGAGAGCCCCGCGTAATCCTGGCACAATTACGTTCTGGATACTGTAGCAGGTTAAACTCCTACCTATCCAGAATCGACCCCGACATACTAAACATATGTCCAGCATGTGAAGGCACCCCACACGACACTAACCACCTTTTCACATGCCCCAACAAACCCACTCGTCTAACATCCCTCTCCCTCTGGACCCAACCCGTCGAAACAGCCAGTTTCCTGGGCCTACCGTTAGATGAGCTAGACGAAGACGACCGGTAATTTACATAACACTGACAGGGCAAAGATACTGCTACAACAACAACAACAACGACTCATCGACAAGGGATTAAGGTGCCAAATGGAACGACATGGGATTAGGGTTAATATCAAAATTTGAAATTATCAAACTAATTCAGCATTGTTGTTGAATGGCGCCAACTATTCACAACCAGCGGATGGTAATATAATCATATAGAAATATGTAAATTCAAATTTTTCCCCGCAAATTTATGTTGGACTTACTCTCTATACGATGACGTAATGCATATTTAGATTACCCAGAATTTTTAAATAATTGTGCTTGCAAATATTTCCAGGAATGTAGATGGGCAAGTATTCATGCAATTTTTCTTACCAAGTTTTCATTTGACATCATTAGCAAAGTCATGCACCCCAGCTAGTCAATTTTTATTTGCAGTGACAGCGGCAAGCCTGCTTTAGGGTAATAGATTCAATCATTGTAATAGATCGAAGTGCTTGTGAGTTATTTGCGTGCATCTTTAGTAGAAAGCTGGACAATTTGTCAGGAAAAAATTAAAAATATTTTAATTCTTACTCAAAAAAAGAAATACGCTTTTCTAAAATCGTGAATGATTATTGCAATTAAAATTAAAGCAAATATTTTCGAAAAAACTACTTACGTGACAATTAGAAAAATGAAGCGTAAAATGCGCTGATTGGAAGGTGGGAAAGAGTGAGCTAGGTACAAGAGCGAGAGAGCGGGTGAAAATGAAAGAACGCCAAAGTTGACATTTTGAAAAGGGAATAAGCAGTACAGCAAAAACGCCAAGAATCCGTGCAGAATCAACTAAAATGGAAAAGAATCTCACTAAAGTGGTTGACGCTTTTATTCAAATAGTTGAATATATAAAATGAGAATTCATTTATTTTTGCGTAAATTGTTTTCGCTATTCATTGAAAAAGAAATTACATACCAAACGATCGCCTAAAATAGTGTGTTTTGTTGTGTTTTGCATTGATAAGCAACGAGGTAGCCACCGGCTATAAGTTAAAAGTGCTAATTGGAAGTATAAAATAATTATAGTAGTGGTGCGTAAATACGATAGATCTGAAAAGGGGCAGCAATGTCGGGCGGAAGGGAGTCAAACAGCAGTAATACGAGCTCCAACAGTACCGGAGTTTCGACAACTGCGTCCTCCACGCCCACATCATCAGGCCAAAATAACAACGGCAATCAACGCTCTCGTGGGCGTCCAGCCAAACGCGCCACTTGTACGTGGTGCGGCGAGAGTAAGCAACTTCTACAGTATGTGTTACCCACTCAAAACGGCAAGAAGGAGTTCTGTTCGGAAACGTGCATTGCGGAATTTCGGAAAGCGTACAACAAGGGTGCGTGCACGCAATGCGATAATGTCATTCGAGAAGGCGCGCCAAATAAAGATTTTTGTTCAGTTATGTGTATGAACAAACATCAGAAGAAGAATGGATCGACGAGACAGCATAGCAGTGGTGGTGCTGGTGGACGTGGCGATTTGGAACGTGGCAAATTGTCATCTATTGGCGGTGGCTCCTGTACGCCAACTGGCCCATTTCAATATGAAAGCTTTCACGTATTTGATTGGGATGCATATTTAGAGGTATTTTCTGAGCGCAGTTATTTGAAGTGCGTATATTAAAGTTTTTTTTTTTTTTTGTTTGTTTTATTATAGGAGACTGGGAGTGTGGCAGCACCGGCGGAGTGCTTTAAGCAAGCATTGAACCCTCCAATCAACGATTTCAAAATTGGCATGAAATTAGAGGCGTTGGATCCCCGAAATGTTACTTCGACATGTATTGCGACGGTTGTGGGAGTGCTCGGTTCGCGGCTGCGACTGCGCTTGGATGGCAGTGACAGTCAGAATGATTTTTGGCGCTTGGTCGACTCGAATGAGATCCATGCGATTGGGCACTGTGAGAAGAACGGCGGAATGTTGCAACCACCACTCGGCTTTCGCATGAATGCCTCCAGCTGGCCCGGTTACCTGTGCAAGATATTAAATAACGCAATGGTTGCGCCGGAAGAGATTTTCCAACCAGAGCCGCCAGGTCCTGCGGAGAATCTCTTCAAAGTTGGCCAAAAGCTCGAGGCGGTCGACAAAAAGAATCCGCAACTGATTTGCTGTGCGACGGTTGATGCGATCAAAGACGACCAAATTCATGTGACATTCGATGGGTGGCGTGGGGCATTCGACTACTGGTGTAGCTACGATTCCCGGGATATATTTCCAGTCGGTTGGTGCGCACGTAGTTGTCATCCAATGCAACCGCCGGGTCATAAATCGCGTACCGATTCGAGTTCGAGCAAGCACCGCAGCCCACGGCCACGCTATACTTTCGTCCAGGAGACAGACGCAATGGTACCGGCTACTCCCGTCACCGCACACTTCCACACAAACTGCAAAGGCGGCCCATTCATCAACAGTTCCAAGTTGCCATCAATGGTCACTGGACCCACACATCAAACTTTGGCGAAACTATGCTTGCAGGAAGTGCTGGCTGCCAGCACAGACACACAACAGCTTTCAAAACTACTATTTGCATTAGAGGGAGATGTTCACATTGTGCCAGCAGCAGGAAAAAATTTCACCGTAAGTACGAGTATAAATGTTCGTAGAAAAATCGTATAAAAGTTCAAATCCCGCTGGGTTTTGGTATTTTTCAGATCAAAATCCCGTCGCAATTACGAATGAGAGACGACGACAGCTTGGCACAATTCATTGAAACTCTGTGCACGACATGTAGAGCATGTCCCAATCTCATATCTTTGGTACCCGCCACGGAAGAATGTGAAAAATGTGCCATTGCTAAGAAGAGACAGTTGTCACAGAGTACCACGCCGCCTACGTCGCCAGTTATACCTGAGAAACGCAAAGCGCTCGGTTTGCTGGGCGAAAAGACGCATATTATAAAACAAGAAATACCCACTTCAACAACTTCCACACACATCGTGGACTCATCTTCGGCACCGGCCATGGTAGCTGTGGGTGCTGGCATACCGAAAAACGACGTTGACCACAAATTATCGCTCAACAATAACAATTTAGTACCAGTGCAAATTAAGGTTGAACCGAATACAAATGGTACCTCGACTGCAACACAAGCGCAGACACTTCGTCAGATACGACTGCACCACCTGAACAATCCGGACGATGCAATACAGCTACCAAACACCACATCCAGTGCTGCAACTTCGACGAACTCCAATGCTAAGTATCTGGCACCACTTGTGGCCGAAGTGCATCCAGAACAATCCAGTGTTGTCAATACGGTCATTGGATCTTCGACATACAAATCCCCATCCACACTGTCGTCCAGCGCATCCTTACCTACATCGGTATCGACACCATTTAGCGGTTCGCAGTCTGCTTCATCGACTGCGGCAGCTGCTGCGGGGACGGTTGTTTTCTCGGCGGCTGCACCGCCAACCGCTGCGGCATCATCACTGAGTTCTGCTGCTTTACCGCCACTACGTTCACACCCCGGCGATTGGTCCATTGAGGAAGTGATACAGTTCATTGAAAGCAACGATAGCTCACTTGCTATACACGGCGATCTGTTTCGCAAGCACGTAAGTGACTTTTTTATATACGCAATAAGCGAGCATTTTTTAACTTGCATAAATCTCTGTTATTCAGGAAATTGACGGGAAAGCACTGCTGCTTCTTAATTCCGAAATGATGATGAAGTACATGGGTCTTAAATTAGGACCTGCCTTAAAAATATGCAATTTAGTGAATAAGGTTAACGGTAGACGCAACAATATGTCATTATAAGTGAATGAGAGAGAGAGAGAGAGAAGAGGGAAAACCTAAATGCGATAACGAAAGAGCGCTAACGATAAACATTTAAACATATAAACCGGAGCATTTGTAGTTATCTGTTTCTAAGGACTCTTGTAAAACCAGTTGACAATGAATAATAGATGACAAATGTTAGAAAAACTTGCATATACTTAATAGAGTTGAAGAAGCGCATTCCAAACGTACACAATGAAAGAAGTTGTTGGAATAATTTCTATAACATGGGTACCTTTACGTATATTTGAATTAAAATTTACTATACTAATATTAAAATTTGAACTAATTTATAGAATCGCGCGCTTAAACGATTTGTATTTTTAAATTCACTATGCTAACCTACATATTTAATGTACGTATATTTTTACAGAAGAGTAATAAGAATTTTTACATGACTGTAAGTTTATTTGTTTAAGATTAAAAAATGCCTAAGTAAAAAGAAGAAAGGTGGTAAGGGAAGATACATATTTATATATATGAACTTTTATGAAATATCACAAAAGCACAATAAACATTAGAAATGTTGTTTCAAGATGAATCTTCCTTTTGATTGTAAACATGCAGATCATTATTTCTTCATGCAATTATAAGTATATATATATACATATATATATATATATATATAACTAAGTAACTAAGTACGTTGCAACGTTTGCACTCTAAATAAACAGAAATCTTGAATTTTGAATAAGAGAATAATTTTAATTGGAACAGAAACACTGGCACCACCAGTGGCTAAAAAAAATAATAGTTGGGCATATAATTTATTCTATTATCTAACAAGCACCAATCAAAAATCATTTTTTAAACGATAGACTTTGTTGTTTTCCATCGAAATGTTGTAACAAAGAAATAGCTCTCAATTGTTGCCGCAGAAAATGTTGCTCGCTTTTGATTGAATTATAATAATTTAGCATAAATTAACAATAGCTATTAAGCAGTTAGTATTACACGATACTCACACACACACACACACATACTCTCGCATGTGTACACACACACACTCTCACATATCTACATGCGTAAATATCTCGCAATTTGGCGTTAATACGACTGCTGATGCCCAGAAAGTGGGAGCGCTGCTTTTTGAATGGGTGAGCAATCATTCAGGCCTCAACACACACACACACACCCGCGCTCACCTTCATTCTAGAGCTTGTAGGCGCGTATAGTTTTACAACCAATTACAGACGTAGTTACGAATTAGCAACACACGCAGATAGACGGAAAGCAACGCTCGCTCTTAGCTCTTTGATTTGCCTTTACTTTCGATGCAGCAGAATAGTTTATGTCTATGCGGATGTAAAATTTTCACATATTGATGCTGTTTTTTGTTTTGAATTTCATGTTAACATTTGTACCTATGCCTTTCATAAATACATACATACACACATACATATACATATATAAAAGTTAAAAATTGTAATGCAAGTATACGTAACAATTCACATTTAATCTTGAAAAGAACACACACACACACATGGACACACAGAAATTAACACATAGTGTTACACACACACACGTACATACTATATATTCAGATATTCTCGGAATAACGCAATCATAGCGCAAGTAAGCCACATTTTAATTTATGTATATTCAGATATAAAATTAGCTTTATTGTACTACTCATAGCAATAGTTAAAAAAAATGCAAAAGGAATGACGGAAATCAAGCAAAAATAAGCCTACATACATACATACACACATATAAGGGAATTCAGCAAGCACATAAACTCACATATACATACATACCTATATGCTACATATATGAGAATAATATTGAAATTATGGAATGTTACTAAGTTGTACACGTACACACGTGCATACATACATACATACAAACTTACATATGCATGTAAAGTCTTAGTTGATTCGAGGATGTATTTAAAACAGAGAAACAGTCGTGGAAATATGAAATTCCCCTGCAGCTTCCATTTACGATTACAATTGCAGCGGTACCGGCTCTCTCTACAGCCTACGAACATACATACGAACAATTGTTGACAGTCGGGCGGAATTTAGTAGCAGCAAAATTAAATGTGTATAGAGAATTAGCGATAAAAAATTCACGTCCGATGCTGAAATGAATATAGAAAATAGCAGATAATTGAAAGGAAATAATAAAAATAACAAAATCAGTATAATTATCGCTTGCTTTCGCTGGTTTGCATGCATACATATGTACATTCTGTCAAAAAAGTACCGGGAATTGTACAATAGAACGCAAAATAATAGTTTAATCTTCAAATTTATTTTGTCGCCTTCCAAATATGCGCCATTCGCAGCAATACACGAATATGCCAACGATTAGTCCAGTCATTAAAGCAACTTTTAAACGCATTTGAAGAGATCTTCTTTGGCTCCTACAGCGAATTCTCTTTAATAGCCAAAGCGGCGTCCGCGGAGTGGCAATTTAAGTTTTGGGAAAAGGAAAAAGTCACAGGGGGCTAAATTCGGTGAATACGTTGGTTGTTCGATGATATTTGTCGAGTTTTTGTTCAAAAAAGTGTTCACAATATGAGCGTTGGGAGACGCTGCGTTCTCTTGGTGCAAGATCCATGAGTTTTCTTTCCACAAATTGGGCCCTTTCCTAGGCACATCTTCTCTCAAACGTCGCATAACTTCCAAATAATATTCTTCATTTGCCTTAGAACCATTTGAAACGAATTCCGAGTGCACAACACCATGACAATCAAAGGAAACGTCAAGCATGACTTGCACTTTTGACCGACTTTCACGTGGTTTTTTGGGTTTCGGCTCATGTGGATAGCGCCATTCAGTTGCCTGTTGACTGGTTTGCCTGTCAAACTCATATACCCACGTCTCATCACCTGTCATGATGCGCAGATGCGCTAGATAAACGCTGCGCCCGAATTCACTTGCCCAAACATGTCTGCAGTCACCTTCTTCTGCCGAATTTTTTTAAAGAAATTCAACTCTCTTGGAACGAGTCGAGCAGCCACGCGTCTCATGCCCAATTGATGGTGTAAAATGTTGTGAATTGATTCGTGAGACACGCTAAGGTCACGAGCTACCTCCCTCCAAATTAAATGATGGTTTTCTAGCACCATTTCCTTGACTTTGTCGACGTTTTCATCCGTTGAAGAGGCGTTTCCACGGCAGTCGGTTCTACGTTACCGAAACGATCCGGATTTATATCCGGCCAAGGATTGCCACTCCAGCCGAATTCCCCGTATGTAAGAATGTTTATGCTGCTACAACAAACCCAACAACATGAGGAAGAGGCGACCAGATCGGCGCAAATTTTCCACGACTTCTCGGCCCTCTGCAAAAGCCTTATACCACTCGTAGACCCCTGTTTTTGTGAAAGCACCTTGCCACAGGCTTTGTACAACATTTTCAACTATTCGGCACACGAAATCCCGTTCAAAACACAAAATTTAAGACCATATTTTTATCCATAGTGAAAATCGCAGCGCACATCTGCGGTTGACTGATGTAATTAAAAGCCAAAAACAAGCTAATTGACAGATTACGCTTAAACTCTGCGACGCTATAGTGGACAGTTGTACCAACATTCCAACAAAAAAAATTTAGACATATTACAATTATGCGCGCCTTTTAAATGAACAATTCCCGATATTTTTTTGACAGAATGTATACCCATATGCTCTTTGACTACATTTCTCCTGTTCATTAATTTCAGCCTTCAGTCGATCTGTTTTCACTTTGGCGCTTCAATTGCATTTTAATTGCGTTTCGTTTAATATAGATTCTGTACAATTACAAAAATTCATATCCATATTTTGTGGAGGTTGAGTACATGAATGAAATCTTATTTATGAATAGGGAAAATGTCAGCTGTTAAGTATTCTTTGTATATTCTCTGAAATATTCGTTGCGCATATGAAATTAAAACCTTACCTAAGATTTTCTTATAACGGATTAAAGTTCTTTACAAAAGCGTTTGTTTATATTGGAAAACTACGATTGAGCAATAGAAAAAGTTTGCATGTTGCGTCGCAATTAAGAATGTAGCTGGTAGCAGTTAGTCAAAGACGAGACTTTCTTTCAGCGTTAATCTTCACTCTTTTTTTATAGGGAGTTGCTTTTCCTGTGCATTCGACTTATTTAAATTACTAACTGCAAATTGCAAAATTAACTGTAAAAATAGAGTATAATTTTTAAGTATAGTTTGCTAATTAAATTTATTTACCAATGTATAAAATAGTATTTAGCGTCAAGACAGACATGGAATGGAATGGCATACAAAAATGCCTAGAAATATATAAAGTAAATTCACTAACAAGTAAATAAACGAACGTTATGATAACGCAGATCAGGAGTGTACAATAACAATTTGTATTATTTGAAGAATTTAATTTAAAGTAAATAAATAAAGAAATGAGACGAAAGTAAAGAGGCATGTCTGTGCTTATCTACTGTTTGGCAAAATGCGTATAGAAATGATGTTTTGTTTTTGTATTTTACTTTGTAGAATTATCTACCTAGTTTCGAAACTGTGCACACCTTTTGTTATTACAGAGAAAAACCGAATCCTTTAAGGTGGTATTCTGGTCTAGAAATTTGAAAAAATCGATTTGTTTTTGGTTTTTTTCAAAGTTTAGACCTTCAAAAATATGCCCTTCAACGGATTTTTCAAAATTTGAATTATTTTCGGAGCTACGGCGGATTTTGTGACGTGGCGTCTAAGCCGGCCGAGTGGAGCGAATCGCACAATGAACGGCAGATGGTACCGGACGACTTGAGTACTCGTTCTTTCCAGAACATCTCTTGTATCCCACACAACCTTTATTTATTCTATACATATATATATATATATACCTTATACTTCTATAATATATACCTGGAAATATATCGCCGATTAATCCAAAGTGAGTAGTAAATATTATGATCTAAGTTATTCGATTGGAATCGTTGCTCAAATTTCAAACGCGATTCTCTCAAAACTACTTTTTTTGAGATGGTCGTCATGATATCTCCAGTTCTACTTGACCGATCGTTTTGAAGTTGGATAAGAATTTTTTATTATACATCTGTCTATCGCGCCTGCGCCGGATTTTGAAAAATTTAAGTTAGAAGTACTTTTAAAAAATTTGAAAAGGTAAACAAATTTTTTTTTTTCAAGTTGACGCCATTTTGTGAATTTTTTTTCTTTAATTTGGCGTAATCCGATAGCGACATCCTAACTAATGCAGACTTTTTTTAATTTGTTTGTTTAAGATCACTACAAGGGTTGGAATCATGTCAACCATGGAGCGCCGTTTTTTATGTAGCCCCCCTCCGCCGGCCTGTAATTCCACGTATTTTTAAGTTTTTTTTTTTTATTATTTTTTTTTAATTATCACTAATTTGATCAGACTAGACAAAGCAAGCTTACTGCTAGGATATTTGCCTACAAAATGGGCTGAGGTTAAGGTCGTATTTATTCCAAAGGTAGGGAAAAACCCTAACAATTGCCCAAATCATACAGACCAATTAGTCTCAGCTCATTTTTCCTAAAAACAATGGAAAAGATAGTTGATCAGTATATATATATATATATATATATAGCTAAATTCCCACTGCATCGACTTCAATTTGCCTATCAACAGGGAAAATCCACTGAGACTGCAATACACAGCCTGGTAACAGTTATTGAAAAGGCTATTGAGTCCAAACAGTTAGCTCTATGTGCATTTATTGACATATCAGGAGCTTTTGATAACACTTCCTATGAGGCAATCTATAATGCCCTATATCTAAAGGAGGTACCTGAACCCATCACTAGATGGATAATATTCATGCTGAAATCTAGGACGATCAGCACCGAACTAGGAGGAACAATCAAATCTATTAAAGCCACAAGAGGTTACCCTCAAGGTGGCGTACTTTCTCCTCTTTTGTGGACTCTAGTCATAGATGAACTTCTCCACAAACTGAATAACCTAGGATTTCACACTCAGGGTTACGCTGATGACCTAGTAGTTTATGTATTAGGCTGGCATGAGGAAACCATTTCGGATCGCATGCAGCAAGCCCTTACAATAATAAACAAATGGTGCACGGAAAAAGGGCTCTCCATCAACCCATCCAAAACAACACTTGTACCATTTACTAGGAGAAGGAACATAAATCTCAAATGTCCGACCCTTAACAGAACAACACTTGAACTCTCGACAGAAGCGAACTATCTTGGCGTCAGTCTCGACAAAACGCTTACGTGGAATTCCCATATTGAGAGAGTTACTTCAAAAGCCACAAGGGCATTCTTTGCCTGTACAAGGCTTTTTGGTAAGACATGGGGACTAAACCCTAGAACGACCTTCTGGACATTCACCACAGTTGTGAAACCCATAGTCACTTATGCATCCTTAGCATGGTGGCCCAAGGACAAGCAAAGAAAGGCAGCAAACGAATTAAGCAAACTGCATCGCCTGGTATGTGTTGGTATTACAGGGGCTATGAAAACATGTCCCACGGATGCATTGGGTGTGCTCCTGAACATACCACCGCTTCCAATTCTAATTGAAAGGGAAGCTCGCTCGAGTGCCTTAAGATTAAACGGTATATCTGAACTTAAAAGTGGGGATATGAAAGGACATTTAAAGATCTTGGAAGACTTCCTACATAGTCCCATTCTTCATAGGGATGATATACTATCACCCAAACCAATACTCTTCAGGAACTTCCAAGTTATAATTAATGAACGAACAGACTGGAGAACTAACTCTATCACTTTCAAACCTGGCTCCCAGCTATGGTTTACTGATGGGTCCAAATTGGAAAATGGTAGAACAGGGGCAGGAATCAATGGGCCCAAATTCAAAAAATCGATTCCGATAGGATCCTACCCAACAATATTCCAGGCAGAAATACATGCCATTGAAATATGTGTGAGAGAATGCCTTAGAAGGAAAATGAGTGGTACTCACATCTACATACTTTCAGATAGCCAAGCGGCTCTAAAAGCCCTTCTATCAACAACTATCACCTCTAAATTGGTAAATGATTGCCTAAACCTTCTAAACACGTTAGGAAACCTCAACATAGTAACACTACGCTGGATTCCGGGACATGAAGGACATGAGGGAAATGAAATGGCTGATGACCTTGCAAAACAAGGAGCAAATATGAAACTTACTGGTCCTGAGCCTTTCTGTGGACTGACAAAAGGCCACATTAATGAATACCTTAGGAAATGGGAAGAAAGAAAACTTGCCGCACACTGGCTAAACTGTGCCGGTCAGCGTCAAGCAAAACTATTCCTAAGTCCCAACAAAGGAATATCTGACTAACTTCTATCACTAAACAGAGTAGATCTGCGTCTTTTAACAGGATATTACAGGTCACTGCAGCCTGAGGTACCATCTAAATAATATTGGTCTATCCGAGACCAATGTCTGCCGCTTTTGCGAAACGGACATAGAAAGCTCAGAACATGTGCTTTGTGAATGTCCTGCGTTGGGCAGACAGAGACTTCTCCGCCTTGGTGGTATCGTAGTATCTCCATGCAATCTTTGGAACAACAAACCCAAAACTGCGCTAAAATTTTTAAAAGGCCTAAAACTCTATGGTTACAAAATAGGCCTTTCACAATAGATCAGCTCTGGTCGCAGTGCGTAATGGCCTTCTAATAATAATAATAATATTAATTTTTTTATACTTTTCCAATATTAATAAAAAACATAAAAAATGGATAGTAAAAATGTTTTTCATTTTGTTTGTATCTTAGTTTTAAAAATACCTAAAATTAAGGCGTCTAGACCTGAATACCCCTTAAAGAATGATTTATTCGTCTTATATTCGGACATAGCTCAATGAGTTACAGGGCTAAGGGGTTAAGCCTGAAAAAATGATCATTTTCAATAATTTTTTTTGTTTGCTAGGCAATTGCTTTATTTTACAAAAATAAAAACATAGCATTAATACATCATGCTTCCACTTGATTTTAGTAAAATTTCAAAAAAAAAAAAAATTTATAATTGTAAAAGTTATCGCTGTTTGTGTGGAACCCGTTCCTCCAGAAATCCCTGATCACCACATCAAAAGTTCTTGGAGATGCAACTAAGTAATTGCGCATTTCACTAATAGATGGCTTCAGTTGAATTTTTAGGTTTGCAGACGTAGTATAATACAAATGTAAAGAACCATTTTGTTATTTGATAGTTGGCAATTCAGCTATCAATCAGTAAAAAAGTGTTTTTTATCAGTTGCATAGTTTTCGTTTGGCGTTCGTTGAAAAATGGAAAATCAAAACGAACAAGGGAAAACCGCATCGCAAACTCATAAAAAGTTATGGGCTGTTTATGGTGACGAATCCTTAAAAGAACGGCAGTGTCAAAATTGGTTTGCAAAATTTCGTTCTGGTGATTTTTCACTCAAAGATGAAAAGTGGGTTGTTTACAAAAATATCAAGCGGAAAAGATCGTGGAGCAGGCCAGGTGAACCAGCTGAACCAACTCAAACAACATAAAAAGCTGATATTCATCAAAATAAGGTTTTGTTATCAGTTTGGTGGGATTACAAAGGAATTGTCTACTTGGAACTCTTACCACCCAACCGAACGATCAATTCTGATGTCTACATTGAACAACTAACGAAATTAAACAATGCAGTTGAAGAAAAGCGGTCCGAATTGACAAATCGAAAAGGTATTGTATTCCATCATGACAATGCAAGGCCACACACATCTTTCGACACTCGGCAAAAATTATTGGAGCTTGGTTGGGATGTTTTGCCACATCCACCATTTAGTTCTGACCTTGCACCATCTGATTACTTTTTGTTTCGATCTTTACAAAACTCCTTGAATGGTAAAAAGTTCAATAATGATGATGATGTCAAATCGTATCTGACTCAGTTTTTTGCTAATAAAAACCAGAATTTTTATGAACGTGGATTATGATACAGCCTGTAAGATGGCAAAGGGTCATTGGTCAATTGGGCAATACATTACAAAATAAAATTATTTAGTTTCATGAAAAAATTGTCTTTGATTTTCTAAAAAAAAAATACGCTATTACTTAGTTGCCAACCCAATAGTTTTAGTAATAGATAATCTTGTGCCTGATCGAAGCTTTTCTTTCAAAATTAACAATATTGCGGCCTCAGGAAATATTTTCTCAGATTTTCGCGAAAAAAATTAATTGTTTAGAAAAAATTGAAGTTTTTGAAAAAAAAATCCCTCGATCAGGCACGAGTTTTTTATGTTTTTCGAAAGCACTATAAGTATTATTGAAATCTACCAAGCGGTTTTTAAGTTACAGTGATCACCAGTTCAAAAAACATAGTTTTGTGAAAAACGCATTTAAAGTTTTGCGATCGTTTCGAGCTATACGAATTATTTAATTACTTACACTGTGTCATCCATTCCTTGGCCATATAATAGTTCTTCGTGGTAAATTACTTAAAAAAAAAATTATTTTAACACACAACTATCGACTGCTCAGTGCGACGACTACAGGCATACCGGAAACAAAAAAATATTTTTCAGCACTTGTAGATACTACCTAGAAATTATAAATATATATAATAGGGTATATTTAGGTATACTTATATGTACATCGAAATGGTTATTCATAACAATAACACCCGAGAAGTCGGTTGCTTGCCGCTGCTGCTAACCACTTCCTCTCGAACGCTCCGAAGCGCCCGAGCGCCCTTTGTTAATTGTTGAATAACTCGAAAAGTATTGGTCGGATTCACTTCATATTTTCACACAATATTTTTAAGATCTTATAATTTAAGGAAATGCAAAAAAAAATTTTTTTTTAATTTTCTGACTACCTTTGACCCCTTAAAGAATGATTTATTCGTCGTCATTATTAACATTTTCTCCGATAGTCAAACCGCGATCAAGGCTCTGACGACGCCATGGTACTGAACGAAACTAGTAAACTTCTGTACAGTGGAATTAAAATCTCTTGGGTGTGCAGGTAACATTTATCTGACCTGGGTTCCAGGACATAGGAACATAGAGGTAAATGAAATTGCTGATGAGCTTGCGAGGAAGGAAGCTGAATTGGCCTCAGAGGCTTCCTACCCGGTCTTCGGCATCCCCGTGACAGTTGTTAAAAGGGAACTGCACAAATTATTTCTCAGGAAAGCGCAGAAAAGATGAAGCTTCATTTCTTCATGTGCTATTTCGAAAACCCTTTGGCCCCAGTACAACATAGGAAGGACTCAGAAAATCCTTTGGGCTCCTCGCTATTCCATTTGCAAACACGTTTACCGGTCACTGGATGATCGGCACACGCGCGCAAAAGCCAGGTTACCATATAACCCCATTGCAAAAGCTGTGGGGAAACTTTCAGAGAAGGAGACTGTTGAGCACTTTCTCTGTAAATTTCCGGGTTTGGCAGCTAGACGATTAAGGTCACTGGGCGCTCCTTTCTTCGACAGCCTAGGGCAGTGCGCCAACTTGTATCCCATAAATCTTCTCTATTATATCAACAGCTCTGGCTGGCTGTAGATATCTGCCTGTTGGACGTCTCATAATGGTATCAAAACGGCGCTTTAGTGCTACTTGAGGAGTGCCAGACTGACACTTCAACCATTTCACCCACCTTCACCTATCAGGTCGTAATAAAAATTCAGAAATATGTTGGCTCATTGTTCATTAATTCCACTTTCCTAATCTCGAGAGGAGGTTTTCTATACATTTTAATCTATTTTCATTTTTTTTTACAAATTTATAAGTTTAGCTATTCTAATCTGCATTACCGTTTCTTAGACCATTATTTTTCTGGAATTTTCAAGAATTTAAACTTTTTAGTCACACCCACCTACTCACACGTGCCAACTATGCGCTATGCGTATGCTTTGGTATAAAAATTGGACATCATCTTGTTGCTTTTCCATTTTGGGCAGAGAACAGCAGTACAGCCAAGTAATTAATAGTTTTTACTGGTAGCACATGTGCACTACACACACACACCCACCAATACACACAACCATATGGAACAAAAGGAAGTTAAGAACTTTAACCTGCTTCTCCGTTGCAGAAATTTGCTGGCATAGAACAATAATCGGAAACCAAAAGGTAGAAGCCGCAAGCCAAGAGTAGGACGATCCAATTTGCTGTTGCACAGAAATGCTCAATATAATCGCTATGCCCCAGAAGGGCAGCAGAGTGCAAGCAACTTAAAAACCCAAAGCGACCCAACAAGAAACTGCCTGCTCAGGTAGAGCGGCCAAGCCGAAGTTAAAGGTTCGTGGTGATGCTAGTAACACGCACGAGTAGGCAAAGGTAAAAGTCTATGAAAAAAATATTAAAATTGCTACGCTTAATTCAACGGTAAAGCGATAGTTGGATGGGCAAATGTTTAGGAAGCTGCAGAACAAATTCACCACGAAGGACATTCTTTGATTTCAAAAAGCTCGTAAGTTAAGTGCTCCAAATGTTTCTATCTATGTCCTGTGCATACAGAGCGCACTATTTGCAGGGGGGAGAGGGGGAGGCGAGTGGCAGCCGGTGTATGGTTTAATTGAGTTTAAAATAAGCCAAAAGTGAATTAACAACTAGCAGCTGCGAAGTGGGTAGTGTGGCAAGCAAACTTGATTCCGTGCAACACCAATCACACATGCACACGACTGCACACACACACTGTGATATCGGAGTGGCGGCAGCAAGGCACCGTAATTGTTTAAGTATTTGACCACACATTCAATATACTAACCCAACAGCAAAGGAGAGACATGTAAATATATATGAGCGTACATAAATTTAATGATACCAGAGAACAAAAGCAAGAACGAACGATATACACTTACTTATAGCAACAACAATTCCAATACAACTGCAACAAATAACAATAAGCAAAAATTACTTCAATAATTCAGTGAAAATATCTCGTTTCGTATTTTTATTCGTATTTAAAAAAAATGTGATTAGTCTCACGAAATTGTCCAATCGGTCATTTAGAATAACAAAATAAAAATCGCGAAATCTGAGATACATTAAGGAGTTACATATGTCCAGCAGCGCCAAAAATGCGCTAAAAATAAAAACAGTTTTTAGAAGGGATAACAATAGAAATTAATATAAAGAAATTTTATATATTTTTAATTAGTACTTAAACTTTATAAAAAGATTTATTTTAATTTTTCGTTACAAAAATTAGTATAAAAAAAATCACCTGACTCAAAGTACAATGAAAAAAAAAGTTGCTCCACGGTCTGCATCATTTCTCCTTGAAATGTTGATGGATCTGTAAAAAGTAAAAAAATGCTTGTAAAATAAAGTTGTAGTTATACTCCTATAGGGTTGTTCGATTTTTCCCGACAGAGGATTTAATTGTATTTTTTCACAGCTAACTTCCCACTTAAGTCGACCTTGGAATAATTTTGGATAGTGAACTATCATCGAAGTACAATATATTAGAGTGGAAGAAAAAGGCCAGCAACGCACTATACGCATGTAAAAAGATGCTGGAATTTACATGAGGTCTATCTCCTGCTATAATGTATTGGTGCTACTCAGCCATAGTAAAGCCAATATTACTATACGGCGCTCTGGTGTGGTGGACTGCGCTAAGAAAACCAACATACACAGGCATGTTCTGAAAATCGCGCGATCCGAAATGCCAATTCGCACGAATTTGTTTTGGGTGATCTGTAATTCGTCCGTTTTCATTTAAATTCGAATTTAAGTTCGAAACAGATGATTTCTCTTTGACAACTAAACAAACCAAATGACAAAAGAATTCGTTGGCATAAAATACGAAATAATTTCAAAATACAGGAGAAGCCCGATAAGTACAATTGGAAAATTTCAGCAATGATTGCACTTAGCGAAAAATTGCACTTTTGCGAATTTCTCCTGTAGATCGAGGAATACCTAGGGAAAAATATTTTAACTCTATTCAATGCAATTAATGAGCTCAAAAGGTCGATATTCAAGAAAAATGAACACATATTTATTGAAATTAATACAAAGAGATCAATGCGGAAGGACATATGAGTGTGTGCTCCAAAATTCAATTATTTTTTTTGGAAAAACTTTGTTATTTTCGATTGCGTTTGCTTGTAACACTTTTCAAGTGCTTTTGATCGGATATCATGCAAACAAGCGATCTGATTGAATGACAGTACATCGTTCTGTTCACCCCATTTCAAAATTGTATTGACGCAGCCAAAAATCGATTCATGCTGGACTTTTTCGGTTGTTTCTTCTTGAGTAGTATCTTCGGGCTCATTGGCTTCACTATCACCTTCATCTATTCCTAATTCCAAAACCCAATTGCGGATTTCATCTGTGTCTGCTTCACCCACATAGTTTTCGACCATCTCATTTAACCGTTGTAATCCTCCAACAAGAAGGGGGTCGTCAATTTCGATATCCAATGGCACATCGTCTGGATTAGATTCAATAATCGAGTCAACTGTTGGGCTTGTACCCAATACGCTTTTCCAGCATTTAGCGATCGTTTCAGGGAGCAATTTCCCCCATGCTTGGCTCAACATGATCACGGCGGTTTTCAAATCAATTTTCTTCAATAGTTCATGTAATGAAGAATCTTTTTCACTAATTATGGTTTCCATTAGCAATGTTTTGTATTGAATTTTTGTCAAGTTAATAACACCTTGATCCATTGGCTGTAAAATCGCTGTGCAATTGGCCGGAAAATACATCACTTCGATCTCACCACAAACTAATTCTTCTTCGGGCGGATGAGATGGGGCTTGATCCAGCAAGAGTAATGCTTTGGGTGGAACATCATTTTCTTTGGCGAATTTTTTCACTTCTTCGACAAATTATCAAAGAACCACTTTTTGAAAATATCCCGCGTCATCCAAGCAGTCTTGTTGCTAGCATAATTCACCGGTAGACGAAAATTTTTAAAACAACGCGGATTCATAGATTTGCCGATCGTTAATCGTTTTATTTTGGGGCTGCCATCACCATTTGCACATAAAAGAACACTGATTCGATCTTTTGAAACTTTGTTGCCTGGAGCACTCTTTTCATCTTTCGAAACGTAGGTTTTATTTGGCAAAAGTTTCCAAAAGAGCCCCGTTTCATCAGCATTAAATATTTGTGATGTTACATATCCTTTTTCAGCGATTTTCGCCGTCAATTTTTCCTTAAATGGCTCAATGGCTTCTGGATCACAAGATAATGATTCACCAGTCACAGTCAAATAGCGAAGTCCGAAGCGTTTCTTGAATCGCGAAAACCATCCATCACTTGCATTGAATTGTTCTCCATCCTTTTTTATTTCATCAAATATTTTTAATGCTTTGCTTTTCAATATCAAGCTAGAAACAGGAGCATTTCGTCGCCGCTGATTCATGAAAAACTGGTACAAACGCTTCTCGAGCTCTGGATGATTGCCAAACCGCAAAGTTTTCCGTTTATTTCCAAGTGAAAATGAATTGTATGCATTTTCTTTTAATGAACGGGATTGTTTTTTTATTCGGCAAATCGTTGCGCAATCAACTTTGTATTCGAATGCAAGATCTCGTTGTTTAACGCCTTTTTCAATTTTTTGGGAGAATCTCATCTCTTTCTTTCAATGTAAGAAAATGTAGATTCTTTTTCACTTTTCCCATGATTTTATTTGATGAAAGCAAAAAAAAAATCAAAAATCACAAAGCGTGAGAACAGTGTTTTTGGTCGCAATAATTCCGAGAACCATAACTGTGCATAGCTATAAAGCTGTGTCTTCGCGCGTGATGAACGCAAATACATTGCCGTATTAAGTAAAAAATTTCTTCGAACAAGAATTCTTTTGCGCCCGAAAATTGCAATTTTTTATTGCTCTTTTTGAGTTTTCTATGGACTCAAAATCGAATTGTACTTTCCGCGAAATTGCAGTTATCGGTATTGCACTTATCGGGCTTCTACTGTAAACGGATTTAATTAAAAAATGATCATGTTTTTTATGGCAGCTTATGTGTTAAACGAACAGGAGCAAGATTACCAAAGTAGAATAGATAGGCGGCGTTTAAGAGACCATTCGAATCCTCTCAGTGCACCGGATTCTACGTGAGATTAGAAATGGTTATACTTTGTTGCATTCATTAAGTTTTTCTACTTTAGTTTTGTTTCCAACTATCGCCTAAACAAGTACGCTTTTTTAGAAGTGCTCAATGAAGTAAAAACTTTAGTCAAAGAAACGTCCATACCTATTTTACTAAATCTGGCAGCAAGTCTTAGGTTTTTCGCAGAGGGTTGCTATCAACGTTCCGTCGGAAGGGATACAGATATTGCTATGGGTAAAAGCACAGTTTCAAAAATATTATCCGAAATGATCAATGATTTGGAAAATGTTCTATGTCCTAAGTGGATTAAGCTGAAAATGTCTGAAGAGGATTCTAGAAAATCTAAACTTCATTTTGTAGAAAAATTCGGTATTCCAGGAGTAATAGGGCGTATTGACGGAACACGTGGGGCTCTGATTAAACCTTTTGAGAACGAGCATCTATTTTTTAACCGAAAAGGTTTTTTTAGCATAAACGCAATGATTGTAAGAATGAATTTAAATTGTGTTTCTAAAATTTAAAATTTACTGCCTTTATTTTACAGATTTGTGATTTTGATATGATAATAAGAGCAGTAGTTGCAACTCGGCCTGGTGCAAGCCATGACGCTTTCGTATTTAGTATCAGCAGTGCAAAACACTATTACCTATCGCAGTATGAAGCTGGTGACCGAGGGTCTTGGCTACTGGGAGATTCTGGTTTTGGTATAGAGCAATTTCAACTGACTCCATATAGAAACCCAGACCCAAGATCAGCAGAACACAGATTTAACCAGCAGCATGCAAAAGCACGTGACATCGTTGAGTGTGTTATAGGAGTATTAAAAAGTCGGGTTCGTTGTTTGCCATATACGCCGCAAAAGGTAGTGAAGATAATAAATGTTTGTTGCGCACTACATAACACATGATTCAATTATTAATATAATTATTAATAATTGAATCATGTACATAACATATGTGGGAGTAATCAAATAGATGACATTGAAACAGAAAGCGTATTAGAAAACAATCCAATTGATGAGGAAATTGCTGAAAATGAGGAAAACAGTAGTTTATATAGTGTTGGCAGAAATATAAGAGACTCTATTGCTAGAAATTTAATATTATGAAACATAAAATTTATTCATATTAAAAGTAAATATATACATAACAGTTCAATAAGATTCTTTTATATTTATTTTTTAGTCTCTATCTCAAGCATTTTAATTTTAACTGTTTCATGTTGCAACTGCTCCATTTTGAGGTAATGCCTTTGCTTTTGCTCTATACTTTGAGTCTTCAAGCGATTTTGTTTCTCAACAGCACGACAAAGTCGACGAATCTCTTCCCTTTCATCTTCCTGCGATTTTGCAATCTTGTGTTGGTGGATATTTTCTCCATACAAGTAGATTGCGTTGCCATACACGTCTGAAGGCTGTCCTGCGTTGACACTCGTGGCCTTTTTGCAGCTCTCGGGGTACCCACCGCTTCCCTACTTGTTTGGGGACGTTCTTCCTCAGATTCGATAGCGCTATTGTTTTCTTCTGTCCCAAAGCTTCTAGAATGGTTTATGCCCTCAACGGCTGCAAAAATTCCACAAGTTCTTGGAACACATTCTTCGTTGCTCGTCAGTACATGCTTATTAAAGGGTCCACCTCTTGTTGCCCTCGATTCTAGATTGTTATGGGCAACCTTTTTCCGAATGCACCCCTTCCAGTCAGACCATATCTTAAAAAAAGACAACTCAAAAATATTTATTGCAATATTTGACTAAATACTTACTTTTTTCCATCCATTAACATGTTTTTGGGGCGGCCCTTCTGCAATTAGCAGCGTCGTTAGCTCTTTCCACTTTTCCTCAACAGCAACTCTGTCGCCCTTCGAAAAATTCTTCCCCAAATCTGGATGAGATTCCATAAACTTGACTAAAATTAGCTCTTGCTTGGAGTTCTTGTGTTTTCTCATAAACGTTTTTGAATAAGTTTTAAATATTTTAAATAAACACTTTTATTTACATAAATATATGCAGTTATTTTGAGTGAATACTCACCTTTTGATAAATTTATTTCAACAAACAGTTTATAAGAATGCCACAAACCGCTAACGTTTAAGTTGCCGAAAATTTAACTGGAAAAAATGCGCAGAGCTATACATCAGGCAGCCATTTAAGCTTCCTGACCACTGTAGTATCTTTCAAGCAGAATTCTTTGCGGTAGGAAAGGCTGCATAAATAGCAATCGCAAACACATCAAGCAACTCCAAAATAAATACCTATATACAATACGTTGACAGCCAAGCTGCGATAAAGGCAATAAACCATATGAAATTTCATCTAAAAATGTTCTAAAAAGCAGGGAAGCCATAGAGAGATTAGCCGCAGACAGACGGTTGCATATCTATTGGGTACCCGGACATAAGGGCAGTGCAGGAAACGAAATTGTAGATGAGATTGCCAAAAGCGCTGACGACATACAATTCGAACAAGAAAACGACATACTGAAACCTTTAAATACGGTATACAAAGACATCACTGCGGACATGAAAATGCGGATAGACAGGAGATGGAATAATCTAGCCCCTTGCAGAACCGCGAAAAACATGTGCACAGAGTGCAGATAAATACGTCCGATTCGTACTAGCTCTGTCTATAAAAGAAAGCAGAACTATCGTAGGCATGCTGACAGGCCACAATTTGCTATCGGCGCACGCATACAAGATAGGAATCACAAACAACGATAGCTGCAGATTTTGTAATGAACTAGAAGAGAGGGAAACGCTAGAACACCTTCTATGTTCCTGTCCTGCATTAGCTAGAACCAGATTAAAGTGCTTAGGAGCTTTACAATATGAGAAGTTAGAAAACATCTCGGGGATAGAGCTCCAAAGTTTACTTAGATTCGCAAAAAACGCAGACGTATTACAAGATGTCTACTACAAAGAAACGTAAGGGTCTAGCTCCATCTGGTAACACTAAGGATCAATAGCTCTATGTGATGGCTTTCAGCCAGCCAGATCAACCTAACCTAACCCACTTAAGTCGCATTGTCCTTATATGTTTTGACAGCTTTTGTGTGAATAAGCTCAATTAATTTTACGCAGTAGTTTTTGGTCGGTGCCCTTTTAAATATGGAAAGCAATAAGAATTATTTTCGTCATATTTGACTTTTTTACTATAGAAAAGGTAAAAATGCCCTTCAAGCCAGAAATAAATTAACCGATGTGTATAGAGAAGATGTGTTGACAATACGTCAGTGTCAGAACTGGTTTGCAAAATTTGGATCCGGTAATTTTGATGTCGAAGATGCACCACCTTCTGGAAGACTGGTTCAAGCTGATAAAAACGCGATAAAGGCATTAGTTGATGCAAACCGGCGAATAACAACACGTGAGATCTGTGAGAGGTTAAATTTATCGAATTCAACTGTTTATAACCACCTGAAAGACCTTTGTTTAACCTCGAAGCTCGATATATGGCTTCCTCATGCCCTCACAGAGAGAAATTTGTGACGTCGCATTGACGTCTGTGCTTCACTCCTCAAACTTCTCAAAAATGATCAATTTTTGAAGCGCATTACTACTGGGGACGAAAAATTGATTGTAAATAACAATGTCAAACGCAAGAGATCATGGAGCAGAACAGATGAACCGGCTCAAAGCATTTCAAAAGCCGATACCAATCAGAAAAAGGTGATGTTGTCTGTTTGGTGGGATTTTAAAGGAGTAACTTTTTTTTTAGATTTTACCGGATAATAAAACAATTAATTTGGAAGTCTACTGTCATCAGCTGGACAAACTGAATGATGCACTTCAACAGAAAGGGCCAGAATTAATCAACAGAAAAGGTGTCGTGTTCCACCAAGTTAATGCGAGACCTTATACAAGTTTGGTCACTCGCCGAAAGCTTTTACATCTTGGATGGGATGTGCTGCCACACCCCCGATATTCTCCAGACCTGGCCCCTTCGGATTATTATTTGTTTCGGTCATTGCAAAATTTTTTGGACGGTAAAACCTTTACCTCAAATGAACACGTCAAAAAACACCTGGATCAGTTTTTTTGCCTGCAAAGATCAAACATTTTATATGCGTGGAATCATGCTACTACCAGAAAGATGGCAAAAGGTGTTGAATCAGAATGGTCAATATATAATTTAATTAAATATTTATTCATTATACGAAGATCGTCTTTCATTTTCATCACAAAAAATCGAAATTATATTACTTTCCGAACAACCCAATAGTTGTCGGGCCGGATTTTTGAATTTTGAAAATTTTTGCATTTAAAAACAAAGTATGCGTTTTACGTTTTAAATGTCAAAGTTTGAGGTACAGGAGCGCCCACGGCCAACTCTCTAGCTAGTTAATGGGCTGTAGAAACTATAATATTGGGAATTTCCGCATAAAAATGTCACAGTATATTCTTAAGTAAAGGGTTTTCCAATAAGAGGTGTTATTGGTGAATGCATTGCGCTATCGAGAGATGATGAACGATTTTTTATGGCCGGAATTGGAAGGTATTGATCTGGACAACATTTACCAGGTAAATACCTATGAAATGGACTTTCAGCTATTAGTCAATAGATGTCGCTGGGAGTATTTTTAAACCTTCCCAAATGTCTAGTTTTTTTCGTCTGTCATCTGTCAGCAATATTCAGTTCCTTGTTTGTTACGTTTCATACCATAATGCATTTTTGTCGCTCTTAAAAATGTCGAATTTCGTGCCTTCGAACTACGATTTGCGGATATTTTTGTTATCAATTGAAGAAAAATGCTTCTCAAGCTCATCAAATGCTTATAGAAGCTTATGGTGGGCATGCACTAAGTAGAGCACAGTGCTTCAGATGGTTTGAAAAATTCCGAAGTGGTGATTTTAGCGTGGAGAACGAGGACCGTGGCCGGCCACCGAAAAAGTTTGAGGATGCCGAATTGCAAGCATTGTTGGATGAAGACGATGGTCAAATGCAAGAAATGATGGCAGAGCAGTTGGGAGTGACCCAAAAAACCATTTCCAAACGTTTGAAAGACATGGACATAATTTTAAAGGTCGGAAGATGGGTACCGCATGAACTGACAATGTGACAATGCACCGTGACATCGAACAAGAGTGACCCGGGAATTGGTGGAGACATACGATTGGGAACCGATGGTGCATGCAGCAGACTCACCAGACTTGGCGCCTTCCGATTATCATTTGTTTGCATCGATGGGCCACGCACTTTCCGATTTCCGAGCAGCGCTTCAATTCTCACGAAGAAGCCAAAAAATGATGACGATGATAGGTTTGCGGCCAAAGACGGCCAATTTTTTTTGGCGCGGCATCCACAAATTGCCTGAGAGATGGGAAAAATATGTCGCTAGCGATGGCTATTATTTTGAAGATTAAATTTGTAACCATTTTTTGTATTTTCAACAAGACGGCGCTACGTGCCACACAATCAACGAAACCATTGATCTTTTACGGGAAAAGTTTCCGGATCTCTCGAAGGGGTGTCACAATTGGCCACCGAGATTTTGTGATTTAACACCTTGTGAATTTTTTCTTTGGGGCCACATGAAAGAGAAGGTCTACGCCAACAGCCCAGGGTCGATTCAAGACCTCAAAGATGGAATTCGTGAGGCTATCGAGGACATAGGGCAGCCACTTTGCTATTCAGTTATGGAAAATTTTGTGACAAGGATATTGTCTTGTAAGCGTGGTCGTGGTGGTCATTTACCTGATGTTATTTTCCACTATTAACGGCATACCTTCCTCTTTATAATGAAATAAACATCCGATCATTTATATTCAAAAAATAGCATTTTTCTTTGAATATCAAAATAACACCTCTTATTGGAAAACCCTATATATACTTTGAAAATTCTGGACGCATGTAACACCTTAAGTTAACTACTGAGAACTTTGCTGCCTACACTATTTAAATGAAAAGACTAGCCCTCCATCCACATCTACGATGTGAACCTTCCTTTTACATCGAATTTCCAAATTCTAATTACCCAAAATTATCGCCCACATGGAGAACCTTAACGGAATCAAATAATATTCCTATAGTCTATCATACAACTATTTTGGCTAGCTCTGAAGAGTCTTCATTTTAGAGTCAGTACATGAAACATCAAAATAATAGAACAAGTTTTTTTCTAATAGCCTGCCCCTATGCAGGCAATATCAAACCTACGAATGAATTTCTGCCACGAAAAAGCTCCTCATAAACCTCAACTGAACTATTTGTCGTTCGAAGTCGGCTTAAAAACTGTAGGTCCCTCCATTTGTGGAACAACATCCAGACGCATGCCACAAATCGGAGGAAAAGCTCGGCCAAACACTCAAAACACACCTTTTTAGCTATTTTTAAAAATTTATTTTTTAAGTAAATTTTTTCATTTAATAAATAATTTTATTAAGGTCATAACACCGGGACTATAAAATAAATCAAAATTCTGGAAAAAGTACTTCATTCCTCATGCCATAAAATGTGATTTTTTACATGAAGTTAGTTTTATTATTCCAATGATCCTCTTAAATTGTATGCCATCTTTTAATTTTATGTAATTTTCTTAAGGATTTCTCGTCCGCTCCGCAAAATACTGTAACACACCTTTTTGTTGACGAATTCTTAACGAATGCGGCACTAACTTTTTGAGCAGCTTTTCCATATGTAATTCTTTATGTAGTATGGAGTACTCATTATTTTGAGACGTTTATGGTATCAAGAATTTCACACTTAATGAAACTTGGATCCTCACAAACCATATCATGCCCTTGCTCAATGATGTCTGCTGTAGTTGCACCTCGACGTCCACTAAGTGTTAATTATCAATGAAATTCGAAACATACTCTGGTCGTTCAAAATGGCTGCTAGATAAAGTTCTAAATGATTTTTCTTCTTATTTTCAGCAGATTTTGTTCCTTTGAAACGTTTTATCACGTCGTATACAGTCGAACGGGGGCTGTTGCGCGTATTTTTCAAGCGCGGCAGTCGTATTGTTTCAAATTCAAACACAAATTTCCAACAGCGTCCGTACGCTTTAAAACTTTTTGTATTTCTCTCTTATTTCTTACGACTACCCCGATTTACACCAAGTGACACATATTTATAGCTAGTCAGAGTGGCCTGATATTACAGTTAGATCTAGTAAATATGTAATAAATAGCAATAGAATGTATGTTACTGTAATTATGCTTACTGTATGTATATATGCAAATAATGAGAGATGCTCATAACATAACAGAAATAAAGTGCAAGTGAGAAAGAATGCGAATATGAGAATAATGGCAACATACAAAAATAAGAGAATGATATTTACTGCTCGGCCGTACTTTTCGTCGGTAACACTCCCTTGCCCGTAAACAAGTCTGACAACACATGTTTCCTTTACTAGGTACCGACATCTAACACCGCTACTTTTGCAATCGGTCGATGAAGAATGCCTGATTTGGTTTCTACCATAGCGCTCCGAACTTGGCCATCCTTCGCTTTTACCACATCTACAATTCTGCCTTTCGGCAAGCAGTTCCTCGGCAGGTCTTGGTCTGCAATTACCACGACATCGCCAATACGTACTGGGCGTTGTTTTGTGAACCACTTGGTACGTCTAGAGATGACCGGTATATATTCCTTCACCCATCGATGCCAAAAGCGGTCAGCGAATTGTTGTGTCAATTGCCAACGTTGACGCAGATTGACGGTGTCGCTACATATTGGCTTGTAGCCATCCGATGACCCAATCAGCAAGTGGTTGGGAGTTAGAGCCTCGTCGTCACCATTTTCCAAAGAAACAAATGTAAGCGGGCGGGCGTTCAGGATAAATCCTACTTCATTCAATGCACTTCGCAAGCTTTCATCGCTGAAACTTGTTGAAGGTAGTATTTCATAAAGCACAGTCTTCACTGATCTCACAAGCCTTTCCCATGCACCACCCATATGGGGGGCGCTTGGTGGATTAAATCTCCATTTTACTCGGTCGAAAGATGAGGCGATACCATTCAAATCGATATTTTTCAGACTCTCGCTAATTATTTTTTCAGATGCCTTGAAATTGGTGCCGTTGTCCGAGAATATCTCCCTGGGATAGCCGCGTCGTGATATAAAGTTGCGTATCGCCATGATACAGGAACTGGTCTTTAAGCTGTGGGCAACTTCGATGTGTATAGCGCGAAGCGTTAGACATGTAAATAGAACGCCCCATCTCTTTTCTCGCCTTCTTCCCACGATGACAAGCAATGGGCCAAAATAGTCGATACCTACATACGTGAAGGGCCTCTCGAAAGCGGCAATCCTTGCAGCCGGCAGCGCTGCCATTTGTGGCGGCTGAGGAATGGAGCTATGGTTTTTACATTTTTGACACTCTGCGCGCACTCTTTTATACAACACCCTCAGTCGATTTATAAAGTATGTACCACGAATTTGATTGATTACAGACTCATGCATCAGGTGATGGAAATTTTCGTGAGCCCAACGCACTATTAAAAAGGTGACATGATGAGAATTAGGCATCAGTATAATATCTTCATGGTTGTTTAAGTGTTCAACTCGACTTTTGCATCTTATTATGCCATCTGTGTCTAAGTAAACGTTTAAAGTAAAGATTTTGCTAGAGTTGTCAATATTCTTACCGCGTTTGAGGCACCTGATCTCTTCACAATATTCAATGGACTGAGCATACCTTATAAGAAGACATTGAGCTTTCTGAATCATATCAAAGTCGATGGATGTTTTCCGTTGCCTTGCTAGCACAACTGAGCGTAATCGGTCGAAGTGAAATAAAAATGTAGCCACAGCTCGATACAAACGTTTCCAGCTGGAAAAGTGCTCCACGTTCAGCATCAGGTTGTTCATGTGTTCCTTTTTCATATGTAGAACATAATGTTTAATTTCTGAATCGTCGCACTCCTCTAAGCTTAACTCTTCGCACTGCGGCCAAACTTCTGCGCTCGACCTTAAAAAATTTGGGCCGGTAAACCACAATTGGTAGCACTGACGTGTAGTTGTTTTTGTAGCTAAATCAGCGGGATTATTTCTCGAGGGAACCCACCGCCACTGGCTTACGTTTGATGCCTCTAGAATTTCGCCTATTCTATGCATCACGAATTGGTGGAAGTTTTTAGGGTCCATTCGCATCCATCTTAGCACCGTCTTTGAGTCTGTCCACCAATATTTCGACATTATGTTAATACGTTGCGTATTGCTTACCATGTTCGCCAGCCTCACACCAATTACCGCCGCCTGCAACTCTAGTCTGGGTATCGATAATGGCTTTAGCGGTGCGACTTTGGATTTGCCAGCCACTAGACTAACCGTGACGTCGTTTCCCTTTGATACACGCAAGTAGCAAACGGCTGCATACGCGCTTTCCCCGGCATCAACAAAGGTGTGAAGTTGAACATCTTCAGCATCTTTCAGCAATAGTGAATAACATCGAGGTATTTCGGCAGCTGTTATTAATGGCATAATGGACTTCCACTGGTTCCATTTGTCGAAAAGATTGTCTTGGAGCGGGTCGTCCCAGGCGAGACCAGATCGCCATACATCTTGCAGCAAGATCTTTAACCCTACGGTGTAGCAGCAAACAAATCCAAGAGGGTCGAAGATCGACATTAAAACTTGGAGTGCTTCTCTTTTCGTTGGTATGATCGATTCGTTAATAACATCGCGACGAAGTCTCGCAAATCTACAAACATATTTAAAATTATCGCTTAAAGGGTCCCAAAACATACCGAGGACTTTCGTGGTTGAACCCCATTCTTTGACGGATTGAACTGACATAGGATCTTCTTCGAGCTGCTCCACGACAAATTTGGAATTTGAAGACCAGCCACGTATGTATATTGAAGCCAGCGGCGCCATGATTTTTTTTTTACTTGTTGAGCCAATTCTAACGCAGATTGTTCATCATCTCCACAGTCAATAAAGTCATCCACGTAATGGTTCTTCTTTACAGCTTCTACGGCTCGAGGAAGTTCATTTTCAAAATGGTCAGCGTTTTTGTCACGTATGTAGTGGGCAATAAACGGAGCGCAATTCAATCCGAAGGTCAACGCTCGCATGACATAAATACTTGGTTGCTGAGGATCATCACCGTCATCGCACCACAAAAATCGCTGAGCATGCATGTCGCTGTCCCGTATATTGATACGGTGAAACATCTCCGCTATATCACCGCATATAGCCACTCTGCCTACTCTAAAAGCTAATAAAATACTAACGAGTGGGTTAAGCAAGTCTGGGCCACTCAGTAGGAAGTCGTTGAGTGACACCCCGTTCACCTTTGCAGCAGCATCCCACACCATCCGAAGCTTTCCAGGCTTATTTGGATTGCTTACAATGAAAATAGGCAAATACCATGTTTTACCGTTAGAAATATATTAGCAGCCTCAATCGGGGAAAGTTTTTTCGCGTACCCCTTGGAAAGTAGATTATTGATTTGAATTTGAATATTAGATTTTAGCATAGGATCCTTAACAAACTTCCTCTGCAAACACATCAGCCGTTGTAAAGCATATACATAGTTATTGGGTAGCAATACACTTTAGGTACGCCACGGTAGCCCAATTTCGTAAAAGTTATCGCCCTTTTTACAAGTGTTATTCGCAATACTCACAGCTTTGGCATCTTCTTCCGACAGTAGCTGAGTAGGTTTGGATGACTCTAACGTGAAGAATTGTTTTACAGTCTCGTGCAGCTCATCGTATCTTTTTTGACAATCGCATGTATATTATGTATAAAAAAAAAAAAAATAATAATTGGCGCGTACACTTCTGTTAGGTGTTTGGCCGAGCTCCTCCTCCTATTTGTGGTGTGCGTGTAGATGTTGTTCCACAAATGGAGGGACCTACAGTTTCAAGCCGACTCCGAACGGCAGATATTTTTATGAGGAGCTTTTTCATGGCAGAAATACACTCGGAGGTTTGCCATTGCCTGCCGAGGGGCGACCGCTATTAGAAAAATGTTTTTTTTATTAATTTTGCTTTCACCGAGATTCGAACCGACGTCTCTCTGTGAATTCCGAATGGTAATCACGCACCAACCCATTCGGCTACGGCGGCCGCATGTATGTATATTTAGTCGATATTCGGCAGTCTGTCTTGAATTGCACCCCTGCAACGCCCATCCTAAACGGGTTTTTGACGCTATGGGCTGGAACCAGGTTCCCTCTCTAATTTTGAGTGGAATTGCCAACCTCCAGTTGTCCGCACCGATAAGCAATGATGGTTTTACGTTGTTATATGATGCAATTGGCAGTCCCGCTAGATATGGATATAGCCGCTCCATCGCAGATGCATTGATTGACTGCGCCGGAAGATTGAGATCGTCAACAGTATGAATATTCTTGAGAGTATATTTCTGCCAATTTGTCACACTCGAAATTTCGATGGCCGCCCGCACAGAATTTTCTTCAACACGCGTCTTGTTACCTGTCCACCGCAAACACAGAGGGTCTCGTTCACCTTTCAAGCCTAATTCATCAAATATTCTTTTTTCCATTAGCGTCACAGAAGAGCCTTCATCTAAAAATGCAAATATATTCAGTACTTTATTTTTAGAATAAATGCGAATCGGAACGATTCTGAAGAGTGGCTGCATTTCTTCGTGGCTGCTACTGTGCGTATTTATCTGCGCATCTAAAAATTCGTTTGTATTTGTACTTACGGCGATGGGTTTTTGTTGGCTCATTACCGTGATTGTTTTATGTAGTAACGGATTATGTTTTATAGTGCAACCATCTACACCACATACTTTATTCATAAAACATTTCCGTCTATGCGGATTCAAACATTGGCGACAGAGGTTGTTCGCCTTAACTTCCTCCCATTTTCGCTGAAGTGTACATTTTTTAAAAGTGTCGCATTGCATTACCTTATGATCCTTGCTCTTGCAAATTATACACTGCTTGCTCCTTGGTATGTTGCGAGCTGGTGATGGATGCTGAGTGTTCACGTCGATAGTATGCGTGTTAACCGTAGCACTACTTTTAGCAGGTGCTAAAGAGACGACAGTACTGGCTGCTTCGGCTAGATTGTACAACCAGTCGCTGAATTGTTTCACCACCGGAGTCTTTTCATCTTTCGGGTGAACCGCCCAGTTCAGCTTTTGGTTGTTGGGGAGCTTGTCAACAAACTCCTTGACGAGCAGTGGGTTATGCAGATGCATGTACATTTGGCATCCCTCCATCGTGGCACAAATATTCCTGACGCAGAGTGCAAATTCAATAAGGCCCTCCAATTTATCCTTCATTGCAGGCATAGCACGAGCTTTATTCATTGCGCGCTCAAGGATGTGTTCAGGACTGCCAAAGCACATTCTAAGAGTTTTTATGATCTCAGGGACCATGGACGGCAAAAACAATTTACATTTTACCATCTCCCGTGCTTTGCCTTTAAGGCTCGCTTGTAATCTAATTAAATTCTCCGCATCGGTGTACCCCGCGACCGTAGTGCTGTTATCGAAACTGCTAATAAACAGCGGCCATTCTTCAGGGTCGCCATTAAAGGTTGGGAGCTGCTTAGGTATGGCCTGCCTTGCTGCTAATTGCCCAGGTGTAGGCCCATTGCTAAAAGAGGCCATCGAAGTGCTGGATGAGGGCAGGTCGTTATACTGCGAAAGAATCTTATATTTGTTGTCCAAATATTGTTGTTGCAATTTCATCTGCTCTTCCAACTTTTCAAGCTGAAGGTTTCGATATATTTCGGAGTTGAATGGCATCTGCATACCTTGGCCATTTCGTATACCTACTTGCTGCACCGACGAGAATACTTTTGGTTGACTGTACGAGATCTCATTTGCAGAGGTGGCGATGCTGCCCGTTGTGAATTGTTGTAGCCCTGGGTTATACTCACTTGATTTATTTGGCAGTTGCGATCCCTGAACTGATGTACTGGGTTCGAAATTCCAGTTCGAAGAAGCCCAGGTCGAAAAGTTCGTGGATACTGGAATAGCGGTAGTAACTGTAGAATTTGCTATATTAGTCGCAGGTTTTAGAAGCGGATTGACTGTTGAGTTAGATATCTTCGCAATTGTTGGAAACGTTGGGAGAAAATTCACGTGCCGCTTACCTTGCTTGGTAGTTGGCTATGACGATGCGGTTGGATGTGCGTTCGTGGTTGATGCATGATTCTGGCAGCTTTCACAGCTCCAGCTTTCGTCAGCCACATTGCTATGTACTCCAACGCAGTTGAAGTGGTACCAGGCGTCGCAGGTGTCACACTGGACCATACTCTCGTTGTCCGCTGCGTCACATTTTCGACAACTTTGCCCCGTTGTTTCTTTGTCCATATTGACCATTTAGCAAATATTAAAATTAGTTAAATCAAATTTAATTTTACGGCAAAAGAACTTTAAAGAATTACGGCAAAAAAGTTTTAAAGAAGTCGTATTGTTTCAAATTCAAACACAAATTTCCAACAGCGTCCGTACGCTTTAAAACTTTTTGTATTTCTCTCTTATTTCTTACGACTACCCCGATTTACACCAAGTGACACATATTTATAGCTAGTCAGAGTGGCCTGATATTACAGTTAGATCTAGTAAATATGTAATAAATAGCAATAGAATGTATGTTACTGTAATTATGCTTACTGTATGTATATATGCAAATAATGAGAGATGCTCATAACATAACAGAAATAAAGTGCAAGTGAGAAAGAATGCGAATATGAGAATAATGGGAACATACCAAAATAAGAGAATGATATTTACTGCTCGGCCATACTTTTCGTCGGTAACAGGGGCTATCCACTATTTCTGTGATTTCTCGAACGGTTTGACGCTTTTCGCGATGACTAATAATTAAATTTCTGACTTCAATTGAGCTCTGTCCTCGTTATTCAACAAAACATGACTGAAATTTTATTTTAGTTTATTACGTTTGAGTTTTTCTGTGCACTGTTCTACTGAAAGTAAATTAATTGTGGGATTCCCCGTTTTCAAGTGCCAAACAAGCGCAATAATGCCAAATTTCCGACTTCTTTTTCGACACCAATTTCCCGAATGCTCCATGATAAATTTTGTATAACAAGGAGGTAATGGATTTGTAAATTATTATTACTATTTTTAAAATCCTATTTGAAAACCCAATAGAAAAATATAAAAATAAAAATATTTAACATGCATTTCTTACACAAATTTTGAATTTGAAGCTGCAAGCTATGCATGTCTGAGTTCTTTATTGAGCCACTGTATGTAAAACGTGATCTGAAGTGCTAAGTGTCGTCATTTCGTCTCAACCTGCAGGATTTTGGTTTCCTTACTGATGAACAGGAGGATTGTGGTTTTCCTTCCTACAGGATTTTGGTTTCTCTGGTCAACATATGAGCACCCCCACTGTCTAAGTATTGTGCTGACTTGGAGAATAACACTTGGTTCCACACATACATACATATGCATGTATGTACACAATATAAAATGTGGCCCAATAATAAACTGCGACTTAAATATTTATATGTTCTTTAATTGGCCTCGCAGATATCGAGTAAACTAGGCAGCCAGAGTCCACTTGAAGTATGTAGTTCAGCGCTCCACAAATAAACGCTCCTGCTAAAAGGTAATTACTCATTACACCCCTGACTACTTGTCATAGAATTTTAATTTGTTGTCAATTGATCGAATGGTTTAGTTAAGCTCACTTTAGTGGTTTAATAATAAAATGGCTCCTGGAGTTTAAAATAATATTTTACCAACTCGTTTATCGATAATCATTACTGTAAATCATTAATGTAAAGAGAAAGTAGTCGAGCATTGATTGAGAGACCCATTTCTCATGATTCAGTCACCAAAAGATCGTCTCAATGAAGTGATGGTTTCATGCGCTGAACGCCCAGCTGTATCGTCTTGCTCTGCTAATTTAGTATGGAAATGAAGAACCAAAATGCCGCTAATCCTTTGACTTTAGTGCACATTATTTACGTCAACACTGGCTCTAACTTCAGTCTTAAATATGTGAGTACTCATATGTATATGCACTTATCCTCAAGTCACATATATAAATATGTACTTCATAACCCTAAGTACACATTTAATCAAAATACCCTCAAATATGTGTTCAAACATTTTGCTGCAAGGAGCGCGACCAACGCATGCAATTTGTCAATGCAATTTAGCTCAATCATCCGGTTCGAGGGATGGCATCGAAGATGAGCGGAATGAAGTGCGGTAAACTAATCGAATCATTGAGTGGCAAATACCGACGCTCCATCAGATGTTATAATTTATTTAACTTCATAGCGGCTATTATACCACACCACGACGGCCGCAGTATCCAATTCAGCAGCTGTTGCACGTTGGCACACCGTCATCATCACCCCCATCGTGGTCGCCACCGCCTCCAATAGCGCCGCTCTTAGCCGCATTGCATAGGGCTCCACACTTCCGTGTGAAAATGCCGGATGTTGCGAATGAGTAAAATTTCACTCCCGCATATTTAGGGGCTCCACAAGCTGTGCCACTTCAGCTGCAGGCACAAACGGGCGGGATACTTCTACATCCACCGTTTGGTATTTGCATTTTATTACACGTTTATTATTTTATACGACGCAGAGGGTGGGTGTTGATGGCAGCGGGCAAAACGTACCCATGAGTAAATAGGAAGGGCGCCGTGCTCGCGCTGAGGACATTGTAGGTGGTATTCACTGAACGGCTGAACGCCTGACTGCCTGGTTTGCAAAGTGATGGTGTCTGGCAATTGTTTATAAAGTTTTCGTATAAAAAAGTTTTTTGTTATTTGCAAAATAACTCGAGAAAACATTTCATTTGAAGCGCATTACCTTCGTTGAGAGTTGAAATAGGAAAGAGTACTGGCGCTACATCTTTAGATGGCATTGGCACTGTAGCTGCCAATCCTAATTTTACATATATGTATGTATGTATGTATGTATGCATTAATATAGAACGTACTGACTTCGCAGAGGAGAAATGAGAGGGTTTTAGAAAAAAAACATTGACTGAGGCTTGCAGATGTGTGCGAAATTGTGAATTTGTTGCGGAGCTGAGTGAGTTCCAGTGCTGGCAAATTTGTTTGCCTTTTTTCATATACATCTACGTGCATATGCGTGTTTCTGGGTGTGTGCGGTTTTTTATTATTTCAAGTAATTTCGGCAAATAGCATGAAAATGACTTTATGAAAAAGTTTCACAAACAACTTCCAGAGTTTTTGTTTGCCGGAAAGCTGAAAAGGATGAACAATAGTCGGCATTTGTGCACAGAGCCATTAAAAGAGGAATGGGAGCTAGCGGAAGGAAGCTAGCTTTCGAACTGTTAGTCTCCGACCGCGGCTCTGCAATTGTGATCAAATTGACGTATAACTTAAGGTAAAGAAGTGTTTGTCATTTTTAAATTAGATGGCAAATAAATACAGTGTACATAATAATATTTACCTGGGGGGGAATAAGTACCGCTTGAATGGGGAGAAGTGAGTCAGGGATGTAGTGAGTAATTACCTTTTAGCAGGAGCGTTTATTTATTGAGCGCTGAACTTGATACTTCAAGGGGACTCTGGATGCCTAGTCTACTCCATAATTTTTGTTTTTTTTTTGTTTTAAGAACACTTTTATTGCAAGCTGTATACATACATTAAGCAATATTTATACAATAACTTAAACTAAGAATTTCAGTCGTTTATGAGATGCACCCAGTGGTACAACCCATTTCAGTTCTTTCCCTCTAGAAGAGAATATCCGTGGTGGATTTTCTTTTGAGTCGGGTGAAAACAATGGGATTGGCTCTCATTTCCATTATAAAGGAGTTAGAGTGAGCTGAGATTGTGGGACATTGCATATTTCTCTATTTCTTGCACAACAGTAGATATTTGGAGGTCACGGTGTATTTGCGAGTTTGTAATATAGTAGGGTGAGTTGGTGATCATTCTTAATGTTTTGACTGAAATCATTGTAAAATTTCGATGTTGGAGTTTGCCGCAGTGCCCCAAAGTTGAATACCATATGCCCACACGGGTTTTAGAACTGCTGAGTATAAGAGCGATTTGCTTTCGACAGAAACTTGGGAATGACGGTTTAAAAGCCAGTGAAGGTCTCTGGTTTTAATACTAAGTGCTTTTCTTTTTGAGAATATACATATGTGTTTTCCATGTTAACTTTCTGTCTAGATGCATTCCTAGATATTTGGGTGGGCAAGTGTCCCGCTTAAGAGTGAATGTGACTTGTACTGATTTTGTTTCATTGGACTTTACAGGTATTCTCCATTTTTTGAGCCATAGGTTGATTTTGTCGAGTTCCTTTTGTAGTTTAGAAGAAGCTGCTTGCGGGAAAGTGTCACTTGCTAGTAAAGCAGTATCATCAGCAAATGTGCTTATAGTTAGTTACTCCTTCAGTTTCAGGTAAGTCATATGTGTAGAGTCGGTACAATATTGGTCCCATTAGGCTTTCTTGGGGAACTCCCGCTGAACTTTCGCAGAGCTCGGAGAGATGATCTCCTTCCTTGACGAAGAAATTTCGGTTATTGAGATAAGACTCTATAAGTATGCAGAAGTTTAAAGTGAGGGTGGTTTTAATTTTATAGAGCAAACCGTCGTGCAATACCCTGTCAAAAGATTGGGCAATGTCGAGGAACGCTGCTGTACAGTATATTTTTTTTTCGAATGCATTGTGAATGTATTCAAAAATTCGATGAACTTGTTGTATGGTGCTGTGTTCTTTTCGAAAACCGAACTGATGATTGGGTATCATGTTTCGTTCTTCGATGATCTGAAACAATCTTTTAAGAATAAGACATTCCATAAGGTGGAAGTGATCGGTAGTAAGCTGATTGGACGATACGATTCAACTGAATCTCGTTTTTGCCAGGTTTGAGGACCATTTTAATTTGAGCCACTTTCCATTGGGCAGGAAAATTTCCAGTTGGTATAATTGCATTAAATAAATACGTCAACAGAGTAACTCCTATTTCTGGAAGCTCTTTGAGCACTTTGGCTTTAATAAGATCGTAGCTGGGTGATTTATTTGTGTTCAGATTTTTAATGGCAGATTTCACTGCAAATTTAGAGAATTTACATATCGGTAGGTCCATTTGATAGGTTTGTGTTAGTACAGAATTTATGTCTTCTAGGGTACCGGGTGAAGAGGTCATTGAGTGTGGGGTAAATACTCTTTTTAAGTGACGGGCAAATGTCGCTGCTCTTTCGGAGTCGATTTTAGCCCATTCATTATTTTTCATTCTAGGGGCAGGTATCTGGAGTATAGGTCTTTTTATATTTCTAGCAGCCTAAGACTACTGAGATAGCGATTAAATTGTGTGCTTCGTTCATTAACAAGAGCTTCTTTAAGTTGCCTTGTGAATGTATTTAACTTTTTTTTTATCTGCCGGGTGTCTAGTTTGTTGCCACTTTTTTCTTGCAATCTGTTTTTCTCGTAGTTTTCCTTTAATACTAGGAGCAATATGTAGTGCCTTTTTCGGAAAAGAGATAGGCGTGGTCGAGTTCCAAGCAGCTCGTTGTAAGCAGCAGTTTAAGTGTTCAACAGCTTCAGCAATATCGATTTCAGTTTTTAGTGGAAGTTTTAAATTTATCGTTGATGATACTACATAGATATCGCAAGTGATTCCAGTCAGTTTTGTTATTATGGAGCTAACATTGAGCGGGTGTGTCGGCTCCATATCTGCGAGCCAAGTGAGTCGAGCGGACTACCAGACGAACTCTCGAATGATTAGTAAGCACACCAAGTCTGATAATCCAATTAAGTAAGGTATTCATTGAAGTAATTGGGAAACTCGAGCAGCTAAAAGCTAATGAAATAAGCAAACAACGAAGCTACTTGAAACAAATTTATAGGATTTGTATAAGATTTCAATCATTGTGATCGAATTTAAAATCATTTTTCTTTTCATTGAAACTATTCGACCTCTGAAGAAATCTAAGTAGATCTCGTGGTGCCAAGGAGCCAAGGTGGTCGCTTCTTAACACATCAGTGCCAAAGACCTCACGCTTGATTCGAGCGAAGGCCGGGCAGATGAACAGAAAGTGGTCCGCCGTCTCATTCTTCTCTCCACATGCTGGACAGAGTGCACTGTCTGAGATGCCCACCTTTTCCATATGCTTTGCCCATAGAAAGTAGCCCATCATCAGTCCAACAAGCCTCCTACAGTAGCCTCTGTTTAGTGGCAGTCGGTCGGACATGACGGGTAACATCAGTTTAGCCTGCCAAGCTCACTTGTGGGTTAGAGTAACCCGTTTGTTAACCGTGGCTTTGATGGCTGCAGAAGGGGGTGGCAGAACGAGCTTCGGGCCAAGAAAGTTGGCCTCAGAGTCTATTCTGGCTAAAGAGTCAGAGATCTCGTAGGGTGATCCCACGTGTCGCGGGATCTATATCTACCGACATATTTCAGCCTGGATTTACAGGACCTGACTACCCTTGATGCAGTTGTGAGGCTGTCTAAAGCCATGAGCGCAGCTTGGCTATCGCTCCAGACACAAATCTGCCTCTCCATCTGTTTTCCACAACAAAGTTAATCCCTTCTTGAACAGCATACACCTCCGCTTGAAACACAGCTGCATGCATTTCAAGAGAGAAGTGTAGTTTTGTCCCTCTTGATTCTCCGTAGACACCAGTGCCGGAGCCGTGCTTGGTCCTGGGGTCATCCGTGAAAAGCGAAAACAGTGATAGTTTAAAATAAAACAAAACCAGTAATGTTGAATTCGGTCAGCACCAAACTCTGTATACCCGCGCATAATTTACTAAAATTTAGTTTTGGCTGTCTATCAATTTTTGGATGAAATAAACTTATGGAGATTGAGAGATAAAGCAATAATATTTTTCTCAGATCTAAACGAGGTGGGGAGCCACACATTTACCAAGTTGAGTTAAAAGTGACATGTACCAAAGGTATTCCTATTTCCTGGACCGCCTAAAAGTCTACTTAAATTAAGTAGGTAGCATTTAAGAATCGCAGTAGATCTCCTATCTGGGCACTGTCTAATAGAAAGACATGCCAGTAGATTAGATGCACCATCCAATGATTATTATAGAAGCTGTCAGAATATAAATAGAAGAGGTGAATAGACAGTCGAACACCTTCTATGCGGGTGCATGGCTCTGTGTAGAAGACGGTTGAGATTGCTCGGTCTCGCTTTTCTGGACAATTTCGCGGATATTGCGACTCTTAAACTAGCTAGTATACCCAACTTTTTAAAGGCCACACAATGGTTTAGAGAGGACCAAGTAGAGTGCGGATGGGACAGTTCCGGTGGTATCACAAGCGCCTCTAACTGGCCTAGGTACGTCGAAGGAAGGCTTCTTCACATAAGATGTAATAAAGTAACAATGAAATGTATGTAGCGGTCACCGTAGCCGAATGGGTGTGCGCGTGACTACTTGCCACCAGGGTGTGGGCATGAAACACCAGCATTTTCTAATTGCGGTCGCTCCTCTACAGGCAATGCCAAACCACAGAGTGCATTTCTGCCTTCAAAAAGTGCCTCATAAAAGTCCATCTGCCATTCAGAAGCGGTATGAAATTGTAGGTCTCTCTACAAAGGATGTATGCGCCAATTATATTATATAAACTTAAATAGGTGGCATGCCATTGAACACTTCATTAATACTTATGCTTGAAGCGCTAAAATTTATTTAATTCTGCGATATTTTTTTATATTTTTAAGTTCCGTTTTTGGGACGATTGGAAATATGTGATGCTGTATAACTCTTAAAGGACAAGGAGGGATAAATGTTGGAGTTGGATCACCCTAATGGCATTTGCAACGAATATTACATATACTCAAATATATTATATGTATTTTCCAATAGTTCCTAGAGAAACATAGGGCCTCAGTAAACAAGTTATAATTTCGTTCGTTTAGAGCTAGATGTTTAGTTTGACTCCAGGAACGGCCTGCTATGTCCGCCTCTGCTGCTACTTTTCGCCTCCATGCGTTGGCTGGTCTCCTGCACCTACGACTTCCTTGGGGATTCCAGTCTAGCGCTGACCTTGCGCTGTCATCCCGTGGTTTGCGCAATGTGTGTCCGATCCATTTCCACTTACGACGCACAATTTCTATGTGAACTGGTGTTTGCCCGGTAGCCGCCCAAAGATCATCGTTGCTTATAATATCAGGCCAGAATAGCTGCATTATCTTTTGTTGTTGTAGTTGTAGCAGCATAAACAATCCCTATTCTTACATACGGGGAATGCTGCTGGAGTGACAGTCCTTGGCCGGATATAAATCCGGGTCGTTTCGGTAACGTAGAACCGACTGTCGTGGAAACAGCGCATTATCTTTCGTAGGCAACGGTTTAGGAAGGATTGTGATATTAAGTTCCATGTGTCACATCCATTCAGAGCTACCGACTTCACGTAGGCATCAAATATTTTCGTTTTGTGTACCTGCAGATGTGGGTTGATCTTCATACCTTGCCTAGCAGGCCAAAATGCAACGCGTCCCTTAGATATCCGCCGTTTTTTGAAATTATGCTCTCAAGGTAGAAAAATTCATCTACATCTTCAAGCGGCGTATCGGGAATTTGAAGGGCTTGCGTTTCGGTGGTGTTAATCCGCATTACTTTGGTCTTTGCTATGTTAATTTTTAGACCTGTTTGTGCTACTGCACGGCATACCGCTTGTAGTTTAGCTGATGCATAGGAGTGTTTGTGCGATAGTAAGCAAATGTCGTCCGCATAGTCTAGGTCTTCAAGTCGGCTGCATAAACCCCAGGAAATGCCCCTACTAACCGCACACGCTTGTCGAATTGCTAGGTCCAGGACTAAGTTGAACAAGAGTGGAGATAATGCACATCCTTGCGCAACACCGGCTTGAACTTCGATACTACCACCTAGAGCAGTTTCGTTTTTCACACGGCATGAAGCCCCCGAGTACAATTTTTTTATGATGGTGACGATTTTCTCAAGCACTCCTTTGCATTCAAGAGCTTTTCAGATTGCTTCATTATTGAGAGGGCCGAACGTTTTCTCGAAGTCCATGAAGCAGAGGTAAATAGGCGAGCGCCACTGAACCGACTGCTCCACAATCACTCTCAATGAGTTTACATGATCGACGCAAAAGCAGTGGGGACGGAAACCGGCTTGTTCTTTGCGTAGTCCCTGAATCAATGAGTTGGACAGCCTTTCGTGATTTACGTGTGCTATTACAGAGAAGGGTAATAACCCCCTCTTTTAACTCTGTTGGTATTCTTTCAGAGTTCGAGATGTTTTTCAATAAGGGCATAATGATTCGCGCGCTTATCTTGGGATCAACTTTTAGTATTATAGTTCCGGGTTGATCTTATCGGACCCGGTAGCTTTGCAGTTTTTTAGAGACTTTATCGTATTTATGTATCAATGTCACGTCTTACAATGTGATGTTGACAGAATGGGCTGAAAGGGCAGGGTTGACAGTAGCTTCATATAATAGCGCTCCCAGGTGTTGACTTACTTGTCTTTAGATGTTGTTGGCTCGCCGTCCTCGACTTTGAGCGGCTTGGTCGTTTTAAAATTGGTGTTTGTTAATTGTCGTATCGTGTTAATTGTTGTTTCGTTCCAAGATGCAAGAATTTGAGGTCCTTAAACATTATTTTTGTCGTCTCAAGCAACAGGATTTTAGTTTTGTCGTCATTTCGTCGCAAGCTAGATTTTATCGTCATATCGTCTCAAACAGCAGGATTGTGGTTTCCTTTTTACAGGATTTTGGTTTCTCTGGTCAACATTTGTGCACCCCCACTACCTAAGTTTTGTGCTGCCTTGGTTCAACAGTTGGTTCGTGCTTCAAAGGGGCATCAATTTATTTCCAATAACGCATTTACTCGAATACGTATTTATCTTCATATACATGCATATACATATGTACATTTATGTTCTGAAATTTGTTGAAAAATCCAATATTGCCTACCGTTTTAATTCTTCCGTTGCTGATCCGCTTTATCTGCTTGCAAGCGGCCTATAAAATTTGATGGCCAGTGCTTGTACGTAGGTACGTAAAGCAAATAACCGATATCGCTGGAAAATACCAATTCCCCAATTGAAGTGGCCAATACTTATGGTTGCTCAATTGCAAATTAGATAAGCTTTGATGCGCCCACCGAAGTGCCGACGTTTGCCATTTTCCAACAAGCAATACTGGTCAGTTTGATTTTAGTAGTTTTAGCCCAGCAAACGTAAGAAACTATATTTTCTAACATTTGATAAACTCTGTTCAAGTTCAGGTTCAGCATTCCTTATAATTTGATAATAACTATTTTTTTCAAACTTTATTGCACAACCTGTGCTGAAATTGAGGAGGATTTGAGATATCATCTAAAACTTTCTGGCAACAATTATATTTAACAATTCTATTTTATATACAATATAATTTTATACCATATAATTAATAAATAGCTTCTATGTTGGCCTGAGCGGACCCTAGTTTTAATTTTATTTTTTTTTATCGATGCTCAGTAAATTTACTTTTCGTTTAATTAATAAACTTACTATCGAATAAATGTCGAAAATGGAAAACATTTTATTTTATTTAATTAACGTTTATTTACAAACTTAACGTAGTTAATTTGTAATCTAAATAATTTATTGAAAGCAATGAATAAATTAAGAAAAATATTACTTTATTTGATACCTTTCCCGCTTGTTATCAAGGGCCTCTTTTTTTCGCCAAGGCTTAGTAAATGGCGAATAGATGAAGCAAATGAAGATATGTCGGCAATGCGGACTCTCTTCCCGCAAGTTACATGTGTCGGTAAGGCAGTGTATTTAAGAGCTATAGCTATATTCGCCAGCGCACAGTGGTCAAGTAGCCCGACGTTTTGGTCAAAAAACAATAAGTCAAAGAGAAATAGTACGATTTTGATGAAATTTTTACATATAGGGTTTTTTGTGTCGATGATTCTAAATGAAATCAGAATTTCAAAATTCAAAATGGCGGACATTTTTCGCGAAAAGTGTTCAGATTTTACTAAAATTCACATTACCAAGGTTTTTGGGGTCGCTGATTGTGAATATGAGATCAGAACTTCAAAATTCAAAATGGCGGAAAGTTTTTGCGAAAAGTTTTCAGTTTATACTGAAGTTCACATTACCAAGGTTTTTGGAGTCTTTGATTTCGACAGTAGACGTACGATTTTCAAAAGAATATGCCACATTAAAAGGGGGGAAAATATGTCGGGAAAAATAATACACTTAAACTGAAAGTGACGTATCATACATTTATTTATGAAATAAACTTAAATTTTAATAGGAAGAACATACATTTATTCATATCTCCTCGTCATTGTTCACATCAAGGATGCTGTCTGAAAACTTCATTAATGTATATAAATTAATATAAATATATTTATATTAATGTAAATTTATGTAAACTATTCACCGTTACGCTCGTTGAATCGTCCAACCAGCTTTTATTATTCTCCAAGAAACGATTTTTCGTACTGCGAGCATTTTTCCATTTCTTTTTCAAAACAGAAATAACTTTTATCGCTTGACCACTGTGCAGCGGCGAATCTTGCTCGATAATTTGTTGTTGCTTTCTCATGCAAGTTTTTCGCCAAGTTAATCGGATATATATACAGGTACATGAATTCTATAGGTTAGCCAAAGTCGCTGACAATGAGTTCTGTTGCAAGGAGTATAAGGATCTACTAAAAGTATATAAGAATGAAATACCAAGAGAAAATCTTGGAAAGACGTCTGTAGCAGTATGGAAGGCATTAATGAGGTGACTAGACTTAGGAAACTGCTATATGAATCCGTCTATGCCAGAGTGTGCGGACACTACAGATCTCGAACCTAGAAGAGATATTGTGCACGACATCCCGACGAACGAAATTACGACCAACAAGATAGAATGGGCTATACAAAGTTTCGACCCATATAAATCGCCAGGACTGGATGGAATCTTTTCAGCCATGCTCCAAAAGGTAATCTATCTTGTGGTAGTTTGGTTAAGAACGATATTCAGGGGATGCTTGAGGTTCAGCTATGTTCCTGTATTGTAGAGAGAAGCGAGAGTTGTGTTTATTCCAAAAGCTAAAAAAAGCAACCCTCTTTACTCTAAGGAATGCAGGCCCATTAGTCTACCTCTTTTCTCCTGAAAACGTTAGAGAAGATTCTAGACACATACATTACAGATACAATTGCGCCGGACGTATTATCTAAGGTGCAGCACGCCTACACTAAAGGCAGATCTACTGGAACTGCACTTCACTCACTTGTACTATACATAAAAAAGGCGTTAGAATATAAGGTGTATGCTCTAGGAGTTTTTCTAGATATATCAGCGGCCTTTAACAACGTGACAAAAGATGCTATTTTAAATAGCATAGAGTCACTTAATGAGTAACCCGCGGTTTATCTATGGATAAGGCAGCTATTAGCTAGCAGAAAGATAAGAGCGGAGTGGAACGCGGCGAGTATCACTAAATATGCATGCAGAGGTACTCCGCAAGGTGGGGTACTATCGCCGCTATTATGGTTACGTGTAGCAAATGAACTGCTCAAGAAACTTGACGGAGGTGCACCAAAACTAGTGGCATATGGTTGCACAGACTACATGACTCCGTACTTTAATTGGGAGAGAAGGTTTCGTACTACAAATGAAGAGGAGGGATGGCACAACGGCATGAACCCTGGCCATAGAACTTTTCACATCTATACAGACGGCTCTAAAACTTTAGACGGAGTGGGAGCGGGCATTTACTTCTCAAAGCTAGGGATAAGGCAGCCTATCAAGCTGCCAGACCACAGCAGTATTTTCCAAGCGGAAGTTTTTGCTGTGGGGAAATCCGCGGAGCTAGCCTACACTAGAACAAAAAAGAACTTAACAATTAATATATACGTGGACAGTCCAGCAGCAATAAAAGCAATAAGCTCATATTGTATTAAGTCCAAAAATGTTCAACGGAGCAGGGAGGCTAAAGAATGGTTAGCCGCAAACAGTAGACTGCATATCTATTGGGTACCTGGTCACAAATGCATAATGGGGAACGAAATACCATAGTAGATGAGTTAGCAAAAAGTGCTGTTAGACTACCTTTTGAACAAGAGAACGACATATCAAAACCGCTAAATACAATATACAACGAAATGGACGACTACATGAAACAACTAGTGGAGGCTAGGTGGACTAATTTGACCACATGCAAAACAGCAGAAGTTATGTGTGGAACCAACGACAAAAAACTGACTCAATTCGTACTTACGCTCTCGCAAAAGGACTGCAGAACTATCATAGGTATGCTAACTGGTCATAATCTATTGGGGGCACATGCGTACAAGATAGGGATTGCTAACACAGACAAATGCAGGAATTGCAGAGAGGATGTTGAGGAAACTTTAGAACACCTTCTATGCGTTTGTCCGGATTTATTAAAAACGCGTTTAAAATGCCAGGGAGCCCCATTGTTTGAGGGTCTGGAGGACGTCTCAAAAGCGGATCTCCCAGCTCTGCTTAGAGTCGCCAAAAGCGCTGACATCCCTCATGATGTCTACTTTCAGTATTCATAGAGGTCGGCCTGCATCTGGTATCGCTAGGGAGTGAGAAACGGAAACGAGTAGAAGAGGCCTTAAGAAAATCTCCATATGAAAAAGAGCGCGTTTAAGTTGAGAACACTAAATTTCGAGAGGTGCTGAGAGAATTAACGCTATTTCAAATCAAATGCATCTCAAGTTGATATCAAACAAAAAGGTTTGTTGGGTGGCTAGTATAACACCCTTTGTGTGTATTCATTAGGTTGCTGATGTTGATGTTAGACTGGATGTAAATCCAACGCATGAGCGTTTTTCGAAATATGATCTTTGAACCACGCTTACGTTTCAAACACATTTTGCCGTGGGGACACTCACTTCGGCATAAGTGATTAATTTAACTAAAAGCTGCAATTCAATTTTTTGTTTTGCATTTTGTATATAGGAGAAAAAGGCTTCAAATTAAAACGCACGACCCCCCCACCGATTTATTGTCATCCTCAGCTTTCCATACGGAAACTGAAAATGCAATCCCAGACAAAATCGCAGATTTATGTACGGTTAACACAATGATGACGTTGTTGCCAATGGCTTTGGTATAAAATAAAGGATAATGACCGCAAAAGTGAGCGTAGCCTCTGTCGGCGAATAGGTTGGTTGCTGGAATGTGGTTAAGAACACAAAAAAATTGCAACATTATTGTTTGGCGAAAGAGCGACTTTGTTTGCCGCAAACAAAGCATAAAATGGCGACAATGAAAAGCGCACTAAACGAGAGAAAAAACAAACGGGACCGGAAAAGTATTTAAGGCAACACCAACATTGCCTTGATATTATCAGTAGCAGCGCAAAAGGTCGTTCAATGTGTTGGGCTCTAACGAAAGTGGGAGAACGAACTGGAAATGATTGTGCTATGTAATAATGCATGCAATTGGAGAGAGAGAGTTGTGAAAAAGAGTGGGTGGTGTGACTTTACCGTAACTAGGAGTGGAAACTATTAGTAGTGCATCATTGTTGGTATTCATATCTCATATGCGTCCGCACACACTCATTCAGGTACATATATACTTATATATTGCGAAGATATGCCGTTGCTTGTTATATTATGGCTACTGCAATGCCTTAATGAGAGCTTCAATAGTGAAGAGACGGGGAGAAGGTATGCGTATTTCTGGTGAGTTCAGCGGCAAATGCAATTGAAATGTTAGAGAATTATATGAATAGTTGTTTGCACAAAATTATAAAGTAGAAGTACCATATTTGTATGGAAGTGAGCGATTTAGCAATGATAAACTAATAAGACAATACGTTGACGGGTAGTTTCAGAAATTAAAGTACTCCCACAAGCCCTAAATAAGAAAATGATGGCGCTCACTTAAATTTTCTTTAACCTCTGAGTCTACTAAGCCAGTAATTCAGAACTAGTATTAAAGTTGTAGTTTTGCCCTTCTTCATTTCTGAATTGGCGCGTTGCTATTAATTTGATGTTCTTTATTTGCACAAAAAGCATGAAATAATGTATTTTTTGCAGATTTGCAGGGCGGACAACTGAAATAAACTATTTTATGCTGACAGAGTGTGCTATAAAACCGAAAGGAAATCAAACATTTTTTTAATTTAGACTTTAAGGTTCACTGTATGCAGCACACTTGCAAATAACTAACTAAAATCGTAATAACTACAATATTTTTCACAAAAAAATTCAGAAATCCAACTATAGAAATGGGTTTATAAATTTATTTATATTTGATTTATAAACTTCGACAGATGGGAATATCCAGCAAAATAACGAACCTGATAGAAAATATCTACGAGGACACTAGATCTGCGGCTTGGGCGGGAAAAGAAGTATGCGACTATTTTGAAACCGGCACTGGTGTGAAACAAGGATGTCTGTTGTCGCCATTATTGTTCTCTTTATACCTACATGATTTGCACGACTATTTGGAATGCAGACTATTTCTTGAGGGCACGAATATACGACTTCTCCTTTATGCCGATGATATTCTTCTCCTGGCGGATAACCCTAAGGTCGTGCAATCCATGATTAATAACCTGGAAAAATAATGCGCTGAATGGGATATGGAAGTAAACCCAAATAAATCGGTCTTTAAAAGAGGTGAACGACTTTCCCAGGCAGAAAAATGGTGGTAGCAAGGTGAAGAAATTAAATTGGTGGCAGAATATAAATATTACATTGCCATTCTCACACCCAAAATGGTATTCGGCAAGCACTTGGAAGCCAGAATTACTTCAGCAAAAGTTAGTATTAATTGCACATGGAACGATTTTTTAGCGAAGCCATTCATTTCATTAAAATCAAAATGGAAGCTGTTCCAAGCGGTATGCAGAGCAATACAAACCTACGCAGCGCACGTTTGGGGTTATGCCTTATTCGATGAAGTAAATAAACTTCAAAGTTACTTCATTAAAAGAATCCTCAAACTACCTGAGTTCCCTCCGAATTATGCAATAACACTAGAAACTAATTTAGAAGATAGCCACATGTATTCTTTAGAACACCGCTATAGACTGGCAAGATCGCTGTGTGCAACTTCTTACCAAAATGAAAATAAAAGATCTCAACGTGACAAGGCAAAAAGCACAGTCAAGCGCGACGCGAATTTAAAAATATTTAGACTACTCAAAAGGGGAATCATATATTAACCCTTTGCGCTCGAGTGGCGACTCTCACTCGCCACGATGTTTCATGCAGCAACTCGAACGGGGAGTTAAAGGCGCCAGTGTTTGTTTAGACTAGATTTCTTTATATCCAGTTCATAGAAGCTCACTATTGGTTTATGAAAAGGTCCCTCAGCTGTTTATGTCTTTTCATAGGAAGTTTAAATTATACTGTATATACTGTTTTTCACTCATTTTAATCACTCATAAAGTTTTAAGGCCATATAAAAATGGAAAATAGCAATGTGATTAGCTCAAGTGAAGATGAGTTCGATTTTGGACTGCTTAGAAACATATCTATTCATGGTGAAATTGGTTTTATATCAAGTGAGAACAGTGATGAAGATAGCGACATAGTGTTGGGTGTAAGAAATAGGAAAATTAGATTAATAGACAGTGAATCCGGAAGTAACAGTGATGACCCACAAGACTCTAATAATTCAGAATGGACACAGTGTGATGAATTTTCTGAAATACCACAGAGAATAAAATTCAATCCAGGCGAAAAACTACCAGGGCCATAGGTGCCCTCAAATGTAAAAGAACATTCGGATTTTTTTAAGCTATTCTTTACTGACGAACTGGTAAATAAAATAATAATAGATACAAACAATTATGCCGCAACAAAGTTAGAGGGAAGGAAGCTGCCATTACGTTCGATTTGACAAACAATGTCACCAAGGAAGAGTTTTGGGCGTTCATCGCTGTTATTTTAAATATGGGAACGATGCCACTGCCCAATCTATAAGAATATTGGTCAGAAAATCCAAACAGCCACATTCCGTTTTATCAAAATACATTTACACGGGATAGATTTCTCCAAATTTTTTGGATGTTGCATGTGAAGATAGTTTCAGCACAAGATACTAACACTACAACACGTTTGCAGCTAGTAAGTGGCTACCTTGATTATGTGAACTCGAAATTTTGGAATTATTTTATACCGAGTGAACAAATTTGTGTTGACGAATCGGTTGTGAAATTCAAAGGTCGAGTTTCATTTATCTATACTATAAGGGTGAATGTCTGTACGTTGTCCGCGCATCACTACGAAACGACAACACCAAATGACGTAAAATTTTTTATACATTCATATTTTCACCCAATGAAGGTTATAGGCATGTTTTTTTATGATGGAACTCCCTTTCCACAGCTCCAGGCCGCGCCACCACTCTCATTCGTCACTAATAATCGAATATTTGCTTAAATTTAATCTAAAAAATCTTAGTTTTTCCCTTTTCCCACTATTTATAGCACACTCTAGACTTCATAATCCGCATAAGCTCTTCAACTATGACCCAAATGCAAAGTTCAAAAACAGTTTGAGATAGAAAATTAATAAAAATTATTTTGCTAGATATTTTCCTGATTCGTTTTTTGATTTTATTCAACGAGACATAGCAACGGATGCCGGGTATTGTAATATAATGGTTATTAATAAAAAATTATTTTCTATGAAATTATTGTTTGTAATTATTTTATATATACATATCATAAATCCCTGCCGCGGGGCCGCGGGTTAAAGCTAGTAACATATAACCCGAAAAAACCAACTAAATGGGGCATTCGAATCTACACATTAGCAGATTCGAATACGGGTTATATTTGTGGAATTCTGCCTTACTATGGTAGTCTTACAACGCAAACATTGATAAGGCCGGATCTTCCAGTATCGGCTAGAATTTCATTACACCTGCATACAATGTTGTTGAATAAAATTCCCAGTGCGCAAGGACATCATATGTTTACAGACCGGTATTATACTAGCTGTATTTTAGCTGATGAACTACGTAAATTAAAATGCCATTTGAATGGAACAATATTAACAAATAGGAAAGATTTGCCAGATGCGATCAAAAAACCAAAAAACCAAAATTTCCAAAACACAAATCAATGATATCGTATCACAGAAATTATAGTTTGGTTCTGGCGTGGAGGGATAAGAGGATTGTCACACTTTTGACAAATTGGGATAATGCAGAGATGAGTACCGTAGGAAGAGTTCTTCGCCATGGTGTTCAAACTGTTATTAAAAAACCTAATGCCATTATAAATTATACCAAATTTTATGGGCGGCGTTGACAGGGCCGATCAGTATGCTTCCACATACTGTTTCATGAGGAAATCGCTAAGTGGTGGCGAAAGTTGTTTTTTTTTGGGGAATAGAAATCTGTGTAATTAATTCTTACATTCTCTATAGACAAGTAAAAAAGCAGAAGAACGAAGAACCACTGACACACTTACAATTTGTAAAAACTTTGGTAGATCAATTGAGAGGAGACTTTCAACAATCGCGAGTCAAGCTTCGACGTCGACCTTTAATTCCGATGCGGTTCGGCTAAATGGAAAGCTCCATGTGATTCTCACAGGTACAAAGAAGGATTGTAAAGTTTGTTCTTATCGAAACAAACTAGGGAAAAGGCATGAAACAACGTGCTATTGCGATACTTGTCCGGATAAACCAAGGATGCACCTTGGATAATGCTTTATGAAATACCACACAAAACGTAACTATAGAACTTCAAGTTAGAAGATTATATTTTTCAAAATGTAAATAAAGATATTAGGCTAATGTAAAGGAAATTTCGCGAATTTCGGTATAAAACGAAAAACAATTTTTACCCCTATTTTCTAAAAATGCTTTGTAAAAGAATTATTCATAATAAAAACTAAAATTTAGAATATAAAGTAAGTGGAATAATATATATATAAATTCATCACAAAATAACAACATTCAAGTTAAAAACTTTATTAATTCTATATATTAGTAATCCAGTTCAAGAATTATTTTTTTAACATAAATATAAAAAGATATCATAAGTTATAAGTTTTAATTTTCTGTTTCTGTATGGGATAGCTCTCTATATTGCAGTCCAATTTCCTTCTATTGTATTTGTGTAAACACCTGTAGCTCTATTTTTGAACTCTCTTGAATAGTTTACGGCAAAATGTAAATATCCAACTTGATCAAGGCCAAAATATGTCTTCCATATATCGGTTTAAAATATAACGTTTTCGTATATTAATCTGTATATAAATTCATTGCATGCTACCTATAAGACACTCGTAATATATACGCAAAATCGTCTCGAGTTGCTGCTCCCCTCGAACGAAAAAGTCGTCGAGTGCAAAGGGTTAAAGAAGATATGCGACTAGCTGACATTACAACAATTTTCAAAGTAAGATGTAGTTTCTTCTTCTTCTTTATTTGCCAATTCGATTCCGAATATAGACGATCATACAATTCATGCAATATATATTACAATTAAATATCGAATTACAAAAATATTTTACGTTTAATATAAATTTATTATAATTTCATGATAAAGGTCTCGATTTCTCGCTGTCTCCAATAAAGTTCCTACATTGCCCATTCCAGTCCAATGTCTTATATTTCTCAGCCAGGATAGTTGTTTTCTGCCTATGCCTCGTTTGCCTTCTATTTTTCCTTGCAGGATTAGTTGAAGTACATGATATTTGTCATTTCTCATAATATGACCCAAATACGCAGCTTTTCTTCTTTTTATGGTGGTTAGTAATTGATCATGCTGAATTCTACGCAATACTTCAGCATTTGTTACTCTATCTGTCCAGGGTATTCTTAGAATTCTTCCATATATCCTCATTTCAAATGCTTCTATTTTATTCATTTCAGTGGTTTTAATGGTCCATATGTATTGTAGTTTACTAAAGCTAAATGCAACCACGTATGGCAATATCCAGAAAATATGAACCTTCTGCAATTTAAACGAGGAAGAAAAGAAGATATGCATCACTTCTTAGGAAGATGTTCGGTACTGAATGAGATCAGAACAAGATACCTAAGCGCAGTGTAGCTAAATGAAGAAGAAGTAATAGGTATATTTAATGGCCACAATTGGAAAATACTTAACGTGCTTTATATACTCAGCCTTTCGCTATAGATAATTTCTTATTGCAGAGTTTAATTTTGGATTAATTTTTGACCTGTGACAGACAACATTGTTATTGCTACAAATTTTTTATTATTTTTTTATGTATTTATTTATTGTACAATATTTAAATGAATAATTGTATAAATTATTGAAATGTAAGATGAAATATTTGTAAATAAATAAAGAATTACTACTACTTACTAAACATTTTTTCTCAGCGACCATATGGCATTTGCACAATTTTGAATACAGGGTGAACGATATGAAGTGTTACCTATTCAAAACACCATAACTTTTTTGTATGAAATGAGTTTTTATTGACAAAATTGTTCAAAATTGATTACAATTTTAACATATAGGGTGGGCCATGTAAAGTTTGCTTTTTGAATCGGCTATAAAAAAAAATAATCAATATTTTTTCAAACTTTTTTTTTATTTTCACGGTTGAACATTTTCATTTATGAATGAAGAATAATATCGTTCAAATGACTGCCACGACTGGCTTTACAGTAGGCCATTCGATCAACCCAATTTCTAAGCACATTTTCGATTGTTTGGGTTCCAATTTCATGAATGGCAACTTCGATTTCGTGTTTTAAAGCATCAATCGTCTCTGGATGGTTCGCATAGCATTTGTCCTTAACGGCTCCCCACAAAAAGTAGTCCAACGGGCGCTTAAATCACAGCTCCGAGGCGGCCAATTGATATCGGAATTCAAAAACGGTAGCCAAAAGTTCGAGTGTAACTTTGGCAGTGTGACAAGTTGCACCGTCCTGTTGAAACCAAATGTCGTCCATCGTTTAACATGTCACGGTAACGCTCGCCATTTACTGTAACCGCGGAAGAAGAAGAAGACTCACCACTTTGGAAATAGGTTTTCAATATTTCCCAATTTTGTTTAAGCGTATAGCGTCCCATTTCGTAAATGCCAAACTTTTAAGTAAATTATGAACACATTTGACATGTCATTTGTGTTACCATTCTCAAAAAAATAGGTGGTTCAAAAAGGAAACGCTATATGGCCCACCCTGTGTATTCACTTTATCTCGATATGACCACCTTTTGCCTTGACTATAGCCTTTAAACCGTCAAAAAATGAGTTGTATGCTGCACGAATGTGATCTGGTCCATTCTCGTACAATCGCTTTTTTCAGCGCATCCATACTGGCATATTTTTTAGTCCTCACCTTGCTCTCCATAATATACCAGATGGAATAGTCCATCGGATTTGCGTCTGGCGAATTCGAAAGCCATTGTGTGGACGAAATGAAGTGTGGAACATGATTTTTTAACCATTATTGGTTCTCTGTTGGAACGTCCATGGTCTACGACCGAAATTTTTGCGTGTCCACGGCTCTAAAGCAGCTTCTAAAAGATTTTCCTCATAATAAGTCGCATTCACTTTGACACCAGGCTCGATAAAAACGATTGGAGAGCGTCCATCAGCGGTCACTGCGGCCCAAACCATTACTTGCGATGGGAAATTGCTTCGGGTGGCCATACGTAGGCTCAAATTCTCGTATGAGCGTTCGGTCAAGTAAACACGATCGTTTTGAGTGTTTATGAACTGCTCAATTGGAAAATGTTTTTCATCAAAAAACACAATTCGCCACGTTCGTGCAAGCGCAACAACTCCTTTGCTCTTTCGCACCGAACTTTTTTTTGCTGAGGTGAAAGATCGTGTGCTTTTTGGAACTTGTAAGCCTTGACCTTGAGATCATTTTTCAATATACGTCGAATGCTGTCTTGCGATATTTTCAGTTCTTTGGCCATTTTTCTTCCACTTGGACGTGGATTTCGTTCAAGTCGAGCCTTCACTTTCCGAACCATTTCTGGCGTTGTTGCGGTTTTTTTTGGTCCACTTCCATAGCGTTTTGCAATGCTAACAGTATCATTGCAACGTTTTATAGTGCGATACACAAACATTTTATTCACTTTGAGGTGACTGAGCTCACGAACAATGGCTGGTTGTGATTTTCCAGCCAAATATAACGCAATTACACTATTACGTTTGAATTCCATCACAGAAAAAAAAAATTCAACGAAACTGCGACGCAAATGCTTTTGATGGCTTATAAACAATATATTGAACTGTCATTAGAACAATTTTGACGTTGATGTCATGAGCTGTTTTACAGATACAAGCAGTGTGAAGTTGGTAACACTTCATATCGTTCACCCGTAGTTCATAAATTGGAAATCGTTGATCCCAGAAATATCACTAAGGAATCGAAAAGCTTAAACTTCCATTTTTTAGATTGCTATGTTCTGCAGATAGTTAGTATGCAACACAGATGTACTCGTATGTGCTGTAACATATGTAGTACGGCCGGCATATCTGGGTTGATGCCCTAATTGATCTATATTTAAAATATTTATTAGTTACGTAAGAAAAAATATGTCTGGCAAAGTATTGTTATGACTATTGAAGTGAAAAGGTTTGCATTATTTTCCGTTAGATGTCTTTAGTTAGCCATATCTCACGAGGTATACATTGCGAATAGCGGTGATTTAAAAGAGACAATGCGGCTCAAAAATTGTTCTTCATGTTTAGTTAAGCCTGTTGTTCAAAAAGTCAGATTCTAAATCAGTTTCAATATTTTACGACCAAAGTGAAATGTTGGAGCAAGCAACCAAAAATATTTGCATTGTTTAAGGATGCAACGAAACATCTAATGCAGCAGTAAGCCGATTCAGTTTCCTTAATATGAACACCGAGGCTAAAGCATGCTCTTATAGGCCCATGGAGAAAATAATTCAAAAGGTGTGTCCAAGGTTAGACCGTTAACCGGCTCTCAGCGAATTTGAAAGAATCAGCTGATGGGCTGACGTCACCATATGAAAAAAAAGAACCAATGACACTTCTTTGTCGTCTGAACAACGATTGAGGTGTGTGAATATATGTGAAATGAGGGGACAAAATTCGGCTGCCGAGGATAGTGAAAAGATTTTTAGAGCTGTGCTCTTCATCAGACTGTTATTCGGCTCTGAGCGAATTAGACAGTATCACCTGATGGGCTGAAGTCATTTGGGATGTTTTTACAAAAACAAAAAAATGAGATTGTATCGGTGATATAAGAAAAAAATCAAACCATGACTCTTCGTTGCGCTTTGAAAAACGACTGATTGGTCGGTTGTGTGAATATGTGTAAAATGATCGCGTGGAACTCGGTTGATTCTTCCGAGTGACGTGGCAGCCAAAGTTGCTCGCACAATTTTGAGTTTTCCAAAGTTTTCCAGTGACCAAACCTGGTAATCTATCACCCTTGGGTAGGTCAATCGTCAAACATAGAAAAAATGCTTTATTTCAACCTTCTATAGATTTGAATAATATTGTAAGTGTAATAAAAGAAAATGAAGTAAATTAAATATAAACTTTTTGAAAAAAGTGGAATTTTGCTTGTCCTCTTGTCTCAATATGAAGTAAAAACGAGCTTGTTAGATTATACAATCGAGTCCAATATATTATATTCAATACAGGTATATATTATGACACATTTAGTCTGTCCTCAGTGTGCTCATGTAAGGCTTCTTTTACCAGTTTCTACAGTAGGCCCTAATCTAAATAAACCATTTTCCGATTATACTCTTGTTGCCACAATATGTTCGCCAATCTTTGCATGCCATTAAATTTGTTTTAAAATTTTATGTTTTCTTTGGTTAAAAAAAAAGTGCCGCTACACGCAAGAATATATATCTAAATAAATTCACAACATTTGCAGAGAATACAAATAGACAAAATTTACAAATAAATTCTTCTTTTCCGCTCGACATATTGACAACTCGTCCTTTAACGATAGATAGTATCATTGTGTGCAGACAAGCCGCTGACGATACGAGCCGTGTGCGAAGGCCCTAACTGCGTTAATTCCTGAACATTCTTTAAATTAAATCTGCCTTGTGAATACCTAGTCGGCATAAGTGTCTTGCTTTTACCTAATAGCACTGCTTACATACTATTCACAATAGAGCAAGCGCATCCAACTTTGCACTAAACATCAATCGGTTTTTTTTACTGACGTACACGGGGACAAATATGTTTCTTTTTCCTAATATTTGAAGGTAAATCAGTTAAAAAATTCTTAACTTACCAATTATCGAGGAAAACAAGATATACGGTACGCCACGACTATGGATCTGAGCTTGGACAAAATAATTAAAACCACAAAGATTGCTCGACCATCAGCAGTTAAGAAATTCTAATATAAGTATGTCGAAATATATTTCCCTTTGTTCAAGTCTGAGATATCTGAAATCTTTTGGTTAACGCTTTTCATTCATTGCAGCAACAATTCGGAAAACGATTAAACGTGCGAAAAACTTTAAATACTGATGCCCGTAATAAAATAATACAAAATATAAACTGTCAAATATCAGACGGTCAACAGCAAATAATCAACCCAAAATGGATGGATTTATGATGATAAATTACTATAAAATATATAAGGTATAGCCTTCTCTCTCCTTTTCCTCTACGTTATATCTTTTTTCTTCTCTCGCGGAACGAAAATGCGCAAAATGTTGCGTGACCTTAAAATTTTACTCTTCATTCTCGCTCGTCCATCGACGCCTAAGAAGTTTTACTTCAAAAACACCTTCTCTTCGTACATCAAACATATTGATTGGATACAATCAGTGGATAAATCATGAACATTAACATTAATCATTTTGTTTCTGTTTTTATAATTTATTTATTTATTAAACCAATCAATATAATAGATTCTTATAGGCTAAGTGGACATATTTTAAGGTTGATAGGCAATAAAAATAAATACAATTAAACAATTTATAATAAATATTCAAAGCTTAAATAGGTGATATTGTAAAAATGAAAAATCTATCTCAACAAATTTAAAGATTTTATTAAACTTAAATAAGGTTCTAGAAATGGGAGCATTCTGAGCATAAAAGGATTTTGAAAGACCAACATAGAAGAACTCCGACCTACGCAGAGCTCTGGCTGAATATTAAAGAAAATCCTCTGAAGAAGCATCGGACAGTCAGCAGCCCCACGGATTAAGTCGAAAATGAAAGATAAAGATAGGATTATTTGGAATGAAAAATATAATACTTTCTGGATTCGTTCAATTCTAGCAGCATGGCACGAATAATACGGCGACCAAATGAAAGATGCATACTCTCGTTTGAAACGGACAAACGCCGTACACAAAATCTTCAGCGTATAAGGGTCAGAGAAATCGGAGCTTTGACGTCTAACAAAAGCAAGCATGGCGTAAGATTTGCCAATAATTAAATTTATATGACAAGCAAAAGTAAGCTTCGAATGAAATATTACACCCAAGTCTTTAATTTCACTTACACATGACAGGGGTGTTCGCTAAATGTGAATAGAGGAGTCGATAACAGTGGCACGCTTGGAAAAGGTAATTTGGAAGCACTAATTTATGTTGAGCGATAGGCGATTATTGATACACCAGTTGCTGAAATTATCTACATAAATTTGCATCAATTCATAGTCGAGGAGGTAGTAATCGTCGAATAAATCTTAGAGTCGTTTGCATAAAACAGGAATCTTGCTGACGAAAAGCAAGAGTAAATATCGTTGATAAACAGAACAAAGCGAAGCGGGACCAGAATACTACCTTGCGGAACCCCAGAGCAAGCAACGAAAGGAAGAGACCTAACGTTGTCGACGACGACCAAACAATGGCGATTCTGTAAGTAAGATGAGATTCAACTTAAGTAGGCTGAGTGGAAACCAATGCAGGGTAATTTTTGAAGCGAAACTTCTTTGGCGTCGAAGGACGAGCGAGAATGGAGAGTAAAATTTCAAGGCCATGCAACGTTTTGGACATTTTCGATCCGCGAGAGAGAAAAAAAGATATAACGTAGAGGAAAAGGAGAGAGAGAGCTATACCTTATATAATATATATCTTAGATACACTTAAGGCTATTTTTCCTGAGTTTTTCCTTGTGATTGCTGATTTCTAGTGAGAAATAACATTCCCTACTTTATGGCGCTTGTTTGTTGGTGCAAACTTGTAGGAAATATATTTTTGGCGTTATACTTCCTTGGTGCCTACTGTTTGGGGCGTGTTTTGGTCCCAATTTTGGCGTTTTATTTCCGTTTCCTGGCTAGTACTTGTGCGTACTACAAAGTGTTATCAAAAGTGCGTCGGATTTATTGGTATTGCCTTGCGGTAATTTGTTCCGTTGCTGCGGTTCTGGAATCGCTGTGTTTGTGCGGGTGATAAACGCTCGGAGTAGTGTTGCCACGGTTTGCGTCCGGCGTTTACCTACACCGGTCGACCCTTCTCCGTTTTTTGTAAATTTTGTCTATTTGTATTCTCTGCAAATGTAGTGAATTTATTTAGATATATATTCTTTCTCTCTCTCTCTCATTCTCTCCCGGGTCTCCCCCTCTTTCTTTGTCTGCCTTGAAAGTTTCACTTCTGTTATGTGTACTACGCTACACGTACTTTTTTAATTAGTATTATATGAAAAACCCAACCAAAGGTAGAGAAGTCGGTTTAAACGGTGTCAACCTGGTGCCCTGATTGAAATGCAGCGATATTTGCTAATATTTGTTAGCTATAATCTTGTTTCAGTATCAAAATTGATGCCTAGTAGAAATAAAAAATTGTACTGATTCCAAGCAAACTGATTCCAAAGACCTTCATAGCAAAAACATTAGTCAATGCGTCGGTGAAAATTTCTCCTGTGATGGGCAGTTCAAGCTTCGAGGCTATTTCATACACTAAGAATAGCCCAAAGGCCTTTAAGCCTTCAAGTTCTTTTAATTTAAAGGTAGTTTCCAACTATGTGCACACGATCTGGCAGCATGGCATTTCCAAATTTGCATTTTTATATTGCCACGGTAATTTGGAAATATGTTGAAATTTATTGCTAAGTTATTTGCACTTCATCGTGCTTTGCTCTTTTGTCTATTTTGCAAGAAATAAAAATGAATTTTATGAATTTTTGAAGAAATGAATTATTGTCTGCCATAGAATGTCCAGCTACTAAGCCGACTTTGGTTCAATGCGGCGATATACAGGCCAGCTACGCCCGAATGAATAAAACCCCACATATTTGTTCATTGCAATCGCTCCGTTATGTTTTTTGGTTTCAGTGTGACAGCTAGCTTTCCCGCTGTGATGCCATAAACACAAAGAACAAATATATACAGTTCCGAACAAAAGTATAGAGACAATAAGCTTTTTTCATTCATTTAAAGAATTACAACACTTGCGTAATGTTCTCCGTTTTCATTTTTTTTTTTTTTTTCATTTCAATTACATGTTATTCAACCTTTAACTTAATTTTTAAACTTAGTTTTATATATATTATATTTGTCACGAGAAATGTAAAAAATGTGAGTTTTCAGGGGGACAAAAGTATAGGCACAATTTTTCATTCTTTTCCCATTTCTAATACTTTGTGTACAGCTGGCAACTCTTTTCTACAAACATTTACGAAGTGGACGTCCGCGCAAATTAACAGATCGAGAGCGATCGCAAATTGTGCGCAAAGTGAAAAATGATTCGAAAATTACATCAACCCAGATTACGGCCGAGCTAAAACAAGATTTTGACAAAGAAGTCCATGCCAAAAAAGTTAGACGAGTACTACAACAGGCTGGGTACAAAGCATGTGTGGCTAGGCGCAAGCCCTTCATATCTGCAACCAACCAAAAGAAAAGTGTGGCATATGCAACATACATAATTTAAAAGCCAGCCTCTTAGCTATTGAAACACTGTATTGTTTTCGGATGAAAGCAATACGCTGCAAAGAATCGAGCATCAAGTGTGAAGTACGGTGAGGGAGGATTAAGGGTTTGGGGTTGCATGGCATGTCTACTGCAGGTGTGGGGGAGCTTGTATTTATTGAAGGTCTAATGGACAAATCAATCTCAAAATCCCAAAAAAAGTGCAGATCAGTTGAATCTACCAAGCTCCTTCACATTTCAGCATGATAATGACCCCAGGCATACGGCGCATGATGGAAAGTCTCCGGTCCTCAATCCTATTTAGCACTTGTGTAAGGAATTGGAATGACGAGTCAGAAAATGTGCCATTTCCACGAAGCCTACATTGAAAGCAGCAATTAAAGAAGAATGACTTAATATTGACGCAGAATCTACGAAAAAACTAGTGCACTCAATGCCAAATAGATTGAAGATGGGCGAAGATGGCATACAGCCTGAACTAATAACAGCCGACCCGGTAATATCATCGGAAATTCTTCATCCACACATCACCGCCGTCTGGAGCAAGGAAAAGCTGCCTCCGTCCTGGACAAAAGATATCATAGTGAAGCTGCCCAAGAAAGGCGACTTGCGTGACTGCGGCAATGGCGAGGAATAACCCTATTTAACACCATCTACAAAATTGTAGCTGTGGTCATACAAAGTAGGGTCAAAGATATCGAACGCGCCTTAAGAGACGAGCAAGCTGGTTTTCGCCTTCACCGAAGCTATGTGGACAAAAATAAAAAAGGGGAATTGGGCATGCGTAACTTATGTGGAATAAACAGCTTTTGTTATTGTTGATTTGAAAAACTTGATTTTTATTCCATTGTCGTTATTGTGCCTATACTTATGTCCGTCACTGTATTTATTTATTGCGTATTGTATGTTTGCTGAATATCTACAAATTTTAATAAATTCTAAAAATAAAATAATATACAAAAAATATTTATACGAGCTGTAATTACTTTAGTTTACATATGTAAATCGTTAAAAATCACAATTTTTCATTTCCGCTCAATGCAGTGGAATAGTTTCTGCAGTTGATGAAATTGCTTTAACGCTTTTAGTATTACGCGAAGTCTAAAAAAGATTAAACAGAATATAAAATATTTATTAAGGTTTGTTGATGTGCTTAATTCAAATCTATGGTTAAAGTTGATGCATTTGAAATGGCGAGAATTGGTTAATTGAATCAAATATTCGACACTAAATAAAAAAAGTTTTTTGTGTGGTTTTCGAATTTGCAAGCGATTTGAAAGTGCATTCGCCATTTGGATCCACGATTGTTTGAATCAGGAGTTGGAAAATAACACATTTAATTAAGTATAGCAAATCCTCTCTTTCGTTGGAGTCCATTAGCGGCGGATTCCACTGCTTACGTGTACATTTATGGCGTTAGAGATTTGGCCAAGGTGCGCTCCCAGTTTGTGGTGTGCGTTGCGTGTCATTCAACAAAATTGAGGGACATACAGATTGACGCAGATAGTTTTTATGTCCAGATTTTTCATGACAGCTATGCCAATCGTTTAAATCCTTGGATTAAATCTGATGAATCTGTTTTTTTTTCTTTATGGACAACTTTTTTTTGTCAGTACGAATGGGACAACGGAAACTTTTTTCAAACCAAAAATATGCATACGCATTTGTGTCCATATGCATGTAATACTTATGTATTATTGGTAGTTGTATCTACAAAACCGTTAAAATATAATTTTTTTAGTAAAGAAAAAACCTTAGTTGAGTGCCACAGCAGCGCAATTCGGTTTTTTGCTGGTGGTTAAAACTCATTTACTGGAGGTGATGATTAAGCGCGGGGAACAGTGCTGAGTATATTAAAATATTTAGTAAGCTTTTCTTCATTTCATTAATTTTAGAAGGAACTCTTAGTATTATTATTATTATTTATTAACAAAATTAAAAAAATTAACTTGCTAAAACATTTACTATGTAACGAGCACTAGCTGCCGGGGCTCGATCTTCTTATATGAATATAATGCATCTGTATTTATCGCATATACTTTTTTTGTTAGTAATTTTAGATTTTTGCCTTCACAGCTTTGGTTAGGTTAGGTGAACCTGGTTGGCAATAAGCCACGCATAGACCTTTTGGTCCTTAGTGATACCACATGGAGACCGACCTCTTTGAATACTGAAAGTAGAAATCTAGGCAGCGCTAGGAGATCCGCTTTTGAGACGTCCTCCAGACCCTCAAACAATGGGGCTCCCAGGCATTTTAAACGCGTTTTTGATAATGCGGCTTTCCCCACAGCAAAAACTTCCGCTTGGAAAATACTGCTGTGGTCTGGCTTGATAGGCTGCCCTATCCCTAGTTTTGAGCAGTAAATACCCGCTCCCACTCCATCTGAAGTTTTAGAGCCATCTGTATAGATGTGAAAAGTTCTATGGCCAGGCTTCAAGCCTTTGTGCCATCCCTCCTCTTCAATTGTAGTGCGAAACCTTCCCTCCCAACTAAAGTACGGAGTCATGTAGTCTGTGCAACCTGAGCTCCACTTTCCTATTGAGCTGTGACCGAAGGTTCTGCAGGTGAATACTCCAGCAGCAACCAACCTCCTCGCGGATTTCGCTGCCAGGTTTTCCGTCATAAAGTCAATAGGTGGCATGCTGAGAATCATTTCCAGCGCCGCCGTTGGAGTGGTTTTCATCGCTCCTGTTATGCACAGAGCAGCGAGTCGTTGAATCCTTTCTAGTAGCAAAAAGTATGTCAGTTTTCTTGTCGCAGTTCTCCATACTAAGGCCCCATACAGCAATATTGGTCTAACTACTGCCGTGTAGCACCAATGCATCAGATAGACCCCAAGTATGCGTTACTGGCCTTTTTCATCCTTTCCTCAACATTGCGCCCCCACAGAAATTTACTGTCTATTATTACTCCGAGGTACCTTGCTTGATCTATGAGAAGTAGTTCGTTGTTGCCTAGCTTCGGTAGGTTCCACGTCGGGACCTTGTACTTCCTGGTAAAAAGTACCATGTCCGTTTTTCCGGCGTTTACCATTGGTGTACCATTTTAAGTGTGTTATTCATCACATTACTGATGGTGGCCAGGTACTTTCGCGTAACTACTATAGCTATGTCATCTGCATAGCCCATAAGTTTTGGTGCCCCTCCGTCAAATTTCTTGAGCAGTTCATTTGCTCACAGCTTCCATAAAGTTAAGCTTAAGATAAAGCTATTGATTGAAATTATGTTCACATCCCTGGAAATCTTGAGAAGTTCAATTCAATTGTGTTTAAGACGACGGTTTTTGGTTCCTTCGAGAGCAGTGCATTCAGAGAAAATGTGCTTCAGAGCCAAAAACAAAAAAAAAGTGGACCGAGCGGGCAAGTTGGTGGTGGATTGCCTGTTACAAGGTGTTGATGGGTGCAACGAGTGTAACCTAAACGGAGTCTTATGAACGTTTGGATGTGCCTTTTGACACATTTGTTGGATAAGTAAGAGTCGTGAGTTTTCGATGTATGACTGGGTAATGGAGGTTCTAATTAAACCAATTCTGTACTCGTTTCGGATGCGATATAAGGGGACAGATACCTGTAAACGGCCATATTTTCCCTGATTTTCATTAAAATTATTTAAAATGAAGAAGTCAGTATATTTTTTTCAAAATTGGCATACAGTTTATTTATACATTAAAATAATATAAATAATTTTTTTTTTATTTTAATCATTTAAAATGGCGGATGTACACTCAATTCTTCCAGGAAGATCGCAGCGGAGCTTCTCAATCGACGGGCATTGTAGCGTCGGCGTCAGTGACCTGAATACAAAAAACCAAAAAGTTTTTTGTTTATTAATGTGATAATTTCTATACGAATTAAACAAAAATGGAAAAAAATTGCGGAATAAAAAGCTTCAAAAAACAATGAATTTTAGGGCGAATTTTCCTACTATTTTATATAGAATAAATTTACGTTCTAAAAAGTTTTTGACATAGGTATTCGTAAAGGATTATATTAACATTTTATGAAAAAAAATTCTTTTTTCCGAAATTTTCTAGGTATCTGTACCCTTAATATAAATCGACTTTTTCGACTGAGTCTTTGTTGTTACAGCTGTTGAGTTAGTCGATGTTGCGACACGATCTGCTGCCTCGTTGCGCATGATAACAATGTGTCCAGGTGTCCATAGCAATTTAATCTTTTGATCGTTTTCGATGAGCATGTCGGTAATCGAATTAGCTGTAATCGAGCCATGAGCTGGGTTTTGGACTGCTTTCAGGACCGACAAGCCATCGGTACATGTGGGGGTTTTTAAGTTGTCTTTAACGCCATGATGATTGCGCTGCGGATGGCGGTCGCTTCTGTGGCGAACGCAGATGCGTTGTCTGGTAGTATTTGCATTTTTTGAACGTGAGGATTTGGAGCCATCTGTCTACCATAACGCCCATTGTTCAGCCTTATAATGGGCTTTACTTTCCAGGAATAACTGACAAGACACATCCGCAGAAACATTGAATTTTTTGAGTCTTGAAATACTGACGTCACATGATGTTTTTTAAATAATCCAGGGCAAGATATATTTAAGTTCTTTACGGTTTTGAGATCTAAGTGCATGGTAAAAGGGAATTCTTTGGCTGTTTTTTGTAAGCCGTATGTGTTCGATATCTTTGTCACTAAATGAATCAGACGAAAATGTTATTTTAGGTACCAGGGGGGCGTGAATTTCATTCTTTCCTGTACTATTGGTAGACCCCCTTCTGGTAAAATATTTTTTACGGGCGTAGTTTTGAAGGCATGAATGCATACCCTGGCGGATTGATTTCACTTAAATTTAACGCCTTAGTTAATTAGATTAAAGTAGTTATAGGTATGTGACATTTTTTGCTTGATAACACAGGCCGACAAAATTTAACCAACATTCAGACCCAGAAACCAGACTATATATTTCCGAAGGTTTATGATGCGCTGAATCCAAATCTGGCCTCAGAATTGCTCTATCAGCTCTGGTTTTCGAGATATCCTAACCTAAAAGTGCAAAAAACACCATTTTTGCCCATATTTGAGGTTATGTAGCCTTGCAGATGTTTTCTTTCACCAAAATTAAAGGATGGCATCTTTAAATACAATCCTTCTTTTTTCAAATGGCGTTTTGTTTGCTCAAATATCATTTTTTTTCGCAGAGATATCGCGTTTTGAAATTTTCATGTTTCGAAATTTTCCTACACCTGAAAATCGATTAAGATAACATAGACATGAAATAGTCGATTACTAATTTTCTTGAATTGAGTCTTATTTTTCTTAAAATTTTGTCTCACACCATAAGTGTGCTGACTCACCACACCCCTACACTATCTAACCTTTGGGTACCGAGTCACACACAGCCCTAAGCCCTAGAAACCACCCCTATCATACCGCGAGCAGGCTAACCCACATAACCGCAAGCAGGCTTTCCCACAAACTCCAAATTTACATACTATTAATCCATATATTTCAGGCCCTCAAACCCAAGAAAATTAGTAAGCGACTATATCATGTCTATGTTATCTTAATCGATTTTCAGGTGTAGGAAAATTTAGAAACATGAAAATTTCAAAATGCGATATCTCTGCGAAAAAAAATGATATTTGAGCAAACAAAACGCCATTTGAAAAAAGAAGGATTGTATTTAAAGATGCCATCCTTTAATTTTGGTGAAAGAAAACATCTGCAAGGCTACATAACCTCAAATATGGGCAAAAATGGTGTTTTTTGCACTTTTAGGTTAGGATATCTCGAAAACCAGAGCTGATAGAGCAATTCTGAGGCCAGATTTGGATTCAGCGCATCATAAACCTTCGGAAATATATAGTCTGGTTTCTGGGTCTGAATGTTGGTTAAATTTTGTCGGGCTAGTTCCATTAAACACGAAAGATACGATTATCGTAAAAACTCAAACTAATAAATTAATTTTAGTTATCAATCCGAATTTTGCATGGACAGAGAAGCAGTTATTAGTTTAAATTATTTCGGATACTTTTCCTTGTAGACTAGTGTAATAGATTTACTCTGGTAACTAATGATTTCTTTAGTTCTTTCCAGCGATAATTGCAAGAAAAGATGATACCGAGAATTTTTAGTTTTTCAACATTTTTAAGTTCAATATTGTTTACAGATATCTTAAAAATTATGCAAGTTGCAAATATGCCGCCTACACACGTGGAAGTTCTCTATTTTATCTAAAGATATTTTTACCGCAAAATACTTTGCCCATTTAAAGATAATATTTTTTTAATAATACCTTTGAATATGGACTTTGTTTCGGTGGTGTTATTTCTGTTAGATCGTCTGGACAGTGATTGACTGTGTTATTGCTTTTGATTATTTTGCTGCTCTCGGTAAAAGCTATTGAATAAATTGAATGATAGACAGAGGGGATCCCATTGCTTAGGCGATATGGATCTGAAAAACTATTGCCAAGCCTTACTCTGATTTGTCTGCTTGTCAAGAAGGATTTGACAAAGCGAATTTCCCAAGTGTGGAGATATTTTAGGACTACGTGTGGACCTATTCAGTCAAAGACCTTTTCGAAATCCACAAAAAGAATAGATATGCGATGTTGTGTAGATAAAGATTTTGTTACATAATAATCGATAGGAGGGCGTCTGAACAACCTGTATTCAGTTTAAAGGCAACTTGGTTATAGGCGATGAGTTGCAGTGTTTGCAACTACCATGCTATATATAAATATATTATTTTTTTTTGTATATACAGGGTGACAAAAAATAAGTGTATACAACATTTGTTAATGAAAAAAAAGTTTCATTGGTAGTAGCTCAAAACAAATTGTGAAATAGTGTGTGATAATGTTTGAGTAACAGTATATTCAGCCAGTTTCGAAGTGGCCACTTTAAGCACGAATACGCAAGCTCAAACGTTTCAAAAAAATTTGGGCTATAGACCGTAGTTCCTCTACCGTTATGCGATCCCACTCTCGACGCAAAGCTTGCTTCAGGAACTCCAAAGCTTTGTGGCGTTTTGCACAGGTCCTTGCTTCCAAAATCGACCATACGCTGTAACCTAGCGGATTCAGATCCGGTGAGTAGTGTGGCCATTCTTGGGAAATGATGAAAGAGGGTTGTTTTTGCTCTGTGGGCTGGTGCAGAGTCCTGTTGAAATGTCCACTCAGCGTCACCAAAGTGCTGCTGGGACCAGGGAAGAACAACTCCTTCTAATATGTCTTGACGGTAAACTTTTTTATTGATTTTGACTCCTTGGTCTATGAAAATCAGAGTAGTCTTGCCATTGGGGCAAATTCCACCCCATACCAAGACAGAACGCGGATTTTGACGATGTTCAACAATGCACAAAGGTCCAGGGGCTTCTGTAGACCAATTTCTGTCGTTTTGATGATTGTGAGCTTGTTCAACGGTAAACAACTTCTCATCCGCAAAGACGATTTTTTCCCAGCCCGTACCTGCGGTCCGACGTTGGAGCGAGCGACATCGTACATACTTTCTTGTTTTCATCAGTGAGCAGCTGGCATTTTTGTAGTTTATAAGGCTTAAGTCCAAGCTATTTTTTTGCTATAAGGCAATTTGTCTCACGAGCAATTTTCCTCATGGAGACCATAGAACTTCGTTGAACTCTTGTTTTGAGGGTTTTTCGCTTGTTGGAAGTGTTAACAGTTCGTTTTCTTCATCTTCCAGAACGGTCACCTTCATTACCAAGCTTCTTAAATCGTTTGATTGCACGAGAAACCAATGAACGTGCAATTCCAAGCTTCCGCGCTATCTCGCAGTTACGTGCTCCTAGTCAAGCCGCCTCCGAACGGCAGATAATTTTTATGAGAAGCTTTTTCATGGCAGAAATACACTCGGAGGTTTGCCATTGCTTGCCGAGGGGTGACCGCTATTAGAAAAAGGTTTTTCTTTATTTTGATATTCCACCGCGATTCGAACCAACATACGCCGAACTCTGAGTGGTAGTCACGCACCAACCCATTCAGCTACGGCGGCCGCCTAATATGAACATTAATAAGAATTTGTGTATAAGTCTATGTATATGAACATATACAAATATTGCACATACATATATACTACCTAAAGGGCCATAAAAAACACTCAGGCACTCACGTTCGGAGGGTCGCTTTTAATTGGAGTATTTATGATTTCATCAATAGTGAACTGGATATTTTCATTTCAAAGGATGTGGTCAAGTTGCTTTCATACCCACTGAGTAAGCGAGAAATTACACTAAAAATATGCAGACATTTAAGAATGTACGGGCGTAATAGAGACAGAGGCCATATTTACTATGTTTGTACGTCAACATAAGTGGCAGCACGAGCATCTTAACAAATATCGATAAGAGGGAAGCAGCGCAGTATTCATTCACATTATTTAAATATGTATATTAGAGTGGTCATGGATTTTGTACGGAAAAGTTTGGAAATCTTGAATACCAAAACTATAGTATGAAAAAAGCGTTGGGCTGGGAATGAAAAGAAATACAGAATCAAATTACTCTCGCCATTCACAACTGAAAAACATCAGAAACTCATTCACCATATTTTACATTAGGCAAACAAGTCTCGACCCAGTGCTAATATATTGGGTTGGGGAATAAGTTCATAGCGTTTTTATATTTTATTTTACAACGATTTGTTTGCTGTTTGGCAAAAGGTAAGTATTCATTCGATAGAATTCTTTCTGCTCTACAAAATCATGGTAATTGTATTTTTGAGTTATTTAATTTTTTATTAGCTTTGAGGCTTAGGTTTTGAGGGAATACCCAGGAGGCAAAAATCAACATTTTCGACACCTGCTCTTCTTTGCTTTTCATCGAGGTCAAAAAGCTGCTCAAACAGCCCGGGATATTTGCGACGTGTATGGAGAAGGTTTCATATCCGAGCCTATAGCACGGAAATGGTTTGCAAAGTTCAAAAATGGTGACTTTGATGTCGATGACACGTCCCGCAGCGGAAGCCCTTTTGAATTCTCAACATCTAAATATCTCAAATTACTTTTGAAGGAGAACGGTCGCCAAACCAGTCGTGAATTGGCGGAGTAAATGAACTGCGATCATAACACGATTCTTAATCACTTTCGTTTAATGGGATTTACCGAAAAAGTGGGAACCTGGGTACCTCACGAACTCAACGAGAAAAACAAAGAAAGTCGCCTTCAAATTGCTTCTCAGCATCTCGCCCGCCACTGAGCAACATGCGGTCATAAACAGCGAATCGTCACGGAGATGAGAAAGGATGCCTTTACATCAATATGAAGCAAAGAAAGGAGTGGGTGGTTCAAGGCGATACGCCAAATACAAGAGTCAAGCCGGATCTTCAACCCAAGAAGATCATGAACTGTGTTCGTTGGAATTGGGAAGGCGTGGTGCACTGGGAAATGCTCGAAAACAATGCCACGGTCAACACGGAGCTCTAAATTGCCACGCTACGCCGCGTAAATGACGCTATGCAACTGAAAAGATCTGATCGACGTGGTCAAACCATACTCCTTTACGTTGAACAAGTCGTCCAAGATGCACTCCAAGCCCTTGAATGGACCTCCCACTCAGCATTCGCCGTATTCTCCGGATCTTGCACCGACCGATTACCATTTTTTCCACTCCCTGTCAAACCATATGAAGGGCGTTGCCTTCGATAACAAAGAGCTCCTTAGAAATGGCTCAACAACTTCTTTGACACCAGACGAGACGATTTTTAGCGGAACGGCATCAACAAATTGATCGAGAGGTGGGAAGAAATTGTAAACAGCAACGGCGAATATATAATTGATTCACTTTTTGATATAATTATTATTTTTTGTTAAAATAATAGTCTTCGCTAAGAACGGAGCCAACTTATTCCCTAACCCAATATTTGGCGCAAAATTAAATACCCTACCACTCGGAAGTGCGTAGGTTCGAATCTCCGTACGTGAAACAGCCAAAAAGTTTTTGAAGTGAAAACTTCTTTAGAATCGTTGGGAGTGATTTGAGACTCGATGAAACGAAAAAGCGACACTACGAAGCGTTATATGTTGATATACGTATAATAGGTCTATTTATAAGTTCGTGCGGTTTTACAACAGATGGCGTAACTTGATTATTATTCCATCGATCCACATTTCCAAACATTCATTGGAGAGCTACTGTCGTAAGGCACAAACGTCAGTATAAGTTTTTTATTTGAAGCGTAAACAACAATATTTTTACCACACTTGAAAATGTCGAATTTCGTGCCAAATAATGTGTTTTTGCGGGGAATTCTTCTTCATTATTTTAATATGAAGAAAAAAGCAGCCGAAAGTCATCGTATCTTGGTGGAAGTTTATGGTGAGCATGCTCTATCTGAGCGAACGTGCCAGAAGTGGTTTGCACGCTTTAAAAGTGGTGATTTTGGCTTGGAAGACGAAGAACGCGAGGGTGCGCCGCCAAAGTTCATGGATACCGAATTGGAGGAATTGCTCGATCAAGATCCGGCTCAAACGCAAGAAGAGGTTGCAAAAACTTTGGGAGTTGATCAATCAACCATTTCCAAACGTTTAAAAGCCATGGGAATGATCCGAAAGGTAGGTCATTGGGTGCCGTATGAATTGAAGCCAAGAGACGTTGAACGCCGTTTTATGGCATGCGAACAACTGCTTCAACGGCACAAAAGAAAGGGTTTTTTGCATCGAATTGTGACTGGCGATGAAAAGTGGGTCCATTACGACAATCCAAAACGTCGGGCAACGTATGGATACCCTGGCCATGCTTCAACATCGACGTCGGCGCAGAATATTCATGGCCTGAAGGTTATGCTGTGTATCTGGTGGGACCAGCTGGGTGTTGTGTATTATGAGCTACTGAAACCGAATGAAACGATTACGGGGGATGTCTACCGACGACAATTGATGCGTTTGAGCCGAGCACTGCGAGAAAAACGGCCGCAATACGCCGATAGACACGACAAAGTTATTTTGCAACATGACAATGCTCGGCCACATGTTGCACAAGTGGTCAAAACATACTTAGAAACGCTCAAATGGGATGTCCTACCCCACCCGCTGTATAGTCCAGACCTTGCGCCATCCGATTACTATCTCTTCCGATCGATGCAACATGGCCTGGCTGACCAGCACTTCCGTAATTACGATGAAGTCAAAAAATGGATCGATTCGTGGATTGCGGCAAAACCGACCGAATTTTTCACAAAGGGAATCCGTGAATTGCCAGAAAGATGGGAAAAAGTAGTAGTAAGCGATGGACAATATTTTGAATATTAAATTTGTAACCATTTTACGTCAATAAAGTTTCAAATTTCGAAAAAACCGCACGAACTTATTCATAGTCCTATATGTGTGTGGCTGCGTACTGCTGAACCACGCTAGTATAGTGAGTATTGTAGTATGTATACTACACTGCCTATTACTTGCTTTGGTGTTTAGTTCAAGCGTCATAAGTATGTATGTTTGTATGTATGCTAATACGTATGTGTGCGCGCCTGCGTATTACGGAGCCACGGTGAGTGAGAAGGCATTATGTATACCTATACTACACTACCTAATACTTGCTTAGACCAAGCGTCCTACGCATGTTTGTGTGTATGTTAGTACGTCTGTGTAATATACGCGTTACGACGCTCATAATAGCAACCGCGTGTGCTGTATTGCGTCCGTATTTTTATATTCGTAACTATTTTCATTTTTAAATATTTACCGCAATTTCAGGCGGTTTTGCAATATACCACAATCAAAATGACGGTGCTCGTATTGTAACTCCACAGATAGATCTGAATGCACAGCAACTAGAATCACTGTCTGTTCAGCTCACTAAAGTGGGAGAAATATGTGCATGCGAAACCAGATTGAGCAATGGCAAAACAGTTTTAATTGTGGCAATTTATATTTCACCGAATTAATTAATAAATAGCATCACGGAATTCATTCACGAAAATTTAATAATGTATACACCAGAAGTATCGCGGATACTTAGAAAAGATTACGATAAAGTTCCAATGATTTTAAATGGCGATTTTAACGTAAATTTTGCATTGGACACAGCGGTTCCTTTAATTGACTTTCTCAATACAACATTCAATTTAAAAATGTGTAACAATCGCACTGAATCGACAACACGATCAAAAACAACAATTGTCGCGGTATTTCAAAGATATGTTGACAACATCGAAACCAAAGCATTTGTATCATATTTTAGCTATCATAAGCCACTCGTATCATTTGTTGAAATTGAAAACATTGAGGATGAATAATAATAAAATGAAGAAAATAAAATATGAACTTTATAGCAATATTATAATGAACCTATAATTACCCCGCTCCTAATGCTGCTTTCGTCTCATTCTCTCTCAGTTTGTTTTACGGAAGGTTTCACTTCTATCGCGTCTAACCGTTAGACTGGTATTTTTTTTAATAGCGGTCGCCATTCTGTAGGCAGTGACAAACCACTAAGATTTCCATCACTCAAACTCATTTCTTTTATTTAGTAACGTAGTTATGCAAAAATAAAATTAGATGAATAATTTTGCCTCCCCTTGTATTTTCAATATCATCACCATCTTATCAATGAAATCTGTTTAGACCGTGGTCTAAACTTATTAGCCTTTGTCCTTCGACTACGTGGAAAATTTAGCATGAGGATCTCGGCACGCATGCCGCGTCATTCAATCTTGGGGAGGTGAGCGGCTTTTAATATCTTGGAAACCCATTCACGGCAGATGGGGGATGCAAAAGTGATGTTTTCACAAGTCTGCGGAAAACAAACAACGCATTTGCTAATCTCCGACCAGCAGTGTGGCTGTCCAAACAAATCAGCTGGCATACAAAACTTCAAATCTTTAATTCAAATGCTAAGCCTGTCCTTCTCTATACTTGTGAAACAATTGTTTGTAAACCGCAGCCTGAGGTATATTACATCCGCATTAGGTGGCCAGACAATTGGATAGCGAACGCCGACTTACACCGACGATGTCAACAAAAAACCACACGCGCAATTGGAGTCTTGGCTATGCAATACGCAGAGGAGACACGAAGAAAAGCAGGCAAGCACTAGGCTGGAATCCCCAGGATCAGCGGAACCGAGGCAGATCTAGGGGCTCATGGCGTCGTTGGCATCGAAAGTGAATTAAATGATGGGAACAAAAATCTGACCTGGGAGCAAGTAAACGCAAAAGCAGGGAACAGAATGAAGGGGAAAGATTTGGTTTTGGCCCTATGCCCCTATGTAGATACCCCCCTAATAAGATACCTGTTTGATGCCGATACTGTAACAGCTAATTGCGTGCAATTTTGGTTTCGCCTATTCCGTTCAGGTATTTTTGATGTTAAGGAAAATGTCCATAATGTTGGAAATATCGATAAAATCGAATATGATCTGCATGCTAGAAGTCGTAGCATCGCCCCGGACCGAAAGAAAGTTTTCAAAGTTTTCAAAGGCCCTTTGTTGACTTTCATTCCAAATCTCAAGATTCTGTACTCAAAAATGTTACTCTAATGTACCATGAATATGTATGTATGTATAAGTATATATGTTAAGTTAGGATATTTCGAGTTCGGACATCTTTTTAAACTCAAATAAAAATATATTTTGAACGGTCGTTTATTAGTAGGTCATTATATAGGGTAGGATCTAGAATTTCCGAATGATGAATAATATTTTTAAATATCTTCCGTGTGCACATTTATAGATATCGATATTCCTTTGGTAAAACTTTCGTTGACATAATTGACGCGCTATTTCGGCTATCTGGCAACGAAGTGCATCTTTCAAAGCTTTCCTGTTTTTTTCGCCGTGCCCATGTGGCTGAAGCAAGGCAAATTCATTCTTTGTTTTCTACTTTGTCAATACTTTGCTTTGACAACCAAATGTACAAAACGTTGTTGTTGATCTAGTGTCACTACCTTTAGTGAATGTGCTTGGATTTATTCACCTCACAGAGAAGAGGCGAAAGGCAAACTACAAATTCTATAATATTGAATTATTCCACTCAAGAAGTTTATTTGCAATAAATTAATTCTTTGGTTGGCTGTGCGGTATGTCGCACTACCTCCGAAATCCATAAAAAAAACTGCTAACAAATCTCGACTGGTGCTAACATGCACTGGACTGGTGTTTTTGTGTTGTCCGCCGAGCCAGTCGACTCAATTTTTTTTTCCTTGTTCACTCCTCTCGGGAGCATAGGGTCTCGACAAGACTTCTCTTGTGTTGGTTTCGTTACTCTATTTTGATTTCTGACGGGGTAGGTGATTAGCCTGCCGCTACCAGTCCAGCTTAGGAACAACGCCTTCTTACTGCTTGGAGCACCATCTGTGTCTCACATTTTTCTGGCAGAAGGATCGCACAGATGGTTGTGGATTTCGCTAAATTTGGTGTTTCTGCGCTATTACCGCGGTCGCCCGCTTCCTCTTCCTGGCGCCACTGATGCAATGTGGAACTGTGGGGTTTTCTTTGTTTTTTTTTTGCTTGTTTTAGTAGCCACAAGGCAAATAATGCGCAGACTATTGTGCTGGAGTAAGGATAGAAAGGATAAGTTTTTGGGGTAGAGGAATTTAGTTGTAGTATTTTATTTATTTTTTTTTTTTTTTATAAATAGGGGAAGTAGGTAAATTTGGAAAAGTGCGAGGACCATGCTTTATATGGGTTCGAACCCACAACCTCTGGGATGGCAGACTAGTGCACTGACGCTAGACTACCGAGGTCGATTGTTATTATGTGCCCTGTTGGACGATTTTACTAACTGAAAATACTTACCATTGTGCGGGAACTGCAAACGTTCACAGATCCACAGATTTCGTAGTAGCTTTTAGGCACTTTTATGACCGAACTCTTTATAGATTCTTAATTGACATCTGTCAAAACAAAACACTGCCAAAAAAATAAGCTCAAACTCGAACGACCTTGTACAATGTAAAGCAAGAAATCATAATTGTGTGAAAAACGAAAACCACAAAAGCAAATTTCCGCCTTAGGCGAAGAAGCGCCAACTACAGAACTGAGTCGAATAGGGCTCCTGAAAAGAACAAGAATTGCGTCCACATCGTGCGAGAAATACGTAGCTTGGGGTGAGTGCAATAAACAGCGCACCAAGAGAAAAAATTCCTAATGGAAAATATGGCAAAGAGTAATGAAAAAAGTTACGCTCAATTTGGAGGGAAGTGTTACGCCTAATGAAGTAATGTTAATAATGATGTTTATGCAAACAACGATAACGGTATATTTGATAAGGAATAGAAGAGACAAGAAGAAAAATGTTTAAGTGCCTCTAAAAAATCTTATCTTTGTTTGAATTTCCTGCAAAAAAATCGTCCGAAGCCAACTAGAAAATTACGAATTTTTGTGTTAGATAAAAATGTGCAACAAGAAGAAAATAAAGCAAAAACAAACAATCAAAAGAAAGTAGCGTCAAAAACATTACTTTTAGCAAATGACCTACAAGCAGGTTGCCACGTTAACGAGGCGGCGTGAAAAATTTGAGAAACGACCACACCAATACGTTAGTAGTCATTCAGCATGAAAAAAAATGCTAATATTTATTCATAAATTTAGCATAAATTCAATTTTCATGATGATATTTACCTAAATATAAGGAAAGGGGGGTAATCCGATAAGGAAAACAAGAATAGAACCAAAAAAAAAAAAACAAAAAAAAAAGCAAAAAAAAAAACACAATGGACTGCGCAATTTTTGTTTCAGAATTATATACCAGTATTTATTTTTAGAATAGAAAATTTCCATCTGCATGGCAGACCCCATTGAAATTATCCAGAATTAGATTTTCCGCTTTGCCCAAAAAAATGATATTTTTTTCTAATTTATTCATTCGCTGTCTATTGGCTACAAAATAATTTGTCAGAAGCTTGCAGCTAAAGGCGACCAGTGCCACATTCTTCTAGGGGTAGGCCAGAGCGGTTAAAACTGTGGCTGCTGAAAGTTTTGAGTTTTAGCTACTTACAAAAAAAAATTAAATAAAAAAAAAATTAAAAAAAAAAAAAATTAAATAAAAAAATAAAAGTAAGTTGAAAAAATTCCTAAACTCTTCAACAAAGTTTTTTAATAATATAAATTAAAGTGCTGCATAAAGCAAAGACTACAGCAAGCCTATATTTAATAATATAAATGCAATAGTAATAATAATGGAGAGCGAGGGCGAGACGAAGCACCCCTGCTATCAAACAAACAGTCGGCGCACTCGCGTATCGGCACCCACGTCACTGTTGACAGTTGTGATTTCGAGGTTGTAAGAGCCTTCGTTTATTTAGGAACCAGCATTAACACCGATAATAATGTCGACCTTCAAATCCAACGTAGAATCTCTCTTGCCTACAAGTACTACTCTGAACTAAGTAGGCAATTGCGTAGTAAAGTCCTCTCTCGACGAACAAATCTAACACTCTACAAGACTCTCATCATGCCCGTCCAACGTATGGCGCATAATCTTGTACGATGGCAACAACCGATGCGGCGTCCCTTGAGGTGTTTCACAGAAAGATTCTGCGGAAGATCTTTGATCATCTGGCTGGGTCCTACCGTCCGACTCTGAAAGTATTCAATGCGATACCAGCTGGTGGTACCAGTGGAAGAGAAAAACCTCATCTGCGCTGGAAAGATCAGGTGGGGAAGGTCTTGGCTTCACTTGGTGTGTCCAACTGGCACTGGTTTGCACGAGTAAGAAACGACTGACACGCTTTGTTAAGCTCGGCCAAAATCGCGTAAGCGGTTATCGCGCCAATCAAGCAGAAGAAGAAGAATGCTAATAATATGAAATAAAAAAAACTAAAACTAAAAAACGGCAAAATTAAAAAGAGCAAAAGACAATTTATTTGTATAAAAAATATTTCGTGTGTAAAACTTTTTTAATTCATTGCTGTAACATTCTCTGATGGAATTTTCTGAACTGCCGAGCTTCAGACCAAAAGTCAAATCATTTATATTTTCTTATTTGCAGTTTGGACTATTTAATATTCTTAATGTTCAAAAAACCCGTAACTCATATATTGTTTTTGCAATTTTCAATGAGTTTTCCACCGAGATGTAATCAAGCTTTCGTTACTAATCCTAGAAAAATTTGTTCATTTAACCCTGGAAGGGTACGGTTAAATTGTAGGCGCTTATAGGTACCGATGAGTAAATTTTACTCACTTCAGAATTTTTACGTTATTATCTGATTTATTTTGTAAAATAGTAGCAGGAGGAACACTTCCTTTTCCAAGGTAAACAATGGCATCCAACATATACTTTGTTGCGCTATCACAAGACATGGCAATTTTGATGCCATACTTGTTTGGTTTAGAGGGAATATACATCCTAAATGGGCATTTGCCTCTAAATCCAACTAGTTGTTCATCAATGGTTATATAGCTTCCAGCCTTATAGTTCACTCTGCAATTGTTTAGAAGTTTGTCCCAGATAGAAGAAACTGGAGCTAGTTTGGTCATTTCAGTTCTTGTTTCTTTGTCATCGAACCTTAGATAATTTAGGATAAATTTGAACCTTCTCTCAGGCATGGTTGCCTTATACCTTTCCCCACAGTAGGTAGTGTCAAACATCATATGTGTTGCCAAGTGATTATCTTTGAGAGCAGCGGACAAGACTAACAAGGCAAGAAATGCTTCAAGTTCGTCCATTTCCAAATTTGACAAAACCGCGTGAGATTAATCGTTATAGTTCTCCCTTTGAATGTTTATTTCTTTATTTGTATAAACCAAAATCTGTTGGGCCAGGGCGAATGGGAACAATATTTTTTCCTTACTCCAAATAAAATTTCCATCTTTTCCGATCAGATTGTTGGTACTAGGTGTAATAATTCTTCTGTTTCACGAATTTCTTGGGCAGCTGATCTTTCATTTCTTCTCCCCTCGATAAGTTTCTGTTTTTTACGTTTGCTGCTAGGTGGTCTAGGTCTAGGTGTTTTCTCCCTTTCTTCCTTTTCAGCTTCCTCATTTAATTCTTCCGGTTCTGGTTGATATTCCGGATCTGCAACACTGTCCCAAGAATCCTCATCAAAGTTACAAAGCTCCAACTCCAAATTGTCTTCTTCCTCAGATTCTAGTTCAAGTATTGCATCCAAAATATTTTGTTCTGATAGCCCGCGACCTGCCATTTGTATGCTCTATAGTTTTCTTTACGGTAACATAATGCAAAACATAAACATAATTGTCATAATTCAGCACAAAATACAATATATTTTTTAGACACGTAGTAAGTTACTGATAAATAAATTTGACTCACACAATTTAGTACGTAAAGGGTACCGATGAGTAAATTTTACTCACTAACTTTTTTTAAATTGTCCACAAGCGCGATAAATCAAACAACACCATTCAATGCTTGCGGCAGCCGACTAATGACAGAGTGGGCCAAGCACTGCTAGTGGCTTGACTTTCAGTGTGGCCAACCTGCAGATTTACGAACAAATATATTCCTTATGTGAGTAAATTTTACTCACAGTACCCTTCTAGGGTTAAGGTCAAGAGTCGCTAAAAATAGGTTGTGTCAAAACTTAGTTTCTGTGCCAAATAAATTTAAAAGGTGACTAAATCTGGCTCACAAATGACTAAAACGAAAACACTGGTGGCAATTATTAATTATCTGGGGGTAGCATTTCAATATGTTTCTCCTTAATTTTTCCAAGCCTACAGGCATACAAATTTGCTGGCGCCCATGTCCGCGCAGTTTCAGTAAAATTCCTATATTTAACTTAGCTACAAAGTGGGGGTGGCGTTTGTGTAACAACTAAATTGAAAGTAGTCCCAGAGTGATAGCCATTTTTATTAAATTTTATTATAATGTTTTGCATATTTTATTCTTTATCTGGTATTTCGTTGTACACGCAATTTCAACTCTCGCCCGTGCCCTCTATTCACACACACATACATACATTTATACTGCACACATTTCTTGTTTGCTTGCTTGTTCGTTAGACCCTCCTTGTTTTTTGCTTTCGCTGTCACGCATTTCTATTATTTTGCTGAAGAAGCAAAATAAAATGCACAAAATATAAATAAACATGAAAGCGCTTCACAGTTTTGTGATTTTACGCTTGTTTGCACACGCTTGCGCTTTCATCTGAGCCCTCGTGGCGTATACGCAACGCCTGCATAAGCTAATTTCCCCTACTGTTGTTGACGAGCAGTGCTTAATATGCTTCCTGTGTGGCTGTTGTAGAGCAGCGGCAGGGCGGGCCAGAGACCGGAGTGCACTGCACAATGACGATTAGACCCAATAAGACCTTATTTTTTATTTAAAACGAAATTGTGGGTGGCCATAGCTGAATTAAAAAATGCCAATCTCAGCGTAATTTTGAAGCATCAGCATTGTAATATGAAATATGCGATAAGGCATGAAGTGTGTGTGTATGCTTGTATATTAAATGGGACTTGTTGAACTTGAGCAGCTCTAAAATATTTCAAGATATTTCATTAAACTAAATTAAGTATTTATTTTAATGCGTCTAAGATTGAATTTATTTTCTACAATTCCTTTCACTGTTGCGTATGAAAATATTGAGGTGTCCACAAGAGAAAAAAAAATAAAAAATGCAAGTTTTATGAATACAAAAAAGTCAAAGTAGTTAGAAAATACCAAAAATTGGGCTTTGCATGCAGATTTAACAAAAGTGAATCTATTTAAGGAGTATCAGCACAGACCAATTTTTTTCCGATTTTTTGCTGCATTCCACAGCAATAAAAGGAGTTGTTTATATGCCGCCATGTCTTAATTTGGTATCCACGCAAAACTAATACGGCTACGCAAAATGGCGTTGCTCAATATCAACTGCGCCATCAAATTTGGGAAGGAGCTTTACAACGACATAAGTAAGCATAGCGAGGCGAATAAAGATCCAGCGCCTGCGTTGGCTGGGTCATGTCGTCCGAATGGATACAAACGCTCTGGCTCTGAAAGTATTCGATGCGGTAACAGCTGGTGGTAGCAGAGGAAGAGAAAGGCCTCTGCTGCGTTGGAAATATCAGGTGACGAAGAACTTGGCTTCACTTGATGTTTCCAACTGGCGCCGGTTAGTACGCGAAAGAAACGACTGGCGCTGACTAAGAAGAAGAAGAATAACAATAAGAAAAAGAATAACGATAAGAAGAAGAAGAAGATTTGTACTAATAATAATAAGTAGAAGAATAATAATAAGAATAAGAATAAGAAGAAGAAAAAGAAGTAGAAGAATTATAAATGGTTTTCTAATAACAGGTGTTACAGGTGAATGGATTGCGCTATCGAGAGATGATTAACGATTTTTTATGACCGGAATTGGATGGTATTGATCTGAACAATGTTTACTTTCAACAAGACGGCGCTACGTGCCACACAAGCAACGAAAAGTTTCCGGACCGTTTTATCTCTCGAAGAGGTGATTATAATTGGCCACCGAGATCTTGTGATTTAGCACCATGTGACTTTTTCTTTGAGGCCACGTGAAAGAGAAGATCTACGCCAACAGCCCAGGGTCGACTCAAGACCTCAAAGATGGAATCCGTGAGGATATCGAGGACATAGGGCAGCCACTTTGCAACTCGGTTATGGAAAATTTCAAGAAAAGGATATTGTCCTGTAAGCGTGGTCGTGGTGGTCATTTGCCTGATGTTCTTTTCCACTTTTAACGGCTCACCTCTTCCTCTTTATAACGAAATAAACATGCGATCATTTATACTAAAAAATAGCATATTTCTTTTAATATCAAAATAACACCACCGCCAATAAAACCCTTTATATTGAAGATGATTGCAGTAGGCCAGCTGATTTATTTTTTGCCTTTCGCCGTAAACATTCGGATGTCAGCACAAAATTGAATTCCGAGCCGCATTATTCACATTTAAATTTGTAATTGAAAAATTGAAATTTTGTAATTAATTTAAATTCAGAAGGCTTTTTGTAAAGAAATAAAATAATGACAAAGGGCGCAACTTCTTAAAAAAAAAATCAAGCGCGGACCATTTTTAAGATTTTTAAGGTTTGTTTATTTTCTTTGTTTCTTCTTAACGTGCAAAATGTTGTTGTTGGCCTAATGTCACCACCTTCAATGAATTCGCCTGTGACTTAACCTTTATTTACAATCTATGCATAGTTACTTTTATTTCAGTAATTATTTTTAACTCTTGAACTTTATTTTGACTCTCCTGGGCTTTTGGTGTAATTGGCAATAATTTGTGTGCATTTCATTCCAAATGCATTAAATGAAGTTGTGTAAAGTGTGACTGCTAAATTAAAAATAAAACACCCTCAAAGTTTTAAGCCTTCACTCATAAAGTTTTTTTGGCTGTACTGCACACACCGAGCCGATTATGCCACATATTTAGATACTCATAGCGTAGAAAGTATACTACAGCCCGAAGATTGGGCCCGGCGATAACGGAATCCCAAGAATTGAGGAAAGCTATAAGCCTAACTTAAAACTACAAATGGGAATAGCTAAGAAATGATCGAAACAGTAACCCATGGGGGCTGGGCTTTAAAATCGTTATGAAAAAGCTAGGAGCCAAATCCCCTGCTGCTGATATGGAAACCGAAGTGATAAGCAAAATAGTCGACACACTCTTCCCAACACACTGTGTTGAGAGGGAAGAACTCGAGTATGAAGCAACTGAACCTGTCCCATTCACCGAAGAAGAACTAATAGATGCTGCAAAAGCAATGAAATGCAAATAAGAAAGAAATGCAGAATTATTCAAACTAGTGGCAATCGAAGGCCCTCTTTTGCTGCTAAACATGTACAACGCATCCCTAAAAAAACGAAATTTTCCAGTAATATGGAAAAATAAAAACTAGTACTAATCAATAAGGGAAAGAGAGACCCAACATTAGCATCCGCTTATAGACCGCTATGTATGCTGGATAGCGCAGGAAAACTCTTTGAGAAACTGATCAAGCATAGGCTTAGCGAAACCGTAGAGAACAGTGGCGGCCTGTCTGACAAGCAGCATGGTTTTAGAAGAGGCAGATCTACCTTAGGAGCCATCCAAGATGTAATAGCTAGCGTAAAACATGCCCAGGCAGGTAATCGATACTCCAAACGCTTAGTATTACTAGCCACACTGGATATTAGAAATGCTTTCAACAGTTTAAGTTGGGACGACGTAATTCAAGCCTTAAAGGTAAAATTAAGGATCCCGAATAGTCTACTGAAGATTATTCGTAGTTATCTAAGATATCGCGTGCTCTTATATGAAACGCGAGAAGGGTGTAAGACTAAATAAATAACAGCAGGGGCGGCCCAAGGATCAATACTCGGACCTGAACTTTGGAATATAAGCTACGATGAAATCTTTCTAATAGAGATGCCTGAGGATGTGCTTTTAGTGAAACACTGACGAAGCTAAAAGTAAGGTAAATCAGGTGATGATCCGAGTCCAGACATGGTTAGAGGAAACAGAGGAAACAGAGCTAATCATTCCAACAACCAGACGTATCCGATTAGAAGTATGTAGATATACTACAAGTACTCGATGTCACTTTATCGACAAAAAGAGTGGTCAAATACCTATGAGTGCAATTAGACGCAAGGCTAATTTACTGGGCGCACATAAGTCATGCTGCTACAAGAGCTGCCAAAGTAAGCGGCATGTTAAGTACGTTCATGGCAAACCTCGGAGGTCCAACGCACAACAAGCGAACACTTTTCATGGACGCGACGAACTCGATTCTTTTATACGGATGCGAAATATGGGCAGATTCGCTAAAGGTGCCGGCGAAAAACTTTGCAATCTGTACAACGCACCTGCGCTTTCAGAGTGGCTTCTTCATACAGAACAGTATCTGAAGCAGCGATTTTAGTTATCAGCGGAACCATCCCTATAGATATTTTAGCACAAGAGCACAAACGGAGATGGGAGGCAAAAAACACAGGAATCCCAGTGCCACGCTTCTCCCATATTCGAATTCTAACGCTCACACTTTGGCAGGCAAAAGGGGACTCTGAACGGTACGGTAGATGGACAGCGAGACTAGTACCCGATCTAAAAAAGTGGGTAGAAAGAAAGCACGGCGAGGTTAACTATTACCTCACACAGTTTTTGTCCGGACATGGGTCCTTTCGCAAGTATTTGTGGCGAATGCGAAAAGTGAGCCTACCAAACGGCAGATATGGAGATACTGAGTATGATGATGCGGAGCACACCTTCTTTAAATGCGAGAGGTGGAAAATAGAAAGAACAGCTGTGCAACTAGCTGTTGGTGTATTTACACCTGTCGAAATAATCGAGAAAATGATGATAGATGAAGAAAAATTGAATGCCGTCGCAAATTTCGTGGGGGATATTATCCGGAAGAAGAAGCTTGAAATGGAATCTTATGCTGAAGAGCATTGAGCATAGGTTTCTCAAAACAGGCGACCCTGGACGCAGGGTGAGTAAGTAAGTGTCCTTCTTAGGACGCAGTCTTGGCCCTCTACCTTAAAGCAATGCGGAAGCAATCCCAGGGTGGAGGAAAAAATCCAAGAGGAGAAGAGGGATATTTTTAGTGCAATCACCACACACGTAGTAGTGACGGTTACTATAAGGTGCGAAGGCATTTTTTACCCAACCTCACTACCAAAAAAAACTATATATATATATATTTACATACGTACATATACATATGCCTTTAAAGTCCCTGCAAACCAACTACCTGCTATTTATACTGCTAACTTGTGGGTATCGTTCACCTGTGAAGTTGTGAGCTTTGTAGTAATTTTATATTCTACGCCGTGCAATTGCTACCTACTTCCAGTCTATACGTGTGATGATTTTATTCGCTCGCACTAACAGAAATTTCTCAATACTGCTGTGCTGCTCTAATTGACATTCAAGTTGTGAATGATGTGGGTAACATGTAGTGAACAAAACCTTCTGAACTCATGAATGTTGTTGTTAACATGTAGTGAACAGAATTTCATGAACTAGTGAATTTCGTTGTTAACATGTAGTGAACAGAATCTTTTGGGCCGGTGAATGTTATTGTTAACATGTAGTGAACAGAATCTTTTGGGCTGGTGAATGTTATTGTGAACATGTAGTTAACAGAATTTCATAGACTAGTGAATTTCGTTGTTAACATGTAGCTAACAGAATCTGATGAATAAGTGAATTTCGTTGTTAACATATAGTTAACAGAATCTCTTCAACTGGGTAATTTTGTAGGTAATACTTACGGATCCTATATACAATAATCCTTCAAAATTACTGAAACAAATGGTTATTTATTGAATATTATTTATTTAATGAATTATTTTAATATTTATTTAATTAATTTTTAGTTTCTAAAGAAAATTAATACAATATACAATAATTTTTTTAGTATGTTCTATTAATGTACAGCTATTTATATTAATTTACTATTTACATTATAAAATTACGTTAAGTTTTAGATATTTATTTTAATATTTACATTGTAAAATTAGGTTTGGTGTTAGACAAATTTTAGTTTTAGTTATTTATATACATGAATTAGTTTAGTTTTTAGAAAAGTTTACGTTTTAGTTTTAATGTACATAAATTAGTATAATATTTACATTCTTAAATTAGGTTTTGGTGTTAGAAAAGAACATGAATTAAAGTAATTTGACATTATAAAATTAGGTTTGGTGTTAGACAAATTTTAGTTTTAGTTATTTATATACATTAATTAGTTTAGTTATTAGAAAAGTTTACGTTTTAGTTTTTATGTACATAAATTAGTATAATATTTACATTTGATTACTCTTTTCTAATAAAATTTTATTTAGTACCTGAAGAATAGTTTTGGCTAAAATGGTAATAGTTTGCTTTTATGCCGGTATTTAAAATATCTATTTTACAGAAATTTAAATTGATGCCTAATTAAATAAATAGCAATTTAATGTTTTTTCTATTTTCGCATAAAGTTTAAAATTGTTCGCATTTTACTTCTAACTCCTCTACGGGGTTTCTCGCACTGTTTTGTTCAATTGTGGCCGCTTCGCTTTGAATGTTGGTGTGAGTAGTCCATTTTGTACCGAAAACGGATCGGGATGCAAATATATATCCTTGACCTGGTATATAAATACAAAATTTGTAATTATTATTAATTTTAAATTATGATATTATTACCACGTCATACGTTACTAGTATAAGCAGATATGCACTGGGCTACTTACCTGTTCGAAGGATTTCAGTCCGCTCTGCTTACCCCAATTCAGCATATCGCTCCTGATGAGTTCTTTTACTTGTGGATTATTGCATAACACCGAAAGTGTGCCCTTGACGCGATTGTCGTTCGCCCACTGCTTGAGAACATCCACATCAGGCACGACGACGGCTATGATGCAGCTCTAAGTGGGCGTTAAGGGTTGTATGTAAATATAGCGTGAACATGAAAAGCTAGAAATTATGTCAAAAAATGGAGTTACCTTAAGGCTCTCTCCGTAAACGTACAATCAATCTTCTCCGGTACAATATATTCGCCCTGGCTTAGCTTGAAAATGTGTTTGCGATGATCGCCCGTGTGGTGCCAGCCTTCAGAGTCAACAGCCTCAGCAGTTTTCTCGGGATCTTTGTAATAACTGCGACGCAAAGGCAGAGAAAGAAATTATCATTCAAGTTAGTTTTAGTCACAGAAATCAAGTTCGCACAGGAAGAAACCATTATTTGCTTAAATTATCAACACCTACCCGTGGAATACGTTAGAACCGCGCACGCACACCTCCCCAGTGTTTTGACTGGCGAAATATTCCATCTCCGGCACATCCACAAGCTGCAAAGGATTTGTGAATACGTTTTTCTGAAAATAAAAATACATTTTATTAGTTTAAATAGATATATAATTCCAAAATTTACTAAAAATTGTTCAACTTACCTTTTTGCTTGGAGATTTTCACAGAATTCATTTTTGTATTTGACATTTGCAACTTGTTTTTTGCTGTCACTTTCGCACTCACTATAGTTAAGTTTAATAAGTATTCACGAAAATTATGAGATAAATATATGTATAACCCATCGAAAATGACAAAAGAATTAAATGTGATTGTGTGGGTATTATTGGAAAAATTGAGTGAATGTGTTGGTAAAATTGGAAAAACTGGTGAACGTTGGTTTGCAGGGGTATGGGTTCCAATTTATGCATATCAATGTATTTTGTTTTTTTTTTTCATTTGTATAAGGTTGTCAAAAAAGTCTTGCGGTATTTCCGCAAGCTTGTCTTTGCAAGCGCGTAGTTCTAGTTGTATTCGTCGCATCGGTTCACGCTAGAGCTTTTTGGAAAGCTCTTTTCACGTGCTAACACGTGTTTGATTAATTGTTGTTTGCTTTTAGTCGTTCTTGAGTTATAGCGTCGCAAACATGGAGCAAAATAAAGAGAAAATACGGCATATTTTACAGTACTACTACGATAAAGGCAAAAATGCATCTCATGCTGCCAATAAAATTTGTGCAGTTTATGGACCCGATACAGTTTCCATTTCCACCGCACAACGATGGTTTCAACGCTTTCGTTCTGGTGCAGAGGTGATCGAAGATGCGCCACGGTCCGGAAGGTCTGTCGTCAAAAATTGCGATAAAATCGCTGAATTGATCGAAAGAGACCGGCATAGTAGCAGCCGTAGCATCGGCCAAGAGCTGGGCATGAGTCATCTAATCGTTATAAACCATTTGAAGAAGCTTGGATTCAAAAAGAAGCTCGATGTATGGGTGCCACACGACTTGACGCAAAAAAACATTTTTGCCCGTATGGATGCATGCGAATCGCTTCTGAATCGCAACAAAATCGACCCGTTTCTGAAGCGGATGGTGACAGGCGATGAAAAGTGGGTCACTTACGACAACGTGAAGCGCAAACGGTCGTGGTCGAAAAGCGGTGAAGCTGCCCAGACGGTGGCCAAGCCTGGATTGACGGCCAGGAAGGTTCTTCTGTGTGTTTGGTTTGGATTGGCAGGGAATCATCCACTATGAGCTGCTCCCCTGTGGCCAAACGCTCAATTCGAACCTGTACTACCAACAACTGGACCGCTTGAATGCAGCACTCATGCAGAAGAGGCCATCTTTGATCAACAGAGGCCGAATTGTCTTCCATCAGGACAACGCCAGGCCACACACATCTTTGGTGACGCGCCAGAAGCTCCGGGAGCTCGGATGGGAGGTTCTTTTGTCTCCACAGTATAGTCCGGATCTCGCACCAAGTGATTACCACCTATTTCTGTCCATGGCGAACGAACTTGGTAGTCGGAAGTTGTCCACAAGAGAGTACTGTGAAAATTGGCTCTCCGAGCTTTTTGACAATAGGGAAGGGAGCTTCTATAAGAGGGGCATTATGAAGTTGGCATCTCGTTGGGAACTCGTCATCGAACAAAACGGCGCATATTTGACTTAAATCGCATTATTATAACCAATTTTATGAACAATTGAAAATTCAATAAAAATACCGCAAGCCTTTTTTGACAACCTTATATTTTGTTTTCTCTTTCATAAACGCATTTATTTTTATTTCGCATGCGATTACTTGTACTTTACCCTGCTCACCTACGTTAGCGAAAATTTGCATATTTATAGCCGTTCTGAGTGCCCATTTGATGTTTTAAAATATTTGTCTATCATTTCATTGTATTAATATACTAACGGATTGTTAGACAACTGAGATAAATGCCATAGTTTGTTGCCGCAGGGGAATGCACAAACACATTTACGCTATTCAACGCAGTCGAGGTCCGCTACCATTTTATGCTTCGTCACGCCTGAGGCATTTCATTATTTGCACACTATCACCTATACAATGCAATCATTTGAAAAAGTATGGATATATTATATAATATTATATTTATTCATATTTCAATTAAAATTTTGAGAAATTCACTACGATGTGCACGACAATAAAGAAGAATTATTTAAATCCGCACTCGAATAAATAAATAACTAATTAGTAAAAAATATCAGTTATGACAATGAATAGTCTAATAGCACTGGAAATATTTAAAAAAGGAGAATGGATTCAGTAAAGGAAAAAAATTAGCACAAACTTCAAAACTTTTCGTATTGCAGAGATGGGAGATTAATGCGCGAGTCAATACTGTAATGAAAAGTTAAGCACCAACAAAAAATGATTTTTCATTACTCAAAAATGAATATTTAAGGTGGTACCTACTCCAACATTCCGGCGACGAAAAAGGCGGAGAAAATATTACTTTTCCCTAGTAATAGAGGGTTAAATCTAAGGATGATAGATTTACAAGGTTTGCTTGTTAGCTATTCTTCTTCTTCTTCTTCTTCTTCTTGAGTCACAGTCCTCCGTGAACCATTGCTTCCTTCAGTGCTTCTTGTCATCGGTCTCGATTTACACCCACTTCCATCCAACATTGCACGCGCACTTTCCTGAGATCAGCTTCCACATCTTCTAGCCACTTTTTCCTCGGGTGTCCCCTTTTTCTTTCTCCAATTGCGCAAATATCTAGTGCCCTTCTCGTTGATCGCTCCCTTGGCATTCAAGCCACATGTTCCAGCCATCTAAGTTGTTGAGACTTAATTAATCTTATTATTAGTTTATTTCTTAACTATGTCTTCCGGTTCGGCATTGTGCACATTTGCTGTTTTGTCTCCTTAGCTTTCAGCGTCTATAGTTCACAGCGATATGTAAGCATAGGTCGTATCAGTGCTTTATACATTCTTAATTTTTGCTCACGCGATAATCTTTTAGATCTGAGCAGTTTTGGATTAGCATTATATGCTTTTTTGGCTGCCCGTATTCTGTCATTGATTGCTACCGACATGTCTTGGTTGGCTGATAATGTAATGCCCAAGAAGGTGAGTTCATTTACATATTAGAATGTGCCACACTCCAGATTATTGAACACAATATTTGATCTTGATCGCACCATATATTTAGTTTTTTTCTGCATTGATTATCAGTCCAGCTAGATGTATTCTATCCTCCAGCTTTTCGAATGCAGTCTGCTGTTAGTTTGTAGTTTTTGCTATTATTAGTAGATATATCATCTGCATAGGCACACATTTGGGATGGCTTGTTGTGGATGCTTCTATTCGGGTTTATTTCGATAGGTATTGCGTGCTACATGCAGACTAAATATCAGCGTTGCGAGTTCATCTCCTTGTTTAACTCCTGAGGCAATAGAGAACGGTTCTCTACTGTGCTGTCGTATTTGTCAGGGTCAGAATAACAAGTTCAATTAGCATTGTTGGTATGCCTATAGCCTGCAAAAAGTATTTTATTTTACTTCGGTCTCTGCTATCAAACGCCTGCTGAAAGCCAATAAATAGACAGTGAATATCAGTGTCGTATTCATATATGTAGTTTTTCAAAGGTTTGCGTGACTATGAAGCCCTGGTTTATCGTCGACCAGTTGGCTCTAAAGCCTGCTTGGTAATCATCTAGTATTTCTTTAGCATATTGGCGCAGCCTTAAATATAATACCTACATTTGTGAAGACCTTGTACTCTGAGTTCTGTAGCGTTATGTGTCTGTAATTTCGACAGTTTGCTTTATCGCCTTTTTTATGTATCGGAACAATAATGCTTGTCAACCGTTCTGTAGGTTAGGTGTTGGTTTCACATATTTTTATTATTAGGCTGTGGAGATGTTTAGCCAACTCTATTCCACCGTATTTTAGTAATTTAGTCGGTACCCCATCATCGCCACTACTTTTATAATTTTTCAGTTTGTTTATGGCGGTTTTTATTTCCTCAATACTGGGGCTGCTTATAGTCACCACAGCGGTCTGCAATTCTGGTGTTTCTCCTTCTTCTCTTTGTACATTTAGAGTTTCACTGAAATATTCCTTCCAACGTTGAATAATTCCACTTAGTGTTTCTCCACTTTTGTTTTTGACAACATTTGTCCGTGGGCAAATGGATATCGATTTTTGTTTTATGACTTGATACATTTTTCTTATATTTTTATTTTTAAAATTAATTTCGATTTGCTCTATTTGTCTTTTCAAGAAGTCTTTTTACTTTCTCTTCCAATTCACCTGCTATGCTTGCTTTTGTTAGACGTCACTCATCGCACATCACTGACCCATATACTCGTAAAATATTATACTCTGCGTTTGTTCGGTAAAAATTAGATTATTCTGCTTTTTTTTGGAGACCTTATCATGCAGTCCATATAAATCGAGTGGAGAGGGTTCAAAAAATGTTGTGCGTTTCGCACTATATTCACTCAATTTCTCAGCCCCGAAACCATCATACGAATCCCGCTGTCCTTCGATTAGTCTCTTTCCATTAAGTGACAGAGGTTCTTCAGGCAGTATCATTTATCTTTGATCTATTAATGGCAAAATTGACTGCTCGGTCCTTCTAGAAAGAATACAGTTTAATGTTCCTTGTAGAAATTTTCGCCGTTGCAAGATTTTTCACATTGGCTTTAGTAGGACATTATGTATATAGTGCCAATGCGCCACTCGTTAGATCGTTGTCTGACCTTAATAAATAAATATTAAAAAAATATATTTGTTTAAAATTTTTTTCATGAGACATATATTTTTGGGTTTATCATTATTTAAAAAAAAAATATAACGGTATATATTTGCTAAAGATAAAAAATATATTTTTAACAAATTTTTTGCCACAACTATTTTTATATGCCAAGCGTGGAAGTGAAGCGGTGCGAACAAATTACTTGTGATTTGATGGGATATATAAGGCTGAAGGAGTATTTTATCACAAAATAAGTTAGAAACATATCTTAACCCCCCTTTGTAAAACCATCGGTTGGGCATGCGGGTCTGGTATTTTTTCGTGCTATTCGAGGATCCTTTTTAAAAGGTTATATCCATAAATCGATAGAGAATTAAATTTTAAGAAGTTACCTGGAGCTCAAGTCGTTAGCTGTAATAAAAATAGGTTAATTTAACGTGCAGAGTTGAAAAGGGACACGTGCAGAGTCCCAAAAGTCTGACTAGACCTGGTGGCCCCACGGAGGGTTAATTGGAACTTTAGCTTTCAAATGATACAAAAAAGTCCAAGTTCCAAGCACCAAGACTCTTCATTTTGTCCATGTTCGGAGCCCTGTTCGTCGGTAGAATGTTTTTAACCCTCTAAGAGTGGCTGCTGCAACGAACGTGCGGGCCAAAATTATGGAGTTTGAGTGTTCAGTTGCGGTTAACATAAAAAAATATTTATTAAATAAAAGTTTTATTACTACATACATTTTTCCCGATCCATAGGATTAGGACATCATCAGTTTCGTCGTTTTGGGAACGATTTTAAAACTTAAAAAAATAATACGAGGCTTTTTCGACATATAGTCTAATTAATTTCACACCTAAAAACAAGGATTGTATGGAATATTCTTTAAATATTATTTAAGATTTTTTCAGAACATAATATTCGATGCATTCCCAGAGAGTAATTTTTATGCTTTTGTTTTTAAGTTGGAAAAAAATCATTTTATGCAGCTAAAATTTGGGGGAATTTCTATAAATTACCGACAAATCTCAATTTTCATTAGAAAGTAATACAATATTGAAGCCGTATTTTATTTGCATCGTCCGAGAATGCCCCCGAGATGACAATGACGCCATTATCATCTTTTATTTTTTTGTATTTGAAATTCAAGTCCCTACGAAATTTTGATACCAGTAAAGGATGCCATTTTTCGTCATATTCAGGGCGACGAAAATATTTTAAAATAATAACTAAACTCGAATTGCTCAAAAATTATGCAATATGTTAAAAAGCAAGCTGAAATTGATAGCTTTATTACAAAAAACCGAGGCTTACGATGTCTGAATCACGACTAAGGGCTAAAAAATTTCTTTTCCCTACACTTTGAACAGAGGAAAAAAATACAGTAGTATCATATTTAAATACATCAGTTTTTCAATGCTGCTTCATTAAATACCAGATCTACTTTTTTATTAAATTTTATTTTTTAAAACATCTAATTTTTACTATTTATTTTTTATTAGAGGAATGTTTTGTGTACGACATGAATTGACTAGTTCTTTTGGAACTTGTTTACAGTTATCTTTCCGACAAAGTAGCCGGTCAATACTTCAAACGCAAAACTGACAAGCAGGTAGCAGATGGTTGCATGAAAGCCATGTTAGAGGGAATAATAGGGCGACACTTTGCTCTCAGCAAATTTGAAAGAATCGCTGTGAGTGTGACGACGTCGGTCCTGTGCATTTATTCGTGTGTTGTTTGTGCAATTTCTGCTTCTTCTTCATATATTCTGTTCGTATTTTCACATCTCTCTCATGCAACTGCATCGATGTGACGTCACACACTCTTTGATGGGCGCAATCGTCTTTCTATCATTTTTGCATGAAAGCGTGGCGTATCGTAAGCGAAACCGATCGAAGATTTGGACTTATCTCTCTCTGCTTGAAGATGGATATTTTGTTCTTCGGCCATTGACACTAAATTTGAAGTAATGGGAAACGATAGGTAAGGCGGCTCTCTTCAGCTACAGTTTTGGGGATGATACGTCTTCGGAGTACTTTTTTTCTGGTGGGAAAGAGTATGATGGCGATCTTTCGGTACACGCAGCGACTTTACCCATGATTTCAGTACTTTTAATTTTCGCGAGGTCGAGTGTTTTAGCTACTAGTGCCTTTCACATTGTAATGTATAAGTAATTATTCATAATTATATTTCTAATGAAGAGTGGTTAAATTTCAAGGGCCGGTGTTGATTTTAAATAAAATACAATTTTTTTAGAAAATTATTGTCATTTCTTGTTATTTTGATAACATTGGTATGATTCAATTACGCATGAAACAAAATATTGGCCAAATGACCGCCGCGGCCTCGGCGGCACACCTCCATCCGATGGTCCGAATTTTCGTTGACGCAGAGGCATAATTGAGGATCTATGCCGCTAATGTGCCGAATCATCTCATCCTTTAGCTCTTGAATTGTTGCTGGCTTATCGACGTACACCTTTTCTTTCAAATAACTCCAAAGAAAGGTGAACGGTGCCAAATCACATGATCTTGGCGGCCAATTGACATCGCCGCGACGTGAGATTATTCGGCCGTCAAATTTTCCACGCAAAAGAGCCATTGTTTCGTTAGCTGTGTGACAAGTGGAACCGTCCTGTTGAAACCACATATCGTCCACATCCATGTCTTCCAATTCGGGCCATAAAAAGTTCGCTACCATCTCACGATAGCGAACACTACACACGGTAACTGCCTGACCGGCCTCATCGTGGAAAAAATACGGCCCCAATGATGCCGCCGGCCCATAAACCGCACCAAACAGTCACGCTTTGTGGGTGCATTGGTTTTTCGGCAATCACTCTTGGATTATCATTCGCCCAAATAAAGTTTTCGCCTTTCGCGATGTCCATTTTTATCTTATTTTATTTGGGACTCCAGGATTCAGCCTGAAGTTTTTTCAATAAACTTTTAAATTGCAGCAGGTAATAATTATTTTTCTTTAAACTAAGTTTCTAATATGTATGTATGCGCTCACAAAATTCTCCAGCTCACAAGACACTCTGCGACAAAACGCCCAACTATGTGCTTAATAATTTTCAGTTATGTAATATCCCCTCAAAACGAAACTATTCTACCACAACAAAATAAAACTTCAAGAGAAGCGGAATGCGAAGTTTATTGTTTATTGAATATTTGTAGGCGAGCTGATGAAGGGTGGCGTTGACGCGAAAGTGCGCTGTAGTGGTGCTGCAATTGATAGTCGGTGGCACAACTTGCTCAACGACTTCATTGAAATGCAATAAAGCGAAATAGTTATCAGTCAGTGCACATGCACGGAGTACACACACTGCTATAATTTTATACATACATACATTGATATGTACGATACAAATACACACACACATGCGCGTATAAAAGAGTGGCTACATCCGCACGTTGAACGGGTTGAACGGATGCTTAGGTGCATTGCTGATTGATGTATCCTCGAATTCCTACATGCAAGTAATCGAGACGGGTGATGCTTACTTAAATTTTTCACGTACTCCTTAATGCGTCAGTGTGTGTAGATGTATATGGCACTTATTTTTAATAGAACAGAAGGACCTTAGTTTTATTAAGTAAAACGGATCAAGTGGTTTCTTTATTTGTTTTCTCTTATGAATACTGAATTTAAATATATATTTGTAGATATACAAGTGGAATATCTTGAAATTCATATTTGTTAAATAGTTTGCACGTATTTTCAAAGTTGCCAAACCAATCGTCAGATTGCAATGAAACTTTGTCAACTTATTGCTTGCAATAGCCGGAAGAATATTTTTTTATTTATTTATTTATTTAATCAACAAACAAGAGGCTTAGGTAGATGCAAATTAAGGCCTTATGGTAAGAGTCTTATAAGTAACTTCTTAAAAGTAAACTTAGAGTAAGAGAAATCAAAGACTAAGGAAGAAGAATAAACATTAAATTGAGCTAGCGTCATTCTAAAAGGAGCATTCATTCCATAAACAGTCTTAGCAATACCCACAAAAAACAATTCATTACAACGAAAAATTGAGGGAGGGAACATTAAAATGAATTCTCTTGAGCAGATACGGACAATCTATTGAGCGCGCACAAATATCGAAGACAAAACACACCGACAACAGCACACGCCTAGATTCTAAGGTCCAATAAGACAGAATGGGATCAATGAATTTCATTGAGTGCAAAGGAAAACGCACAAAAGCTCTCTGAACAGACTCTAATCTATTAATATAGACTGCATGAAACGGTCTCCAAGCGAATACCGCATATTCTAACCTGGACCAAGCTAAGGACGAGTATTAGAGATGAGAGTATAGGATTAGAAAACGAAGAACTATTTCGACGAATAAAGGCGAACATTGCGAACGATTCAGAAAGAATAAAGTTTATGTGGGTGGTGAAGTTGAGCTTGGAGTCAAAATAAACACCCAGGTACTTTAATTCACTAATTGACTTTAGCGGAGATCTCGAGATGTAGTAAGCTGGAGGAACAACATTAAAAACTTTCGCAAAAGAAGTATAGCAACATTTACTAATGTTCACGAACAAACGATTACGCACACACCAACCTTATAAGTTATTCAACTCATACTGGTGAGGTTAGGTTGGTATGGTTGCCCAGGGAATGAGCACACTTGGACGAAGAAAAATGGGTTCGTCCTTTGTGATACCATTATGAAGGAGGTGAGGTGAAAGAGAAAGACCGATGGGATACAGGGAGAGGGAGGGGAGAGGTGGTGCTGGAATGGTTAGGAGAGTGTGTTTGCGTCAACCGCTTCGTGCTGCTGATGAAATTCATCAGATTTTTAATGCCAGCTCCAGCTATATCAGCAGGCGCAGCAAAGAAGTAAGAGCCAAGATGCTTGGATCTTAGCCCCGCCAGAGCAGGGCAACTAAAGAGAAGGTGCTGAGATAATTCACCCTCATCCTTCATACATCCAGCGCAAAAGGACTCGATGGAATTCCAAGTCTCACAGCATGCATTCCTGGCGCATAGTGGCCTGTGAGAAAACGACCGAGATTCCCCCGGTCCACACGTGGCCAGAAGGATTTTGCGATCTTATAAGTTTGTGTACTTGCCCAACGCTCGCTGAGTTGGCGCAATGTCCATCCTTTCAGGAACAGACCGCAGGTAGTCAGGGGGATCCCAATTCTCTGTCAAGTGAGGTCAAACATTCCCTGACCAATTTCGAGTGCACCGTCACTGGCCCGAGGGGGCCCTTATTTCCGCTTGGCTGCGGGAGCAAATATTTACTTTCTTGACTGATAGAACTCACACTGGGGAATGGATGAATTTAATTTCATAATAGATTTTTAGATCATCCGGGTGCAGAAGAAAATTACACAATGAAAAACAGGAAGAAATATCCTTAATGAAGAGAATAAATAGTAGCGGACCTAGGACACTACCTTGGGGAACACCAGACGAAGCAATAAAAGAATAAGACGATACCGTTTCCACGACAGTCGGTTCTACGTTACCGAAACGACCCGGATTTACATATATCCCGTCAAGGACTGCATTCCATATTTACCATGTATGGGGAATTTTTATGCTGCTACAACAACAACAACAATAAGACGATACATTATCAGACTGCAAAGATGTGTATGTTTATGCATTACGGGGTGCCATGAGTAGAACCTCTGGTGATGCCCTAAATGCTATGCTTGATTTGCTCCCCCTGGATCTTAAGATACAACAGGAAGCAATAAAATCAATGTGTAGACTCCATAACTATGGTTTCTGGCACGAAGACGGAACTTCGGGACACAGAGAAATCTTTAAGTTGCTATCTGAGCAGTATCCACTGTTTTGGCACCTAAAGACGACCTGATACCCACAGTTTCATTTGGAAGGAAATTTGATGGCAATCCAGAATGCGTTCGTGGAGGTTTGATGGATATTTTCTTCACCGATGGGTCGAAGAATGAAATGGGGTCTGGAGCGGGATGGTACTTAAACGATAGTAATAAGTATACCTATGCTATGGGGGAAATGGTAACTGCTTTCCAAACGGAAACTTTTGCCATCCTGAAAGTAGTCGAATGGCTAATCTAGAGGAAATAGAGCGGGAAACAGAGTGGAGGTTTCAGTGACAGCCAGACTGCATTGAAGGTCCTGGAAAACGCGAAGCAAACTTCAAGAATGTAAGAAGAAGTTTAATTCTGTCGCACGACTGAACAGGCTTGTACTTATATGGATTCCAAGACACTCCGCTGTTCAAGGAAATGAAATTGCTGATGAATTGGCTAACCGTGGATCAACGGTTCCCCCACAAGGGCCAGAGCCAATAATCGGAATCCGTTCCGCAGGAATCATGAACTGGATCAGTGATTATGTATGGAATTTACATAAAGAGCGATAGTCCGATCTAGAACGCTGCAGAACTGCAAAGTGTTTTGTGACAAACCCGAACAGAAAACTACTGAACTTTCTTCTAAAACTTGTTGGAAAAGATGTTCGGTTGATGGTCGGTATTATTACAGGACACAACCCATGGGGTCAGCATATGACCACCATTGGAATCATCGAGAACCCGGTATGCCTGTCATGCTTGGAGGAGGCGGATAGCACTGATCACTTTCTATGTGAGTGTCCTGACTTTGCTAGAGCAAGGCAACGAGTTTTGGGTTCCGATGTCAGCAGAATGAGTAAAATTCGTGGTCCCAAATTGGAGGATATTTACATATTTACCAAAGAATCTGTAAAAATTTCACAGGACAGATATCTCTTTCCTATATATTTCTCTGATGCTTTTCTCTTTTTCTCCTTGTCTACCTACCCTCTTTCCAGAGCTCTAAATACAATGGGCTTTCAGCCTGAGTATTTTAGGAGTCCCCACATTTCTTGGTGGTTCTTGGCTCGATAAATTTAAATTTCAATTTCAGCTCTGGCAGATTTCTTTACTCGCTTATAGCTTATCGATGTTGCCATAGCATTGATGTAATTTTGACTTGGACGATCAAGTCTTGACGCAGTTTAGGTTTTTCGTTATTCTGCGTTGGTTTATTAAATTCCATGAGTGCTCAGATAGCCAACACTTCCGCTTATTGCCTTTATAACCGGAATGCTCTTCCGCTGATTTTACGAAGCTAAGTTTTTATATAAATATAATAATAGGTCTATTTATAAGTTCGTGCGGTTTTACAACAGATGGCGTAACTTGATTATTATTCCATCGATCCACATTTCCAAACATTCATTGGAGAGCTACTGTCGTAAGGCACAAACGTCAGTATAAGTTTTTTATTTGAAGCGTAAACAACAATATTTTTACCACACTTGAAAATGTCGAATTTCGTGCCAAATAATGTGTTTTTGCGGGGAATTCTTCTTCATTATTTTAATATGAAGAAAAAAGCAGCCGAAAGTCATCGTATCTTGGTGGAAGTTTATGGTGAGCATGCTCTATCTGAGCGAACGTGCCAGAAGTGGTTTGCACGCTTTAAAAGTGGTGATTTTGGCTTGGAAGACGAAGAACGCGAGGGTGCGCCGCCAAAGTTCATGGATACCGAATTGGAGGAATTGCTCGATCAAGATCCGGCTCAAACGCAAGAAGAGGTTGCAAAAACTTTGGGAGTTGATCAATCAACCATTTCCAAACGTTTAAAAGCCATGGGAATGATCCGAAAGGTAGGCCATTGGGTGCCGTATGAATTGAAGCCAAGAGACGTTGAACGCCGTTTTATGGCATGCGAACAACTGCTTCAACGGCACAAAAGAAAGGGTTTTTTGCATCGAATTGTGACTGGCGATGAAAAGTGGGTCCATTACGACAATCCAAAACGTCGGGCAACGTATGGATACCCTGGCCATGCTTCAACATCGACGTCGGCGCAGAATATTCATGGCCTGAAGGTTATGCTGTGTATCTGGTGGGACCAGCTGGGTGTTGTGTATTATGAGCTACTGAAACCGAATGAAACGATTACGGGGGATGTCTACCGACGACAATTGATGCGTTTGAGCCGAGCACTGCGAGAAAAACGGCCGCAATACGCCGATAGACACGACAAAGTTATTTTGCAACATGACAATGCTCGGCCACATGTTGCACAAGTGGTCAAAACATACTTAGAAACGCTCAAATGGGATGTCCTACCCCACCCGCCGTATAGTCCAGACCTTGCGCCATCCGATTACTATCTCTTCCGATCGATGCAACATGGCCTGGCTGACCAGCACTTCCGTAATTACGATGAAGTCAAAAAATGGATCGATTCGTGGATTGCGGCAAAACCGACCGAATTTTTCACAAAGGGAATCCGTGAATTGCCAGAAAGATGGGAAAAAGTAGTAGTAAGCGATGGACAATATTTTGAATATTAAATTTGTAACCATTTTACGTCAATAAAGTTTCAAATTTCGAAAAAACCGCACGAACTTATTCATAGTCCATTAGATGCCACTTTTAAATTACAGATTTGTTAAAAATTGTCGCGTGAGCAAATCAGCATTTATGCGTGTGCTTGAAGTGCAAAAAGAGGATAGCTCAAGTGTAGCAAAGTTGGTTGAGATTCATAAACTGACTTCGGAGCAAAGATTTTTGCAATCACATAGAAGGAAATTTCTCGAAAGAGATAAAGTTATTAAATTGAATACTAACATTTTACTAATTTATCGTTGTTTAAAAAGCGGCAAATAAGAGTGATTATTCCTTTTGAATTTTATTTTGAAACTTTTCTCCAACAACCAACCGTGAATTTTTGGAAAAATCTACGAAACATTCGCTACAAATGAATACTCAGCGATGCCACTCGACGATTTTCGAATTTATAATGTAGCCATTCGAACTCAGTGACGGCTTTTTCGTAAAATCTGTGAAATCTACGTTCTGCGATGAATGCAGTGCTAGGACCGAATATTACAATACAAGGTGAAGTCCAAAATAAACAAGACTGAGCTAAAATATAAACGACAGGAGCTTTGTTCTGATAGCTTCGAGTATATTTATTCAAAATAGTCCTCTCTGGCCTCGATACACTGTTTTGCGCGATCTAAAGGCTTTTCGAAAGTGTTTTAGGCCATTGACCGGAATCCGGAATGTTCTTCAGGATGTCGGTAAAAGCCTTTTGGATGGCCTCTATGGACGCAAAACGTTTTCCTCACATGGCCAAATGCAATTTTTCGAATAAGTAGAAATCACAGAGAGCCATATCAGGCGAATTCGGTGAGTGATTGATGGTTAAAGTTTTAAAAACATGATTCTATTCCAAAAGTCAGTCGCAAGAGTGGATCGATGAGTTGGTGCATTATCATGCAATAATCGCCAGCTTCCTCCTTCGCGGTATTTAGGGCGAATTTGACAAAGGTGATGCAACAAACCCTTCAAAACGCCAAGACAGAAAATTGCACTGACGGTTTGGCCCGTTAGCACGAACTTCTTGTGGACAATTTCCTTGGAATCGTAAAAACAAATAAGCATCGATGATTGATTTTTGATTTCTCCAAACGCGATTTTTTGGGTGGTTGCTCGTCTGGGGCCTTCCATTCGGCACTTTGACGCTTAGTTTCAGGCTCATGTTGGAAACACCACCAATTACATCATCATCACCAATTACACTGTTGTAAAGGAAGTTCCTGTTTTACTCGCCTCTTTAATTCGGTCTTTCGAATATTTAATTCTGAGCAATTTTTGGTCCTCAGTTAACTTGTGCGGAATGAATCGTGCACAGACTTTTCGTAAGGCCAAATGATCAGTTAAAATGCGATAAATCGATGTTTTGGAGACATTCAACTCCGATTCCATGAATTTGCACGATGATTTCGGTTCATTTTTGATAAATTTACAAACAATTTCGATGGAGTTTTCGTTGATTACTGATTTTGGGCGTCCCGCATGTCCATTGTCAGTTATGTCCTCACAACCATCTCTGAAATGTGTAAACCACTCATGAACTCTGGCTCGAGATAGACAATCATCGCCATAAACTTTTTTCATCAATCCAAATGTTTCGGTAAACTTTTAACGGATTGGAAAACAAAATACATACATTAGCTCTTTATTCGAAACTCATTTTTTTACCGATGACACAAATATACTGACACTTTAGACGCAATAACTTCGCTTCCACTGAACCGAATGCCACCAAACTTTCACTGGAAGTCAGCTAGGGCTGCAACTTCTAACGTACTAACTCATTAAAAAGATGGCGCCATCAAAAATATTTCTATACCGCCAGTCTTTTTTATTTTTGACTTCACCTTGTATAATCGAGACTTCAAATGTTTTCCATTTGAGACTTGAAATATTTTCCAAATGCCAATAATGTAGATTTCCTTCCATATGTGTATGTATTGTACAACTGCATGATAAAGTAAAAATACACTCGTATTCCTACTATCCAGCTAATTCCTGAATTAATCCATGAGCTCCTCGTTTAATGCACGTTGAAGTCCTCGACCCACCAACAGCATTTGTTAACTACCATTGCTTTTGCGTTTTAGCAGCTAATCCAAAACTCCTGCATGCATTAATGTGGAAAGACCACTGTCATAACCGCAGCCATCAGCATTAAGTGTAAATAAGAATTGTAATTGCTGGCATTTGCAACATTTACTTAAACCCGCATGGCCAACATATGCAGCAGGAATAATGCATGTAAACCCACAAACACACGCAACATTTAAATGATTGTGCAGTATGTGTTTGTTGGTGGGCAAACATTGGCCAACTGACTGAAAAGTGGGTAGGAAAACTTGATAGTTGGTAGCCTGCCACGATGTGGCAAAGTGAGTTGCAATGAGATTAGAATTTTTAATCAGACAACTGTTGCATGATTTTCAGCGCTTCATATGCATATAAAAGGGAGTATAAATTCAGAATGGTAATGCTTTTATGTGCATACTTAAATATATATAAAAGATAGGATGGACTCCCACATACAGTCCGTCTAATAGAAGCGTGACCGCCATAACTTGGAAATTATTTGACCTATGCGATTCTAGCGAAACTGGCAAATTTAACAATAGGTCAGTTGGAAATCAAATCAACCGAAGGCGACTTTTGGAAGAGGACTCTCTTTCTGATCATCGTTTCATCGAACTCCGACTGGGAATTGATACAATATCAATACCTTCCGGTAGGAATCCTCGAAATGTGGACTGGTACAGGCATGGTGAGCTTGTAACAGAGCGATTACCAAACCTGAAAAAACTCAAATCAGCAGAAATGATTGAAGATGCTACCAAGAAATTAGAAGGTACTTTAATCAATTGCTTTGAGGAATTGTGCCCACTCAGGCAAAGGAGACAGGGGAAAGCGGTTCCTTGGTGGAACACTGAGCTGTCGAAGCTTCGTGTACGGTCCAGAAAACTTCTTAATAAGGCCTTAAAAACGCAAACAGAAGAGAACTGAACCAATCATCGACTTACACAGAGAGAATATAAGAAAACAGTACGGAAAACCAAACTCGAATCCTATAGAAATTTCTGTAGTAACGTCGAAGAAATGAGGGAAACAGCGAGACTTTGTAAGGTCCTTCAACTAGACCGTTCAGTAAGGCTGGATTCCATTCGAAAACTTGATGATTCATACACCATTTCCAAATCGGAAACGTTTAATGCTCTACTCGAAACCCATTTTTGCGCAAGAAGTAATCGGTTCCAAATCAATTGAATTTGCCTTGATAGCTGTTCGACGCCCCTTATTTGTTTTCAGCAGAGTTTTTGCTTAGCTTGTGACCAAACATTTTGAATAGGATTGGCATCAGGCGACTGTGAAGGAAAATCCAACATTTCAGTCCCACTTTGCTGCTTCCACTCTATACACCTTCGGCTTCAACGCTTGGAATCATGGAGTCTTCTTGCAAAATCCAAGGCTGTCTAGTTCTTCCAAAGATCTTTGTAGCTGACGATAACAATGCTTTTCGGTAAATTTTATTCACCAAACACAAATAAGCGGACAAATCCTTTTTCGGCGAAGCAGCTCCAAACATGAAACTCAACTCAATGCTTAACAGTTCGTTGAAGTTGTCGTTTAACAGCAGTGCACCTGGACCGACGTATGCAACTATTCGCCCAAAAAGAAGATTCATCCGTGAATATTATGTTTGTCCAATTGCGTTCTGAATTTGCCTTAGCGAGTCTTTTTTCAATGTGCTCCGGTATTTCAGGTCTTCTGCTGCACGTAAACATCCTCGAATCGTGTCTTTGAATGTATTATATTAACAACAACAATAAGTGTGACTTTGTCACAAAGAAATCAATGATCTTCTGATTTTGGAGGTAGGTAGGTAGGTGAAATGGTTATAGTGGTAGTGTGGCACTCCTCAAGTAGCACTAAAGCGCCGTTTTGATACCACTACGAGACCTCCAATAGGCATATATCTACAGTCAGCCAGAGCTGTTGGTATAATGGAGAAGATTGATAAGAGTTACTTTGGCGCACTGCCCCAGACTATCGAAGAAAGGAGCACCCAGTGATCTTAATCGTCTAGCAGCCAAACCCGGACAGTTATAGAGAAAGTGCTCAACAGCCTCCTTCTCTGAAAGATCCCCACAACTGCTGCAATGGGGATCTTTCAGAAAAGGAGACTGTTGACCTAGCTTTTTCGCTTGGGAAGTCGTTCACGTTTTTACCAGAAACCAAAATGATACAACAAAGTTTTCTAATAGCGGTCGCCCCTCGACAGGCAATGGAAAAACTCCGAGTGTATTTCTGATATGAAAAAAAACTCTTTACGAAAAACTAGTTGCAGTTCGGAGTCGGCTTAAAACTGTCGGTCCCTCCATTTGTGGAACAATATCAAGACACATGCCACAAATAAGAGGAGGAGCTCGACTTAACTCCCAGAAATGGGTGTGAGCGTCCGTTGTATGCATTTATTAACGAACGCCTTCTTCAAATATTTTGTTGCCGATGCACCTGACATTTTTGGACCTTTAGATTGTGAGCTTAGGACCACTACCTTTAAATTGTTTCTCAGACACGGAACTCATTTTGCAAGATCTACGTAAGCGTTCTAAATTTCTCGCAAAACTGACAAATTTCACAACGCGTACTACAAAAGGGATACGCCTGTTGAGCAGCATTATATTTTTTTTTATAACGAAACTCTAAGTATAAATTTTGCCACTCACGCTTCACATACACATTTTTTTATTTAGTCTGACGTGCGCTAGCGATTCATGATCATTCAAGCATCGCGTAGATCAACTGATATGACCGATAAAGTAGTTTCAAGGTAGATCGCCTTTACTTAAAAAAACGTTTTAGTATCACAGATAAGATAAGTTGGTTTGGGGCAAAACCTCGTTTGCTGCCTCTTCCCTCTGTGTTTCATACTTCTACTTAATCAAGATTCACTGGTGATTCATCCTTACAGTGCGTTCGAGGTGGCCTATCTTTTCTGGTGAGCATCATAGCCTATATGTGTGACATTATCAAGCTAACGGGTGTTCCTTTTAAATCTCCCTCTAGTTCCTCATTCCATATATTTCGTTAATCGACAGAGCCTTGTAGTTTATGAGGAGTAATTGTGACGGCCGCCGTACTATAATCTAATGGGTTGGTGTGTGACTACCATTTGGATTTCAGAGAGAACGTAGGCTCGAATCTCTGTGAAACACCAAAATGAAGAAAGAGTTTTTTCTAATAGCGGCCACTCCTCGGCAGGCAATGGCAAACCTTCGTGTGTATTCCTGCCATGAAAAAAGCTCCTCATAAAAAATATCTGCCGCTCAGAGTCGACTTGAAACTTTAGGTCACTTCACTTTGTGGAACAACATCAAGAGCGCGCGCCATAAAATAGGAGGAGGAGCTTGGCCAAACACCTAACAGGAGTCTATGTGCCCATTATTTATTTATTTTATTTTTTAGTTGTGACAATGGTCGTAGTATTGTTCATCTTTCTCTCTTTCTTTTGTTCTCTTTGGTTCGAAAAGCATTGCTTCGAATCAGCTGATTGCCGTTTTGACTATTCTGGCTTGATTGTCCAGGTGCCAACGTAGCTCCTTACATAACAGTTTGGTGTTTTCGATGAATGCACAAAAACAAAGTCTACGTGAAACTGCCTGCGTCTATTAACGAAGTAGTGAGTTTTGTGTGAATACCCGTATTGTCTCCTATACACATGAGTCTATGTTAAACATCAGGACGAATGCTCGGAGGTATTAAAAATGAATGCCGGAGTACCACAAGACAGCGACCAGACATATGACATTCCCTATACAAATGACGACACGGTCGTAATTACGTCTGATAGGAATATAAATGTCGCTTTATTGAAGCTACAAAATCTAATTGCATGGGCATGATCATTGACGCAAAACTGAAATGGAAGGACAACATAATCCAAAAAAAGGAACGAAGTGAAAAACAGATTCAGAGAACTGTATTGGCTACTCAAAAAAGACTCGAAACTGTTGTATACGACTTATACTATATATAACACAATGATAATACCCATCTAGAGATACGGGATAGAACTATGGGTGACAGCATACAAATCAAATATAAAGGGTGGTTAAATTTCAAGGGCCGATGTTGAATGTGAACCACACCTAAACGTCAACGACACCGTTGGAATTCTTTCATTGGGGATATTTGAAAGAAAAAGTGTACGTCGATAAGCCAGCAACAATTCAAGAGTTAAAGGATGAGATAATTCGGCTCTTTAACGGCATACACCTCAATTATGCCTCAGCGTCATCGGAAATTTGGACCATCGGATGGAGGTGTGCCGCCGAGGCCGCGGCGGCCATTTGGCCGATATTTTGTTCTATACGTAATTGAGCCATACGAATATTATCATAATAAAAAGAAATTACAATAGTTTTCTAAAAAAATTGTATTTTATGCAAAATCAACACCGGCCTTTGAAACTTAACCACCCTTTACAAACATTTTAAGGACTATCGTAAATACACCCTGGTATATAACAAATGAAGACTTACACCGCGACCAAAAAGTTGATCCCATAAAAGACGTAATCCAGAAATACAGCACGAAACACACACAAAAATTACTAACCCATTCGAACAAAGAGGTACAAGAAATACCGCACATGGAGCTGATGCAGAAATTAAGACTAAAGCGAATCACACCCACAGCATTAGCAGATACAACAACTATTTTGACGAACTAAAACTAAGTATATTACTGTTGCTAATATATTAAATGTAAGCTATGTAACTATCCATTGAAACATGTTATATAAATGCTGATTTCAAGTAACAATTAATCTCCCACCTAAGCTATAAAAATTACTAAGCGTCCATGGGCAGATGTAATAAAAACAAAATAGGATGTAGTAAAGAAGCAAAAGAAGAGTTAGCTAGTGCCAACATCACTGTACGGTATTTTATTAACATATTAACATATTTTATAATGACGCTTCGTGCAATTGCTCGGTTTGGCGATAAGAGTTGAGTATTAACATGCAACGGTTGAAACTATTGCCAACAATAAATGGATAATTACTGCCCGCGAGCGCTCATGCCATATACTTTCATGCGTACGAGGGTTGTTTGAAAACTCCGTGCACTAATAAAAGCGCTTGATTGTTTGGGGTAAATCTTTTTCATTTTTGGTAGCGGCAGGCTAGGCACCTACCCTGTTGGAAATGAAAATAGATTAACGAAACCAACGCAAGACTGAGTCTTGTCGAGGCCCTATGCTCCCGAGAAGAAAAATACATTTTTTTGTATTTTTCGACAACGTCTCCTTAAAGGCGTATAAACTTCGTCCATCACTATTCTAGTTTGTTGTGCCCTTCTGAGTAATAGAATTTGTCCAAGTATGAAAAATATTCATTCATTTCTGCAAGCAGCTTCTTGTTTTTCTGCCAGCTATTTCTTCAAGTTGGAGAACAAATAGTGGTCCGATAGATCTGTGGAAGCCATGTTTGGAGAATAGAGGGATATGAAATGAGTCGGAACCCTGTTCTCATTAATTTTTCGACCACAATTATTGAGCTGGTTGGCGTGAGCTGGTGCGTTGTCGTGATGGAAGAAGGGAAATCACTCGACTTCTCGATTCAAACGAATGCCTAACACAAAGAAATAGACCGATCTGGCTGAAATTTGGTGTGTGTTCTTCCAAGAAATGTTACTAACTAAACATAATCTCGATATGCGCCAATGGTGCGATCTCTCTGACTTTGCGCGGACTTTTCAAATGACCTTCGTAAATAAAATTTAGAATGCAAAACTTGTGTGACGATAAATGGAAAGTAATCAGAACTGGTTATTTGCGAGATCATTATTTGCCTATAAAACAATTGGCGCTAAAGGCAAACATTGCTTTTCATGGTTATTTTTAAACTGTACAGTTCATGGGGCGCATTTAAAGGGTTTATATACTTAGAATTTTCAAAAAATCGTTTTTTTTAATTTTATTTTCTTTATGTAATATACATACGAGGTGTGTTCAAAAAGTATCGCTAATTTTGAATTTTCGCAGATTACGTATATTCGAATTTCGATTTTTTTGTGGCGATATGTTGGTACTCATGTCTCTCACTCATGTCGACAGCTGCTTTGCTTGCACGTGTTTCGGCTCGTCTTCGATTTTTACCTATTCAAAAAGATGGATCAAAGAACCTGTATCAAATTTTGTGTGAAAAACGGAAATAAGTGCGTGGATGCATTCCGAATGTTGACTGTGTCATACGAGAAGCTACTTTGGACCAAATTAACGTTTATCGGTGGTACAAAATGTTCTCAGAAGGCCGAAAAGATGTGAACGACGAAATGCGTGCCGGACGCCCGAGGACTTCAATAACAGACAAAAAAATAGATAAAGTGAAGAAAACGAATCACCGTTAGAGAAGTTTCTGAGAACGTAGACTTATCGATTGGCTCGTGCCATTCCATTTTTTTCAATGATTCGGGCATGAAACGGGTCGCCGCAAAATTCGTACCAAAACTGTTCAATTTCGACCAAAAGCATACCAGATTATTTTGAAGGAGACAAAATAGATATTAATGAATAAATGAATAATTAAAAAAAAACAACACAAAATTCGCAATACTTTTCGAACACACCTCTTATATTTAAGAATACACACAGAAAATTTAATATCGTTCCGTTGAATATTTTCGAAGTTACACGCAAATTTGAAAAGCCGTTTCAGAGTGCTTGAAAGTATAAGGCAAACTTTAATCGCGTTTTTCTCAAAATGGTGTCTTCAAAGTAGGTGACCAATATTACTCGAAAAAGGCTAAACCGATTAATCTCGAGTTTAACACGAGCTTTTTAAATATATTTTAGTAATTAGTCGAAGATTTTTTCTCACCGATAAATATTTTTGTTTTTATAAACAATTTAAGGCCGAAATTTTGGTCAAAAAGAGATTTTTTTGTTTTTTTTGAGAAATCGTCGTTTTGTCAAAAAAATTTATTTTGCTTATTCCTTCGACTTAACATTAGTTCAACGAAATCTGTTTGGTTTTTAATTTCAGAGGATCCAGTTCAGAGATATTGCAAAACGTCTTTTTTGAGAGGAGCTCACGGAGATCAACCGTAGCTGCTTTCCAAATATATATTTTTACTAATACTAAGTCTTAAAATACAGTTAAAAGATAACATAATATGTGCACAAATTTTTAGATCCATAAATTTAAAAGTTTTCTCAGAAAAAAATTTGGAATATTCGGTTTTTTTCGGCCTTCTAACTGTATATAACCCCTTAAAACTCATCTGTATACCACAAAACTAACTCTCGAATTTCTCAAGAGCAAAAATGCAAACCCACAAGTACTTACACTTACAAACAAACACTTCTCAGCACTTTTTTGCCAACATCTCCCTAGCCGTATGTGGTAGATATTATCTTCAAAGGGGCCAGAAATGCTTTGACCACAATTTTAGAACTCAAACTCATTTGCGCGCTCTCTAATCCGAACTCGACATTCAACACTTTAAACTCCAGCCCACTTTGCACACACAAGTACATACATAGTTCAACCGTCGCTTAATTTTCTCATAAAATTCGAGATTCGTTACTCACATTTATTTCCTTCCTTAGCTTCGCCGTTCTTACTACTGCTGGCTGGGCCATGGAGTGTATCTTTTTCAGCACAATGCACGTAATTGATAAATGATAAAGTCCTGCTTTGTGAATTCTGCTGAAAACTTTGCCATTCCACTCAAAGTAGTAGTCGTTCTCTTGGTCTCCTTGCTTCCTTCGTTTCCTTCGCTCCTTTCCACTTGTACATTTAACATTCTTTCCCACTTTCTCACTTTCACTCGTTTGAATTTGAATAAATTCGGTCATTTTGTATTTTTTTCGAATACAGTTCTGACAATATTTATCCTTTCGAGCTTAGTGAAATTACCATCGTCCATTGACAACCTTGCACCCTCGCACCCCTACATCCGACGAGCAGCTCAGCATCTGGCAAGAGGGTTTGTGAATGTTTTGAATTGCTACTTCGGTCGCTTTAGTTTTATTGCATAGCTGAGTCTCGAAATGTTGTACAAATCTATTGAACAAGTTTTGCGTTTTATTTGCCTTTTTTATTTGTTTTTAGTGGATGAATTTGCCGTAATTGGCAGTAATGGGGCTGGGTAATTTAAGATGGAAATCCTATCAACAGATTTTCGAGTACATTCGAGTGACTTGTGGTCAGATAAAGGATTGCGCATCGAAATTGTTGTTATTCGAATTTAACGCGATTCGTTCCCATTAAACTAACAAATTGAGAAATTCTACATTGGCAAGTGTTTTTGTTTTAAGAAATATGTACCTATATAAAAAATGTTGTTTATGTTAAAGCTTTGCAAATGTATTTATTCGTTGTGCATAATAAAAGTGAGGACATTCACCAAAGATAAATATACGAAGTACCATTGAGGTACTTTCCAAGATTTTTTGAAGATTTTACAAGTCTGAGTTAAATTTTTATATTAAGCAGCATCTGAAATTTATTCCAAAACAAAGATTTCTAGAGTAGGACCGTAAGCCAGCCTAGTAGAAAAACTGGATCGTCCTAGTTGTCCAGCGAATTCTTCATCTTAGGTGCGCAACTAAGTTCAATGGATGCCGCCAGCAGTGTGTGCTAGTCGATTCTAACATAACCTAAACGTCATAAACCAAGCTTGGACATATGGTAAACAAACTGCTTCGACACATTAGTGATTTTGTTTAGGTATCATACACAAAATTGTTTTGTGAAAATGTCTGATTTTGTGCCGAATAATCGTTATTTGCTATTCTATTTCATTCGAAAAAAACGGTGGCTGAGGCGCATCGAGAGCTACAAAAAGTTTATGGAGATGATGCTTTAAGTGAAACAAAGTGCCGAGATTGGTTCCGTCGCTTCAAAGGCCGTCATTTTAATGTTGACGACCGTCCGCGTGAAGGAAATCCAAAAACCTTCGAAGACGCTGAATTGGAGGCATTGAGGATCCGTGTCAAACGCAAGAAGAGCTTGCTTCAGTATTATGATTACCCGCCAATCCATTTCCAAGCGATTGCACAGATCCCCTGGGTTCCTTATGAGTTAAAACCAAGGGATGTTGAAGGTCGTTTTTTTCGCCTGTGAACAACTGCTCTAGCGGCAAAAAAGAAGTAAGTGACGGGTATGAAAAATGTATTCATTACAGCAATCCAAAAAAAACAGAAAATCATGGGGACTGCCCGGTCATGCTGCTACGTCGTCGCCTCTGCCGAATATTTACGCTGCGCAGGTTATGCTATGTATTTGGTGAGACCAAGTTGGTGTTATTTATTATGAACTGTTAAAACCAAGCAAGACCATCACTGGGGATTGGTATCGACTTCAATTAATGCAATTGAGCCGAGCACTGTGCGAGAAGCGGCCACAATACGCGGAGAGGCATGAAAAAGTGATTCTACATCATGACAAGGCTCGGCCTCACGTTGCCAAACCCCTTAAAACCTCCCTGGAAACACTGAAATAGGAAATCCCACCCCGCCCGCCATATTCCTCAGATATTGCACCGTCCGATTATCACCTGTTATGATCGATGGCACATGGTCCAGCTGACCAGCAGTTCCATTCATATGAAGACATCAAAAGTGGCTTGATCCGTGGATAGTCTCAAATGATGAACAGTTTTACCGCGACGGTATGCGAGATCTACCAGAAAGATGGGAAAGAGCAGTAGCCAACGATAGGCAATACTTTCAATGACTCACTTGTAACCATTTTTTCAGAATAAAGTTATATTTTCATAAAAAAAACAGCGGGAACTTAGTTGCGCACCTAATAATTTTTGTTTTTTGTTTTTCAAATTGCGACTGAGTCCGCATGCGATGTATCAAATAGTACACCCATTGATTTATCAAAATTTGCTGCCCGAACACATTTTTTTCTTTTGATTTTTTTTTAATTCATTGCAACAATTCATTCAATACAAGTAGCAGCCTTTCTTTTTGCTAGCATTTAGAGTGATTCATACATCTTTAGTTTTTTCTATAGATTCGCGGAACACACATTTTTCAACACTTAAATAATGAATTAATATACGAAACAGTAGAAAATATTTTATGACACTTTAATAAATGAATAAATACGAAAAACTATTCCCAACATGCCATTTACGATAAAAAGTTACTACGTTTTTTTTTATTTTAAAGTTGAAAAAATACTGTCAGACTTGTGTAAATTACCTCTACCAGCTGAATGCAAAAAAATTGAATTAAGCAATACTTTTTATGATTATTTTTTCATACACGTATTCGTACAGCTATACAGCAGACACGCATTGCAAGAAATTCATACCTAAAAAGAAATTCATACCTAAAAAATGTTAAAATAAAAGCTGAGTGCACTCTATTAACTACTTACACCGCTTGAAGCTAGGGGATAAAAAAAATTAGAATTTTATTAAGCTGCACAAAACAGAAATGCATTATTGTTTGAACTTTCAGTTTTTAATTCAATAACAAGTAAACAAATTATTTCTAATTTTATTTAAGTTCCAAGACTTGCCGATTCTGCTGCATGTTACCAGAGCGGGTCGAACCAAAGGTTGAATAAACCAGCCCCTATTTGAATTTTTATGGGTAGAGATCTCGAAGGAAACACTTTTCGGATGACTCTTAAGATCGCCAAAATAATAACTTGGTTGGTATATATATATATTATATATATAAATGGCGCGTACACCCTTTTTGGATGTTTGGCCGAGCTCCTCCTCCTATTTAAGGCGTGCGTCTTGATGTTGTTCCACAAATGGAGGGACCTACAGTTTCAAGCGGACTCCGAACGGCAGATATTTTTTATGAGGAACTTTTTCATAGCAGAAATACACTCGGAGGTTTGCCATTGCCTGCCGAGGAGCGACCACTTTTAGAAAAACTTTTTCTTAATATTTTTTTTTTGATCTTTCACCGAGATTCGAACCGACGTTCTCTCTCTGAATTCCGAATGATAGTCACGCACCAACCCAATCGGCCACGGCGGCCGCCTGTCGTTGGTATACAGATTAAAAATTTGTATTAAATATGAGTGCAAAAAAGGATAAATGTTTGACGACTGCCTGAAAGATGAAATTAATTGAAAAAGTAGAAGGACGTGAGAAAAAAGAAATGTTGCAAAAGAAGTTAAGATTCCTCTCAGTACTCTCTCAACCATAATAAAGAACAAGGAGAAAGTTACTTCTGCTCAACCTGCTGGAGCACGCAAAAGAACAACTAAAGTTGAATTTGCTCGTCTGGAAGAAAGCCTGGTCATTTGGCTTAGACAGTAAAGAGGACAAAAAGTATCTATTAGCGGAACTTAGTTAAAGAAAAAAGCAAAAGAGTTCGCGTCTACTCTAAACATACAAAACTTTGCGGCAAGTGAAGGGTGGCTTACAAAAGAGGAATGGAGTCATGTTTAAAAAAGTTTGTGGAGAAAGTGGAACTGTTAATGATGCTGTTTGCTCAGATTGGCATGGTAAATTGAAGACACTGATTGAAAACTATGCTGACCGAAACTAATGAAACTGGCCTATTTTTCAAATGCTTACCGGACAAGACGCTTACTTTTAAAGATAAAAAGTGTCATTGGGGAAAACATAGTAAACAGAGGATGTACTTGCAGTAAATATGAATGGATCCGAAAAACTTAAGTCCTTAGTAATAGAAAAAGCAATGAAACCGCGATGTTTTAAAGCAGTAAAATCGTTTCCTACTGATTACTGTGCTAACAAAAAAGCTTGGATGACAACAGAACATTTTAACAATTGGCTTTTAACAGTTAATGGAAACATGAAACGACAAAAGAGAAAATTTTTACTATTTTAAGACAATTGCACTGCCCACAACAGCTCTCCTACATTGTTCAACTTAGAACTCTACTTTTTTCCGCCAAATACAACTTCCAAACTGCAGCCATTGGACCAAAGGATCATCCATAATTTAAAGACGTTGTATCGTAAAGAAATTGTTAAGATCGTTTTGGAATCTCTCGACAAGCAGCTAACTACGAATATCACGGTTCTGGCAGCTATTTTACTGATTGACAAGGCATGGAGAGCTACTATATAACACTTCTAACAATCACTTTTCGTGAGTGCAATCTTTTTCACAAAATTAAAGCACTCAGAAACTCATTTAATACTTACCCAACAACAATATAAAAAACAATATATTGTTGGTGTAATTTCAATTTTAAATATTTGTAGTTGTTTTTTATAATATTAAAGTGAAATTCTTAGTGTACCTTCCCCGTTATTTACGGTAAAATAGGTTGGATCAAATTTTATTTAACACTTTTGCCTAAAACTTAATAATTCTGGTGGAAATCATCAAAGCGATGAAATTTTACGTGTACACGTTTTTAAGTTGCTGAATTGCGAAAGTCGGGACATCAATGTTGAAGATTTTTGAGCAACACTTTGCGCTACAGCAACAATCTTCTCAACTGATCATCTAGGTTTTGGTCTGCCAGTCCTTTTTCTATGCTCGACAGAACCAGTTTCTTGACATTTGATTCATTAAGACGATTATTTCCAAAGATGGCATCAGAAACAGGTACCGTCTAGAAATTATTCACTATTGACATCTAGTCGTCACTTTTGATAGAACCTTTACAATTAGAGGTTTGCCATTGCCTACTGAAGGGTGATAGCTATTAGGGAGAACATTTTTTTGATGGCGGTATCTTTTTAATGAGTTAGTGCGTTCGAAGTTACAGTCCTAGCTGACTTCCAGTAAAAGCTTGGTGACATTCGGTTCAGTGGAAGCGAAGTTATTGCATCTAAAATGTCTGCATGTTTGTGTCATCGGTACAAAACTGAGTTTCGAACAAAGATCGAATGTCAAATTTTTTTTTGAATTTGAATTTTGAAATCGGTAAAGCATTGAATTTGAATTTGAATTGATGAAAAAAGTTTATGGCGATGATTGTCTATCTCGTGCCAGAGTCCATGAGTGGTTTACACGTTTCATAGATGGTTGTGGGGATATAACTGACAATGAACATACAGGCCGCCCAAAATCAGTAATCACCGGAAACTCCAACGAAATTTTTGTAAATTTATCAAAAATGAACCGAAATCATCGTTGAAATTCATGGAATCGGAGTTAAATATCTCCAAAACATCCATTTATCGCATTTTAACTGATCATTGGGGCTTACGAAAGGTCTGTGCACGATTCATTCCGCACAAGTTAACTGAGGACCAAAAATTGCTCAGAATTCAACATTCGAAAGACCTAATTAAAGAGGCGAGAAAAGACGAGAACTCTCTCTACAACAGTGTAACTGGTGATGATGATGTAATTGGTGGCGTTTCCAACATGAACCTGAAACTAAGCGCCAAAGTGCCGAATGGAAGACCCCAGACGAGCAACCACCCCAAAAATCGCGTTTGCAGAAGTCAAAAATCAAGTCGATGATAATTTGTTTTTACGATGCCAAGAGAATTGTCCACAAGGAGTTCGTGCCAATGAGCCAAACCGGCAATTTAATTTTCTATCTTGGCGTTTTGAAGCGTTTGTTGCATCGCATTCGTCGAATTTGCACTAAATACCGCGAAGGAGGAAGCTGGCGCTTATTGCATGATAATGCACCGTCTCATCGATCCACTTTTGTACTAGAAATTGCATTTTAACCATCAATCACTCACCGAATTCACCTGGTATGGCTCCCTGTGACTTCTATCTATTCGGAAAATTGCATTTGGCCATGAAAGGAAAACGTTTTGCGTCCGTAGAGGCCATCCAAAAGACTTGTACCGACATCCTGAAGAACATTCCGGTCAATGACCTAAAACACTCTTTCGAAAAGCTTTCAGATCACGCAGAACAGTGTATCGAGGCCAAGGAGGACTATTTTGAATAAATAAACTCGAAATTATCAAAACAAAGCTCCTGTCGTTTCTATTTCTTTCTCAGGTATGTGTCTTTTGACCTTCACCTTGTATATTTCATATTTCAAGCCAGCTGTGGGCTTGGAATCTGGGGCTACTGAATGGTACATATATACCATACTGTGTCACAGCGAAACTAAACAAAGAATGAATTGACAGGTTTAAATTAAACTGTACATGCCTTCATATGAAGAGTGAATCAACGTAACAAAAAAATTTAGCCTAATAGGAACGTCCTCTCTTAACGAGCCACTAAACTTTTTGAAGAACCTAGTACTGGTATATTTTATATATATTTTTCCCGTGTTTCCAAGGTGGAACGTAGGGCTTCAACAAAAAGATTATGGACAAACCACTCAGCTATGGTGGCTACCGAATTTATAAATAACAAAAACAAAGCTCGTTCAGCTTGCCTAATGTTTGTCTTGCGTTGTCGTGGTGAAACAAAACTTTGCGTCTATTCACCAAAGACGGTCGATTTTGGTTAAGTGCCTCATTCAGGTTTGATAGCTGATGGGAATAATAATCAGCAGTTATAGTTTGGTTTGGTTCCAGAAGTTCATAATAAACAATACCGGTCATATCCCACCAAATAGACAGGAGAATCTTCTTGGTGTGAAGGCCATCTCTAGGGGTTGGTTCTGGTGTTGAATCTTTAACTAACCATTGGCGTTTGTGAACAGAATTATTATAAAGGACCCATTTTTCATCACCAGTAAAGATACGGTTCAAAAAACTTTCATTTTCAAGCCGTTGCAGCAGCTGAGAACACACATTCACTCTCTGCTGAAGGTTGGCGACGGAAAGTCTATGCGGAACCCATTTTCCCAGCTTTGAAACCTTTCCCAACTGAACCAGGTGCTTGTGAACTGTTCCATGCAATGAATTTAACCTCTGAGCTATCATATCGACTATCAAATTTGGCTCAGCTTCCACTAGTTGGAGCAAGGCTTCGGAGTTAAGGACTTCAAGACGACCAGCGCGCGGGGCATCCTCCACGTCGCAGTTACCACTTCGGAATTTTGAAAACAGCTTTTGCGCAGTCCTTACACTCACGGTATTCTCTTCGTGAGCAGTGTTTATTTCTGCAGCAGAAGTTGTTGCATTTGTACCACTTTTATAAAAAAAATACAAAATATGCCTCTTATTCGCGTTCGAAGATTCCATTTAATTTTTTAACAACACGTGCTTCTATCTGCGATTAAAATCACTTGTTGAATGCACAATATATCAAAGAAAATATAAATAGTTTCGTTATATTCCGCGAATAATTTTTTGTATGCAAAAATCGTGCAAAAGTGAAATTATGGGTAAGATATGCACGAACTTATGGACTGACCTGATATATGAAGTACTTTTTTTATACTGCTATTGCGTATAAATTATTTGATATTTAAATATTTAAAAAAAAAATTTTAGCTTTCAAAATACAGCATTCGAAGATTTAGTAGTTCGCCTGCATGAAATAAGCTGTGAGCCGCTGTATATGCGCATAAATTCTAAGGAAAATAGTTTGTACGCACAGTTTTGTTACTGAGTGTATGTAATTATATTTGTATACCCAAAAGCCTGCTCTCTGCATTTATGTATGGATGTATGCAATTAAATTTTTAGTAATGCAATAAACATATGCATGTATGTGTGTATGTATATGTAAGTATGTATGTTCAAGTACGTAGTAAGTTCATTGTCCTTCCATTCATCAAGTTCGTATCTGCCAAATGACATTTCCATCACTCAAACAAAGAAGATTCGTTTTTATTTGCATCATTTTTTTCGGTGAACTGATATAAGGAACTGCATGCTTGCACACATATGCACATACTTACAAGTTTTCCTTTCAGGGTAGGCATGAATAGATTATTTTCGTAGAAACACGCAAACGTACATACCAATATTTTGCACATCAGCAATAAATTTCCTTATATGTCCATATGTACGTATGTATGTATGTTTGAGCACTAATGCATGCCCAAATGTGTGTGTATGTATGTATAATTATATGATATTTGTATTACAATTTTTATATCCCAGAATGTTTGCATACCCAAATAAATTCGTACATACCCATATGAATTTTTGCAGATACGCAATTTTGTTGCTGGAGTGTGCTTTTCGATGCACTACAAATGCACATAAATCAGTTAGGCACTATTGTACACATTCGCTTTTGTTGTTGCTCTTGTTGTCGATGCAGCAGCGCGCTATTTGCCGTTTTTATGGCCGCGTATTTACTTTCATACAATGACAGCAGCAGCGCGCAGTTGCCCTGCAGTTTATTGGTGCAACATATTGTTGTCGCTGGGGAGCTGGCGATAAGGTGAGATGACGAGTGTGATGCATTCCTTGCGCAGATGAGCATGTGTACATATGTATGCAACATACACATACGTATGTATTATTTACTCTTATATCGGCATTAGGGCGGAAATTCTTCATTCCCCCATCACTGCTCTAGAGACGAGCAATGAAAAGCTGTATTCGTCCTGGACAAAAGGTATCATAGTGAAGCTGCCTAAGAAAGGCGACCTGCGTGACTGCGGCAACTGGCGAGAAATAACTCTACTTAACAACATCTACAAAATTGCAGCTGTGGTCATACAAAGCAGGCTTAAAGATATGGAACGCTCCTTAAGAGACGAACAAGCTGGTTTTCGCCCTCACCGAAGCTGTGTTGACCAAGCCTTGGATTAAAGTAGAATAATCAGTTGAGTGGCGCTCCCCGCTCTACATGCCGTAGACTTTAGGAAGGCGTTCGACACTATCAAATGAGACGCAATATGGCTGGCACTGAGTAGGAAGGGTGCTCCCGCCAAGATAATCCGCCTCATCAAAGCCATCTACGACAACTCCGAACTGGCGGTGCTTCACAAAGGCGATATCAGCGCTCCATTCACTACCAACGCAGGCGTGAGGCAAGGTCATTGATGTAGGAAATGACGGACACGACGAACAGACGCAATAGGAGACAGAGCGCACAGTGTGCGACCGGACTAATACGGATAACAAGGGAACGAAACAAAAGACCGAAATGACCGTACCGCGAACATACCAAACGAAGACGCTGACGATACGAGCGACAGGACAGATATTGCATTGTAAGCTGAACCGCCATCAAGCGAGTAGCGCGCGCATTAAGTAACTGTTTGTGTAATAAAGAAAATGATAAGTTTGTAAACTGTTTGTGTAATAAAGAAAATGATAAATTGTAAACTGTTGAATTAAAGAGACCGATAAGTTTGTGAAATAAAGAAGCTGTTGAGCTAAATAGATTAATAAGGTTGTGAAATAAAGAACTGTTGAACTCGGAATCCTACAAGTGGTGTCAGAAGTGAGATTTCGGCCACAGTGAATTTAACAAGTGCGTTAACGGGATCGATTGCAGTAGCAGCGAGACCAGAGTAGCAGCGGTAACGGATCGGAGCAGCAGAGAGCGACTGCGCAAGTGACCGACGTTGGCAGTAGCAGCGAGACCAGAGTAGCAGCGGTAACGGATCGGAGCAGCAGAGAGCGACTGCGCAAGTGACCGACGTTGGCAAAGCAGCGGCGAGGCCAGAGCAGCGTAGGCGATAACGGCAGGAAAGGGTACCGCTAATATTGAACGTTATTTTATATTATTGAACGTTATTTTTTGGAATTGGTAAGCGCTAAGCCAATTAATTTTAAAATAATTTTGATTTAATTTTGAAAATTGAAGATTCGCTAGTGTTGCAAACTCATGCGAACATTTTTTTTAATAACCGAATTTTCCTATTTACATTTTATTACACCAAATTGTTCATTATTATTATTACTAAATAATTAAATAAACTCTGTAAGACATGGACCGAGACCAAATTTTAGCATTGACGGTAGACGGGTTGAGGGAACAGTTGGCAGGGTTGGGGTTGGACACAAGCGGACGTAAAGCGACATTACGAGACAGATTACTCGTACATTTCGGCCTGAATGCTAGCGACGGCGAAGAATCGGACTATGATGACGTAGCAAATAGGCGTGATACGCGTAGACCAACGGCTGAACGTCCAACATTTGCCCTTCGTGATATTGAAGATTCACTGACGAAGTTTAACGGGTCAGGACAGCCTACATTTGAACAATGGATAGAAGAATTTGAAGATAACCAATAGCAGTACAGTGGGGTGATCTACAACGATTTATATACGGCAAACAATTGTTAAAGGGTGCAGCGAAGCTTTTCGTTCGAAGTCAGAGCGGCATAAGCAGTTGGGACTCATTAAAATCAGCACTGCGTAGAGAATTTGGCAAAAATATTTCATCGATCGAGATACATCGTGCTCTTCGTAATCGTCGCCAGCGACAAGGAGAAGATCTTCGCGAATACCTGTACGCTATGATGGAGATTGGTAAACCGCTTAATTTAGATGACTCCAGCTTAATCGAATATTTCATCGAAGGGATCAATGACACCAAAATCAACAAATCGAATTTATATCAGGCGACATGTGTACAAGATCTAAAGGAGCAAATAAAGGTCTATGAGAAGGTGAGATCAAATAGGCCTTCGTCTTCAAACGCGAAACAGGTACAACTAACATCCATGGGAAAAGTTTCAACGAGTTCTGGTGCAATAAGTAAGCGTTGTTTTAATTGCGGTGACAGTTCGCATTTTGCTCGGGACTGTCCGCGCAAGCGTTTTATATGTTTTAAATGCGGAAATGAAGGTCATCGTGCCAGCGAATGCAAATACATAAAAAAAGATTCGAAGCTCGAAAAGAATTCGGTAAACATGATGGGTGTAACAAAAAGCGGCCTAATTTTTAAAGACATATGTTTTAGCACATCTAATCAAACGGTTTCGGCATTAATTGACACTGGATCAGATTTATGTCTAATGCGTTACGACACACTGATGATGTTAAATTTAGATGTACAGTTGAACAAGGAGAGGCGGAAATTGGTAGGCATTGGCAATAGCACGCTAACAACAATCGGCAGCTTTACCATGCCCATGCAAATAGACGGCGTTTCGTTAGATATAGCGTTCCACGTGACGAGAGAACGCGATTTAAGCTACTCATTGGTAATAGGCAATGATGTCCTCAAACATGTTGACCTAATTATAAGGGAAGAAGGTGCTCTATTTCGAGAAAAGTTAGACGAACACAGTGAAAGGAAACATGCAGGCGGCCGGCAGGTGATGGGAAGAGGGCGAGTCGAAGAAAGTCCAGATGACGGTGCAGCGGTGCGCAAGGCAGTGGCTGGTAATTGCGCAAGTGCAAGTAGTGGTGATTCGATCGCTGAAGATTTAGATGCGTTTTACGCAGGTATGAAGGATGCGGCTAGGAAGCTGAGAGAGAGCCCTAACACGCAACCATTGGTGGATGAGCGTCCACGTAGGCATGCAGAGATGCGAGGTGAAGATGATCACAATCAGAGCGGCGCTGGGAGCGTCAAGTATGTGCACCCGCAGAACAGGGTGGTACATGAGTGTAATGCGGTAGTAGAGGAGCCTGTCGAACGAGAGCCAGCAAGCAACATTGTAGAGTTGAGAGAAGAGTTCGGAAATCTTTGTCTAATAGAGAAAATGGAGGAAGACGTACATCACGGGACGGATCTCTTGCATCTGGGTAAAGCAGAAGCAGAAACAGTGGAGAATTTAATAATGGCCTACAAGCCTGTGAAGAAAAGGATTTCACCGGTGGAGATGAAAATTTTGCTCACCGACGACAATCCAGTATACGAGCGACCAAGACGTATGTCTTATGCAGACCGGAAGATAGTGGGTGATCAAGTAGCGGATTGGCTAGCGGAAGGCATTATTCAGGTCAGTAATTCAAATACTAAGTTCGTCCTTCAAGACGACCAGATAGCAGCGTTCAAGCAGCTTCAATTAGCTTTAACAAGTGCACCAGTCTTAAAGCTATACAATCCAAAAGCGGTTACGGAAGTACACACTGATGCCAGTAGTTTGGGGTACGGGGCGGTTCTACTGCAGAAAGACTACGATGACCAGGAGTTCCACCCGATTCAATACATGAGCCGTAAGACAAAGCCGAGCGAGGAGAAATACCATTCGTACGAGTTGGAGGTACTGGCAGTCATCGAGGCACTCAAGAAATGGAGAGTCTACTTGCTGGGTATAAGATTCAAGATAGTCACTGACTGTAACGCTTTCACCATGACTATGAAGAAAATGGACGTTCCACTTAGAGTTTCACGTTGGGCGATGTTTCTACAGGATTTCAACTACGAAATTGAGCACCGTAGCGGCACGAAGATGCGACATGTTGACGCTCTGAGCAGGATTTCATGCTTAATTTTAGAAGATTCATTGCGGCACCGGTTAAAGCAGGCACAACAACAGGATGGCTGTCCGTAGGGTACTGGAAAGGGACGACTACGAAGATTTCTATTTAAAACACGACGTTTTGTATAAAGACCCACTGAAGGAGCTCATAGTCGTACCGTCGGCAATGGAAGAAGAGATCATCAAAGTGGCGCATAGGCAAGGCCATTTCTCAGTTAAGAGGACGCAAGATGCGGTGGAGAGGTCATACTACATACTTCATACCACAACTCAATAGTAAGGTTGCCCAAGTAGTAAAAGGTTGTGTAGAGTGTTTAGTGACCAATTCCAAGACTGGGAAAAAGGAGGGCTACTTGAACCCGATAAATAAAGAAGACAAGCCGCTAGGAACATTTCATATCGACCATGTGGGTCCGATGGAACCTACTAAGAAGGCATATAATTATATTTTAGTAGTAATAGACGCTTTCTCGAAGTTTGTTTGGCTCTATCCAAAAAGGAACACAGACGCAGAGGCCGTCGTCGACCGATTGCAGAGGCAGTCCGCAGTTTTCGGGAACCCGAAGCGAATAATCACGGACAGAGGTTCCGCTTTTACCTCGAATCACTTTAAGAGCTACTGCGAAAGCGAGCAAATCGAACATCTGCTGATAGCAACCGGAGTGCCACGCGGGAATGGACAGGTCGAGCGAATACATCGAGTGGTGGTGCCAATGATAGCAAAGCTGTGTCTGGAGAATCCTGGAAAATGGTATATGCAGGTAAATCGCGTTCAGCGATTCCTTAACAGCACCCCAGCGCGCAGCACTAAATCATCGCCGTTTAAGATATTGACAGGTCTAGAGATGCGAGTCGTGGGCATTCCGCAATTGCAAGAATTACTGGAGAACGAGGCTATCGACGAGATGGATGCCGAGAGAGAAGAAGCGCGTCGTCAAGCCCGGGAGAACATTGTCATTATTCAAGAAGAAAATCGACGGACTTACAACGCAAACCGAAGAACAGAACCCGAATATGCCATCGACGAGCTAGTAGCCATTAAGCGAACGCAGTATGGAGTGGGACTAAAGTTGAAGCCGAAATATCTGGGTCCATATAAAATCGTGAAGAAGATGAGACGTGGGCGATACACTGCGGAAAAGATTGGCGATCACGAAGGCCCAGGTCGGACCACGACAGTGGCTGAGTTCATGAAAAAATGGGATCCCTCATTCGGGCCGAATGAGCGCGCAGGATGGCCGAATGTAGGAAATGACGGACACGACGAACAGACGCAATAGGAGACAGAGCGCACAGTGTGCGACCGGACTAATACGGATAACAAGGGAACGAAACAAAAGACCGAAATGACGTCATCAATGAGAGCGGAGCGAAGGCAGACAAACTAGTCGCGCTGGCGCGCACTGTCGGACTGGAGGTCAACATCGCCAAGACCAAGGCTATGACATAACCATAACCACAATGACGCAAGGCAGATATTGGTTGACGGATGCTCGGTGGAATTCGTCGAAAGCTTCTGCTACCTCGGCTGATGATACGACAGATGGTAGAGCAGATGAAGATGTTAACTGCAGGCTAAACAAAGCAAGGGCGACATTCGAGCGAATGCATATAGTCTGGGGGAGTTCACAAATCTCCAGGCGCACTAAACTACGAATATTCGGGTCCTGTCCCATGGCTGGTCTCTACCACCATCACACAGAGGCTACAATCATAGCCATTGTACAATCATTGTAGCTCAAATCGGTTTTCAGAGCCTTGAATAGCTTCACATTCAAGTCAAAAGTCCTAATATAGTATAACAATGCACTTAAAAAACTGGCCACTTATAACCAAGGGGCACAGAGGCTATTCATTGGACCAACCCCATTTTTCGGGTTTAACAAAAATAAAATAAAACAGGAAACCAAAAAAAGGATCCAAACTAAAATCAGGGAACACTGGAGCGGCGCAAACGGCCTTAATCAATTCAAAAAGTCTTTGAACTTCAATGCCAACAGAGCAAAATCTGCTCTAACCCTAGATAAAAAGGGTCTCAGATTACTCTTTGGAGCACTTACAGGTCACTTCGCCTGTAATAAACACTTTAACACAATAGGGTTATCTATCACAAGATTATGCTGGTGGTGATTATACTGCTGGTGATTATACTGTGAGGCATTAGGCCACAGGAGACACAGAATCCTGGGCTCGTACCTACTAGAGGAGGAAGACCTACAATTGCTCCCTCCTAAGGAGCTGGTTCGAATCTTCGGTATACTAAATAATTAGAATTAAGTAATTAGGGGCGCACAATAGATCCATCTGGTCGCTATGCATAAAGGCCTTAGCCTAATCCGCACAACTATTACCATATCAATACCATTACCATGCCAAAGGTAGCGGTTAGGTAAGTTAATGATAACGTACTTGTGATCTGTAGATATGATACGACCACGTGGTACTTCCAAGAAATGCAAAAGAGTGAAAACAATTATCATCTTCAAATGAATCATATGAAGACTTCAATGTTAATTTAGAGACCCAAGAAATGGTGCATACAGAAAAGAATAAAACTGGCAAGAAATTAAGCCAGTTACGCCCAAAATATCAGAAAAATTAAGAGACGAATTAAGAATTAATGGCGAAGAATAAATAAATAAATAATTGGTGCGTACACTTCTGTTAGGTGTTTGGCCGAGCTCCTCCTCCTATTTTTGGTGTGCGTCTTGATGTTGTTCCACAAATGGGGGGACCTATAGTTTCAAGCCGACTCCGAACTGCAGATATTTTTATCAGGAGCTTTTTCATGGCAGAAATACACTCGGAGGTTTGCCATTGTCTGCCGAGGGGCGACCGCTATTAGAAAAATGTTTTTATTAATTTTGCTTTCACCGAGATTCGAACCAACGACCTCTCTGTGAACTCCGAATGGTAATCACGCACCAACCCATTCGGCTACGGCGGTGGCGAAGAATACGGGAGAAAAAAATTGAAATTTTTTCATTGCAGAAATACACTCGGATGTTTGCCATTACCGGTCGCGGGGCGGCCGCTATTAGAAGAAACCTTTTCTGCTATTTGATGTTTATGAAAAACTTAAAGATAAAGTAAGTTTCGGAGCCGAAGAATCAGGGTCACACCACTCTTTAGCCACTTGTTTTGATTTAGGATAATATACCTAAGTCTCATCCATAGTGACGAATCAATGCACAAAATCCCCTTTATCCACAGCTTTCAGAAACTCAGTACTTCAGTAAAAATATTGCTTACACTGCCCAGAGCTTCTAATAAATCTCTTTCAGTCAATCGAGATTTCTTCTACGATATTCTTCTACGATTTCTGATGTTGTTGCTGTGTTTGGACGTCCTCAACGTGTATTGTCTTCAAGGCTTGTACGACCACATTTAAATTCAGCAACCCATCTTTCTACTGTACGAGTACTAATTGATGGCGGAAAGTCCTTATCCATTTTCAACATCCGTTTATAAATTTACTAAAAGCAAAGGAAACCTTAAAAAAAATTAGCAACCAGTAGCAACGTAGTCTCTTGTCAAACTCCAAAACTTATTGAACCACCAGGTGTATTGATTTGTTTCGATACCATTAGACACCAATGAATGAAGAAGTAATATTTATCAAGAGGTACCATAAGGTGATTCCAGGGTGGTGCTGATCTTTGTGGCATGGAAATTTTGTTTGTTATTTTTTGTGACAATTGGTACTATAGACTTGAGCCAACTTAATCATGGATCGATACACAGTTGAATTATGTGTAAAAGTTATCCAAATATTTTATGAAAATCGTTGTTTTGCAAGAAGTACTTTTCGCGTATAGCGTGATCTTTTTGGTCGACATTTTCGCCCAAACTGCCGCATTGTTATTGAAGAAGAAATTATGCACCCACAACGAGTCACCGTTTGGCGTGGTTTTGTACTGGCGGAGTCAAAATGATGCCGGTGATATGATAACAAACTTTTTGTGGCCTGAATTCGAAGAATATGTGGCTTCAATACGCTAGTGCCACTTTCCTCATAGCGCATGAAAAAATGGTCCAATTGCAAAATAAGTTCTCAAGACAAATTACCTCACAAAACAATGAGGTCAAATGGCCGACGAGATCTTGCGACTTGAACTTCTTTCTATGGGTTTACGTGTTAAGTGTGGCCTGTACCAATAAGACTGAGACAATTCCAGAGCTGAAGAAGAAAGGATCTACAGTCAAAACTATTCCAAAAAGTAATGGATAATTGTTACATACGCATCCTGTGTTGCGAGAGTAGTCGTGGTGGATATTCTGTTTCATACGTAAATGATGTAGCCTACAAATTATGATGAAATAAGAAAAATCGTATCGACAAATTTTGTGGTGTTTTATTATTAAAATAAACTCTAGTTGAATCAGCCAATTTTTTTTTGTCGGGCAGACTAGCAAGTACAGCACTCAGGCAAAATTAAGTACTCGGGTTCCCTTTTTCATTTTCTTTAAATCTACTCGATCTCCGATGAAATCTTAGTAGATCTTGTGGTGCCAAGGTGGTCGCTTCTTAACACATCAGTGCCAAAGACCTCAAGCTTGATTCGAGCGAAGGCGGGGCAGACGCACAGAAAGTGGTCCGCCGTCTCATCCTTCTCTCCACATGCTGGGCAGAGTGCACTGTTTGAGAAGCCCACTTTTTCCATGTGCTTTGTTCATAGAAAGTGGCTCGTCATCAGTCCAACCAGCCTTATATTTCGTGACCAAAATTTGTAGCAAATAAAAATATATACTCGTATATCTAATTTTCCATGTGCCACTGGTTGTTTCTGGAGGCGGTGACTCACCCTAATGTATATATGTATAATATGCGTGTCTGGCGAGTACGTAGTTTTATTTGTGTAGAGGTTAACTCCAGCAATTTTTTTGGAATTTTTGCACTATTTCATGTTCATTGCTACATTTAAAAATAAGACAGCAAACACACACACGCCCGTACACACATACCGGCACACAATAGATATATGACTATGAACTTGGTTTGCAATAAAATGCCGTTGTTCCTGTCGGTGTGTTTGTATGTTCTTTTTATGGCGACATATCACGTTGCATTAGCGCTGCTTCCATTTCCACTGTTGGTGCAATATTATTAGATTTTGTTGTTGGTTGAAGCTTTTGTAGAAATAATTGCTTGTTACATTTCGCCGCTATGAATGCACGACAGTTGAGCAATCACATTGTTAAAATATATGTACGAACATAGTTATGTATGTATGTATGTGCCAGAGATGATAGTCCCGGCAGTGAAAGACCTACCTGTTAGAGGTGCCAAACTATCGATGGTGGGCGCCATCGATTGTGGACGATAGTACCATCGATAGTGGTCGATAGTCGCAATAAAAAACAGTGATTGAAAATCATTGAAATTTATAAGAAAAAACAAATAATTTGAATTTTATTTTAATTCATAAGGAACACTTTAGAACAACTATATATTTTCACAAGTGTGAGTGACTTACATTTGGAAAAAAAGAGTAAGAGGCTATGGGCCTTTTCTGCCAAAATATTGAACTTATAAGTTTAAGGAACATTGCTTACATTTTATCAAATTACATTTTAGGGGAAAAGCTAAAAATACAAAAGCCTTATAAAATACTTAAAAGCTAAAACTTGAAAACTGTAATTTGATTTATTTGTTATAGCGAAAGATTTTTGTTTAAAAACAACAAAACGTTCACATTTTCTTCTTTAAGCCGTGTTCGCCTATCAGAAACAATTTGTCCCGCCTTGCTGAAAGCTCTTTCCGACTCCACGTTGCGGGGATGCATAAATATTTATACATCAGTAATTTTAATAAAGGAAAATCCACCTGGTTGACCTGCAATCAAATGTATTACCAAAACTTAGTTTTATGTATCGAAGATTGATTTATTAATTTTACCTTGATCCATAAAAGAGGGTCCATTTCCTGTGGGGCTATGTCTCTCTCCAGATACTGCCTTTTAATAATGATTGCATCAGATCGAACATTACTCTTTTTAGTAGCACATTGTTGGTTCAAAAAATCAAAAACTGGGTCCGTAGTGGTCGTGCTTGCTTCCAGACTGACAGGGTCTTCAACATGAGTCAAATTGCCCAAATTGACCAACTCATTTTTCAAGATACTTGCTGCTTGTTCAGCATTTGCGTTGGATTGAAACCTGGCTTCATGGGTTAATAAAACTCTCTCAATCATGTCGTGGAAGCTGTTCCACCTTGTTGGGGTTTCTTGCAACAAGGTATATGCAAAATTTTCTTGAACTTGTTTCAATTTTTCGTTCGCAATTGAACTTTTCTTAAAAAATTTTACAATATTTTTACATTTTGCAAACAATGCTTTTGTGACATCGTTGTGATTGAGATTCAAGCCATCTTGGACTACCAAATTAACTGTATGAGCAAAGCATGGCAGATTTTGGATTTTTAAAATTTCACATGCTTTCAGCATTGAGCTTGCATTGCCACTTACAATGCAGACAGTTTTTTCAAAGATATGCCAAGATGTTTGTATATCTTTTAAAGTGCCTGCAATATTTTGTGACGAGTGATTTGTAGTATCGATCAGTTTTTTGGTTGCTAGCGATGCCGCTTTGATGCCGTATTCATGTACGAAATGAACCGTTACCGTTAAAAAGCTCACGTTAGCACTAGATGTCCACATATCGCAAGTGATAGCAATGTTCGAAACCTGCTCCAAAATTGTTGACAATTTTTCCGTCGTTTTTTTAAACAAATTGGTCATCAGGACGTTTTCCAAATGACTCCGGCTGGGAAGCTTGTAACGTGGATCTGTAATTAATTTAATAAATCCTTTGTTCTTCACTATGCTAAAGGGCTGAACATCCTCAGCAACCATCTCTGCTACGAGTTCATCTAAGTCCTTTTTACGCTTGCATCATACAACACAGCCCTTTTAGTGTATGACTCCACTGACCGCATGCTTGACCTGCAGCTGCTGCTGAAAGACGCAATGTTCTCGTCTTGTTCAACATCTTCAGCAACTTGTGTATCAGGAGCATTTCTGTCCAAATTCAGGTGAAACCGTTTAAGGTGATCATGCAGGTTCGATGTGTTGCCACTGGTTTTATACTCCTTGGCGCAACTAAGGCATTTGGCAAATTTCTTATCATCAGATCTTTTAAAATAATTCCACACATCCGAAATTTTACTTTTCTTTTTTTGTGCAGGCTTCTCCAACACAAAATTTGGTTCGTTGTCGCTACTGTTGCAATCGCAATTTGCTGCAGCAGAACTGCGTCCTAAAATTAGACAAAAGTGTTCTAAGCATTCTTACTAATTATTTGAAAAATGTATTACCTCGTTTAAGAAAGCGATCCATTTATATATTTTTAGGAATTGTTATTTTAAACACTTTACACTTTTTAATATTTGTACACAAGCGACGCCACAAATAAAAAAAGCGCGAATATTTGCTTGGTGATGTGTAAATCGCTCTTTTGACGATACTATCGTCCACTATCGAGACTTTGAACCATCGATAGTTCAGTAGCTCGATAGTGCCCTACCATCGATGGTGACGATAGTGCCATCGATAGTTTGGCACCTCTACTACCTGTGTACAACTGAGAACAAGAAAAGCAGTACCCTTAAAAAATTAATGCAGTCCTTTATTTTTTTCATATAACTCATTCAAAAGAAAATTTCAATACCAAATATCTGAGCGATTTCTAATGCTTAGAGTTTATCTGAATAAATCTGCAACCACTTTAATTACGACTTTTTATTGGCGTCGTTACGTTTTTAAGTGCAGCGCCTTACATTTTTTAAGGATGTTCAAGGAATACTAATAAAACATTTTGTACAGATTTAAACCAAAGCACGTTTTTTTATTTGTTTAGAATTTTTTTTGCTTTTTATGAGTGTCATGCACATATTTCTTTTGTTTTGACTATATTGGGCCGAGAGAAACACACAACCAGAAAAGCAGATTCTGAAAGTGAGAGCAGATGGGAGATCTTACATAGAACTACACAATATTATTTCATGTTCAACAAGAGTTTAAATACTTAGGCGTAGTACCCAACATATATAAGGATATGTGCTTATCTATACAAGACAGTATTTAGGAAGCTAACAAAGCATATTTTGGTCATATCAAAGTGGTGAAGTCTTCATTGATATCAAAGGAACAAAAACTACAGATGTACAAAACTACAAGGTGGCGCAAAAGTAACCTTGCGATGTTTTTTGGCTGTAATTTAAAAAAAAAAAGAAAAACATTGATTCTTCTTGTGGATTATTTTTATTTTATCTTTTAATTTTTTTTACATCAAGTCGAGAATATGATGTCATGTAAATGGCCGCCGCCACAGTTGATTGCCATTTGAGCCCTTTTTATGGTATTTTCCATCACTTTGGCCAAAACTTCCGGCGATAGGTCCTCACATTCTTGACGGATATTGTCTTTAAGAGCTGCAAGAGTCTGAGGCTTGTTGACATAAGCCCGCGACTTCAAAAAGCCCCACGAAAAGAAGTCTGGAGCGGTCAAATTAGGCGATCTTGCTGGCCAGTGTAAATCGCCAAAACGGGAGATTAGGCTCCCGGGAAATGCATCCTTCAGCATATCGGTTCTGGCACGTGCAGTGTGTGCCGTTGCACCGTCCTGTTGGAACCACATGTTTTCCAATCCCAATTCATCAAGTTGCGGCAGAAAGAACTCGTTGATCATTGCTCTGTAGCGCTCACCATTGACAGTAACCGTTTGGCCCGCGACGTCTTCGAAGAAAAAAGGTCCGATGACTCCTCCAGCGAAAACAGCACACCGTACAGTGACTTTGAGCGGGTGTAATGGCTCTTCGTGGGTTACACGCGGATTTTCAGTGCCCCAGAAGCGTAAATTTTGCTTATTTACGTACCCGCTAAGATGGAAATGGGCCTCATCACCCATGATTATTTTTGATGAAAAATCATCTTCCTCTTGGTGGTGATTAAGGATGGCTTGAGCGTATGTTAGACGCGATTGGCGGTGAGCAGCTAACAGCTGATCCACCGTCTGGACTTTGTACCGAAACATCTTGTACCAAAATTCGCTGTAAAGACCGTCGACTGATACCCATTTGCGTGGCACGTCGTGTGGTCGATGTCGACGGCGCTTCCATGACATCCTCGGCTACAGCAGCAATATTCTCTGCAGAACGGCTACTCCGGGGTCTGCCACGCCTGGCAGCATCTCGTGTTGTGCCAGTCTCTTCGAGGCGAGCGACTAAACGTCGCAGTGTTTCACCAGTAGGCGTTGGACGGCGAGGAAATCTGCTACGAAATTCACGTTGTGCCAAAGTCACCAACCGATTATTGGTCAAATAAATAGTCAGCAATATTCCGCGTTCTGGAGCAGTGTAGGGTAACATTGTTTATTAACGTGTATTTCGCATGTGTTTACTACGCAAATGTCAAAACAGAACTGACTTTAGGGGCCAATCGCAAAATTTATAGCATTTTCTGATAGCAGGATTACTTTAGCGCCACCTGTTATAAAAAGATCGATTCTCATCTACGGCTGTGAAACTTGGGTCCTTAAAGTTATTGGCGTGAATTTACTGATATTCTTAGAAGAATATTCGGCCCTATACGATTAGAAGACGGTACATACATACCGTAAACAATGTGAAACACAGATGGCGCTCCAAGCACTAAGAAGGCCTTGTTCCTAAGCAATGATAAGTGGGCACTACTTAGGACTGGTAGCGGCAGGCTAATCACCTACCCTGTCAGAAAGCAAAATAGTTTAACGAAACCAACGCAAGACTGAGTGTTGTTGTGAACTTATGCTCCCGAGAGGGGTGAACAATGAAAAAAAAAAACAAAAAACATGGCGTATACGGCATAACCACGAGCTCAGTGTTTTAATCGCTGGAGGAAATGTAACGCAGTTTATAAAGTCACAAAGACTACGGTAGTATGGACACTTTTTAAGGCCGGCCAAGGAAACGCTGGTTGCAAGACGTAGAAGACGATATAGGAAAGATGAAAATCTCACAACATAGAGCGACAGCGGACTGTCGTGAAGAATGGATCCGTATTGTAGAGGAAGCCATGGTCCACCCCGGACTGTAAGGCCAAGATGACGCTGATGTTCAGCAAAAATGATTTCAAATGGAATTAAAAAAGGAGGAACAAGAAAAATTTCTCTGGAGAATTGCAAGATGCTCTAAAGAGAATCCCATGAAGTCGGTCATTGAAATTGAAAATGGAATGAACTTAAATGTGTTTGATATGAATGTACGTAAAGCTGTATAAGCAGCTGGCAGGAAACGAAAAAAGTCAAAAGACTGACACCAAAATATAAAGCAAAAAGTTTGAAATTTGCAAAAAAAAACATCCCGGCTGATCAGCTGACATGTGGCGTAATATTTTATGGACTGACGCGTTTTGTATGGCGACATGTGTTCACGACAATATGCTAGACTTCCATCTGGAAACTAAGATACGCTCTAATATCCGTTGAACATCGGACCTCAAAAATAATGGTAAGGGGATGTTGCTCGTATTATGGCGCAGGTCCCAATATACATTTCATGGCATAATGGACACGAATATTTATGTGGAAATAATGCAGAATGTTGTGTTACCGTATTGCAGAGAGGAAATACCAATAAAATGGGTCTACCAGCAGGATAATGATCCTAAACCAAGCATTATTTCGCGCAAATAAAATTGAGATTATGGAATGCCCAGCTCAGTCCCCTCGACCACATTCACAGAAAAAATCTATACACAATGGTTTGGGAAAGTGTTAAAGATGCGTGGTTGAAGATTCCGAATCACCAATTTGAGCAATCGGTGGACTCAATGTCCCGACGTTGTGATGCCGAAATAAAATTTTAGGGAAATTCAACTAAAGGGCCCGGGACTCAAAGTGTAACCAACTTCAAGCCGCTCGCGCAGTTGATGCACGGGTATCAGCTGTTTGTTAGTTGGCTAAATGACTGTGCAGAGAATTGTTTACAAGCGCACGGAGGCATTTTGCCAAGAGTAAACGCGAAAACAGAAAATCAGTAATAGATTTCGAACGTAATAGTGTGATTGTTGTTGTAATTGTTGTAGCAGCATAAACATTTCCCATACATATACTGGGAATGCTGCTGAAGTGACAGTCCTTGGCCGGATATAAATCCGGGTCGTTCCGGTTACGAAGAACTGACTGTCGTGGTTACGTGCATTACATTTGGCTGGAAATCACAAACAGCGATTGTTCATGAGCTCGAGCACCTCGTTACAATGATATTGGTAGCATCGCGAAACGTCATGTTTCAAAACGTGAAGAAGCGACTTGAGTGAAGGCCCCGACGAAGTGCAAATCAAATGGTAAAAGAACTGAAAATATTTGACCGTAGCATCCGTCGCATATTGAAAAATTATCTCAAATTCAAGCCTTACAAGATCCAAAAGGCGCACGATCTCTCACCAAAGCAGTAACAAGTCAGACTTTGGAGAGGAAAGGAATTTCTTCGCTTCTTCCGCAACTGGTTAACTTCGATAGTGCTTATTTGCCGATCGATCATACGAGAATTTGAGTCATCGATTGGCCACCAGGAGGCAGCACCCGCCGGCAGCACAGGTAATGGTTTGGGCCGCTGTCACCGCAAATGGGCGCCCTCCAGTCGTTTTCATCGAGCCTGGCGTCAAGGTAAATGCGAAATATTATCGGGAAGTATTCTGGAGGTTGCTTTGAAGCCGTGGGCAGACAAACATTTCGGTGGCAGACCATGGACATTTCAACAGGACTTCGCACCGCCTCACAAAGCTCGAGTGAACCCAGAATGGCTAAAAAACAACGTTCCGAACTTCATAACATCCCCACAATGGGTCTCAAATTCACCAGACGCGAATCCGATGGATTATTCTCTTTGGGCCATTTTGGAGGGCAAGGTCCGAACTAAAAGATTCTCCAGTCTCGAGGCGCTGAAAAAAGCCATTGTCCGCGAGTGGGTCAAATTACCTGCAAGTCCCATTCGGACAGCTTGCGATTCGTTTCTGGACCGTTTTAAGGCCGTAGTTAAGGCAAAAGGTGGTCATATCGAGCAAAAGTAAAATGATTCTTAAATTTGTGTTATATTCACATATTTTTTACCTTAAATTGAATAAAAGTAATTTTCCAAACTAAATTTATGGCCTTTTTAATTGGTTACACTTCGAGTGCCGGATCCTGTAAATATTAGTTAAAACTTTGTATGTGTAAACTTTGTCAATTCACTTTTTCTTTACATTTTTAATAAATTTGGTCAGAATGCTTACTTATATGACCACTGCTATTTTACTCGTAATGTTAACCCTGAGAAAAAGTACATTTAAAACCCACTGATTTATTATTTATTGCATAGATTGCCAAATAATATTGAAGCTATTTTTTCATATTAAGTTCTAACAAATAAAATAAACATCTAAATTACGGGTTCATGGGATTGGTATAACGAGATCCCGAAAATTGCGGTATCGTAATAATCAAACAAATTTACATCCCTAGTGTGTACATACATATGTATGCACTTGATACAATTGTGAGCGCGTGTGTTAGCTAGAGCTGACAATGTCGTCAGCAGCAGCTCCAACAACGACGGAAGATCGCTCGCATACCAACAATTCGAACTGGCAGATTGTTTGAAAATGTTTCAATTTTTCAAAAGTGTCACATAATTCGCTGTTGGCTGACACTTTTCATTGTCGCTGACAAGATTAAGTATGGCGAATTTGCAACAAATTTCGGTTAATGCTGACATTTTTTTCAGAAATGTATTACAATACCACTGGATTGCTTTCTTCCCGAGTATTACTTTCAATTTCGAAATTGATTAATACTTTGACCAGTTATTAGTTGTATGATTCTTGGCTTTTAAATAGTATTTGCATAGTCCACATAAATGGGAAAAGTTGCATATGTGAATATATATGTATGTATATGCATATTAAGAAAAAAGAAAATGGTAATTTTTGCTTTATTTAGTCACCCCAAACAAAAATACATAGGTAATGTCTTAGATACCAAACTCAGCTGTAGATCCAACGTAGAGTACAGAGTAAAGAAAGCGAATATAGCACTTTACAAGTGTAAGAGAATGTTGGGTAAAAAATGCGGCTCCAACCAAAACTATCCAATTGGTCCTACACATCCATTGTCAGGCCACTACCAACACATGCGGCACTAGTCTGGTGGAAATACATAAATAGAAAAGAAATACAACCAAAGCAAGCTGCACAAGATACAAAGAACAGCGTGTATCTCAACTACAGGAGCCCCAGTCCTACTGAAGTGCTCAATGTACTAACTCATCTATTACCATTAGACTTACATATAAAAGCAATCGCTACTTGCAGCGCGGTGAGACTCAGAGGTATAGGAAGCTGGACAACAAGATCGTACGGCCACAGCAAGATCCTCCTACAAGTCCTCGACCTTAACTTCAAGAAAGATTTTACGGTATGTTTTCCACCGAGAGCCGAATGGGGCAAAGGGAAGGTGATTGGAAGATATGATTTTTAAATCAACACTGACGGGTATAAGATGAGCTGGCTTCCATTCGGGGCCGCTCAACCTTTCTCAGCCAATTCGACTTCCGGATTATGCCAGCATCTTCCAGGCAGAACTATTAGCGATCAGAGAAGCATGTAAATCACTAAAATTGTACAAGGAAGTTGGTGTCTTTTCAGACAATCAAGCAGCTATCAAGGCCCTAGACTCCAACTCCATTTCATCCAAACTAGTCTTACAGTGTACAGAGGAACTAGAACTGCTTGGTCATTGGCTTCAAATTACTCTGATATGGGTTCCCGGTCATATGAACATACGGGGTAATGAGATAGCGGATGAGCTAGCAAGAAAAGGTTCGACACTAGACATAGCAGAGTCAGTGGCAGTCGCCACCCCACTCAACGCAATAAAAACATTCATTGCTTCACACTATCCTGCTTTAGACGAAAGAAGATGGAAGCAACTATCTACATGTATTACAACAAAAACACATGGCCATCATACAAAATCCAAAGGACGAATCCCTTGTTAGGATGTTCTCGGCCAAACATCTCACGCATCACTGCAACCCTTACAGGTCATTGGAAAGTAGGACAGCATGCAGCCAGACTTAACCTCCCTTTCAATCTCTTCTGTAGAAGCTGTCAAGCGGAAGGTGTGAAGGAAAGTCTTCCCACTACTTATGTGAATGTCCAGGGCTATTTAGGGCACGACTTCGCTCTTTCGATAAGCCTTTCTTCCAGCAAATTAATGAGATCTCAGGCATGGAGATAAAGAATTTAAGAATTTGCTGCTATACCTGGATCTCACAGAATAGATCCGACTAGAAACAAAAAAAAAAACACACACAAAAACCAGACATCATCACACGAGAACAGTGGTAGTAAAACGGTGCTGGTCGCTAATTAGGATTATTTCATAAGAAATACTCAACCACTTCAAGAACAACAGCACACCAAACAAAAAAAAAAGAAGAAAACTGAAATTAAAAAAAAAATATCAATCTAATTTTTTAAGTTTTGATATTAAAAGAGGATATTAAAAAATATCGACGGGCAAATATTTCATATACCCGATTTACACGAGGAGACATCTGGAAGGGAAACATTTTGTTCGGGGGCGAAGGACGGTCGGGGAAGAGAGAAGGGATTTTGTCTCCCGTACTCGGCGACACGCTTTGCTCTTCTTATTCGTATTTCTTATTTTAAAGCAATTTTTGACAGTTGCTTCATTCGTTTTCTTTTTTTGTGGAAGAAAGTTCTAAGTTATGTGTTGGTTTTCATACAAACGGAAGATAACAACGATGACAAACATCCGAACGCTGCTTGGGAAATGCACGATTATTTTTGCTAGTAAATTAGGTATAATTTAAAATAGTTATGGGACATGTTTATGTTGATTTCTAATTTTTCCCTGCATTTCTAGATACTCAAGTTAATTTTAAGTTAATTATTTACATATGAAGTATTTTTAATTTAATTTTTTTTATTGAAGTATAAGAATTTATAAATATATTTCAATAAAAAAAACAACAAATTATTTATTATTTAACCAGTTTGCATTTTTCATTCATATATTTAAGAAACTGTTGTCGAACGCTCTCTGCTTTACATGTAAGCGCGTGCTAGAATACATCCGAACCAGACGATGCTATAGTATTAAATGTCAAAATGTCGCGGAAACATTTTTGCCCGTGTGTACGCGAATGAAACATCAAAAGAGAATTTCCAGTGTCTCCCTTCCAGATGTCTCCTCGTGTAAATCGGGTCATAGCAAATGACCGGAAAAGTGCACTTTTTCCTATGCAAATTCAATGGTATTTATTCCGCTGTCGGCACCGATAAATATTATTGTAAATGCGTAAATAAATATTAAATTGCGTAAAAAAAGGTTTTTTAAGGGCCATCCTCGTATATATGAATATGGGTTTCTAGATTTTATGGCATAGTGATATTTGTACAACCGTATGTCATTACTAGCAATGGTAATGGTAATGGTTGTGCGGGTTAGGCTAAGGCCTTTATGCACTGCGACCAAATTGATCTATTGTGCGCCCCTAATTACTTAATTCTAATTATTTAATATACCGAGGAATCGAACCAGCTCCTTAGGAGGACTTGCTCCCTTTGGTCTTCCTCCTCTAGTAGGTACGAGCCCAGGATTCTGTGTCTCCTCCTCACAGTTGGTGACTAAGTGTTCTATAGACTCCTCTTCATCACAGCGGAACCTGCATGATCTTGTACTAGATAACCCTATTGTGTTTATTACAGGCAAAGTGACCTGTAAGTGCTCCAAAGAGTAAAGTAAAGTAAAAGCCGAAAAATGGGGTTGGTCCAATATATAGCCATTCTGCCTCTTTTTTGGCATAAAAGTCTGCCTTCTCGTTTCCTTCGTGTCCTTCATGTCCTGGTACCCAAATCTGTGAGGCCTGATTATGAGTGCCCAGTCTGTTGAGTGTATTGTTACACTCTATTAGGACTTTTGACTTGAATATGAAGTTAATCAAAGCTTTAAGAATCGATTGGCTGTCCGAAAGTATTTCAATTTTTACTTTCTCGAACCCTCTTTTGAATATGATTTCCAATATTTCCATTATGGCGAAGAGCTCCGCATACAAAATTGTGGTATCTGTACTTAGTGTTAGGGATTTGTGTGCTCTAGGCCCCACTATTCTTGCTCCTACTCCTTGAAGCGTTTTCGAACCATCTGTGTACCATTTTTGTGAGTCATCATTAATCCATGTTGGGTTAGTGTTCCACTCTTCCCTAGACGGGAAGATAACCTTGCATCTCTTTATAAAATTGAGTACAGGTTCCGTGTGGTCATTCACCTGGGTTATGCATACTGCATGTTGAACCCTGTTCAAGATATTGAGCTAACCAGATGACCAGATCTCCTGGTTTAAGATTTTCTTTCATATGAAAAGGGAGTGGCTTTCTCTTGCATTGCTAAATGTAGCGGTGGTAAATTTAAAAGGGTTTCCATGCCAGCAGTTGGGGTAGTTCTGTTTCAGTTTTGTTGACCAAAGGTTTTCCGTTGCCTTTTTTATTACTGAGTGGAGGTGGGAGGCCGTGTGGCAGGGAGGAATGAGTTTTTTATCCAAGATAATTTCCAGATATTTAACTTCTCCCTTTGAAGGTACGAACGGCAGATATTTTTATGAGGAGCTTTTTCATGGCAGAAATACACTCGGAAGTTTGCCATTGCCTGCCGAGGGGCGACCGCTATTAGAAAAATGTTTTTCTTAATTTTGGTGTTTCATCGAGATTCGAACCAACGTTCTCTCTGTGAATTCCGAATGGTAGTTACGCACCAAGAGCGTACAATTGTTGGCGTATGCCGATGATATTGACATCATCGGCCTTAACAACCGCGCTGTGAGTTCTGCCTTCTCCAAACTGGATAAAGAGGCAAAGCGAATGGGTTTGGTGGTGAACGAGGACAAAACGAAGTACCTCCTGTCTTCAAACAAACAGTCGGCGCACTCGCGTATCGGCACTCACGTCACTGTTGACAGTTATAATTTTGAGGTTGTAAAAGACTTCGTTTATTTAGGAACCAGCATTAACACCGATAACAATGTCAGCCTTGAAATCCAACGTAGAATCTCTCTTGCCAACAAGTGCTACTTTGGACTAAGTAGGCAACTGAGCAGTAAAGTCCTCTCTCGACGAACAAAACTAACACTCTACAAGACTCTCATCATGCCCGTCCTAACGTATGGCGCAGAAGCTTGGACGATGACAACATCCGCTGAAGCGACGGTTGGAGTGTTCGAGAGAAAGATTCTGCGTAAGATTTTTGGACCTTTGCACGTTGGCAACGGCGAATATCGCAGACGATGGAACGATGAGCTGTATGAGCTTTACGACGACATAGACATAGCGCAGCGAATAAAGATCCAGCGGCTTCGTTGGCTGGGTCATGTCGTCCGAATGGATGCAAACGCTCCGGCTTTGAAAGTATTCGATGCGGTACCAGCTGGTGGTAGTAGAGGAAGAGGAAGGCCTCCTCTGCGTTGGAAAGATCAGGTGGAGAAGGACTTGGCTTCACTTGGTGTGTCCAATTGGCGCCGGTTAGCACGAGAAAGAAACGACTGGCGCGCTTCGTTAAACTCGGCCAAAATCGCGTAAGCGGTTATCGCGCCAATTAAGAAGAAGAAGAAGAAGTCACGCACCAACCCATTCGGCTACGGCGGCCGCCAATGTCATCTGCATACCCTATTGTTTTATATCCTTTATTGTTAAGGGCTTGTACCAAATCGTCAGCCAGGATAGACTAGAGCAATGGTGATAGTATCCCCAACTGATTGACCTACATGATTTGGGAGATTCAGGAAGCTTATTGCCTCCCTTTGGTAGGAATAATATCTTGACCTCCCGCCAAATCTTAGGGACATAACCCAAACTAAGACTTGATCTGCATATTTCTACCAAAATTTGTTTTAATTTCACAGTGCCCTTGGAGAGCAGGGCTGGAAAAATATCATCTGATCCGGGTGATTTGTAGGGTTTGAACGAGCTGATTTCCCACTCTATCCTTTCGTAGTTTACTATTCTGTAGATAGTACGACTTTTTGACCTGAACAGAGTGTGCGCTGGTACTCCTTGATCAGTGTCACAGGTTTTGTTAAGCCTACAGTCAGAAAAGTGAGTTCTGAGAAGAAGCTGTCCAGTGTTCCGTCGAAACTGCTTGTAAAGGTACCATCCTCTGCCAATTGGATTTGGCACTCCTTTGGTCAGCGATTCTTGCCGTGGCTGGGACATTGTTTAGTTCCTCATAGAACTTTATCCATGAGTACCTTTTTGATTTCCTACTAGCAAAGTGGCAAATATCTCTCTTCTGCAGCGTAACCAACTACAACCAAAATTAGGGAAATATTTATAGTCTAATACCTACTTCATACCTACATGCATACATATATGTACATATACATATACTCGTATGAATGGGAATATGCAGTGCAAGACAATAAGGGTGAGTTATATTTAAGGACTATCGATAGAGTATCAAAGTTATCTTCTAAATTGCTCCCTTTCGCTCATCAAATAACCGGCGACTCACTGTTGTGTATGCTACATTACAGCGCAACATCCACACGAAATTGTAAGTTTGTAATCCCTAATATTGGCTGGGAGTAGTGATGCATAAATAACCCTTCCACATCATCACAAATCACACGACAGCCATCAAGCAACAAGCAGGCAGGAAAACCTATAAATAGTGGCTCAAATGTTTATAATCGCAGACATAGACGCCAGGCGAATAAAATGAGTTTTAGTTACAAAAAAGTGTAAAAGGCTTAGTGAGAAATAAAAATAAAAAATATTAACTATACATATTTTTTTTGCTTAGTTTGTGAACTGATTTTTTAGGTTTTATTGTTCAATATATCTGACGAAGTGATGCAGTGTGTTGAAAAAAGGAGCCAAGGCACCACTTGGACGCTATCCCGCCAACTACACGACCTTGACTTTGCTGACAATATTAGCCTGCTTTCACACAGGCATCCCGACATGCAGACCAAAACAGATTTTCTAATCACCGTTGCACGAAACGTTGGTATGGAAATAAACAGCAAGAAAACGGTAGCAATGACCGGTGTCAAGAAGAATTACGCAAAAACTACAAGGCTTCACAAATAAATATATATATATAATTGGCGCGTACACCCTTTTTGGGTGTTTGACCGAGCTCCTCCTCCTATTTGTGGTGTGCGTCTTGATGTTGTTCCACAAAATGGAGGGACCTACAGTTTCAAGCCGACTCCGAACGGCAGATATTTTTATGAGGAGCTTTTTCATGGCAGAAATACACTCGGAGGTTTGCCATTGCCTGCCGAGGGGCGACCGCTATTAAAAAATGTTTTTATTAATTTTGGTTTCACCGAGATTCGAACCTACGTTCTCTCTGTGAATTCCGAATGGTAATCACGCACCAATCCATTCGGCTACGGCGGCGGCCAAATAAATGCCTTTGGAAAATAAGTAAAGTTTTTTGGCCGAACACTACCCAAAATACGGACTTGTGGCAAATCACCGAGCAAGAACCAATCCAAAAGGTGATAAGTGGTCGTAAATGGCGATGGATCGGGCACACTCTCAGAAAGGGCAGGTAAATCATTTGCAGAGCAGCATTGCAATGAACCCCACAAGGACACAGACGACCCGGTCGTCTACGAAACATTTGGAGGCATTTTAACCTTCGTGAACTAGAAGCAGTTAACCAAACGTGGGATGTCGTAAAGAGAACAGCGGTTAACAGAATAAGATTTAAGTGTTTTGTTGAAGCCCTATGTCCCAAATGGAATAATAAAAGAATATCTGATATATTTTATATGTGGTTGTAGTTTCAGCTGCTGTACCCATAAAGTGAAAAGTGAAAAGCCATAAGTTGGTACAAGTGCAAAGATTTCGGAATAGGACCGCACCAGGATGTGCTACCACATTCTCGCTACCAACAATTTATACGGATTATTCCTTCACGACTATATCCGGTCTATACCAGTCAGCTCTTCGAGGTTTTCATAAAGCGGTTTGTGAAGGGTTAACATCCTCGCCTTCCGTAGGGCAGATCATTCACAGAGGAAGTGGAATTTAGTTTCCTTTTTCTCCCATTGATTACCACTATAGCAGTATGAATTATATAATATTATAAGGGATGCCCATTTTGGAAGCTCGCCCTACTATGGGCCAGAAGCTCTACTAAGCCGAGAATCTGCAGGCATTCCTTCGTTTCATATTTATCAGTGTTGACGTTCGTTTGTGGTTGTAGGTGAGCCAAAACGTTCTGCTAACTTTGCATGCCGTCTGATCTCTCCAGCTACAACCGCGGTTCGTAGGTATTTTGAGGAGATTCAATCCAGTGTTGTCCATATCGATTCTGCAAGAATGCTATTCATGGCAGATCCCTCTTTTGCCAGTTCGTCCGCTTTTTTGCTTTCTTCAACGTTCAACGTTCTGGTTTCCGCTTAATGTAGTAAGGCTAATCATGCTTTGGCCCACCAGTTCAGAGCTTGTTGAATCCAGTTACTAGATTCCAGTTTGGCTATCAGAAATAATAGCGAGGTTCCCCTTGAAAGAGTATTCGTGCTCCAACACATCAGTCCATTTTATAACCACCTGTGTAGACTGTAGCTTCTGTTTAGTGAAATCCCGTTGCTTCATTCCTGTCGAGATGGAAAGAGAATGGCAAATTCCTGTTGAATGTCACCGTTGTGACGATGTAATCAGGTGGGGTATATTGCAAGAAATGGGAAAACTTTATGACAGACAAGTATTAAAGCCGACAACTGAAGCGAAAGCTGTAGAACGTCTGCATTTTTTAGAAAAGTGGCAAAGACCTATAGAGTTATCCCCAAAATTAGCCAATGGGTTACCAGAAAACACGGAGACGTATACCACTATTTAACCCAAATATTAAGCGGTCACGGATGTTTCTTGGAGTACTTCCATTGTTTTCACATGGAGGACACTTCGTTCTGTCCAAGATGCAACAATGCAATAGAAAGCGTGGAGCACGTGTTCTTCTTCTGTGATCGTTGGGTGAACAGCTGAGCCCAGACAGCTTAATCAATAACTTGTGTGCATCAAATGACTGTTGGAACGCAGTTAAAGTTTCGCAAAGAGGATAATGCTGCACCTGCAACACGCGGAGTTTTAGCGCAAAACGCAGAGAAAAACAAATCAGAACACATACCACTGGTATGACGGCACAGAGGCATTAGAAGGCGAGCCTATAGCATGAAGCTGCCTACGAATAAGGTGGACCCAGACATGGGTGAATAGTATTGGTCCATTAAATGGACCTTCTCGAAGTAATGCATAGTAGTTCCGGGAAGGGAGTCTCCCCAGAAGAGGAGGAGGGATTGTTTTAGTGGCTACACCATTCGACGTAGTTGACGACGGTCGCTGTAAGGGCGAAGACATTTTGAACACTACCTAACCCAACAAAAAAAAAATGAGGTGCATTGAGTTTGTCGCAATAATAGACTGGTATGCGGCGTGCCCTATCTGTTTTTTTGTCGCCTCAAATATACCCTTTAATGAAATGCTCGGGTAGATTAGGAAGAAAATATGAGTTTCGTGACTGCATTCCCGTGACCAACCAATTTGATATGAGCAGATTTTCCTACAGGGAATATAAATACTTACCTACACATTTTTACAAAACTCACACTCGCAATGAAAATTTCATATATGTACGTGCAACATAATCCAAATATTTTTCTTCACTCTCTTCATCCCCTTGCGGTAGGCAGCAGACTCTTCACTTCCGTTGAAGGAAATCACAACTTAACTTTTTGGCGCCCCGATGCGCAACGACTTGACTTGGCGTCAGAGAATTTGTATGTGTTAGTGTAGTTTGTAAATTTCCTCCACAGGCGATTACCCAGCGAGGGGGTGGTAGGGATAATTCGCACGAAAGTGTACATATACTCACACAAGTATGGTATATGCGTACACGATATTGCACATTGTTGGTGGGATGCTTGTTCGTTGCAGTTGTTGCTTTTGAAATTGCGGCCTTGTAAGCGCTGTGAACAAACCAGCCAAATATTCGCGCCGGAGTTGCAACATTTCAACAATGTGAAATTTCGCTGAATTATTAAATTTTTGACAGTACTTCGCATCTACAACAAAAATTATATTATTTGATATGTCCGAGCGATGCAGAACAAGGCTTCATACCTCACTACAGATGTATCATACATGTACAAATATATTTATATGTATGACCAAAAGAGCACGTTTGAAATGAATTGGCGCATTAGAAGAAGTTTGTGCCCCATAGACTACTTGCCCGGATAGGATAGGATAGAATTGAATAGAATAGAATAGGATAGGATAGAATAGGATAGGATAGGATAGGATAGGATAGGATAGGATAAGATAGGATAGGATAGGATAGGATAGGATAGGATAGGATAGAGTTGAATAGAATAGAATAGGATAGGATAGAATAGGATAGGATAGGATAGGATAGGATAGGATAGGATAAGATAGGATAGGATAGGATAGGATAGGATAGGATAGGGTAGGACAAATACTCAAAATTCGTCCCTACGGGGAGCAGAAGGAAAGGAACCAAAAAGGTGGGAAAAGGAAGAAAGAGCTCTGGATTATAGAATGACGACTAAGAGTGGCTAATTACGTGCGTATTAAGTGCTTCAAGTTAATGATGCATTTCACCAGGTGCCTGATATTAAAATCCGCATTAAACGCAGGAGGAGCGAAAAAGGGAGAGCCCAGATGTTTAAATCTTTGTGCGACGAGAGCAGGCCAGCTAAGAAGACAGCTTCTGCGGAAAGGACTTGAAGCAATCCCAAGTTTCACCACATTGACAACTAATGGACACAGGCCGGTAGGGATACCAGCCTCGAGAGCCGCAGCTTTGTTAGTCTTAGATGTTCCCTCGAGCGCCTCCGATCTACCAGTGGCCAGAAGGATCTCTCGACTTTGCACATTTGGGCACTAGCCCAGTTGTTGGAGTGAGTTGTTGAGTTGACTCGAGGCCCATCTTTCCAAGAGCAGACCACAGGTTCTTAAGGGAACCCCAATCCTCTCATTTGACGAAACGAAACCGTCTCCAGGGTTCCCTGTCTAGCCCTCTCATTAGCCCCGCAGTTTCCCCCTTATGCCGCTGTGACGGGGAACCCAGAACTTCGAAGTATTCGGATGCAATCGATAGAAGTCAGGCATTCCTCGAACGCACAAACAATGAGGCTTTAATTGTACAGTAATTACTGAGGTAAGCAACGAATCCACTACTTCCTTAATTGCGGCTACCTCCGCTTGGAAAACACCACACTGGTTTGGAAGCTTAAATTTCCGCTTGATGGGGAGCTCCTCGCAGAATAATCCCCCACCAGCTCTTCCGTCCAACTTTGAACCAACCGTAAACCAACCCACTACTCCCTTGAGTGGATATGAATAGAAAAAGTATCGCTCGGACCCAGCGAGGGTGTACAATGATCCAACACCATGGCGATGAACTCAAAGTTTTTAAGAATACTAGGATGCCATCCATAGCTTAAGTCTAGCTTATGACCCGAACACTTCAATCAAACCATTTGTCAGCACGCAGTCCTCGGGTTGTCATGTTTCCCTTTTCGACATTTTGAAAGCTTTAAATCACAAAATATTTTACTACCTCCACAGATTTTCTTTTAAAATTAGTTGCCGATTTACAAAAATCGTGCGCTGTTATGATTTTTACATAACTATTTATTCCAAAGTTTATTTGCATAGCTATAAGATAGATATGTATTAGAAAAAAAAAAATGATAGGTTCATTTACATGTTAATCGGCACAAGTTCCATTTTTTCTCGCATACTATTTTTGAAATGCTATTGACCCCTTTTTTGCATTTTTCTTTCATTGCAGCCAACTCTTAATCCTCTCTTATCCAACTTATGGGCAACAATAAATTCAAGAATGAAGAATTGCATGCACGAGTCGTGGATGGGAAGAATCACCGAGCATCCGAAATGAAATGTAAATGTTGAAGTAACTTTTGCCACCTGAGCGATGACTTTAAACTAGCGAAGTGACATCGATATGCACCGTCAACTAAAACCCCCATTTCCCCCGAAAATCTCAAATTTCGCCATAGAAATTCAATTGACGACCGTGGTTGGAGTATTGGTTTCCTGTGGGATTTGCTTGTAGGTGCATTCAGTTGCATAGATAGCCACGTTAGACTTTATCCGCTAACAATGAATGTGGCATCATTCCGTTGTGAATGGAAACTCGACCAACCACAAATACCCAAACGCATCGAAATACCGACAAAAACGCATTCATTGCGCGCACAAAAAGGAGATCGCCTTTGATATTTTTCAGGAATTGATTTATATTCAGTTTTCTAAGCGCCGACTGCAGTTGGTCATACCGATGAATTATATTATCTTCTCCTAGCAACGTGAGTAAACCCAGCAGTAGCAAATGCGGGTGCCTCTGCTAAAGATTAGTGAAACGTCATTTGATTTGTGTCTGAACTGTACTGCTAAAATATGAAACCTGAATTTGTTAAAGCTGAAGTTGAAAAAAGAGGCTTCAGATTGTGAGAGTGGCAAGACGCCGCTGACATAGGGCTGGCTTTACTTTTTACAAGAATTTTTATAGAACTGCGAGTGCTTCATGAGCACATTGACCACAGAACTTCACGACGCAGGGACAGTCAAATTTTTCTTGTCTGGAAATGTCGTCGAAAAGTCAACTTCATAAATATTTTTTTGAAAGTGGCATCGACAAACAAAATTGGAGGCTTTGTGTTTTCATTCCTTTAAAATTTGTGTGGTTTGCATTTCAGTTTCTCAACCGAGGCTTTGTTTTCGTTCTCATTGGGGCAGAATTTTTACGAAGCGGCTTTCAAACCCAGCTATCCTGGGCACACGAAGTACCTTTTGTCATAGAATAAACAGTCAGCGCGCTCGCATATCGGCACCTACGTCACTGTGAACAGTTATGATTTCGAGGTTGTAAGAGACTTCGTTTATTTAGGAACCAGCATTAACACTTATAACAATGCCAGCCTAGAAATCCAACGGAGAATCTCTATTGCCAACAAGTGCTACTTTGGACTAAGTAGGCAACTGAGTAGTAAAATCCTCTATCGACGAACAAAACTAACACTCTATAAGGCTCTCATCATGCCAATCTTAATGATGGCGGAGGCGGAAAATCTCATATTACCTGAAAATTGAAATTTGAATAGGTCGAGCCACGGAGCACCGAGAGACTTGGTGGCTCCTAAAACACTTAGGCTGAAAAGCCCATTGTATTTAGAGCTCTGGAAAGAAGGTAGATAGTCAAGGAGGAAAGGAGAAAAGTATCAAAGAAAGTGATAGGAAAGAATAGAGACACAGGCAAAGGTATTTAGTCTAGTGAGCATTTTCCAGATTCCTTGGTAAATCTGTAAATATCCTTCAGTTTTAGAGAACGAATTTTACTCATTCTCATGACATCGGAACCCAAAACTCGTAGCCTTGCTCTAGGAAAGGCAGGACACTCACAGAGAAAGTGGTCAGTGCTATCCGCCTTCTCCAAGTGAGACAGGCACATCGGTTCCTTAACGATTCTAATGGTGGCTATATGCTGACCCCATGGGTTATTATATGGTTAGTCGAAAAAGTCTTTTCGTATTTCTAATCAAACTTCAACTCATTTTTTTTTTACATTTATAATGAACTTTATTAAACCAAATATGTACCACTTTGGTCGACTACCTTTTGCCATTTTTCTTTTAGAGACATTATTCCATCAGTGTAAAACTTTTGTGGTTTCTCGGCGAAAAACTGCGACAAGTAATTTTCACAGGCTTCTCTTGAAGCCAACTTTACTCCATTAAGTGAGTTCTGCATTGACCGAAACAAATGGTAGTCCGATGGAGCAAGGTCAGGGCTATATGGTGAATGCATCAAAACTTCCCAGCCAAGCTCTCCCAGTTTTCGCCGAGTCATCAAAGATGTGTGTGACCTAGCGTTGTCCTGATGGAAGACGACGCCCTTTCTGCTGATCAGTTCTGGCCGTTTTTTTCGATTGCTTGCTTCAATCTCATCAGTTGTTGACAGTAAAGTGTAGAATCAATCGTTCGAGCAGGCTGGAGCAGCTCATAGTGGATGATTCCTTTCCAATCCCACCAAACACACAGCATAGCCTTTCGAGGCGTCAATCCTGGCTTTGCGACCATTTGTTGAGCTTCACCACCGTTGCATCATGATCTTTTTCGCACATTATTGTCGTATTTGATCCACTTTTCGTCTCCTGTTACCATTCGTTTCAGAAATGGTTCGATTTCATTTCGAAGAATCGCAGATATTAATTCGGTCCATTAAATTTTTCACAGACAATTTATGTGGTACCCAGACATCGAGCTTCTTTTTGTAACCAACCTTTTTTAAATGGTTCAAAACCGTTTGATGATGAATGTTTAGTGCCTTGGCGATGTCATGGCAGCTTATGTGACGGTCCTGGTCAATCTTTCCAATAATTTCATCGACTTTTTCAAAGATAGGTCGACCGGAGCGAGGTGCATCTTCCACATCGGAATTTCCAGAACAGAAGCGAGTGAACCATTGTTGTGCTACACGAACTGATACAGCATCGTCTCCGTAAACTTCACTAATTTCATTGGCCGCTTGCGTGGCATTCTTCCCTTTTTTATACAAAAATTTCAAAATATAGCGAATTTCTTCATTATTTTCACTCATTTTTGAACAGCTATCACTTTTTACAACTTCTCCGAATTTTATTTTTTTTTTTTGGTTAAATGAAGCTTAAACGTCACCTTTCTAACACCATATGATATGACACAATGTGATTGATAACACTGGTGATAGATGACTCCAACGACGTCTATTGACAAAATACGAAAAGACTTTTTCGACTACCCAATAAGCATATATAATTGGCTCGTACACCCTTTTTGGGTGTTTGGCCGAGCTCCTCCTCCTATGTGTGGTGTGCGTCTTGATGTTGTTCCTCAAATGGACGGACCTACAGTTTCAAGCCGACTCCGGACGGCATATATTTTTTATGAGGAGCTTTTTCATGGCAGAAATATACTCGGAGGTTTGCCATTGCCTGCCGAAGGGCGACCGCTATTAGAAAAATGTTTTTCTTAACTTTGGTGTTTCACCGAGATTCGAACCTACGTTCTCTCTCTGAATTCCGAATGGTAGTCACGCACCAACTCATTCGGCCACGGCGGCCCCATGGGTTGTGTCCTGCATTAATACCGACCATCAACCGAATGTCTTCCCCACCAAGTTTTAGAAGAAAGTTCGGCAGTTTTCTGTTCGGGTTTGTCACAAAACACTTTGTAGTTCTGCAGTGTTCTAGACCGGACCATCGCTCTTTATGTAAATTCCATACATAATCGCTGAACTGATACCGGCCGATATTGGCTCTGGCTCCCGCGATTGGCGAATTCATCGGCGATTTCGTTTCCTTGAACACCGGAGTGTCCTGGAACCCATATAAGTACAAGCCTGTTCTGTCTTGCAACAGAATTAAGCTTCTTGTTACATTCTTGAACAATCTTTGAGGTTTGGCTCGCGTTCTCCAGGACCTTCAGTGCAACCTGACTGTCACTGAAAACTCCAATCTGTTTCCCGCTCCATCTCCTCTCGATTATCCATTCGGCTACTTTCAGGATGGCAAATTCGGCTACTTTCAGGATGGCATATTACCTACTTCAGAGGCAACACTCCACTTGCGACTTGCTGGCAGCTTAATTACAAATAGATTTATTTCGCCGAAAATTACAACTTGCAGTTTTGCAGCCTGAAGTCGCGCTGTCGTTAAAATATTTTAATATTTAACAGTTGGTGTCTGTCGCCGCCGTCGTCAAACTGTTTAGACTATTAAAATCATTGGCTGGGTGACTAGCGCGAAAATTTAACGCTCTAAAATGCGCTCATCCTGTGGTGGTGTTGTACGAGTCTGATAAGCTGCAGGCCACTCGTATAAGTACGAGTGCTTGCGCATAGGTATGTAAGTACGTGTAATAGTACCGTAGATATTTTGAAATCTCATTGAGTCCTTGTACTTCTACAGAGGTGGAGTCAATCGAATAGGTAACCACCAACGAACCGGCAAACAGTCAAAATGCTCAGAGGTGAGCTACTCTCATCTTTTAATTTCCCTTCTTCAACCTCCGCCGTTGTTTTTCCTCTTCATTGCTTGGCATTCGATGGCGACCTCCTTACCTTGCCAAATGCACTGGCTGCGCTACTCGCAAAAGATGAAGAAAAATTGCCGTGAATATAAGAAAATGGCAAGCAATCTATCTCCTTGTTGCCGGGTTGGCACAGCTTCGCTAACAAATGCTACTCAAAATGTTAGTAAAACCAATGCAGACACTCCTCGCTCATTTCCGTCGTCCCGCTGTTGTCGTCTGTTCGTCGCCATGGTTTCCACTATCCCTCGCTGCCGGCTAATAGATGAATGTCTTTTATGTCTGTATGTCTGTATGTGTGTATGTATGAATGTTTGCACCTTGACTGCTCGCTTCCCCAGTGCTTAGCATCCGGTTGTTGATCGTCATGCCGATAAACGTGCGAAGTTTTATGGCCAAGAGAGCGTTAAACTGTAAGAAAACTTTACTTCTTTTCAGTTAACTTATTGTTGTTGCTCTGCTATGTATGTTTGTGCAATATGTAACAAATACGCGTATATGCGGTTGATTTTACTTGCAGTTGTATTCTGATTTGAAATGTTGTTGCTCTTTGTGGGCTTGTTTAAGCAGGTAAGATAGGTGATAGAGTTTGCCCGCAGCTCTGAAGGCACATCCAAAGAAGCGCGGTCAGGCGTATGAGTGACTTCTTTAGGTGTATATGTACGAGGGTAGATACACGTAGAAAAATTTTAAAAGGAAAATATTGAGTGACAAAATTAGCAAGAATTGACATATTTTCATTCCAGCGAAAACGGTAAAGCAGCGTCACATCAGCGTCTAGAAAACCCGAAATTCTCGGAAAATGTTTTTGGCCTGCATATCGGCGCGGGAAGATATGTAGTATCAACTTTTTCGAAATCCAATACACAAATATTGCTATCAAACTAAATAATAAAAAATCGAATAGGACAGTCCAACTTAAGGATACCCGTTATTCAGAGAAGGTGGATAAATTCGCATAAAGAAATTATTTTGCTTCCCACACTGAACTGTATTTAACTTCAAACCCATTACCTAAGCTTTATCATATTTTCATGCTACCGTTATTTTCAGGTTCGGTCTAACGGGAAGTGCAAAGTGGCGCAAGTAAATAAAGTGGCCGCTTTCTGCCCACAGGCATTCTTCTTCTTAATTGGTGCGATAGCCGCTTACGCGATTTTGGCCGAGTTTAACAAAGCGCGGCAGTCGTTTCTCTCTCGTGCTTACCGGCGCCAATTGGACACACCAAGTGAAGCCAAGTCCTTCTCCACCTGATCTTTCCAACGCAGAGGATGCCTTCCTCTTCCTCTACTACCACCAGCTCGTACCGCATCGAATACTCTTATAGCCGAAGCGTTTGTATGCCCATGTCGTCGTGAAGCTCCGTGCAAGGGCCCAAAAATCTTACGCAGAATCTTTCTCTCAAATACTCCAAGCGTCGCTTCATCGGATGTTGTCATCGTCCACGCTTCTGCGCCATACGTTAGGACGGGCATGATGAGAGTCTTGTAGAGTGTTAGTTTTGTTCGTCGAGAGAGGACTTTACTGCTCAGGTGCCTACTTAGCCCAAAGTAGCACTTGTTGGCAAGAGAGATTCTACGCAGCCCACCGCCATTACCAATCCTGAAAATAGCTGAATAAAATAATGCCGTATGCTTGGAAGTAGCAAATGTACATCTTTCAAATAGTTAAGAGAACGAAGAAAGTTAAAGGTAAGAATAGTTTATTGACAAAGTTAGCAAACTCCCTTTCTTTGTTAGAGAAGGAAACGGTCCCAACTGACATGGAATTACAGACGAAAAAGAAAAGGAAAACATCACCCCTCCATCATCGGCTGCCGTAGCCAAGTTTAGATTAGATTAGATTTGTTTTGTGGAGGGTTGGACAAGTCCAAGCACTCAGTCAAGAGACCATTGTACTATACCCGGATAGTTTTCAGTAGAAAGAATAGAGATAGGAAATATAAATAGTGGGTGGTAAGACGGATAAATTAGTTTGACAAATCTCAGACCCCCGTGGCAGCCATATTCTGACCACAGACGTTGTGCCCTGTGATTACACCGACCAGTTCTCTCGAGTTCTTTCTGCTGAGTTTCAGGTCGTCAATAAACTTGTCTTACTATAGATCTTCAAATTCGAAAGGAAGCGATGAAGGCGGCGTACAGACTCAAGTTAAACGAAGTCTGGGGAAATGAAGAAAGCACCGGCAACTGGTGGTAGCCGGAGGGGAGCACACTGTTCTCGACAGTGGACAATCGGGGACCTGTCGTTAGCATCGGTAGGAAGTATGATGTTTTTATCCCAAATAGAGATCAATGGTTAACCTATGAACAGGATATCAGCACACTTTCTACACCGACAGATCCAAAACCAGTGACGATAGCGGATCTAAATGGCACTTAGACGAAGACCCTAAGTACTCCTATGACACAGGACACATGTCCACGGTATTCCTTATGGATCTATGCCATCTTGAATGTGGCATACGGGATAATTGAGAAAAAGTAGCGGTACAGTCAAGCTGCACTGAAAGCCCTTGCTAACCCACGCTGCTCTTCGAAGTTAGTCGGTGAATGTAAGACAAAACTGAACAGTGTGGCCAAACACATCAAAGTTAGTCTTACTTGGGGCCTGGACATTGAGGTATTACAGCGAACGAGTTAGCTGATTAATTGGCTAATGAAGGCTCTGAAAATATGCCACTAGGCCCTGAAACCTTTCTCCTTTCAATCCCGCATCGATTCAAATATGGATGGACAACTTCATGTGGTCTACCCATAGAGGATGTTGGTCTGGGTTGAACTCGTGCAGAGTAGCCAAGTGCTTTGTGAAAGAACCAAACAGGAAAATAGCGACAACATCCGACGTAAAATATCTAAGCGTCGATCTGACAAAACTTCCTATAAAAATATTATTTAGAGGCAGTATGTATTTGTAGACAAATATCCATAAACACACACCAGAGTGAAGAAGATGCTTCTCTTGAGCACCTTTCAGGCATGCGCCCGCCAATCTATAATATTATTAATCTTGTCTCGGATGCAAAATTTTGTTTTGGGACGTACGTACTTTGTCTATGCCTCTGCCATACGGGTTTGTGCCGCACAAAGTTTAAGATGAGCGTACAGTTTCCGTTAATCGATTAAACGAGGAACACTACAAATAATTTTTACAATCTAATCAAGATTACAAAAGTTTCAATCGAATTTCAAACTAAATTTTTTTACGTGTTAAAAGTTGCGACCCCGTCAAAAGCGCCATAAATCACAAGTTGCCTAAAGCCGTCCGCAATGTTTATAGTGTCGATGCTTCGGCGCACTCGTGACGGAAATCGACAACTTTGATATATTATTTTAGAACGCACACTTTGTACGTCTTTTTGTCTTTTCTAGTTGTTTCTTTGCCCCATTTGCTGACATTCCAAATCGGCGAACAAACGATATCTGTAGTGACTTCGGCGTTCCTCAAATAAAAGTACCCATTCGCATGTTGTTGTATGATTGTTATATGTATGTGCACACCCTGCAGGAAAAGAATGAACTGATTCAGAACTAGTGAGATTTTACCAATTAGAAATCACTTTGCTAATCACACTTTCTAGATCATCGCTCTGCAAGGAAGGAACTGTGAAAGAAGGCGTTATGCTCCTAAATAAATTCACTAGAAAGAAATCAGTTCAGTACTAGTAGGTTGGTTACCAGTGGAATTTATGGTGCGTGTGACGCCAATTTAACATTTTACGTTGTACTTTCTGGTTTAGAAGGGATGGTACTTTCGCAAATGGGCCACTCTTTACTTGGCATTTTCATGATTGTCCGTTTAATCTGGGGTTTTTCGTTTTTGAGATTGTCCCTCCCGTTTGCCATTTGCAACCGCCACGCGCTTACACCTCCTGTGTTGCTGCTAGTTTAAGTATTGGAGACATATTCCTCCCTTCTCACGACTTTCATTGATTTTTCCCATGGAATTTGACGAACCTTTTATCCTTTTTGTACTATTGGGTTGGGGAATAACTTCGTAGAGTTTTTACCCAAGACTTTTATTTAAACAAAAAAGAATAATTATGTCAATAAGTTAATCAATTATAAAGAGTGGTTGAATTTCAAGGGCCGTTGTTGAATGTGAACCACACCTAAACGTCAACACCACCGTTGGACTTCTTTCTTTGGGGTTATTTCAAAGAAAAGGTGTACGTCGATAAGCCAGCAACAATTCAAGTGCTAAAGGATGATATAATTCGGTACATTAACGGCATAGAACCTCAATTATGCCTCAGCGTCATCGAAAATTTGGACCATCGGATGGAGGTGTGCCGCTGAGGTCGCGGCGGTCATTTAGCCGATATTTTGTTCCATACGTAATTGAGCTATACCAATATTATCATAATAAAGAGAAAGGACAATACTTTCCAAAAAAAAATTGTATTTAATTCAAAATCAACACCGGTCCTTAAAACTTAACCACCCTTTATATACGCGGTTGCTGTTTACAACCTCTTCCCACCTCTCAACCAATTCATTGATGCCGCTCCGCGAAAAATCGCTTGGTCTGGTGTCAAAGAAGTTGTTGAGCCAATTTTTGAGGACCTCTTTGTTATCAAAGGTAACGCCCTTCAGATGGTTTGACATGGAGATGAAAAGATGGCAATCGGTCGGAGCAAGATCCGAAGAATACGGCGGATGTTGAAGGACCTACCATTCGATGTCTTGGACGACTTGTGCAATATGGAGTCTGGCGTTGACGTGAAGAAGTATGGTTTGACCCGTCCATGAGATCTTTTCTATTGCATAGCCTCATGCACAGTGCAGCGTGGCAATGTAGAGCTCCTTGTTGACCGTGGCATTGTTTTCGAGCATCTCCCAGTGCACCACGCCTTCCCAGTCCCAACGAACACAGTTCATGATCATCTTGTGTTGAAGATCCGGCTTGACTCTTGGATTTGGCGTATCGCCTTGAACCACCCACTCCTTTCTTTGCTTCATATTGATGTAAAGGCATCCTTTCTCATCTCCGTGACGATTCGCTGTTTATGACCGCGTGTTGCTCGGTGGCGGGCGAGATGCTGAGAAGTAATTCGAAGGCGAGGATCTTTGTTTTTCTCGTTGAGTTCGTGAGGCACCCAGGTTCACAATTTTTCGGTAAATCCCATTGAATGAAAGATTGAATGAAAGTGATTGAGAATCGTTTTATGATCGCAGTTCATTTACTTCGCCAATTCACGACTGGTTTGACGACCGTTCATCCGCTCCTTCTGAAGTCATTTGAGACGTTCTTCATCGAAGAAGGCTTTCAGAAGGGCTTCCGCTGCGGGACGTGTCATCGACGTCATTGAAGTTTCCAAACCATTTCCGTGCTGTAGACTCGCCTATGACACCTTCTCCAAACATAAATATCCCTCAAATGTCCCAGGCTGCTTCGGCAGCTTTTTGACCTCGATGGAAAACAAAGAAGAACAGGTGTCGAAAAAGTTGATTTTGGCCTCCATAGTCCATTTCTAAGCCTCCAAACTAATAAAAAATTAAATAACTCAAAAATACAATTAACATACATAGTTCTGTAGAGCAGAAAGAATTCTATCGAATGAATACTTATCCTTTGCCAAACCGCAAACAAATCGTAAAATAAAATGAGATATAATAACGCTATGAACTTACTCCCCAGCCCCATAATTAAAGTGCTTTCCGCATCAAAATCCTCCAAAATCAAAAATTAACGCCACTTATACAATTTTCACTTTGAAACGATACGACCCACAGTCTTTGGCAACTGCAAATCACTCTTGAAACACTTCCTAAAATATGAAAATGAGAGTGCGCATATCGAAACACGGTGGAAAGAAAGCAGAAGATGTAACCAACATCGGACCGTTCACCAGCTCTCAGCTGATTTGCTAACAGAGGTCGCCAAAAACTGAAGTTGCGCTGGTGGTAGTCACGTAGCCACTCCTCATATTATATTACTTCGTCACGACCTGATGACCTGACGTCGCTTAGGCCACGAAGCAGTTTGTTTACCTAAAATGGTGATTGTGTGAGTGATATACGAAAAAAATCAACCAATGACAACACTTCGTTGCTATCTGAACAACAACTGATTGGACGAGTGTGTGAATAGATGTGATGTGATCGTGCAGAATTCAGTGACGCGCCAGCCAAAGTTCCCCTCACAACTTGTTGTTTTTTTTACCATAGCTAAATAGTAAATCTGGTACTCTATCATCATCTATTCTTGCGCAAACGACGCTTCCTGAGCTGTAAAGAAAATAGATGTGTAGAAGACGGCTAACATTTCAAGGACATCGCATTGCTTTTATAAAAAAAAGAGAAGGAAGAATAGTAATAATATTTTCTTGCAGGGGATGCATTTGGTTGTGAATGATTATGAGCAGACTAGCGAGAGGATGAATCTACACTTAACGGGGTATTTTCAGAGTACAATGTAATACTTGTATTTGCTACAAAGAGTACTGAATGTCTGTATTATGTAAAATTTAAGTTACTCGTATATGAATGCCTTCATGTAAATATAAAAATGTATATGTGAGCATATGAATGAGATGGGTTATATTCCAACTTAGGCTATGTATGTATGTACATAGGTGTATAGCAAATACTTGTAGTTAAGATGGAATATTTGCATAGTTGTGCTAATTTAGCAATAATTTATTTGCAGCATTAATATCCTCTAAGAATGCAAAATAAATGTTTGTATGTACAAGTGGCTGGCTCCGGAGGTGTCTGTTTTTAATTAATATTTAATTAAACTTTATTAATTGCTAGCTGTAGAATTTTCAAAAGTTACATCTAATAAATTTAAGAGTTTCATAAATGTACTAAAAGTCTTGAATTAATCAATTAAGAGTAAATATAAATTAAACAAATAAATAAATGAAAGAACGCAATCCGAGTATATGTATGTATGGGGTAGTGGAGAAAATGGCATTTTAGGTAATTTTGAGTATGCAGCGATAATTTATGGACGATGACAACATCCGATGAAGCGACGCTTGGAGTGTTTGAGAGAAAGATTCTGCGTAAGATCTTTGAACCTTTGCACGTTGGTGACGGCGAGTGTCGTCATTGTGCTATGAGCTGTATGAGCTTTACGACGACATAGACATAACGCAGCGAATAAAGATCCAGCAGCTACGTTTGCTGGGTCATGTCGTTCGAACGGATACAAACGCTCCGTCTCTGAAAGTATTCGATGCGGTACCAGCTGGTGGTAGCATAGGAAGAAGAAAACCTCCTTTGCGTTGGAAAGATCAGGTGGAGAAGGACTTAGCTTCACTTGGTGTGTCCAATTGGCGCCGGTTAGCACGAGAAAGAAACGACTGGCGCGCTTTGTTAAACTTGGCCAAAATCGCGTAAGCGGTTATAGCGCCAATTAAGAAGAAGAATCGATAATTTATTCACATCTTAAAAAATTTAGGGCACCTCAATTCCTTTGCTTCACAACAAAAAATATATCAGAATGTATTATTGGTGAGCTTTTAGGTACATAAAAACTCGTGCCTGATCGAAGGATTTTTTTTTTTCAAAACTTTCGATTTTTTTTAAACAATTAGTTTTCTGTTTTTTTCTCGAAAATCTGAAAAATATTTCCTGAGGCCGCCATATTGCTGATTTTGAAAAAGAAAAGCTTCGATCAGGAACAAGATTATCTATTAATACAATTAATTTCTCTTGTCCGATTGATTTTAGATAAATCTCCAAGGACTTGCAATGATTACCGCAAGGGGCTTCTGGAGAAATGGGCTCCACACAAACATTGATAACTTTTACGATTATTAATTTCTTTTTTTGAAGTTTTGCCAAAGTCAAGTCGAAAAATGGTGTATTAATGCTATGTTTTTATTTTTGTAAAATAAATCAATTGACTAGCAAATAAATAAAAAATAGTTTAAAAAAACTAAAAACACGACTGTGAGTCTAAAGCTATGCAGTTATCGGCCGTAATAAAGAAGTAATCGGGATGAAGAACTTATTTCGTGGAGGGAGCCTGAGAAACGGCTACCCCACTCCATTGGCCAGTTTTTTTCGATTTTCGTGGTGTGGTGCACTATGAATTCCTTCCACCCGGCCAAACTGTTAATAAGGAATATTATTTGAGCGTTATGCTTCATTTACGTGAAGCAATTCGTCTAAAAAGACCAGAATTATGAGACAACAACTCTGGGTTTTTGCATCACGATAATGCACAGTCTCACACTGCACTCGTTCTTCGTGACCATTTCGCCAAAAATTCCACGCATATCGTTCCGCAACCACCGTATTCGCCTGATTTGGCTCCGTGTGACTTCTGGCTATTCCCAAAACTCAAGAGACCACTCCGGGGAACGCGTTTCGAGTCGATTGAGGAGATAAAAGCTGAGTCGAAGAAGGTGCTGATGGCTATACCGGAAATGGACTATTTGGCATGTTTCGGGGATTGGAAAAATCGTTGGCATAAGTGTATTTCATCGAGAGGGGATTGTTTTGAAGGGGATGAAATTGATTTACAAGAATAAATAAAGATTTTTCATTTTACAACCAAATTCACCTTACTTTTTGCCCACAGGAAAAAAAAGAAAATATTAATCCTGGCAATCCTAATAAGGATAATGGAAAACTTTTATCAAATTATTGCATTGTCATCGATCCTTGATACGTGTGCAAAATTCCAAGTCGATCAGATTTTTAGAAGCCACTGAAAATTAAGCTCAAAGATTCCGTTACATACATACATACAACCCGACCTAATAAAAGTGTGTTAAAAAAAGGTTGTCTGTAAAGTCGGTTTACTGACGATAGTTTAAGGGGGGAAGCTGGTCTAGAATTTTGAAAAAATCGAAAAATTTTTTTTTGTCTTAAAAGGTGCTTTTGGGTCTTAGAAATAATATACCAAATGAGGGATGCCAGCAAAAATGTCTAAATGCCCAAATTTTTCATTCGACGGCAGTGCCTCGCAGGTATGCCCCGAACGCTACTTACAACTTTAAGCGCGTTTTTCTCGAAATCACTTTTTTTAAACTGGCCGAAGACATAACTCGAACAAATCTTTACCGATTCTTACGAAATTTTGACAATACATTCGAAATACCTTTCTCCGGAGACGTACGTAGGATTTTTTATTTATATTACATAGTTTTTTTTTTAATCAACAATTTTATGTCGTTCTTTATAGTGAAAATTGTAACTTTTTGTTCAAACGTGCACCATTTCGCGAAAAAACAAAATATCGAAAAAATCCTACGTATGTCTCTTTCTGTTGTTATATAGAAACTAAAAAAATTTTATTTTTTGATCCAGGACAAAAATTAAGGAGTTTACGTCTTCGGCAATGGACCCACTAGAAAAAAAGGCGCCTTAGGAGAACTGCTGGACAGCGGCCATTTTGAAATTAATTCAGACGAAAAATTTTGTATTTGTACCATGAAAGCTATATTATTAAACCTATTTCACAGATTTTCGATTGATTCCTTTGTTGAGTCAAAATAAATTCATAAAATATGCCCATTTTTTGCGCTCTAGACCAGCTTCCCCCCTTAAGGTGACAACGTTATAAGAAAATATTGATGGAATGGTTGCATTTTTCAAAAGAAAATTTTGATTTTATTTGTTTGATAGATATTTTGTATGGATATAGAGAAGGAGGTAAATGGAATCGTAATGGAATTGATTATTTACTCAAACGTGAAAAATGACGAAACATTTATCAAATTCATGAAAGATATGTTCAATTTCGATTGTGCATCAGACGTTAATAAGTCAACAACACTAAGAGGCAACATCATCGATTTGCCTTTTTCAAGACCCATTACACTCGAAACACCCCCTTTCATTTCCTACTTTTCCTATCGTCGTCCTATTCTTAACAGAGAAATGCACACAGAAAGAAGGCATATGCAGATACAAGTATGTGAATTTATATATGTACATATGCGCATATACATACATATACTATATATGCTCACTCAAGTAGCAGAGAGCCAGATGTCGAACGTTGCCGAACGCGAGGGCCGATTGTGCTCTTTGTCGTTCGTTCCGCGCTCTCGCTTGCAGTTCAAGCAAAGTAACGACGCATGAGCAAGATAACGACAAATGAGCAAGGTAACGACGAATGAGCAAGGTAACGACACATTTTTTCGTGCGTGCTGCCGGCTAAATCGAATTATAAGACGTTATCACGTCAAAACCATAACAAAATGTACATACAAAGCAGCTATAGAAAAAGTCAAATCCCAAGCCAAAGGTTACGACATTCCAACAGAAACACTTGAAAAAGCTACAGAACTGAGACAAAAACGTCTCCCTTCTCAATCAAAACTATTCAAAACAACCAATCCAATAACGCACCTAATTCGAATAATGAGACAATTCACTCACTTCCCTCTCACGAAAATCACACAAAAGAAAACGAAAACGCTAACAAAATCTCAACAGCAATTTCTACAAAAATATCAACACCAAATGAAATAAACAACAACAATTGTACCACTAATGACAAATTTTATTCTTTCTTAAAGCAATCCGACTCTTCAGTCATACAACAATACTTACAATATAATACCCCTCCCAACCTTGGCAATATCCCTCCTAATTTGGATATGTCGATGGAGTAAAAAGCTGATGTGACGGGCTCAGAGCGAGAGCGACGAGTACCACTAGCTACGGCTAGTGGTGGTTGTTGCTTCTATCCTGAGCCCGTCATAAGTCTGTCTCAAGTATATATAATTAATATATACTTGATGAGACTTATTTTTCTCTCTATCCCTCTTATGGTCCTAAAGATTCTGCAGTGGAATCTGAAAGGTTACTATAATAATCTACATGAGCTTCAACTAATAATCAATAAATATTCTCCCGACATCATTGCTCTCCAAGAAACACACCTAACTACTCATTCAATTAACTTAAATAATTATGCATATTCTTTATGTAACACGCCAACGCAAGCAAATGCAAAAGGTGGTACTGCCTTATTTGTAAAGAAATCGCTACAACATAATTTTCTACCATCAAACCCGAATATGAGCGCGGTGACTGCAATAATAAAAGCCGAAATTACATTTGCAATTTGTTCTATCTATCTAACTCCTGGGGAAAGTATACCATTTAATGATTTGCGTGTGCTTTGCGATAATAACCAGTGTGGCACAATGATTTTAGGTGATTTTAACGCTCATAGCAAATTGTGGGGATCACCTCAAACAGATAGAAGAGGAGCTGTCATAGAAAACTTTCTATTAAATTCGAATATGTGTACGCTAAACGATGGATCTCCAACCCACGTTTCGACTAGGTCAACTTTCACTCATATTGATCTGTCTTTGGTTACCACACATCTTCGCCCATTCTTCACTTGGGAAATTGACTCACACCTCCACGGTAGTGATCACTTCCCAATCTTTATTGAACTCTCTAAAATGGGAGATACCTATAACTCAAACAGAGTGATTATCAAACTTACACATTTTAACACCGACCAAGCAGACTGGACCAAGTTCCAAACTAAGCTAGAGACTCTTCGTGAACAATTTTTAGTATCCTCCAATATAAATAAAACTGCAGCGGTGTTCCACAGGCTTATTACTGTAGCAGCAAATGAATCGATACCACGTGCCATAAAACAGTTTAGCAAACACACTACATACTGGTGGAATGAGGATTTATCCAACTTGCGCAACCTAAAAACTTCAGCTTGGAGAGAGTTTAAGAAACAACCAACAGTAGTTAACAGAATAGCATACAAAAAAGCGAATGCAATTTTTAAGAGAGATTGCAAAGCCGCTAAAAGAAATTCCTTCACCAAATTCACTGAATCAATTAATCCACAAACAAGGTTTTATGGGACAAAGTTAACAAGCTATACGGGAAGGCAACGCCTCTGCATGTACGTGTATTGGAGACGGAAGAGGGGGGAACAGTGACAGACCCACACAACATAGCTCAAAGTTTTGCCAGTACATAGTCAGAGCAATCAAAAGACTCTAATTTCGCTAGCTCCTTTATCTCCAACAAATCAAATATAAATCTTTCCAGAAGTTATATAGTAGATACCATTGCCAACTTCTTAGAAGATCCAATAACTCTGGTAGAATTTGATTCTGCTCTCAACACTGCCAAAGGTAAGTCCGCTGGCTTCAATAAAATATCTTACTCAATGCTAAAACACCTTCCATATGGCATAAAACAGAGGTACATCCAACTTTATAATGAGATATTCCAGATAGGACATAACCCACAAGAATGGAAAGCAGCGACAGTTCTACCCATTCTAAAGCCAGGCAAACCTAAAGCTGAGGTTAATGGATACAGACCGATTTCCGTTCTGTCGTGCCCCGCAAAAATTCTCGAAAAGATTGTAGCTAAAAGATTGACGTGGTTTTTATCTAAGAGAAAGCTGATAAGTCCGCATCAAATGGCATTTAAGACAGGGAAAAGTACGTTAGATGCATTACTGCATATTGATAACCAGATTGCACAATCCATATCCAGGCGGCATCACATATCCATTTTATCAGTCGATTTTGAAAGGGCATATGACCGTATTGGGAAGCATGCAATTCTCAATCAACTGATGGAATGGAAAGTAGGACCAAAATTGCTCAGATATATTCACTCATTCTTATCAAACAGAAAGTCCCGTATTAGGATTAATGGCATAGATACAAAAACCTATCCACTTGAAAACGGTATACCTCAAGGCTCACCATTGTCAGTCATACTATTTCAAATTAGCACAGAACAGATCAACAAAATAATGCTTGGGTACCCATGGTTGAACTATTGTATTTACGCAGATGACTTTTACCTGCTAGCAAAAATTAAGAGCGAGGAAGAATTTAAGAACAGATTAAGGGCGCTTTTCCAAGAAATCTTGGACTGGTGCCATTACTCTGGTTCGCGGATAATTACCATTTCCCAAAACAAAACTATTACATGTATGTAAGAAGACTAGCTGTAGATTAAGCGATGTCGTTATAGATAATAAGCGAATAGAATACGTTAGGTCACTAAAGATACTAGGATTAGTCTTTAATAATAATAAGTATACGTGGTCGGCACACATAGGAGCCTTAAGAATATCATTATTTAATCGATTAAATCTCATTAAATGTCTAACATCATACCACAGTAGCGCTCATCCTAATAGCGTCATTAATATTACAAAGGCGTTGGTGCTTTCGAAAGTTGATTATGGTCTCGCTATATACGGCAACACTTCGGAAAGACAACTCAATAAGCTCAAGGGTGTTTACAATGCCGCAGCAAGACACAGCATAGGAGCTTTTCGCATTACACCTATAAAAAATATATATGCCGAGACTGGCATCCCAGATATCATCAGTAGATACGAAGAGATCACATCTAAACAAATCCCAAAACTTATTTTGTACACGGATAAGCAGTTGGTCACGAATATAAATCAATTGGCCACAAGGAAAAGAGACCTACGATTTCCCCCAGCAATTTGTGCTACCATTAAAAATGGGTATAAGATTGGCATTAATATTAGGGCATACAAACTATACTCGACTCAAAAACCCCCTTGGCATTTCAGTACAAACTCTATAGTCACGGACCTAATGCAGCTACAAAAATCAACAACGAATCCACAAGCCTTTATAACAACGTTTAAGGAAGTGGTTTCCAAATTCAGATTGCAAAACTGGAATCTAATTTATACAGACGGTTCTAAAACGGAGCACGCTACCTCGTTTTCAATTATTAGTAGCGACCTCCGACTTGAAAAACTCTTTCGTCTTGATGAAAACAGCTCTATCTTTACCGCTGAGACTCAAGCATTGCTAGGAGCCGTTAATACGTGTAAAGTAATCCAAGGGAAACATCTGATTTGCTCTGACTCATTATCTGCCATAAAAGCACTGCTTAACATACAACACAAAAACGAGACTATTCAAAAGATCAGAAATGCATTAATACAATACCCTACTAAGATAAGAATAATGTGGATTCCAAGTCATGTTAGCATCCGTGGAAACGAACTAGCTGACGAAGCCGCAAAATTTGCTATAACAGCACCTATATTATCATCACTCAAAAAACTATTAACAAAAATGACATCATAAGGTCAGTAAAATACCACTACTCACAAATAAATAGAGATAAATGGAGCAGATACATTGACGGGTACAAAAGTTTCAACGAAGAATTTTAAATATCCATCTAATTTTTCCAGAGATGAACTTATAAAATATACAAGCTTAAGGCTCAGCCACACGCGACTAACGCACAAATATATTATGGAGAAAATATCACCGCCAACATGTTAACTTTGTCTAACCAGCGCACTATGTTAACTTTCGAACATTTAGTTTACAACTGTAGCTATATTAAGAGTATGCAACTACAATTATTCAATGAAATATGTTTTCCCAAAGTGTTAAAAAATGTTACCTCAGAAAACATTACCAATACCATATTGCTCTTAAAAAGATGTGGCATTTATTATTCAATTTAAACAACTTTAATAATTATCTGATCAATCTATATTAGGCCGAGGACCACAGTTGTTAGTTGCCTAGTTTTACAGTTTATTCGTATAATTTAATTATGTAAGTAAATTTACTAAATAAAAAAAAAAATAAAAAAAAGCTCGTTGGTGTTGTCAAAGTGGCGATTGTTGGCGTAAACTCTTCTGTCTACAATAATATACCCCAATTGTTTTCTATTGGGTTTAGATCCGGAGAACACGCCGGCCAGTCCATAGTTTCTATGGAACAATCGGTCAAATACTGCCTTGTTTCTCTGCTTACGTGGATTCGGGCGTTGTCTGACTGCAAAACGAAGGGCACTTCCCGATTATTCTGAATAAAAGGAAGGGGACTATTTTTCAAAACGTTTTTGTAGTCTCCACTATTCATTCGCGATAATGTAAACTGTATATCAAGAGTTGCTTTCGATGTCAATGCACCGAGGTTGTGCTTGTAAAATAAGAGGGGAACCTTCGGCAAATCTCTCCAATAATCTCTCCAATATAAGGTTCTATTTTTTTCATCCGAAAATTTAACCATTTTGAAAAATAATATGAAATTGGGCAACATTAAAAATATTCCAAATATCTCACTGGGTCCCAGTTGGTGTCCAGGTATTTTTCTGCAAACTTTAGACGCGCCAGCTTATCCCGTGGCAAAAGATGGAGCCCTTTTCTTATTTGCGATAATTTTAAATGATTGCACCTCTGTAATGTGCTCCAAACTGTTGTTTTTGAAACCTTATTTTGAACAGGAGCGGCCAAGACTTAGTCGAGTCAGAAGCCTTTCTTATAATTGTTCGCTGTTCTCGACTTGATGGTGATGATTTTCTTCCAACGGGCTTCAAAATGTTGTAATTCTCAGTACTCCGTAAAAATTCCGTATAACACAACGACTGCTGCCTGTTTTTCTTGCAATTAATTTGATTGACAAGTCTGAATCGCTGTAGGTCAAAATTTTTCCACGCTCCTCTTGTGAACCCCTCGGCATTTTAGGTTTAATTGAATAAATTTATATTTAATGTCATCAAAAACAACAATCAGCACCTTCCATATCTTCAGAAGCTTATTTTCGACTAGTGTCTTATCATTATGAAACACCGAAAGTGCAGCTTCTTGAAAAAAAGATAACGGTTCTACAATATAGAGAGAGCTTTCGCACCAGAAACAATTGCTGGAAGTCTTAAGACTATAACGGTTAACATTCAGGGAACATCTTAAAACTGTTAGTGTGAAGGCGACAAAGGTTAACAACGCACTTATGGGCATCCTACCGAACTTAGGAGGACCATAGGGTGCCAGGAGAAAAATTATTTGCACTGTGACAGACTCCATAATCTGGGCTGGAGCAAAAAATGCTATTTGAAAGAACTACTGCAGGTCAGTAGAACAAGTGCGTTGAGGACAGGACCGCATGTGCCTATAGAACGGTGTCGGGCGATGCAATCTGCGTCATAGCTAGCAAAATGCCTATAAACATCCGGGCAAACTTACAGAAGAGCTTGTACTGTTCGCAAGGTATGAAGCCGACAGACGAATTTAAACAAGGAGAACGTCCTCCTCGATAGCTGACTGGTAATCAAAGTGGGACCAATCATCAAAAGGCCAGTGGACGCATAGGTTGATCCCACGGATTAACGAGTGGATCTGTCGGAAACATGGTGACGTTGAGTTCTTCCTAACGCAGCTATTAAGTGGACACGGATGTTTCCAAAAATATCTGCATCGCCTAGACTTAGCTGGTAGCCCTTATTGTCCAGAATACTTGGACGAAGAGGAGACGGTCGAACATGTAGCAGGTTCTATTGTAGCAGGTTCGTTAAGGAACGCGATGACCTAGCAAGAACAACTGGTGTGTTTCCGACGCGCATTAACCTAGTTCTACAAATGCTTGAGTCGAATGAAAAGTGGAGGGCAGTGCAAGCTTTTGCGACTCGAATTATCGTGGAACTTCGCAACATTGATTGGAGGTGAAGGAACGATGCGAGAGGAACGCAGCATTGATAAAAAGCAGCAATACGAACAGTAGACGAATATAACTGATGATTGAGCTTATTGTTCACGACGGCCTCCAAACGTAATTACCAAAACGGTATCCCGGTAGGATGAACCGTCGGACTTGAGGTGCTTTTAGTGGCGTTAAAGTCCCACACTGACTAAGGCTTTCGATTGCTTTTACACCTCGTAAAAAAAGACTATAACTGTTAAAATAACGCCAAATAAAAGCTACTCCGGAAAGTAAAAGCGATCTTATGGTGGTTCAATATATACCAATACCAAAGGTGTCTTATGTTTATGAAATGCGCCTTACATCAACAACAACGCGCATTTGAGGGGTAAATTGCTTAATTTAAAGGCATTTTTTATATTTAAACCAATAACAGATATTCAACTGCGCTTCAAGTGTCTGTAGAATACAAACCAGATTTTCAACTTGGGAATAAATTCATGAAACTATTTGATATCAAGGCAATAAATGAAATTTCTCAAATATTTGAAGTTGTGTTTGTCAGGCTTTGGTGCTGGTCTGTATGTGTGTATATATTTTTTTGTCCTACTCTACATGAATAGGTGCAGAAGAAACGGGAGTAGACATGCAATTCAATGCTCTTAATTTAAATAGGGCGTGTTCTTGGCGGTTTCTTGTGTTCATTTCTACTTGACTGCTGTCCCCATTCCCCATGGAACCCAAGAATGATTACAACAAATAGTCGACCCGCTCTTGGCGCTTTTGCGACTGTTTATGATGAGCAGGTTTATGCGCATGAAGTTAATGTGTCTGTGGCATATATATGTACGTATGCATGTATGTATGTATGGATATTTGTACGTTTGAATTTGTTTGGGTGCATGCAAGCCTGTAGAATATTGAGCAATAAATCTCAATGTGAATTCACCAGAGCAAATATTCGCTTAAATTGTGCGCTTAAATGACAAAAAAGTTAAGTGGTATGTGTGCATGAAGAGACGCAACAAACACACATGTGCAGCCGCTGCTGCAGCTGGCAGTGAAGACTACCGCTCTCCACACAGCCTTTTGCTCTGCTTTCCTTCTCCTTTTGATGCGTGATTGTTGTTGTATTACAAAGAATACTCTGAATTGCGTTGATGCTTTGAGGGGTGCACAATAATGGGAGAGGATAGTCATAGGCCGGGCCATTGTGGGCGCCCGGGAATTTGCTACAAAACAATTAAAAACCGCGTGCAACCAACAAGAACATTGTACAAAGTTGAGGCAAAAATACACGATCTTGTCGTTGTTGTGATTGTTGTTGTGATTGTTGTTGATTTTGATGTTAATGTTCATGTTTGCTGGCATTATTGCCGCTGCTGTTGATGCGACACTTTGCTGCAACAACGAGGCTATCGGAGAGTAGAACGCACAAATTACAAAGCACATGGGCGGGTATGCGCAGCTAAATGTGGCATTAAATTTTCGCACATTGCTTTGTTACAAACTTTGCTTTTAAGGCTTCCGTGTATGTCGTAAGTTAACATAAACAGAGGAAAAGAACGATGCTATGCGGATGGAAACGTTGGAAATGTTCAAAGCAAAGGAGCAACTTTGGCGCGACTTTGATGCGCTGGCAGCATTCGCAGCGTTAGCCAGCGGCCGTTTTAATTGGGATGAGAGCAAAAGATTTGGCAGAAGCAAAAACCAAAAAAAAAAACTCAAACAGAAAAAATCCGCAAGACTAACTTCTGCAGCAACACCGACACTAAAGGCGATGAAGATCGGCAGCGAGGGGAAAATAATTGCATTAAACACGGAAACAAGGCAGAAACAGTTACGCCTGACAAGAAAACCAGATTAAACTTTCTCCGCATTTATTCCCTCCCACTCCCACGTACTGTCCCCGGACAGTTGCGCCATTCGTAATCGAATTGGATGGCGTGTAAATCAATGAAGAAAAATAGAGAAATAAACTAAAGTGGCGCAGGCACTTGCTGCGGCATGACTCAGTTGTTCGAGTGTTCTATCTGCAGCAAATGCTGGCTTTCAGAAAATTCATTTAGCTGCTATACACGCACACTCGTATCTGTATATAATATTTTGAAACATGTAGTCTTCAATTAAAAAATATATTTACTAGAATTTTTTTTTATTTCATATATACTTATTTTTATTTTTCATATTTTTATGATAGGAGAGACTTTTTTGATGGTTTCAGTGTTTTTGTGAGGGTGCTTGATTATTGATTGTGCTTGATTAGGCAGTAGGCCAAACTAATCTGCAGTCTGTATACACAAACCTGCACTACAATGCCGCTCACATAAGCAACAGTTCGTACTGCACTATACTAAGAAGCTTTAATTGTTCGTTTTGCGGAGAGCGCAAAACTTAAGTGAAACGGTGAGAGCCCAATGTAACACTACACTCTTCATATGTATGAGTAATATTTATATACATTGTCTCTTTTACGGTAGATTTTAGTAGAACAAAATTGTATAAGTAGTTTACTCATAAATTCTTTACTGCAACAACATTGGCGGTTATCGGTTACGATACATTTTTGGTTGGAAAATCTCTATAGGTAATATAATAAAAATCACCTGTGCGCCCCACTCGAGTAAAAACATCAAAACGATAGAAAAAGAAGTTTGTAATAACGTTTTTCCTTCAACAGATAATGGCCATCTTTTTGACTTGAAAAAGCTGCTCATGAAGAACTGTAGCCTTCTGGAAATGACATACTGTTGCAGTGCCTTCAATTTGCATTGCAATGTCTACCGCAATGTTTGAGAAAAGATCGTTGTAAGCGCTTCTGCAATTGAATGCGCTGCAAAGTCATTATTGATGCAATTGCTGAAGACTGCACAGACCCAAAAGTTTGATCTAAGATTTTTCTATAACTGTTGATAAAATCCATCACTTCTGATATCTCACTCATTTTTATAAGAGCTAATGAGTTCAACGAAAATCCTTTTTTCACTCTAAAAGTAGGCGTTTAAAAACAAAGCTAGGATTTTATTAAATTTTGTCTGGTAAGGCTCGAAAATAAATATGAGGACGCTTTAACGCTTCTCAATATCTCGCGGCTATTATGGAAATTTGGGAAATGATCTCTACTATAGAGAAACGTAAAGGTCTGGTTCCATCTGGTACCTTCAAGTACGAATAGGTCTATGTGATGGCTTTCAGTCACCCAGTTCAACCTAACCTTACCTGATGCTGTAAACTTCTTAGCTTTTTTAAAATACATACAAATAAGTATACAAGTAAGCTCGATGCTTTTGGCACTCGGTGTTTTTAATTTTAAGTGGAACTTAAGGGGTAACACCACTGTACACGCGTAAAATAAACACGATTTTTAAAGAATTTTTTTGTGTAGAAGAAAAAGGAAAACAATCACTCTGTTTGGGGAAGTTATTACTTATATACTAAAATACAAAACTACAGAGTTTGATCGAAAAATTTTACAAAATGGCGGCATTGGAGACATTTTTGTAATACGGTTTCTCTTGAAGGAGCTCCGCGGCACGCAGCACAGAGGGTGCAAATTTTAATCTGGAACAAAGAAACATTTTTTTTCTTAATCTAGATAAGAATAACTAGAGAAACACGTAGGGGATTTAAAAAATATTTATTTTGGTGGAATTAGCAAGCATTTGAAGGAAAAAACTCTATTTTGTACTAAAAAAACGGCACTTAAATAATTATTTATTATTAATTATAATTATAACAATCGTTTAAATTAATCTATCGAAAATCCCCTACGCTCTTCTCTTAAGAAGGTTATTATACAGACGTTGTGAAAACCCTGATTAAAAATATTTAAAATTGTTTGAGTTATGCTGCGTGCCAATTTCAGAAAACGTGTTTTGAGAAAAACGCGCTTAAAGTTTGGAAATTTGGCGAAGTTGTTAGGTAGCAGTCACTAACGCTTGGTTGAAAGCTTAAAATATTTATGAAATAAACTTCGGTAACGTATAAAACTTTTTGTTCTGTATTTTAAAAGGTTCAAAGAATTTTTTCAGCTTATAAAAAAAAAATAAATTTTTTGAAATTTCTACAGTGGTGTTACCCCTTAAACTTTCCTTCTCATTTTATTCGTTGAGGTATATCATTGTTGTTGTTGTAGCAGTAACTTTGCCCTGCCAGTGTAGTGTTATCACCGGTCGCCTTCGTCTAGCTCATCTAACGGTAGGCCCAGGAAACTAGCTGTTTCGACAGGTTGGATCCAGAGGGAGGGGTGGTTAGTTCCGTGCGGGGTACCTTCACATGCCGAACATCTCTTTGGTATGTCGCGGTCGATTCTGGACAAGTAGGAGTTTAAGTTGCTACTGTATCCAGAACGTAGTTGTACCAAGGTTACGCGGGACTCTCGGGGAAGTTGGAGTTCTTCGCCTGCGATTGGTGGTGGTTGCACTCCGATAACGGCATTTGGGGGTCGGGAGCTTTAGAAGGTGGTGAGAGTCTCCCGATGAATGTCGTTCATGACCTGTCTGTACATTGTCCGATCCAGTAGCTGTCTGTCTTTTTTGTCTAGGATCTCGTCCGCGTAGTTGAGGAAATGCCTCCTCTCGTCCGCGTAGTTGAGGATGTGCCTGGGAGGTGGCTCAGGCTCAAGCAGGTGTCTGCATGGGTGAGGCCTGCGGTAACACCCTAGCAGAAACTGCTTACTGAGCAATTCGTTATGCTCTTTAACAGGCAGCATAAGTGCCTCATCGTGTAGGTGTGGTATCGGTGACATCATAACCGCGGTCCTTAATGCAGTTTTTTTGGCAGGTCTGAAGCTTCCTCTACTGGGAATCACTGGTTTCAGGCGACCAGGCAGGCGCAGCATAGCCGGTCGGCCTATTGCTTTAAAAGTCGACAGCAACATTTCCTTGTCTTTGCCCCAAGTGCTGCCGGCAAGTGACTTAAGAACCTTGTTGCGATTCTGTACTTTAGTTGCAATAGCAGTTGTATGTGCTGAGAAGGAGAGCAAGCTGTCAAAGGTAACTCCCAATATTTTGGGGTTGTGGGAATTTGTGTGTCATCGACTTTCACCTTGAGCTGTAGCTTGACCTCCTTTGTCCAGGTGGTGAAAAGGGTCGCCGTGGATTTAGTGGGGGAGAGTTGTAAATTCCTCACAGTGAAGAAGCGAGAAAGGCTGGCGAGGTAGTCGGTTACCTTGGAGCATAAGCCATCAATGTCATTGCCCGACGCCATTATCGTGCAGTCGTCGGCGTATGAGACCAGGGAGACTCTCTCTGGTGTCTGGGGAGTTTCGAAATATAGAAATTGAAAAGCAAGGGTGAAAGGACACCTCCCTGCGGTACTCCTTGCTTTATTTTCCTCTGTTCAGATATTTGGTCTCGAAATATCACCGACGAATGACGACCACTCAGATAGTTCGCGGTCCACCTCTTCAGCCCTGGCGGGAGTGTCGACTGTAAAATGTCATCTAGTAGCGTGGCGTGGACAGTGCTCTCGCAGCGGCGGTTTTGGTTGAGTCCGCGGTTTATCTGGGTGTTAATGACGGTGAGTGCCATGGTGGTGCTATCCACTCTTCGGAAACCATGCTGGTGTGAGGCTGGGGTCAGGTGTTTCGTAAAGAGTGGGAGTAGAAGGGCCTCAAGAGTCTTCACTACTGGTGAAAGGAGAGTTATCAGGCTATATGACTCCCCTTGGTTGGCGGGTTTCCCAGGTTTCACTAGTGGGACCACTCTCCTTAATTTCCACTTATTAGGAATGATGAGAGTGGCCATAGACAAATTGAAGACATTGGTGAGATATTCTACTCTCAATAGACCCAGATTTTTCAGCATCAGCATGCTTAGTCCGTCAGGGCCAATGGCTTTTGATGGTTTCATGTGTTTGAAACCCTGAACCTCATCGCTGGAGAAAGCAAGTGGCGCACTGTTGCATGTCAGTTTGTGCAGCCGTCCGGTAGCACTACGTTTGGATCTGTCGGCCGGAGGATGCAGAATAAATTGCCGGCTAAAATAGCTCGCGCATCTCTTGGGATCCGACGAAACACGACCGTTGAAGGTGATATCCACCTTGTCGTTGTGCTTCGTCGGGTTCGACAGGGACCTTACGGTGGACCACAGCTTGCTCATCCGAGGTGAAGTTGCAGGATTTCATTTGTTCCGCTTATGTCGGGTTACCAGTTGCCGTATCTCGGAATTGAGATCCTTTATCCGAGGATCCCTGGGATCGGCATGGCGTAGGCGATCACGCTCGTTTAGGTTTATCATATTTCCTTCCGGTGTGCTTGGAAATTCTATTCACTCATTGACCATTTTCGATATTACATGTCTCGTTTTGAAGTTCATCACCAAATCAACGAAATAGTAAAACTTTTTACTTCAATCTCCAACTTAGCTTTGCATCTTTTATTCGTATATATATTCGTACTTATACATACACATATTTTAATTTTCTGGAGAAAATTTCACACCTGTTTTCGTCGTTAAATCCCTTAAGCCAACGAAAGGATTGTCCACTAATGAGCCTTGACATTAATAAAACTTGAAGCTCTGTTCTTAGCATAAACCCGACACACTGAGCCAGAGAACGAAAATAGAGCGAGTGGAAAAATTGTTATGCACACAAAATTCACATTTTAAATCTAATCAGAGCAAATGCGCACTTCTTTTGCATTAAACTAATTGAATAATAAATACAAAGTTACATATTAAAACAAAATTTAAATATTTAAAAATGTATATACTTATATTACATACTTATAAATAACTGTATATACATATATACTTGCCGCTTTGCCTTTGTGAGTGTTTGGCCGAGCGCTTTCCCCTATTTGGGGAGAGCGTCTTGATGGACGGACTTACAATTCTATACCGCCTCCGAACGGCAGATGATTCTTAATCAAGAGATTTTTCATGACAGAAACACCCTCAAGAGTTTGCCATTGTCCGCCTTTTTCAATTGGTGTTTGGTACCCGGCGTTCAAACCTGTTCTTTTCCCAATGGTGCTTTGGCTACGATGGTCGAATGGCTTTCTCTGTGGCTCTCTTGAACTCACACATTTCTACTTAATATTTCTACCTGTAAAGCGTGATGGAAAGAATAATGAGATGGCGCCTATCGTGGTCCCGTTATTTTGCTTTCAGAGAATTTGACAACGAGTTACGTGATTTTAGCACCAGATTACCATTTCCGTAGCTTCATTTAGCATTTTTTTTTGTTATTTAGTCTCGGAGTTTTAGTTCTTTCTTCATGACATTTTTCTAGCAGGCTGTTCTAATTAAAAGTAATGTTTATAATTTTGTAAAATATACATCACTACATATTATAAAACAAAGTCGCTTTTTCTGTCCCTATGTCCCCTCATACGCTTAAATCTTTAAGGTTGCAAACACAGTGCACGCTGAGACGAAGACGAAGATGAAGACGAAGCTGAAGAGAAATTGCTTGCGTTGCGAGTAAGCGAATAGGTTGCACAGTGCAAGACGAATTGGTTGCGCTTTTGTTATGTTAGTCGCAATGGATTCCTCATCAGATGATGACCTGCTGATTGAGCAAAGCTTATATTTTAAATTAAAACGTATAAAAGTAAATAAAAAAGTACACCCTATACATTTGGGAAGAGAAGCATTTGGTGAATTTCATCATTTGTATGATGAGCTGCGCCATAATGAAAAGAAATTTGTGGAATATACCAGAATGACAATTAGCACATTTGATTATATTCTAATTAAAATTGAGCCACTTATTATTAAAAATTGGACTAATTTTAATAAAACGCCAATTATATGTGCTGAAAGGCTAATTGTGACGTTAAGGTAAAAAATAATTTAAAATATATTTAGTTTTATGCCTTTTATTGATTATTACTTCTCATTTAATTACTTGTTTATCGACTGTCTTAACTCAATTAACGTGCCAAAGCGTAGACAGAACAAACCACAAACCAAAAACCACGGTAACTAGCAAGCGATTCGTCTTCAAATTCAGTACAGCAGCGTTTGAAGCTGATTGCTTGCGTTTCGTCTTCATCTTCGTCTTCGTCACAGCGCGCACTATGCGTACGAGCGAGCGAATTCATACGATTTGTTCTGCACTGTTTTTCGTCTTGAGCTTCGTCTTCATCTTCGTCTTCGTCTCAGCGTGCACTGTGTTTGTAACCTAAAACTACGCAACGGATTTTGATGCGGTTTTTTTTTAAAGATAGATTGATTGAAGAGGAAGGTTTATATCTATATAATGTGAAGAAATATATAAAGGGGGCGTGGCAATCGGTCAAAATGTGGCAAAAAAACATAATTTTTTTGTTTTCACGGCCATAAATCATAAACAAATCAACCAATTAAAATGAAACTTTCTTGAAGTTTAACTTTGAAATATTTACTTTCGTTCTGCATCAAAAAAAAAATAATTGATTTATTTGTTATTTAACCAAAATTGTTTAAACAAAAGCAGCTCTTTTTCCAAAAAAGCTGTTTGTGTGTGTGTTCGCTGTCAACCGAATGAAGCAACAGGCGTTAAGCGATAATCTCACCACACCTCATTAATGTTGAATTACATCGTATGGTGACGTATGTATGTATGTATTTACGAATCGCTCGCATTATTTCATTTCGGACATATGTACATATGTATCTATGTATGTACTGAATTCCATGTAATTATATGTACATACATACAATTTTACAGCGAAATAAAACGCTATTTTCAGGTTCTATATTAGTAAATCGCACATAATTAAAATACAGTTTTTGAATAGTTTTTATTGATTCGTTTTTTTTGTCATTTACTTTTTACGACAACTAATAGCTTATTTTCGAAGCGATTTCAACAAATGGGTACAACATTAATCCTTATCCAATTAAATACCTTAAATACATTGTTGTTTTCATATAGATCTATGTATATGGCTCTTTACAGCATATAATTAAAAACAATATTTTTCAAGATATTACAACAGTAATTAGTAATTGAGATCTACCGGAAAAATTGCGTTAGCTGTTGCGTCATCCGGCATTGCCGCTACTCTTTTGGAAAGAGTCTTTTGGAAAGAGGCCGAACCACACACTCTACAATGAAGCACCCGCTTAAAATCGCCACCGATGATGATAACAGCGTCTGTAGTGTTTCTAGACAGAGCAATACAGGAAAATTGATGCGTGACTGCTCATTAATAGTCTGGGACGAAGCTACCATGACAAACAAGACGTCTGTGGAAGCACTGGATAGGACAATGCGCGATTTGCGCAACAAAAATGCACCTATGGGTGGATGTACAATTCTGTTCTCAGGAGATTTCCGTCAAATCCTACCAGTTGTGACTCGAGGAACACGTGCTGACGAAATAAATGCTTCGCTAAAAAGATCCCACCTTTAGTCGTATGTCAATAAATTAGAGCTTAAAACTAATATGAGGATTTCGTCATCTTCACGTGAGAACAGGCTATTTCCAGAGATGCTGCTAAAAGTTGGCAATGGAGAATTAACACAAAGTGAGGGGAGGATTAACCTAGAAAACCTTTGTGTTTTGATAGACAACATCCAAGAGTTAGTCAACAATGTCTATCCAGACATTGATAACATAAGTTATAAGACAATATCTTGGTTTAAAGAAAGAGCTATTCTGTCACCAACTAACGAACAAGTAGATAAAGTAAATAACTTGATTATTTCAAAGATTGATGCGCCGACGAAAATATATTACTCGGTCGATACTGTTCTCGATTTGGAAGAAGCTGTTCAATTTCCTACAGAATTTCTAAATTCTTTGAAACCGTCTGGACTCCCTCCTCACAAAATGGAGCTGAAAATAGGTTGTCCTGTTATTTTATTAAGAAGCCTAAGTCCACCTAAACTTTGCAATGGCACGCGTTTGATGGTAAAATCTCTGAAAACTTTCATAATAGAGTGCACAATACTCACAGGATGTGGTACCGGAGAAGATGTATTGATTCCCCGAATCCCTCTGATACCATCGGATCTACCATTCCAATTTAAACGCTTACAATTTCCGGTAAAGACATCTTTTGCAATGACCATTAATAAATCTCAGGGTCAAACCTTCAACGTTGCAGGCTTAGATTTGAGTGTTGACTGTTTTTCACATGGCCAACTGTATGTCGCTCTTTCAAGAGTAACCTCTAGAGAAAACATGTTTGTATTGTCTAATGACAAGAAGGCTATGATCGTTGTATATAAAGACATTCTGTAATATAGTAATTGTTGTAAAAATAAAATAAATACATACATATGTAAAAATGCAAAAAGTTAATATGCAAAAATGAAGGGTATGAATTTAGATATCCCAAAGATAGCGGGAAATCTTCATGCTATAAAGAAAGGAGAATTGTTTTACTCCAAATTTAACGCGTGCGGGCCACGGGCAATAATGAATAAGCCAAAACTACTGGATCGATTTTAATCATTTTTTCAGTGAGTGACATAGGGTATATATTTTATACCCGTGCGAAGCTGGGCGGGTTGCTAGTTTTTCAATAATTAGTTTATATTTCACTCAGTTTTATTTAGCTTTATTTTTTTTTAACATCTGTTGGCATTGCCCGCGATTGCAAGTGTTGTTGGTGTTCTTCTGCTTTCAGCAGTCAAATCTCTCTCGCGCTACTGCAGTATTGCTTAGCTTTGGATATAAAAACGCACTAAAATGCCCATTTAAAGAAAATAAAACACCAAATTTTTATTGAATCACTTTAAGAACTTTGTATGCGTGATTGTCTTTAGAATGTGCGTTTTTTTTTAATAAATGTGTTATGCTTATTTACAATTTAATTTATGCTTTTTTTTTTTGTTTATCGAGACTATTTTGTTAAGGGAACGACTTATTTGCTAAATTTAAGGTTATGTAACTAGATAAGGTACTCTTTTTGTAAAAATGTCATTATTGTTTCTTTAGTATTTTCTGGTATTTTGTGGTTTATTTTTACAATGAATACACCTCTTGATGCACTATGTCTCACTAAGGATTGATGACCGGAAAAAACGACTTCAGTAAATTCAAACGCCTTTCAAAATGTATAAAAAGGTTTTTAATCTTAAGAAGAGTTGAGAGAGGTAAATTTAATATTCTTGCATAACCTTAAAAGGAGCAAAAAATTAAATTCAATATCAAATTTTATAAGAACCAACTAATTTTCATTAGCACTAAAATCTTCTCAGAGTGGCCTCTTTTAACCTTCTTTGGTATAATAATACAGTTTTTTTAAATAAAAGTTTCGGTAGCTTTAAATTAAAAAAAAGAAACAAGCACGAAACTTTAAAATTTTCGCATTTTCGGTATAAAAAAGCACTAAATTTATTGCGAAGAGCAAATGGTTGGCATTACTGCACAACTTGGAAAAAGTTGACCTCACGTACTCTCTGATGGGCGCAATCTTCTTTCTATCATTCTTGCCTGTAAAGTACTAAATTACTGAGTTTTAATCCAACAATAGTGCACCCTTAGCTAGACATAGTTGCAGCTTAAGAAGTCGTCTCAATAACAGTGGAATTCCAATGTGAAAATTTACTGTGAAGAATTTGAATGTGTTGATCTAAATGCAAAACTTGCTAAAATGAAATAGGCTGTTTTCTCTGCTGCTGAGAGATAAAATAATACTTGATAGGGAATATTGCAGTATATGAATGTAAAGCAATAGCAACTTATCAAAAACATGATAAGGGAACTGCCCTGTCATTAATGAGCATTGCGAAACTACTTGAAAAACTTCAATTATTATCTCTTTTTTCATTATCTTTTAAAGTTTTTGTATATTATCTTTTAATTTCTTCTTTGATTTTATTATTTGTCATAAATAATTGAAATAGAAATCTCAATAATTAGTTTCCTGCTTCCCTAAAATGTAAGGTTTTCTATAATTCCAACGTAATTCGAGGAAAAACTGTAGGCCCTTCCATTTGCGGGAGAGCATCAAAATGCACACCACAATTTGGAGCAGAGGCTTTGCCAAACGCTTAACAGGGGTAACATTAGGTTGGGGAAATCCATTATTTTCTCTCTATATGGCTGTAGTGATCGATATCTCGTATATAAAATCACATAAATAAACGAAGTTGACCGGCTTGTTGGTATGTAGTTGTAGCATCGTCCAGGAGCTAAAGATCGATCATAAAACAGTTTTAAGCCATTTGCACTAAATGTTAGGAAAAAATAACGGGTTTCTTTTTCTCCGATTTAATATACATATAAAGGGTGATTAAATTTCAAGGGCCGATGTTGAATGTAAATCACACCTAAACGTCAAGTTTTTTCTGTATTTCATTTGACATTTTTCAATTTCAGATTAACTCAATTTGAACCATGGAAAGATACACAATCAAGCAACGCGTTAAAGTTTTTCGGGCTTATTATGAAAACGGGCGTTCAAATCAAAATGCATATCGCGCACTTCATCTTCAGTGATGAGGCACATTTTCACCTCAGTGGATTCGTCAATAAGCAGAATTGCCGCATTTGGGCGAATCATAATCCAAGAGTGATTGCTGAAAAACCAATGCACCCACAAAGAGTGACTGTTTGGTGCGGTTTATGGGCCGGCGGCAACATTGGGCCGTATTTTTTCCAAAATGAGTCCGGTCAGGCAGTTACTGTGAATAGTGTGCGCTATCGTGAGATGATAACGAACTTTTTATGGCCCGAATTGAAAGATATGGATGTGGACGATATGTGGTTTCAACATGACGGTGCCACTTGTCACACAGCTAACGAAACAATGGCTCTTTTGCGCGAAAAATTTGATGGCTGCCAAGATCATGTGATTTGACACCGTTGGACTTCTTTCTTTGGGGTATTTGAAAGAAACGATGTACGTCGATAAGCCAGCAATAATTCAAGAGCTAAAGGATGAGATAGTTCGGCACATTAGCGGCATAGAACCTCAATTATGCCTCGGCGTCATCGAAAATTCGGACCATCGGATGGAGGTGTGCCGCCGAGGCTGCGGCGGCTATTTGTCCAATATTTTGTTCCATACGTAATTGAACCATACCTATATTACCATAATAAAGAGAAATGACAATAATGTCGTAAAAAAATTGTATTTTATTTAAAATCAACACCGTCCCTTGAAACTTAATTACCCTTTATAACATTATGTTGAGGTATTTCGCCAAAGCCAAAGCTCTTTAAAGCAACTGCGATCAGAAAGTAAATTTAAATTTTAAATTTCAAATGTGCTGGCTGTCGGTAAACCAGCTTTTTCTGTATTATCTCGTTTGTTGTGAAAACAGAAATTTTTTGTTTTTTATGAATAACCAGATAATTTTTTTTTATCAAACAACTTTATTTATGCGAATACTATTTGAGCCGCTCAATGCACACATCGATTAACTCCATAAAACGAAAAGTTGAGAATCGCGATGATGTAATGTATATTGTTTTTAAAAATTGCTCTGATAATATGAACTCAAATATATATGTCGAATGCATAATTGCAGATATAGCTTTCATCTAACGGTAAATAAAATTAATAAGAAAGAATAGCCAACAAACAAACGTCAGTAATGTTACAGTTTTTATGTGACTGACGGCGTTAATTGATTTGGCAACTGAAAAAAGTAATAACGTTAAATTTAGTCTTTTCATTTGTAAGTTTTTATTCCAGAAAAAGTTAGTTATTATGCATTTTTATTACAGCTTTTCCATAAAAATAAATGTTGGAAGTTTGGATATAAAATAATTTTCGTAAATAATTTATAGCAGCTTTATGTTAGCGGCATTATTCTTTGGGAGGATTCAGCAATATTATAAATAATGTCTTCTTCATCAGCTGTATGCGAGAATTTGTCATTTCGATTTGTTGACAAGTTCTTATAGTAATCGTGTTTAACAGGAGGAATGCATTTTAACTGGTCCATCATGTCTCTCCATTTTTCCTTTGTCACAGTTCTACCTTTAGGATATAATAAAGGCTGATCTATATTTTTCAATCTTTGCGGTCAACCCACTAAAGATTTTCTTATATTAATGGCTTGAAATTCTGTATCTTCATTATAGTCACATTTGAATTGTATGAGATAGGGTTCGGACTTTTCTAACTTTATCCAGCGTATTTTAAGCCAATTTACTGGGAGCCCGTGACGGTTAAAAATAAATAAATAATTGTCGCGTACACTTCTGTTAGATGCTTGGCCGAGCTCCTCCTCCTATTTGTGGTGTGCGTGTTGATGTTGTTCCACAAATGGAGGGACCTACAGTTTCAAGCCGACTCTGAACGGCAAATATTTTTATGAGGAGCTTTTTCATGGCAGAAATACACTCGGAGGTTTGCCATTGCCTGCCAAGGGGCGACCGCTATTAGGAAAATGTTTTTACTAATTTAGCTTTCACCGAGATTCGAACCAACGATCTCTCTGTCAATTCCGAATAGTAATCACGCACCAACCCATTCGGCTACGGCGACCGCCGGTTACTTTTCTGTTAATGATAGACTGTTCTAAAAATCTTGGTGAGTCATTTGGACTAGATGAAACGACGCTTTCTTTTTGCAACTTTTGATTATATGGTACAAATCATCTGGTGAAAAAATGTTATGATTTTGTACATTTCGTATTCATTTAACAAGATTGCGACTTCTTTTTCTCCCAATCAATGTGTTTGTTGGGTTTGTGCTATTGCAAACCGATGAATCCGCGGAAAACGATAAACGTCTTCTTAGCCCAGAATTTCTGTTGATAAATCGTATTGAAGAATCAATACTGCTTTCCTCACTCACAATATTAGTCTCACTCATCTTGATTATAACGATAGAGTATTTATTTCTTCAAAAAAAATCTGGCAGTAATGTTGAAAAGACTAAGAAGTATACAGCAACATTCAGCAAGCGAGATCACTGCTATGCTAACAACCGCTTGCATTGTGCTTCTTTTTATCTGTTTACCGATGCAATTTTGTTATGAATATTATTGAGAGGGAGAGAGCATCTTCGGCTGTTTAAAAAAAATAAGCGTCGATGCACGACCAGAACAGAGACGGCGTTACTGAAACGATTTATATTAGAGTAGGGAGTTAATCGAAATGGCTTCTGAAATAAATTACTTATTATTCAGTTGCCAAAAAAATTTGCCATCATATTTATTATTCAGGAAAGTTATTATAAATATAAAAAGTTATGACTATACCAAGGGCTTTGACACTTAAAATTAAGATTTTTCAAAAAGTGGAGTTAAGCGATGTGTGCATTGAGCGGCTTTAAAAACATTGAGATTTTGTAAATTGTAATTTTTGACTCCTTCGACTCAAAAGGTTGCCGACACTTGGTTTAGTGGCACTACCTTGAATGAATGCGCAGGCTGTTTAGGTAGTAGCCTGGTTAAAACTTGTTAAAAATCAAAGCCGAAAAGAAGGAACATACTTTTGTTCATCCCCTGCTTTTGACGAGCCGAGCTTTTGAAGCCGGCGTATGAAGAATTCTCGTCGAAGGATCTTTTGAAACGCTGCTTAGGCAAAAATACGCAAAATAATAATGAAGCAGTTAACCATTGCGTATGAGATTTGGCTCCAAAATATATTGACAGCTGCATGCGCTTTGAATGACGGATTTCATCCTATTTTGAAAGTTATGGACACTATGGGAGTCACAATCGGTCCGGATGCTGCTAGCTACGCTACGAAATACAAAGCCGCTCGGGCATCAAAGGCGGATAAAGACGCAGCTAAGGCTTCTAAAGCGGCCAGGTCAAGTCGTACAGCAGCAAAACTCGCTGAAAATGATGCCTACGAAAAAACTGAAGGATTATTATACGCACCAGGCATAGACGAGTAATGTAAGTAAGAAATTCTATTTAACCGATTGATCTGAAATTTTCATCAGTTATTCCCCACACATCAGGAGTTCTGGCAGGTGCTACTAACTTTCCATACTACAGTCTGAGTTCTACCCGAAAAACATACCTTTTTTTCAAAAGTCCGCCATTTTGCTATTTTTCAAAAAAAAAAAATCCATTGCAGCATCTGCCAGAATGACAAGCCTACATAATAAGAATCAGTTCAACTTTTTCTTTCGTTGATGTGTCCGGCAAGAGGAGACCTTTACCGATTTTCTCAGCTCGAATCCATCTTCTTCTGCAGTTCTTCATGATGTCGAATAGTTCTTCGAGCTCTGAGACTCCGGTCTTTATTTCCGTGGATGTATTCCTTCTCCTCAATATAACTGCTTTCATCTTCCTAAGCACTCTCAAACATTTCTCTACGGCTTCCTCTTCTTCATCGCATTTTGAGAATAAGCTCTTGTCGCGGAGATGCAATTTTTTCCCTTTCTGTGCTTGCGTATTTTCAGTTACAGGGGTTTGTGATGCGGCATTGGGCGCATTTGCAGTATTTTTAGTCTCTTTCCACGTTACTCTTACGTCTAATTCTTGAGGCGTCATTTTAGCTCCTTCATTGACCGTCCTTGATTTTTCTATAGCTGGCAATGATCCAATCGTAAGCGCCGTATTCGCTTTTTGTGGTGGCGAGCGAAGCAATCGAGGTTTCCTTACGCAAGGGCTCTGCTTTAGATCTCCATCATTAATGGCCTTCTGCTGTTTGTCTTCTTTTTGTCATTTTTCCATTCTTTTTTATTTAACCAGCGCATTGTGTGCAGGGGGTTGGGCCTAAATAATCAAGAGCGGGTGTACCCTCGGAGGCAATGCACCTACCCCAGTTCTCTGAGGCCTGACCTTTGCTTTACCGATCCCGGAAAGCACGGACGGACCGGCGCTCGCTCGGAGCAACGAAAGCTACTACTCTTTCGCCCAATGAAGGTTTCTTGACCAGGGTACAAGGCGGCTGGTTGCTGATGTACACCGGAGCTAACACATCGGCAGAGCGAACTCACATTACCCCTTTGCGGTCGCAGGTGGAAAGCCATAACGACCTATCCAGGGAGCCCCAGTGCGCCCGGTCATGCTTTTTATATACAGTCGCACCTAACACGGTGAACAGACACTGACCAACACACCGCCCAATATGGGAACAGACATGTGCGGGATTTAGTCTCCTAACTTTCTAACTCTTACAAAGTCGCTAAAACGACGGACATCTTGACTAGGGTCCGCGGGGTCATCGTACCTGTCATCTCCTTGAGGGAGATGCCCTTGCGGGAATACTACAGCTGGATTTTCACCCGAAAAACATACCTTTTTTCAAAAGACCGCCATTTTGCTATTTTTCAAAAAAAAATTTCACCTTAACTTGTTCGTTTCACATGTCCTGAAGAGCCAAAATCCTGTTGACAAGCCACCAAAGTTTTTTTTTAAGACGCTTACTTTGGTGCCACAATGCTACAAATAAATATGTCAAAAAAAATATTGTTTTTGTATACTATTTGATGTCAATAATAACATATTATAAAATCAAAACGATCGCATTTTGTTTTCTTAAAAACAAAATTCCTAAAAGTATCTATAAAAAATGAGTATTCATTCGGGCAGTGTGATTTTATGTTAAGAACTCCATAAATATTTTCCATAACCAGCGTTTGTGATTGACTTAGCACCGTGTGACTTCTGATTATTCGCTATGCTCGAGCGGCTATTCCGATGATCCCATAATTGTGGAAATAAATACAATGTTTTAAGACAACTACCACTTAGTGGCATTGGAAAGCAAGTGAAAATGTTAACCCGCTTGTCACACAGTAACAAAAAAGTTTGCTTTAATTATGCAGCTTTTTTATAACATTTTGAATTTCGTATCATCTATACATACGTAGAAACTCACAAATATTCAACTAAAAAAACAAAAACACAACAAAGTGTTTTTCTGCGTTTACTCGTTAACAAATTTAATGAATCTTCTAAACATTTGATTGCGATTGTTGTGAAATTCGAGTGTAAAGCTTTCTGCGCACTCAAATAAGTATTCAAGAGCAGCTCTTCTACTCTCTCACACACGTATGTACATATATAGCACCTACACTAGTTATAAATAGACATTCGCCACAAACAGCGTCACAGCGTACTAATACTCCCAGCAGTTGAGCGCACGAAAACGGTCGAGTCTCTGAACGGCATAAACGGTGCAAAAGATATTACATAATAAAATAAACAATAAAATATTCGTCAAACTAAGTGACAGTGCATAAAAACAAAGTGATGCCTTCAACTGTAGAACAAACAGAAAAATCGCAAACCGCACCAGAAGCAAAAAATGGGGCGACAGTACAAAATTTCGAAAACCCCAAGTGGCTAACGGCGGAACTTTTTGAAAAATTGCTTAAAGACACCGTTGCAAATTACAAAAGTATCAAAAGTTTCGAAGCCAAGCCAGCGCTAGCAGCTGGCGAAAACTATGCCACAATAATGCTGCGTGTTAATATAGATATTGAATTAGTAGGTCAGTTAAAGTTAATATATGAGAAAAATTACGGTGTGAAACACATTTTTGTGCAATCAAATTCAAAATGTGAATCGTAATAAGAACTCTATTATATAATAAGTGGCGACGCGTATTAGCAGATCATAATTGAGTAATTTGTGGTTTGCGTCTTCATATACAGTGGTCACACAATTTATTCGTACACTCACAGTTTATAAACAGATACAGCTGATACTTAGCACGATTTATACAAAAAAGAACAAACTTTGGATATATTCGTAAAAAATAACATTTTTATTCAATATTTAAGGAACAAAAACTTCCGCATTCATTTCTGGAGTTAGAGAAATTAAGGCATCAACAAAATAAGGCACAATTTCATGCAAAAATATTATTCGTACATGGCCATATAAAGAATATTTTATTAAAAAAAATAATAGAAAAAACGAGTATTCAGGACTTTTTTAAGCCGCCTTTAGCTTTAGTAACTGCTTCCAAACGTCGGTGCACCAATACTTGGTTTCATTAGCTGAAATTTTCTCCCACTCAACACTTAAAGCCCTTTAATGACGCCTTTGATGTTATTTTGTGCTTTCTGGTTTTTCTCCTTTCTAAGAGTTCCCATCACATGCTCCGGTGATTGAGGTGGAGTTTTGAGCTGCTTATAGTGGTAAATACGCCATTCTTGCACGAGGTAAGATGGGTCATTGTCTTGTTGAAATAAGAACCCTTTAGCATCCAGTGCAAGTTTAACGACACTATCACGCAAATTATTCTTCAAAATATTTCAATACAAATGTTTTTTTCATTTTATCATCATTAAAGACAATTTTTCCTACTCCAGATGCAACTATGCACCCCCAAACCATTAATTTCCTCCTCCATGCTTAACGGTAAGAATACGGTTTTTTTCATTCTGTTCTGTATTTTCTTTTCGTCAAACTTTTTGAGGGCCATCTGATCCGGAAACAATAAATTTCGACGCATTACTGATCTCTTCTTTTGATTAATATATGACATATAGGGCTTGCGGCGTGCCACTCTGCTACGATAACCAGCGTTAAGCAGGCAATTACGAACAGTTTGTGGGCTTACTTTTTTATGCAAAGACTCTTGAATATTTCTTCATAGTATCGTGGATGTTATTTTGGGATTTTGCGCGACTGATGCTACTTTGTTGCGGTCCTCACGTGGAGTCAATATTTTTCGCCTTCCGACTTGGAGGTGATTAACTTCCAATTTACCAGTATTAAAGTAATTAGCAATAACGCTTTGCACCGTAGAATGCGATTTGCCAATTTTTTTTGCCGATTTCGTGCAGAGACAGGTTTTCCAAGTACAATTTAATTACAATTTTACGCATTTTTAATGGTAAATCCGGACTTCGTCCCATTTTGTCACTTTCAATCGAGATATTACGCGCAACTGAAACTGAATCGGCGGTAAAAACTAAGGAAAACCAATCTTATTTCGTTTTTCGTAATATTATATAATATTAGTAAAAACACAAACGATTTTACTGTTACTTTTGCAGCAACAATATCATGAGCACGAATAAATGTTTTGCAGCATTTTCCTGCTTTCCTTGGTACCCTTCAGTGAGAGTTGAAATAATGGGAGTTTTGTTTGCGGCAATTCATCATGAATGTAACATTCTTACAGTGTCCCAAAAGAAATATATTGTCACAGCAAATATTTTGCGCAAAACCAAAGTTCTTTACGTACTACGCAGGGTATGTGAATAAATTGTGTGACCACTGTATTTCCCCTCATAAAGAGGCATCAAGCTTTAAGCTACGCTTATTTATAGGATAAACTTTTTTTTAATAAACAGCACTTCGTTCTCTCTTATGGCCTCTGGTGACGGTCAAGCATTGTTTGACAAGAACTTTATATGTGTGCGTGTCGGGTGCTTGACGCTAATATCTAAAATTTTTGATTTTTACCGACAACAAGTATTTGTGACACGACGCCACCCGACTGCACTAACACATACAAAGTGCAATCAAGCATGCTGTATCGTCACCAGAGGCCATTAGTTGCTCGTTTTTGCATTCAAAGCTTACAAGTCTACCTCGGTTTGTTTATCGTAAAAGCAGACTCAAAAAAAGCCTGTTGTTCTGAACAAAGCGACTAGTTGTTGTTTGTACGAGCACCATCATCATAATGATGAACCCCTCACACGTGTGCTTATTTTTTTACCGCTACTAATTGCTAACTTATTCTCTTAATAATTTTGCTTTACTCATTACGAGTTGTCTCCATTCCAATTAAAATAATTAAATGAACTCGTTCGAGTGTGTGTCTGTATGTATGTATGTAGATATATTATGAAATATGTATGTATATTTGGCCGCAGTAGAAGAGAATTTTGTGCATGACTACCTTACGGTTAATTCCGGGTTCGAAGTCCAATGTGGCTGTGAAACATCAAATGGCAGAAGTTTTTTTTTTTTTTTAAATAGCGCTTACCCCTTCGCCGGCAACAACAACATCAAGATGAATAGTTCGAACTGGACGAAGATTGAAGGAAACAACTAACGCCCCTTTAATAGCTGTGTTTTTCTGATACGCATTTGTATCTGCGCTTAAAATTTGTCTGAAGCGATGAGCGCACGCAATGTCAACAGAGGAGAAATACTCGGACGTGAAAACAATTAAGATTTTGTGTATCAATACACTTGTTTCTATTAATTAAAAACTGTTTTTACAGTTTGCGTTTTTAGTGCGTAGTTTACTTCAATAAATATTCGTTTGAATTTGTTGATCAGTGATGCCAAATGTTTTTACGGGCTATAGACAATTGTCGATGCGCGTTTTTTGCTGTAAGCGCTTAAGGGGTTAGGCCACTCTAGGATTTTCAAAATATCGAAATTTTTTTTTTTTGCTTAAAAGATGTTTTAAACTCTTTAGAATATAAAACAAAAAGTCCTATGCGTAAAAAAAATGTTTATCTCTAATATTTCGCACTTTTGCGCGAGCGCCTCTGACGTCTCTGACACGACTATTCAAATTTAAACCGTGTTTATCTCAAAACGTGATTTTTCAAAACTGCACGCAGCATAACGCAAACAATTTTTAATATTTTCACTTGTAATTGTACAAGGATCTTTAGAACATTATTCCGCACTGAAATACGTACGGATTTTTTTATTAATTAATTAGAAAAATTTTTATAAACAATTAACGGTTCCATTTTAGATGAAAAATTCTACTTTTGACTTCAAACATCTGCAAAATACATAAATTTCAATATTTCTAAAATCCCGTACGTATTTCTACAGCTATACTCACGTCGATTGAGAAGAATTTTTTTAATTTGGTTTAGGTTGACATTTACGTCATTTGTACTGCGTGCCGTGAAGTGCCTTTTTCGCAGGGCGCTTTCAGAGATTCACTCCAAAGGCGCCATTTTGTAATATTTTTCAATAAAAATATTTGTAACTAGCATCACCCAGTGGGCTTCGCACCACCATACATAAAATGTTTTTTTTATATCGCAAGAAATTTTTCATATTAAGTTTTCTTTATAGAACTCGTAAAATGTTTAAACAGTTGAATTAGTTGATTTTTTTTCATTCAACATACTTTCTAAAGATGTCACAATAGCCTTTTCTGTACTTTTTTAAAATTTGATTGTGGTGGTCACCTATATACAGGTAAGGTGAAAGAGTCGATAAAAACTTGTAATTAAACTTTGATTCTATAATTTCCATTTCAATTTTTTACGCTAAATAAATTATGCTAAAATAAATAAAGTTAAAAATGTTTTTCCAGTTCCTTGAATGCTCCAGTTTTTATTATATTTTCGCCCAAAATTAATATTAACATAATACACTTACAACCACAACAGTACAACAGAAACGCTCATAAGCGGCTGTGTATTTGTTATTGTTTTTCCCATACAGGCATTTCGTATGAGAGGAAACCATTACTCACATAAAATATCATAACTCAGGAACGGCTGCACCGATTTCAACCAAACTTCACATAAACCTCCTCCTTAAAGATAGAAAAGAACCCTACAATTTTTGTGTCAATCGGTTCGGCGGTTTTTGAGCTATAAGATTACCAAGGAAATGTAATATATAACGACAACTTGAAATAACCCAGGACCAGCAGTGTGGTTAGGAATTTAAGCTGATATAAGGCTATCGATTTGATCCGGAGTTATTTTATGTACCAGCCAAATTAGTATATGTGCGTGCGGCAATCCCCTTTTCTGCCATTCGATGGAGTACATATGGCAACGCACCTCCCCAAATACATATAATTTCACAATTAAATCCATAATTGCTTTACATTTTTGCCGAAATGGATACTCATGTGGTTCAAACACATCCTAGGGTTATCCAGGTCCACGTTTTGGTCTATATCTCGAGACCCTAGTTACGGAGGGGCATTAAAAATACTCTATACTATAGAATCATCAGCAGCTTCCATTTGCTACCCATATTGTACAAACAAATCCTAGGGTTACCCGGGTCCACGTTTTGGATTATATCTCGAGACCCTAGTCACAGAACGGTATGAAAAATACTCTATACTATAGAAATCATCAACAGCTTCCATTTGCTACCCATATTGTACGAACGTATCCTTAAGTTATCGGGGTCCACATTTTGGCCGATATCTCGAGACCCTAGTCACGGAGCGGCATCAAAAATACTCTATACTATAGAATCATCAGCAGCTTCCATTTGCTACCCATATTGTACAAACACATCCTATGGTTACCCGGGTCCACGTTTTGGTCTATATCTCGAGACCCTAGTCACGGAACGGTATGAAAAATACTCTATACTATAGAAATCATCAACAGCTCCCATTTGCTACCCATATTGTACGAACACATCCTTAAGTTATCGGGGTCCACATTTTGGGCGATATCTCGAGACCCTAGTCACGGAGCGGCATCAAAAATACTCTATACTATAGAATCATCAACAGCTTCCATTTGCTACCCATATTGTACAAACACATCCTATGGTTACCCGGGTCCACGTTTTGGTCTATATCTCGAGACCCTAGTCACGGAACGGTATGAAAAATACTCTATACTATAGAAATCATCAACAGCTCCCATTTGCTACCCATATTGTACGAACACATCCTTAAGTTATCGGGGTCCACATTTTGGGCGATATCTCGAGACCCTAGTCACGGAGCGGCATCAAAAATACTCTATACTATAGAATCATCAACAGCTTCCGTTTGCTACCCATATTGTACAAACACATCCTAGGGTTACCCGGGTTCACGTTTTGGCCTATTTCTCGAGACCCTGGTATCCGATTCTTAAAATTTTAAAACACAAACCATCTACTGAATAGTCCAAACAAAGTCTAAAAATTTGGTTTGGATAGGTGAGCCCGTTCTTGAGTTATAAGATTACCAAGGAAATGTAACTTCTTTTTATATATATAGATTACACTTAAATACATGCTTAATAATACATTTTGAATGTTAAGTTAATCGTGACAGCTGCTTTGCTTGCTCGTGTTTCGGCTCGTCTTCGATTTTTACCTATTCAAAAAGATGAATCAAAGAATCTGTATCAAATTTTGTGTGCAAAACGAAATTAAGTGCGCGGATGCATTCCGAATGTTGACTCAGTGCGGTGTCATACGGAGAGCTACTTTGGACCAAAGCAACGTTTATCGGTGGTAGAAAATGTGCTCAGAAGGCCGAGAAGATGTGAACGACACGAAAAGCGTCCCGGACGCCCGAGCACTTCAACAACAGACGAAAAGATTGATGAGGTGAAGAAAATGGCATTAGCCAACCGTCGAATCACTGTTAGAGAAGTTGCTGAGGACCTAGACATATCGATTGGCTCGTGCCATTCGATTTTTTTCAATGATTTGGGCATGAGACGGGTCGCCGCAAAATTCGTACCAAAACTGCTCAATTTCGACCAAAAGCAGCATCGCATGAACATTGCTAATGAGATGTTGGACTCTGATTAATGATTAATTATTAAAAAATATATTTAAGAAGCTCGCGTTAAAATTTGAGACTACTCGGTTTAGCAGTTTTCTAGTAATGTTGGTCACCGATTTGGAAAACATCATTTTGAGAAAAACGCGTTTAAAGTTTCACAAGCATTTTACTTTACTCTGAAACGCCTTTTAAAATTTGCGTGTATCATCAAAAATATTCACCGGAACGATATTGAATTTTCTGTGCGTATTCTTAAATCTATGTACATTAAGAAAAAATAAATAAAAAAAATCGAGTTTTTGAAAATTCTAACTGTACATATATAACCCCTTAAAACAACACACGTGGTCTATTATAATCCTACGTTGACCGCCATGTTAGTAGTCGCCCAGAAGCGAAAGATCATCCATAAACCAGTTTTAAACCATTTGCGCGAATATTTTACTCAATGGATTTCTTTTTCCCCAAGCTAGGTGCGCAACTAAGTTCTCGCTGTTTTTTGATGAAAATACAGGTTTATTCTGAAAAAAAAAAATGATTACACGTGAATCATTGAAAGTATTGCCCATCGCTGGCTACTACTTTTTCCCATCTTTCTGGTAGATCTCGTATACCGTCGCGGTAAAACTCTTCATCTTTTGAGGCTATCCACGGATCAAGACATTTTTTAATGTCTTTATATGAAAGGAACTGCTGGTCAGCTAGGCCATGTGCCATCGATCGGAACAGGTGATAATCGGACGGTGCAATATCTGAGAAATATGGCAGGTGGGGTGGGATTTCCTATTTCAGTGTTTCCAAGTAGGTTTTAACGAGTTTGGCAACGTGAGGCCGAGTGTTGTCATGCTGTAGAATCACTTGTTCATTGCTCTCCGCGTATTGCGGCCGCTTCTTGCGCAGTGCTCGGCTCAATCGCATCAATTGAAGTCGATACCAATCCCCAGTGATGGGTTCGCTTGGTTTTAACAGTTCATAATAAACAACACCAACTTGGTTTCACCAAATATGTACATAGCATAACCTTCGCAGCGTGAATATTCGGCCAAGGCGATGACGTAGCAGCATGACCGGGCAGTCCCCATGACTTTCTTTCCTTTGGATTGCTGTAATGAATACATTTTTCATCCCCGTCACGCTGCGATGAAGAAAACCCTTCCTTTTTTGCCGCTGGAGTACTTGTTCACAGGCGAAAAAACGATGTTCAACATCCCTTGGTTTTAACTCATAAGGAACCCAAAGTCCCCTGTTTCTGAATCATTCCCAAAGCATGCAAACGCTTGGAAATGGATTGGCGGGTAACTCCTAATACTGAAGCAAGCTCTTCTTGCGTTTGACATGGCTCCTCATTGAGCAATGCCTCCAGCCTCTAATTCAGCGTCTGCGAAGGTTTTTGGCCTTATTTCACGCGGACGGTCGCCTTTGAAGCGACGGAACCAATCTGGGCACGTTTTTTCACTTAACGCATCATCTCCTTAAACTTTTTGTAGCTCTCGATACGCTTCAGTCGCCGTTTTTTTCGAATGAAAGAGGAAAATCGACACTTCCCTAAGGCTTTCGATAAGGTATGTCACGATGGCCTTCTCAACAAAATAAGAGAGCTATTACCAATTCAATATTATAACATTTTAAAATCCTATCTATCCGATCGTTTCTTTCGAATTAAATACGACGACACGTATTCTGACCTGAAAGAAATTAAAGCTGGTGTCCCACAGGGTAGCGTTCTGGCCTACCAATCAGAACTGCGTCAAAGCAACGTTTGCAGACGACACCGCTATCTTGCCAGTTGGAAATACACAAATTGAGTCAACTGCAAATCTTCAAAAACTTTTAAACAGAAAGTATGAGTGGACAGTTACTTGGCGTATAAAACTGAATGAAACCAAATCCGTTCATATTGATTTTACGTACAATAAAATAAGATATCTTCCACTATATATAAATGGAGTGCAAGTCCCGTAACATAACACGGCTAAATACCTGGGTATGACTCTTGCAACTAAACTGAGATGGAGTTCTCACGCAAAGAAGAAAAGAGAAGAACTCAATATTAAATTCAGAATTCAATATTAAATTCAGAAACAAGTATTGGCTTATGGGTAAAAGATCTGCTTTATCCATGTACAATAAAGTACTTCTCTACAAGCAAATACTAAAACCAATTTGGACGTATGGGATACAACTATGGGGTTGCTCAAGCTCCAGCAACATACTTCAAATCCAAAGGTTCCAGAATAAAATTTTGCGATGCGCTACTAACGCGCCCTAGTATGTACGCATCAGCGATCTCGAACGCGATCTCGGCATAGAACCAGTTGTCGTCGTAATTAAAAAAAATGCCCTATCTCATATAAATAGGCTATCTCATATTAATAGGCTATCTCATCATGTCAACAGCGAAGCCTCAGCCCTCACTGACCAACATAAATGGTTTGTAAGGCTGAAACGCAAAAAGCCGCACCACCTCGTGCAGTAATCAACTCCTTTGCAAGTTTTGTGCAAAGCACCATCATATTAATTGTATTATACAAAAACCGAAGAAAATTGTTCGTTAGTTTATTTTTGTTAACAATAAAAATGAATACAAAAAAAAAAAAAACCTTCCCGCAAATTACGAGTATTCGGCACAAAATCAGACATTTTCACAAAACCAAAAGTAGATGATACAAAAACAAAATCACTAATGTGTCGAAGCAGTTTGCTTAACATATCGCACCCTAAATACAAAAGGGTCACAACTCAAAATTTTCCACACTCGAGCTTGACTTGTTTACAGTAGCACAGAAAACAAACTATGTGACATATCACGCTGAAATTTGCCATGTAAGCTTATAACAGTCCTACCAAAAACAAAAAATTTATTTTTGCCATATGTCATCCGCGGACCGTTTTATTGATAACGTCTCGTTCATATTTGAGCAGAAGGAACATTTTGAGTTGTGACCCCTTTGTATTTAGGGTGGGATATGTCTAAGCTTGGTTTATGACGTTTAGATTATGTTAGAATTGACTAGCCCACACTGCTGGCAGCATCTATTGACAAATAGCGGGAACTTAGTTGCGCACCAAAATAATCCTACGTTGACCGACATTTTATTAGTCGTCCAGAAGCGAAAGATCAACCATAAAGCAGTTTTAAACCATTTGCGTAAACATTTTTCGCAAAAATAATGGATTTCTTTTTCCCCAAGCTAATATCTATAAACACATACATTTAATATGAATCCCGTTATCTTCTACCGTAGATGGCACGCCCAAATCGCTCTCGTACATGCTGAAGTTACCCCAAGAAGTCGAAGTATTCAAGGATATAATGCGTAAACATAATATTTTCGAAGTCGAATATAGGATGTACCATGAAGTTGTGCCCGAGTTTGAGCAACTGTACCGACTGTCCGGCATCGAGTTGAATCTTTCGCCAAAATGCCACAATATCGAGACTCCTTCAGAGTTTGGCGTAATTTTGTTGCAAGACCTGCGCCCATTCGGCTACAAAAATGCCAACCGTTTAGAAGGGCTTGATTTGGAGCATACGAAGGCGGTGCTTGAGCGTTTGGCGCAATGGCATGCAGCCTCTGCAGTGCGTGTCGAAACCAAAGGGCTATACCCGGAGCTATTTATGAAAGGCATGTACATAGAATCGTCGATCGATTCTTTGGAGAGTTTTATGGTTTCAATTAAATCACTCGTTTTGGAGTCTGTAAAGGCAATAGATGGAAGTGGAGCTTACATCGGCAGCGTGGTAAGCGAGCAATTGGTTTCTTACGCATTAATTGGATATTTATTTATACTGACATTTTTTTATGTGTAGGCAAATACTTTTGATAAGATGACGGGCGAATTATTACGCACATCACGTTACGATCCAAGTGAGTTCAACGTTTTGAACCATGGCGACTGTTGGTGCAACAATGTCATGTTTAAATATGACAGTGAGGGTAAGATCGACGACACACTACTCGTCGACTATCAGGTTATCAACTATGGCTCACCAGCGAGGGACTTGCATTACTTCTTAACCTCATCTACGCGCCTCGATTTGAAAGTGAACCGATTCGATTATTTTATCAAATTCTATCATGATAACTTAGTAAAGAACTTGAAGCTTTTAAAGTACCCTAAAAAGCTGCCGACGTTGAAAGAAATTCATATCGCAATGATAAAATACGGCTTGTGGGGTTAGTTACTGGGGTTTAGAAAAAAATCTAAATAACACTAATTCTTCTGAATTTTTTTTTTATTTTGATTACTTTTATTAGGTTTTTCACCGGCTTTGGGTGTTATGGCAGCGGCCTTATTGGAGTCTAATAGCGATGCAACTATCGATAGTTTTTTTGGGGATTCGGATGCTGGAGTTCGGTTTAAAAATGCCTTGTACACGAATCCCAGGTATCGCAAACACATGGAAATTCTAGTGCCTTTTATGAACAATCGTGGCGTCTTCGAATTGTGATTTAAGAAATCCGAGTTGTTACTGATTTTTGTTGTTAAATTTTTAATGCTATGTGTACAAAAGTATTATAAACCAATTAATTCATAAATAGAATAAATGCAAATACCTGTAAATGAGCACACAAATAATCTGTAAAGGTTCGTTTTTCCTTGGTACTTCAAGTGCAACAACTGCTGCTGCAGAAATAAACACTGTTCACTGAAAGGCTAACGTGAGTGTAAGGACTGCGCTAAAAGGGGTTTCAAAATTCCGAAGTGGTAACTGCGATGTGGAGGATGTCCCGCGCGCTGGTCGTCCTGAACTCTTTAACTCCGACGCCTTGTTCGAACTCATGGAAGCTGACCCAAATTTGATAGCCGACAGTTCACAGGCACCTGGTTCAGTTGGGAAAGGTTTCAGCAGAGAGTGAATGTGTGTTCTCAGCTGCTGCAACGGCTTGAAAATGAAAGTTTTTTGAACCGTATCTTTACTGGTGATGAAAAATGGGTATTTTACAATAATTCTGTTCGCAAACGCCAATGGTTAGTTAAAGATTCAACACCAGAACCGACCCCTAGAGATGGCCTTCACACCAAGAAGATTCTCCTGTTTATTTGGTGGGATATGGTCGGTATGGTTTATTATGAACTTCTGCACCCAAACCAGATGATAACTGCTGATTATTATTCCCACCAGCTATCAAACCTGAATGAGGCACTTAAAAAAAATTGACCATCTTTAGTGAATAGACGCAAAGTTTTGTTTCACCACGACAACGCAAGACCTCTTACCGCAAGGCAAACATTAGGCAAGCTGAAGGAGCTCGGATCAGAGGTAATGCCGCACCCCCCATACTCTCCGGATATTCCACCTTGTGATAAACTCCTTTTTCGTGGACTTCAATCCCATATGAGTAACAAGAACTACTCCTCAAAAGAAGCTATAAAAAGGGATATCGAAGCGTATTTTGGCTTCAAGGACAAACAATTTTTTGAGCAGAGAATTAAGAATTTGTCTAAACGTTGGGAAGACATTGTAAATAATGAAGGAAAATATATTATTGATTAATAAATACTTTAAACATTTTTTTTATTAATTTTAAAACAACCTTTAAAAGACGCACGAACTTATGGACTGACCTGATACAACAAGCAGCAGAAAATAGTTGTGTGAGTCTACTGTAATCGAACACGTAGGTTGGGTGTGCGTATCTATTAATTTGGCCAACACCTTTTAGTTTATTTTTATTTACTATATACTATACTCAGGCAACTGATAAGAGGCTTTTACTTACGCGTGGCCACGAATTATCTTATCACCGTCTTCATAAAAATTTATTTTGCTTGCAGCTAAACTGGCTGAAAATCTAAAAAAACGGCGACAGTTTTTAGTCATTTAATCAGACAAGCTTCATTGCAGGTAACTTTGAGGAAGCTTAAATGTGTTAGTGTGTAATACACGATTATTATGTAACGACGATATTAACAGGTTCGTGTTGGTTTAAACTGGGCAGGAAGGCCAAAGTACCAATGAACCTATCTCACAGAAATTAGTGTATGCGCAAAGTTTTTTATACCGATATCTTTCTTGATAGTAACGGTACATTTTGGTTTGGTATGCCAAAGTCGACATTTGCAGTCCAACTTAACTATTCGCTTGCAACATTCTTCTTTAGTCATTATTCTTAGTACTGTTATTACAAATTTGTGTTGCGAGATTTGGTTGTCATGTGTGCAATCAGAGATCAGTATTGATTTGGCAAGCATAGAGAGCAAGTTATCAAAAAAATTTTGTGTTAATTATTATTGGTGTCATAAAGAAGAATGTAAATGAAATAAAGGGTGCATAAGCTTCAAGGCCCGGTGTTGATTTTGAATAAAATAAAATTTTTTTAGGAAATTATTGTCATTTCTCTTTATTATGATAATATTGGTATGACTTAATTACGTATAGAACAAAATATCGGCCAAATGACCGCCGCTGTCTTGGCGGCACACCACCATCCTATGGTCCAAATTTTCGATGACGCTGAGGCGTGATTGAGATTATATGTCGTTAATGTGCCGAATTATCTCATCCTTTAGCTCTTGAATTGTTGCTGGCCTATCGACGTACACCTTTTCTTTCAAATAACCACAAAGAAAGAAGTCCATCGGTGTCAAATCACATGATCTTGGCGGCCATTATTGACGGAGATTATGCGGCCATCAAATTTTTCGCGCAAAAGAGCCATTGTTTCGTTAGCTGTGTGACAAGTGGCACCGTCCTGTTGAAACCACATATCGCCCACATGCATATCTTCCAATTCGGGCCACAAAAAGTTCGTTATCATCTCACGATAGCGAACACTATTCACAGTAACTGCCTGACCGGCCTCATTTTGGAAAAAATACGGCCCAATGATGCCCTCGGCCCATAAACCGCACCAAACAGTCATTTTTTGTGGGTGCATTGGTTTTTCGGCAATCACTCTTGGATTATCATTCGCCCAAATGCCACAATTCTGCTTATTGACGAATCCACTGAGGTTAAAATGTGCCTCATCACTGAAGATGAAGTGCGCGATATACAATTTGATTTGAACACCCGTTTTAATAATAAGCCTGAATAACTTTAACGCGTTGCTCGGTTGTGCGTCTGTCCGTGGTTGAAATTGAGTTAGTCTGAAATTGAAGAATGCCAAATGAAATGCAGAAAAAAGCTTGACGTTTAGGTGTTGTTCACATTCAACATTGGCTCTTGAAGTTTAACCACCCTTTATTTATTTTTGCGTGAAGCTTTGTTCAGCCTTCAAGTCCTAGTACAGAACTGCATTGACGTCCAGAAAGATATTTTTTGATAAATCACCGCACGCAAAACTATTTGACATACTAAGGAAAAAATAAAAAGTGAAAAAAATAAGCTGCATTTCCAACTTGTATAGGGGTCAAACTGCGAACGTAAGACTAAAAAATGATGTGACGAGTGATATTGCAATCAAGAAGGGAATTCGCCAAGGATGTATTTTATCACCAATGCTCTTCAATATACATATACTCGGAATATATCTTTGAAGAAGCTTTGGCATCAGTCAACAGAGGAATAAAAGTCAAGGCCGAACTAATCAGTAACCTAAGATCTGCCGATGGCTGACAAAAGTAATGACATGCAACATCTCGTACAAGGTATGTTAGGTGTAACGCATTACTAAAATGATGATATCAAAAATGTAGACGAAGTTAGTAGATGTAGGTCCCTCTCAGAGCGAGGGTATGGGATCAGCTCTAGCCTCAAAATATAATTTTTTGAAGTAACAATAAAAAATTAGGCAATCCAGGGCTAGGTTAGGTTAGGTTAGCCTGGTTGGCAATAAGCCACGCATAGACCTTTTGGTCCCTAGCGATACCAGATGGAGACCGACCTCTATGAATACCTAAAGTAGACATCATGTAGGATGTCAGCGCTTTTGGCGAATCTAAGTAGGGCTGGGAGCTCCGCTTTTGAGACGTCTTCCAGACTCTCAAACAGTGGGGCTCCCAGGCATCTTAGTCGCGTTTTTGATAATTCCGGACAAACGCACAGAAGGTGTTCTAAAGTCTCCTCAACATCCTCTCTGCATTTTCTGCATTTGTCCGTGTTAGCAATCCCTATCTTGTACGCATGTGCAGCCAATAGATTGTGACCTGTTAGCATACCTATGATAGTTCTGCATTCCTTTCGCGAGAGCGTAAGTACGAATTGAGTAAGTCTTTTGTCGTTCGTTCCCCACATAACTTTTGCTGTTTTGCATGTGGTCAGGTTAGTCCACCTAGCTTTCACTTGCCTTTTCATGTTGTCGTCCATTTCATTGTATATTGTGTTTAGCGGTCTCGGTATGTCGTTCTCTTGTTCAAATGGTAGTCTCACAGCACTTTTTGCTATCTCATCTACTATTTCGTTCCCTATAATGCCTTTGTGACCAGGTACCCAGTAGATATGCAGCCTACTGTTTCCGGCTAGCCTTTCTATGACCTCCCTGCTCCGTCGAACCAGGGCTAAGTGCCGTTAAATTCCAAATCGACCCTCACATTAGTTAAATGATTATGAAACAGTGTACAAAACTTCAGGTGCTTGTGCGTGGCAAAGCACTCAAACGTCGTGAGATCAATCTGAACACATAATTCAGTGTTTTTATTACTTGCTTATTCAATACACTGAATCCCATAAAATTGCCAGATTATTTCTATTATTTTGATATTCATTTATTGTAAAAATAAAGCCTGAGTTTAGCCGCCATTAGATCGGAAATTTTGTAGTTTAAACAGTAAAAGCACAAATTTTCTGCGCTACAGTTAAAAGTCGCGAAAGAAGTTGGAAAGGTAAACGAGAAACCACAAAAAAAATTTTCATTTATTTTACCTTTTCCTCTCCATTCATTACTTCGCACCGGCGCTGCAATTGCAGCTGAAGTGTTGGCCGACGCGTGAAGCCGTTCAAAAGACACTGCCGCATAGCAAAAAGTGACGGAGTGTGCAGCACACACTCACAAGCTTATAATCAACTTTTAGAAGGCTGCGCGGTTGGCCGAATTCGAAAGTTTACCTCTTTCACGACTTACATACTTACATACAAATGCATAACAGGCACACACGCACAAAAGTTGCAAAGGAGTTGGTTTAAATGGTTTACATTATTTCTAGTATTTCAGCTGTTCTACCCGTATGCAAAACGGACGAATGTTATTGAGAGCTTTAGTGATGATTCTATCACTGAGTATATTCAAGTATGTACAGGGCCAGTCACCTGAAGTGTAACTGGCATCAGCTGTCTGTTAGTTGGCTAAATGACAGTCCAGAATATTGTTTACAAGCGCGCGGAAGCAGTAAAAGATTTCAAACGTAATAATGTGATTGCATTATATTTGACTCGAAAATCACAACCAGCGATTGTTCGTTAGCTCGAGCACCTTAAGGCGGGAAACCGGTTTAGAGCGATAAAAAAAAATCGTCTTTTTTTATTGCATAAATCGTTAGTATAACTACTCAAAAATATGTGGTAAAACTTTTAAAGCGAAATTCGCATTATTCCTGATTCTATGAGCACTTAAGTGACTGCCCGTCGGTTCCGCACCGTAGCGCGCGTTAGTTAGAACGACGTTTTTCTCGAAACTACTTTTTTTCAACTGGTGGGCGTTCTAGCTTAAAAAGTTATCGACGAATCTTTCTAAAATTGTTCGGGATTTTTTCTTTATTCAATCCTAATCTATATACAGCTAATTCTGGGACTATATTATTATTTAAAATATGTTTTTTGACGTGATTACGTCTTATAATTCGATTTAGCCGGCTGGACGCACGAAGAAATGTGTCGTTATCTTGCTCAATCGCCGTTACCTTGAATGAACTGCAAGCGAAAGCGCGGAATGAACGACAAAGAGCACAATCGGCCCCCGCATTCAGCAGCGTTCGACATCTGGCTCTCTCCTACTTGAGTGAGCATATATATGTATGTATATGCGCATTTGTATATAAATTCACATAGGATTAAAAAATATTTTTGCACTATGGAAAATGATTTTTCGACAGTAAAGTAGTGCCAACAAACAAGAATTTATTATGGTTGTGAAATTTATAACCATTTTTAACTGGATATGTGCTTTTGAAAGGTTGCAAATGACTTAGTCGACTTTCAAAATTAACAGAATGCTTTATAAATGACTTATTCCAAGGAAACATTTTTATTAGTAATTAACATTTTATTCAAACTCATTTCATTGTAACAAAGTAAATTAATTGTTAATACATATTTAGGGAAGTAAAGAGTTTGTGAATAATAGTTGTGTACAATGGAGGCAAATCAATATTTTTGTATATTTTAGGTCTTCCTATTTTAGGTGAGAGGTCTAATATTTTGAATTCGGAATTGTCATCTAAGGAAGTTTTATAAAACATCTTATATGGAGAATTTTTTAGAAATCTGATCCATTGAATTTTTAGCCAAGACACAGCTTCTCCATTGGTGTTTTTCTTTCTATTATTCGTTGAATCTTTTAATTGTTTTGTCGAAATGAAATTTTTCTGAGCCATTTGTACCATCAAAAATGGATTTTTTTACATACTTCTATTAAATTATAATAACGCTCAGGTATGTATAAATAATTCGATTTTTTAATTTTAGTTTCTATCATACCAAAATCGCGATCATTTGGCAAAAAAAAATGGCCGGATACCATAAATTTATGATCAAAAATTTCAACATTGATATCAGATGACTGTACAATTTTTAACCAAACTAAAGCTATATTGATGTTACGATTTTGTCCTGTGCAGGCATCACTGTAAGCTATGACGTGCTTTTGAGTGGTAATGTCCTGAATGTGCTTTAAGATGCAGGACGCAACTTCCTGTGATACTCTTGAAGCGATTGTTTCATCCCATACATACATTTTAGCATTTTCATTGTGGAAATTATGAAACCCCAAATTGTATTGTATAAATACATGTTGCGCTTATAATAAGCTACCGAAACAGAAAGTTTTGGATACGTAAGTGCTTTCTGTAGATCAAATGTGAAACCGTAATATTCACTCGGGTTATCTTTTGCTTTTTGTATGTCATCTGTTAAACTTTTTCTGGCCTGTTCGGCACTGATAAGATGTGAATCACGAATTTCCATAAGATGCAACTTCTCGTCTTCGTTACTGGATGCTTCTATTTTTAGTTTTAGTGAATCACACTTTTGGCAAGTGTCTTTACGAGGAGTATGTAAATTTAAGTTGAACTCCGTATTGAAAATTTTCCTGTAAGTCCACTCCTTCACACGTGATATATTATTTTCATCACATTTTTTCACATACAGCTCATACATTTTTTGGATATCTAAGTCAGCACTTAAATACTTTCGACCTGAAGTGTGATGTGATCTCGTGTAATGGCTCTCACATGCTGGAAAACTCAGAATATGTTCTCGTACCACTTTAATTTTATCTTCATCTATTTTTCTAGATGAACCAAGCATTTTGGCACGTAAATCCATTCCAGGTGATTTGGCATTTAAGGCACCGTTTAATCTTGCGTAAGATATTTTAAAAGTATCCAAAAAAAAAGTTCTACAAATGGAAACTTCTGAATTCCGCAAATTTATATGATACTTATAACTACATTTTCTCATATATCCTTCTTCATTTCTGGGTCGTCTTTGCTTTATTGATAGTTTTCGAACCAAACCGTGCAGAAACAAATTCTGTTTTTCCAAACTTGCTAATTTTCAAAAAAAATCAAAATTTGCTTTCCTATCTTCATATCCAATTGCATTTATACATTGTTTGGAACAACGGCAATCTTTATGTTCGAAAAGTTTACCACTCACAAGCTTAGACTTTTTTGTTTCATATTCCTCTCCACTATTTCTCTTCATTTTTCTTATATTTTGTGCATAATTAAGTTGATTTCGGCTCCTCTTTCTTGATTTCATGTTGATTTCTTCCATTTGTAGGGGTTCCGAATTCACTTTCACAGTATCAGTTGATTCATCTGAAGGCGATATTGCTCTTATTCGTTTCCATTTCTTGGGAGCATTACTTAAACTTCTTCGCAGTACAATGTCTACAATTAACTATAAATAGTACGTTTTTACATTTAAATGATTACTTGATCATACCTGAATCGTTATCTGAAGGCATTACAAAATTATTATTTATTTTCCAAAATTTCTCAACGAACTGACTTAGTCGACTATCAAAATGAACAGTTTCCGTATTTTGTTTAACAACCAAAAAATACACTCAATTTTACGAGTTAATTTTCATGGCATACTGCTAATCTCTTCAGATTATGTTAGTTCATTAGGATTAGATAGCAAGTAGCTGATAAACTCGATTTTTAGAAATTTTGACTTAGTCGACTTTCAAAATCAAGGGCTCAAATGTTTCGTCATTTTTCACGTTTGAGTAAATAATCAATTGCATTACGATTCCATTTACCTCCTTCTCTATATCCATACAAAATATCTATCAAACAAATAAAATCAAAATTTTCTTTTGAAAAATGCAACCATTCCATCAATATTTTCTTATAACGTTTTCACGTTAAACTATCGTCAGTAAACCGACTTACAGACAACCTCTTTTTTAAGCAAAACAGATGAAAAAATATGGTATAAAAAAGAATTCTTTGTGTTATTGCGCCTCAAAAGCATGCAATTCTCAATATTTTTTTAACACAATTAGGTTCATATTCTTAGGAAATATGTTGTTAATAAAACAAAATTGCTGTTGATTTCAGAGAAAAATTGCAACTTCAGGAATTCCCACCAGCAAGTCACTCGGATGGCGATCGTCCATAGACAGCACGCTCTAGCGCCACTATCTCCCACGCAGATAGCTTCAAAAAAATTTAAAAGCGTACCTAAAAATATTGATAAAATATCCTCTAAACTTAAACGATTTCTGATTATTCCTTCTTTATTCAAAAAATTCTCGAAAAACACCAAAATTTTGGCCTCCTAAACCGGTTTCCCCCCTTAAAGTAAATAAAGTTTTTGTTTATCGCACCATTACTCGTTACAACGATTCTGGCAGCATCGCGAAACGTCATGGAGATGGTCATCAAAAGATTGCAACGTCACGTGAAATGGTTCAAAAAGTGAAGAAACGACTTGAGCGAAATCCCCGATGACGTGTCTATCAAATGGCGAAATAACTGAAAATATCTGACCGTGGCATCCGCCACATACTGAAAAATTATCTCAAAGTCAAGCCTTACAAAAGGCGCATGACTTCACACCAAAGCAGCAACAAGTCAGACTAGAGAAAGCAAAAGAGTTGCTGCGTTTGGCCGAAAGCGGTCAATTTCTGAACATTCTGTGTTCTGACGAGAAAATTTTTCAAATTGAGCAATTCGTAAACTCGCCATCAGGAGGCAGCACCCGCACAGGTAATGGTTTGGGCCGCTGTTACCGCAGATGGGTGCTTTCCAATCGTTTTAATCGAGCCTGGCGTCAAGTTAAATGCGAAATATTATCGGAAAAGTATTCTGGAGGTTGCTTTGAAGTCGTGGGCAGACAAATATTTCGGTGGCAGACCATGGACGTTTTAACAGGACTTCGCACCGCCTCACAAAGCTCGAGTGAACCAAGAATGGCTAAAACACAACGTTCCGAACTTCATAACATCCACATAATGGCTCTCAAATTCACCAGACGCGAGTCTGATGGATTATTCTCTTTGAGCCATTTTGCAGAGCAAAGTCCGAATTAAAAGATTCACCAGCCTCGAGGCGCTGAATAAAGCCACTGTCCGCATGTGGGCCAAAATACCTGCAAGTCACATTCGGGCAGCTTGCGATTCATTGATGGACCGTTTCAAGGCCATAGTTAAGGCAAAAGGTGGTCATATCGAGCAAAAGTAATTTGGTTGTTAATTTTATATTATTTGCACAGATTTTTTACTTTGAATTGAATAAAAGTACAATAATTTTCCAAACTAAATTTGTGCCGTTTTTATTTGGTTACACTTTGAGTGCCGGACCCTGTAAGTATGTGCAGGCGTGCATAAGTTGAGTGCACAGCCGGTGCAAGAAGTGAAAGCTGCCTAGTCTACATAAGCTTAATTTTTTTCTATCAATGAAAGGCAAAACAACTGCTCTGGCAGATGATCCAGTCATTGCATGGGCCACTGCGAGTTACTTCGAATTAATACCTAGCATCAACCGCATTACGGCCGCCTTAGCCGAATGGGTTGGTGCGTGACTACCATTCGGAATTCACAGAGAGAACGGCGGTTCGAATCTCGTTGAAAGAACAAAGTTAAGGAAAACATTTTTCTAATAGCGGTCGCCCCTCGGCAGGCAATGGCAAACCTCCGAGTGTATTTTTGCCATGAAAAAGCGCCAATTATATATATTAGGCCGAGTCGATTTGTGGGGAGGCAAAAAAATCGCCCACTGCTCTGTGAAAATCATATTCCAGGGATCAAAATAAGAAACTTTGCCGAAGGAATCATACCTCTAAAACGAATTCTGATGTCCCCCAATTTGGGTCGAACTTTTTAGTTTATTTTCTCATGTAAAGGCCAAAAATGGTGATATTTTGAAATGATTGTATGGGGAAGCCCCCAGGGGAGTTCCAGGGGGTGTGCCGCTGGCATGGGTGGATCGGCCGTCCAAAGTTAGGAGGGGTCGGTCATACATTTGGACTCGATTGGAGCACTCTAAATGGGTCAAAGAGGGATTTTTCGTTCGACCCAAATTGGGGGACATCAGAATTCGTTTTAGAGGTATGGATCCTTCGGCAAAGTTTCTTATTTTGATCCCTAGAATACGATTTTCACAGAGCAATGAGCGATTTTTAAATCGACCCGCCCTAATATATATATAATCGAATGTAAGCGATTATACAATTTAAAAGTAATACAATTTTTTGTCTTTCTTTACATTTTTTTTAATTGATATTTTGAACTGTACAGCGCACGCTCGATAACGTGAACGCTCTAAAGCGTGAACACCAATAAACGTGAACAGACATTTTTGCGCATAGACTACTCTAAAACGTGAACAAACCCAAAAAGCTCAACAACATGAACCATAAACGTTACAATTATTTGAATGTAGTTTACATTGATCTCAAGTAATTCTGAAATTGGGGAATCCCCTAATTATAAACTAGGCATTTTATTCGTAATTGCATGTAAGGAGTAAAATATTTCAATCGCGGTTTTGGTTTTGCAAAGAGTGCTTCGTCTTATGTTTTCTGGTGAAAATGAGTTCTAAAAAACCCGTTTGGTTGACATTAAAACAAAAGGCTAAAATTCTCTTTTTAAAAAAAGGCTCTTCTGTGACGATTTTAGCAAAGCAATATAATGTTGCTAAATCAACAATTTGTAACATTAAAGCGAAAAGGCAAGTGAGAAATCGTACGCGTCAAGTTGGGAGAAGAGAGCCCCAGGGGTAAAGCCCGAGAAGCAGTGAATCACATTTTTATGCTGTTCAAACGTCACTGGATCCGACAAGCTTGAGCTTTTGGTAATTGGGAAGGCGAAGAATTTACGCTAATTTAAAAACTTTCAGTGTCCGACTATAAGAGCTCGAAATCCGCCTGGATGACGTCGGCTATTTTCAAGCAATGGCTTCATGAATCATTTGTTCCACAGATGAATATTCCTTTTAAGTTTTGTCCGATTTTTAAGGTTACATCGTTTTTAAAGGAGAAAGCCTTACCAATTAAAGCTCTCCTTCTAATCGACAACGCTCCTTCTCACCCGAATGAACCTGAATTGACAACGGAGAATGGGCAAATTTCGGTATTGTTTATGCCACCAAACGTTACTCCCCTCATTCAACCGGTGGATCAGAATGCAATAAAAATCACTAAGTTACATTACAGAAACAGCCTTCCAGGTTCAATAGCAGCGACAAAGTCTGATTTGCTCGAGTCGTTGAAGAAAATTAACTTAAAAACAGCTATACATCTTTTGGATGCGGCTTGGTTTCGTGTTGGTGAAGCAACATTAGCTAAGTGCTGGAACAGTATTTTAAATTTTGCGGTAAACAATGATGATCCCGAAGATAATGTTCCATTGGCAGGTTAAAAGAAAAATGGGAAGCTGAACTTCGCACCTTGATGAGCAACATCGTCGATCTCCTTAGTAGTTTAAATCGTAAGGTTCGTTCGTGTTCGTAGATATGCTCAAAGATATGTATGTGGGTATTGAAAAACTTTTTGACGTGATAACGTCTTATAATTCGATTTAACATGCTGCACGCACGAAAAAATGTGTCGTTACCTTGCTCACTAGTGTTACCTTGCTCATTAGTGTTACCTTGCTCATTAGTGTTACCTTGCTCATTAGTGTTACCTTGCTCATTAGTGTTACCTTGCTCATATGTAGTTACCTTGCTCATTGCCGTTACCTTGCTCATTTGTCGTTACCTTGCTCATTGCATTGAATGAACTGCAAGCGAAAGCACGGAACGAACGACAAAGCAAACAAAGCAAACGAACGGCAACGTTCGACATCTTGCTCTCTCCTACTTAAGTGAGCGTATATATGTATGTATATGCGCATATGTACATATATAAATTCACGTATTTGTATTTGCATATGCCTTCTTATTGATTATTATTAATTTGATTCACTTGAAGAATTTAAAATAAAACCAAGTTTGTTAATAATACCTGTTGTTTTAATGTTATTATTATTAATTTTTTTATTATATATGAAGGAAAAAATGTATGGTAATATTTACCATATACCTTATAAGATATGTTGTCTATACTAATATTATAAAGAGCAAAACTTTGTTTGTTTGTAATGAAGAGGCTCAAAACTACTGGACCGATTTTAAAAATTCTTTCACCATTCGAAAGCTACATCCTCCACGAGTAACATGGATTATATTTTATTTTGGAAATAGGGCTCGAGATATAGGTCAAAACGTGGACCCGGGTAACCTTCGGATGTGTATGCACAATATGGGTATCAAATGGAAGCTGTTGGTGAATGCTTTAGTCCAGAGTATTTTTCATGCCGCTCCGTGACTAGGGTCTCGAGATAGAGACCAAAACGTGGACCCTAGAATGTGTTTGTACAATATGGATATCAAATGAAAGCTGTTGATAAGTGCTTTAATACGGGGTAATTTTCATACCTATTGATGACTAGGGTCGCGAAATATATGCCAAAACGTGGACCCGCCGTGTCTTTGAACCGAATTAAACCAAACTTACACACATTGTTAAGTAGGTATTGAAGATGATTTCCGTATAGTTTGAATACCTATTGGTAGATAGGGTCTCGAGATATAGGTCAAAACGTGGACCCGGGTAACCTTTGGACGTGTATGTACAATATGGGTATCAAATGAAAGCTGTTGGTGAATGCTTTAGTACAGAGTATTTTTCATGCCGCTCCGTGACTGGGGTCTCGAGATATAGGTCAAAACGTGGACCCGGGTAACCTTTGGTTGTGTATGTACAATATGGGTATCAAATGAAAGCTGTTGATAAGTGCTTTAATACGGGGTAATTTGTTATGTTATGTTATGTTATGTAATGTAATGTTATGTTATGTTATGTTGTGTTGTGTTGTGTTATGTTATGTTATGTTATGTTATGTTATGTTATGTTATGTTATATTATGTTATGTTATGTTATGTTATGTTATGTTATGTTAAAGTATATTATGTTATGTTAATGTTAACTCATTCTCTATATCCATACAAAATATCTATCAAACAAATAAAATTAAAATTTTCTTTTGAAAAATGCAACCATTCAATCAGTATTTTCTTATGACGTTATCACGTTAAACTATCGTCAGTAAACCGACTTTACAGACAACCTCTTTTTTTTATTAAACATTTCAGACTGAACTCACGTTACCAGCCATTCATGAATGGAACGAAGATATCGAGGAGGGCAATGCAGAGGACGATCATCAACAAGAGGACGAATCCGATGATGACAGCGTATCAAAGCAACTGGAGAAAATTAAGCCGACTGAAGCGGTTGAAATTTTCAACAAGGCGTTAATATGGGCTGGTCATGAAGACGTCGATCAAAATGATATGAGTGTGCTAAGACGGTTAAGGTAGTAAGCTGTGCTTGAAGTTTTAGAAAAACAGAAGATACAAAAAAAGATGACTGATTTTTTTTTAAATAAAAGCATCGTATGACTTAATTTTCAATTAATATGTAACGAAAACAAGAATAAAATGTGAATTCAAATGTGAAAATACATACATATTTACTTAGTCTTTTTGGCATTCCAAAACGTGAACACTTTTGTTAACTTGAACTGCCTTGCTTTGAATTAGTTCACATTATCGAGCGTGCGCTGTATTTGTAAATAATTCGCGGTCTCTAGCAGCTTCCAAGAGGGGACCCACACATTGTGTATCGGTCCGCTGCCTTATGTTCCTCAACCAAGAAAACTGCTTACGCCCGATACCTCTTCTTCCTTCAATGTTGCCCTGCAATATGAGTTGCAACAGTTCATATTTCGGGTTTCGTAGAATATGCCCCAAATATAAAGTTTTTCGCCGTTTGATGCGCTTGATTAGTTGTCTGTCGCCGTGAACTCTTCGCAGCACTTCTTCGTTAGAAACGTGGTCAGTCGATAGTATCTTGAGCAATCATCGCTTCTACGCTATGGGAATGACTTGGACTTAACTACGGCCAAGAACTGACACTTTAACAATTGGGGGATCTGTGGTATGGTAAATTTTTAATGCCGTTGCAATAACAAATAACGCCTAGTATTTATATAAAATAATTTACCGTTAATTTAGGTTTTAAATACCACTATTTGTTACGCAAACATGAAAAGGTTGTGGAGAGGCATAACAAAGGGATCTTTTTCCGAATAATTTCCGATTGTAAGTCTTTGTGATTCATAAATTCAAAGAAAAGCTCATACCAGAACTTTGCCCCTATTTCGAAAATAAAAAAACTACTTTAGCCATTATTGCACTGGATTACTTTAAACTTGAAAGCATTCGCTGCACATTTCGAAGTAACAACAAATGGCTTCAATGTTTATGACTAAAGTAGCAACAATGGAGGTACAAAGCTAGAGCAACGGGATTGTATATGGATGGGAGCAGTTCGCCGTATTAACGGGAAATTCTTGTGATGGGGCATGCAATTCAGCACCGCAAGGACAAAGGACAATGCACCGAATACAAATGTATGTATAAACTTTTGTCACTTGTGTGTATGTATAAGTATATGTATATATGCATGTATGTATACTTATAATTGTGTCCCTGCTGCTCTTTTTCCTTATTTATCTATATATATATATACACACATCTATATGTATATATATATATAAGTGCACGAGTCCGAACGTGCTTCTATGTGCTCCACATCCACTGAATTCATTGCTATCTGTAATCGTAGGTTTCATTGCATGCGTATCGCCCTGTGCTCCCTAAGCATGCCAATGAGTGAGTGCAGGAATGGATGATTTCGTGCTTGGCCATCCGTGGGTGTGTATGTGTATTAATGTATGTGCCGTAAGGATGCGCGGCCATGTACGACTACTGCCACGCTCGAGTGATTTGACAAAGGATCAAGATGTTAATTTGTATGAAAACGGTACTGACATCGCAAAAATATCCATTGCAGCAACAAAGAGCATTAAAATTAAGAGTACAATAAAACTCTTTTTCACAAAAAAAAAAAACATAATCGACTTTAATAATAAAGAGAAAAATGTGTAGCACTTAAACGAAAAGAAATGAAAACAATGAATTTTTATGTTTTGCTGGTTTTTTTTTTAGACAACAAATATTCTGCTCTGTTATTGCCGCCATGGCCGAATGGCTTTGTGCGTGACTACCAGTAGGTAGTAGCCGAGCTCGAAACTTGCCGCGCTCACGAAACACCAAAATTTTAGGATATTTTTCTTCTCGGCAGGCAATGGTAAACTTATATGTGTATTTCTGCCTTGAAAAGGCTCCTCATAAGGAACAACTTTCCATTCGGAGGCGGCACAAAAGCTGTAGGTCCCTCTGTTTCGAAACGCACACCACTAATAGGCGCAGAAGCTTCGCTATACAACCAACACAGAGTTAAGGACAAAAGGAAAACAAACAATTTCTGCCGACTTAATAGCCCTCCACGTTCAGAGCAGCCTGAAAAATTGAGGTTGTAAGCCCCATGAGTGACATACAAAAGGAATGCATGAAAGTTGATAAAAATAGGCCCGGCAACAATAAAACTGACAAACAGCCAAAGTTCATGGCGATGTGTAGTGAGCGGAAATGGCAAAGAGGAGAGATCTGCTCATTCCTATAAAAATTTATTAGATGCACAGCGATTGCTGCCATCAAAAGAACAAAGCCGCATCCGAGCTGTACCGGTCACAGGTGCAGAAGCTCGATTAACTTCGATAAGCCGGCAGATATACAAAGAGATTATTTAACAAGCAAAAACGCAATTGACATCTGGGGCTGGTTGGGTTAAGGGTGGCCGTAAATTAGAGCATAAAAAGGGGAAACAAAGCTGTGTGACGGACCAATTGGCATCAGTGCTGGCGTCAGTGCTGGCATCTGCGAGCTACTCGTAGCTGTATTGTTGAGCTCCGCACAAAGCGTATTGCTACCAACCTTAAACGTTCAAATTTTTACATATTTAATCATGCATAGCAAATTCAAAGGCTGTGTGACCTGTAGTTATAGAAAAATGTCGCAGCTTAAAGCTACTCGTATGCCTTTTTCATATTGCGCCCTTTCATATTCACCTCATAGTCAATTTAAATTTTCTTTAAAGTCTTTTCATCCATTCGTTCATTCATCTACGGAAACAAAGTGCCATAATTTCCTGCACGATTACAAGCCGCAGATGAGTGTTTTCCGTTTTACCTTCCGACGCCGTGAGCAATTTTGAGCTGCAGCATAACTTTGTCGCTACACGAGTTAGAACTTGTAAGGTGACGAAGAGAAGCGATTATCAGCACAATAGCTGAGTCGGCTGCCGAAGGGCTAAACAAATGTATAGCAAAATAAGTTCTTTCTCTTGGTTATTATGCAGGCATCAGCAACTTGTAGCACCAACCAGTTGTGGTAGGTGGCGAATTCGTATGGTGATGCTACGCCAAACACGGCGATGAACTTCCTGCCATCTGCGGAGTAGCTGCTGTGCTAGCCTGCCACTAACACGATAACAGTCGGTGCACAACTACCGCGTGACAACCGCCAGGCCTACCAACTGAGGATGGCTACCTGGTGATACCATCTGCCTTAAATTTAGTTACCAACAATCGAGTTGCTCGAACTTGGCCACGAGTACGCTAAACTGGCCACCAGTACACTATCAATTCCTCTGCATTCAAATACAAATACGTTGAACTCCACATCATCTGCGTAGGATGAGGCCCACATTGTTTCGCACTTGAAGTGTACGCAAGCGAAAAAGATGCGGCTTATTCTAAAATTTGGGCGAGTGCTCTTGTTGCTCTTTCTGTGTATTGATGCGCCAGCGTAATCATTTTTCTTATCTGGCATGCACAAATGAATAAATTAAATAAATTCTGCTTTCGCTGGAAGGTGTTTGAAATGATGTTTACATGCAAGCTCGACGCCTGAGCATTTGTCGGTAGTCACTAAATAATGGCACGCCATTAAGATTCGCGTTAAGCAATTCATGCCGCTGGGCAAAACAAACAGAAATACCTTAAAAATACAAACAAAATGTGTACGAGTATGCAAGGATGTATTTAAATAAAAATGTAGAGCAAATTGTGGAAATTTATAAATAACATGAAATAAGTGGGCGGTGAAAAATGGCCATAAAGAGGTTTGGCAATCAAGTGATGTTCCCTTCTTGAGACTTGCCACTGGCACTGTTCCTTTGGAAATAAGAAAAACTGTTGAAGGAAACTCTTGAAAGTCGAATAGAATGGCGTGTCTATGTAGGCGTACATGATTGAAGCAGGTGGATGTCCCATGTCATATTGCCTGCAAAAGCATCGATTTATAGAAGGAACTTTTCAGGAAAGATGATAGAAAACGATTTCCCTAATAGCGGTCGCCTCTTGGTAGGCAATGGCAAACTTCAGAGGGGATTTCTATCATGTAAAAGCCTCTTATAAAAAACTCTTTACCCTTTGGAGTCAGCTTAAAGCTATAGGCACCTCCATTTGTGGGAGAACATCAAGACGCCCACAACAAATACTGGGTGGGCCATATAGCGTTTGCTTTTTGAACCACCTATTTTTTTGAGAATGGTAACACAAATGATATGTCAAATGTGTTCATAATTTACTTAAAGGTTTGACATTTACGAAATGGGACGCTATACGCTTGAACAAAATTAGGAAATATTGAAAACCTATTTCCAAAGTGGTGAGTCTTCTTCCGCGGTTACAGTAAATGGCGAGCATTACCGTGACATGCTCAACGAGTTTTTGTTTCCAAAAATTGAATAGGATGACATGGACGACATTTGGTTTCAACAGGACGGTGCAACTTGTCACACTGCCAAAGTTACACTCGAACTTTTGGCTACCGTTTTTGAATTCCGATATCAATTGGCCGCCTCGGAGCTGTGATTTAATCCCGTTGGACTATATTTTGTGGGGAGCCGTTAAGGACAAATACTATGCGAACCATCCAGAGACGATTGATGCTTTAAAACACGAAATCGAAGTTGCCATTCATGAAATTGGAGCCCAAATAATCGAAAATGTGCTTAAAAATGGGGTTGATCGAATGGTCTACTGTAGAGCCAGTCGTGGCAGTCATTTGAACGATATAATTTTTCATTCATAAATGGCAATGTTCAATCTTCAAAATAAAAAAAAGTTTGAAAAAATATTGATTAGTTTTTTTTTATATCCTATTCAAAAAGCAAATTTTACATGGCCCACCCTATAGGAGGATGAGCTCGGCCAAACACCCAATAATAGGTGTAAGAGCCAAGTTTGAGAATATCTTCAGTATTGCACTTGCATAATGACTGCATAACAGTGGAGAGTACCACAATTTTCCATGCGGAGCTCTTCGCTATAATGGAAACAGAGGAAATTATATCCAAAAGAAGGTTCGAGAAAGTAAAAATTGAAATACCTTCGGACAGCCAATCGGTTTTCAAAGCTATAACTTCGCATTAAAGTCAAAAGTCCTAACAAAAAAAAAGCGTAACAATGCATTCAATAAACTGGCCACTTATAATCAGGTCGCACTGATTTGGATACTAGGACATGAGGCACACGAGAAGGCAGAAAACCAAAAAAATTGATCCAAACTAAATCAGAGAACACTGGAACGGCACAAACGGCCATAATCAGTTCAAAAAGTCTTTGAACTTCAATGCCAACAGAGCAAAATCTGCTCTAACCCTAGATAAAAAGTGCCTCAGATTACTCTGTATAGCACTTACAGGTCAATTTACCTGTAATAAACACTTTAACACAATAGGATTGTCTAGTACAAGACCATGCAGGTTCTGCTATGATGAAGAGAAGTCCATGGAACACTTAATCACTAACTGTGAGGAGGGCACACTGAATCCTGGGCTCGTACCTACTAGAGGAGGAAGACCTACAATTGCTCCCTCCTATGGAGCTAGTTCGATTCCTCGGTATACTAAATAATTAGAATTAAGTAATTAGGGGCGCACAATAGATCAATCTGGTCGCAGTACACAAAGGCCTTAACCTAACCCGTAGAACAATTACCATTACCATTACCAACTATGGAGAGTACCCTCGTTTGCAGTTCCTTTTGTACCAAACCGAAATAGGCAACAGCTAGCGCTCCCAGCCTTGGAAACTAACATTAAACGCACCATTCATGAAATGCGACCTCAAATATGACAAACATCAAATAAAGCTTATTTCTTTACTTTCCTTTATTTCTTAATTTAAGTCGATGCTAACAACCTTATTGAAGACATTTAAACAGTTCCACAACAAAAACTAATATCAGTTCAGATAGTTTATTTGACAACTATATATATACATATGTACGCGTACCCCTTTTTTGGGTGTTTGGCCGAGCTCCTCCTCGTATTTGTGGTGTGCGCCTTGATGGTGTTCCACAAATGGAGGGACCTACAGTTTCAAGCCGACTCCGAACGGCAGATATTTTTATGAGAAGCTTTTTCATGGCAGAAATACACTCGGAGGTTTGCCATTGCCTGCCGAGAGGCGACCGCTATTAGAAAAATGTTTTTCTTAATTTTGGTGTTTCACCGAGATTGGAACCTACGTTCTCTTTTTGACAACTAATAAGACTCAATGAGTGACTTCAACAGAGGCCTTTTACATCGCAAATTGAAAATCAAAAGTTCTAGAAAGCCGATTAAACTCTTCAAGTCCTCTTGTAAGAAGGGCGAAATTAAGGTAATTCGATCTGAGAACTTCACAATAAAATGGATTATAAGAGCGAATTAGTCTATTAGAAACATTGAAACTTTTTTAGCCGAGTAGATCTGAGCAGTCCATGGTGCCGGTTATTATATCGTAAATAAACATTAAGCTTTGAACAGTCGTCGGATCTCAAGCGATAGAAAATTGAGCATGCACCTGGCACTGTAGGATGGCAAAGGACTGTCAAAGTATAAAGGTAGAAGAGCAAAACGTACACTCGTTGCACTCTTTCAATTCTAAGAAAATGTGAGGATACATTGTATTCCAGTTGGCGGAGGCTTACTCCAACTTCGAGGGAATTTCATCGCATTTCATTAGATTTCTCGGGTGTATGGATCTCTGAAATCACTAGCATAGCGTCGCAAAAAAGGAAGTTGGCTAAGTTGGTGAGAATAATAGAGGCAAGAGTTATATTTGAAAGATAATGAGTTGAGAAAAGGTGATTCACGTACTTGGAAAACTTCGCACTTACTAGTGTTAAGACATACAGTCTGTGTCAGAAAAAAGGAACCGCGATTATTCATGAAGTATAAAAGATATATATTTAAAATTTTTTTTACACGAAAGTACAGGGTTGCCCATATTCGACGGACCCGACGGATTTCGATGACTCTTTGGGCCCATTCCAATCGACGAGGCTTGTCCGCAGGCAACAATCTTTGCGTCAATTGAATCTTATACGGGAATAAATGCAAATCAATGAGAATAATTCGTTGTAAAGTTGTCCGAGCAATGCCCATCTGCTGAGAACGGCGATTTTGGGAGGTCCTTGGCGATGCCTTGGTCGGTTTTGATTTGGCCTCTTTGGATTAGAAAGAGCAACACCAGTCGAAAACCTTTCGTACAAACATTTAATGGTGTTCTTAGAAGGCGCATTTTTCACATTATTTAATTTTTTATACGCACGTTGAGTTTTCACGATTGACTTCTTTTGTTGAATGTAAATTTCAACAATTTGGGAGCGCTCGCGTGGCGTGTACTGTTCCATGGTATGGTAAAAATCAGCTTAGACTGACGCTTCCAACGCGGTATATCATTAAGCGATCTGCCGTCTCTGTCAATAGATACAGGGTTGCCAGATGGGTCCGTCGAATATTGGCAACCCTGTATGTACCAAAATACGAGTCGCAATTACTCAATAAGGCGTGCAGTCGCCATAGTTGTCGAGTATAGCCTGGCATCTTCTTTGTGCTTTGAACCAGCTTCTCTGCGTAGCTCCTCGACAAACAGGACTAGATTTTGCAAGATTTACGCAAGAGTTGCTTTAAATCATGAATCGTAGCCCTTGAGTGGGACTATTACGCAGCAAAAAGCAGGTTCTTTTCTTCTGACACAGACTGTAGTTTTTTTGCAAAGCCCAATCAGTTTAGCAAGCAGCCTGACTTTAATTTCCGCATTAACATCTGCAAACTGTCTGTGTATCAAAAAAGCTCGTTTTCTAAATGTTTGTGTGTTTTTTTTTATTTTTTATACTTCCTTTCATAAAAGAAAAAAATATTTTTTTTTCTATGCTTCAATGCATTCAAATACCTGTTTCTGGTGCGCAGTTTACCATCATCTTGACGTGCACAACAATCTTCTTTTTTCCCAATTCTGGCCGGTGCTGATAAATGACCTACTTCAATATAGCCAGTTATTGAGGCTGAAGATCCGAGTTAAGTATTTGCGCTGGTGAAGCAGTTTATCGTCCAATTTTAATCACATTAAACACCTTTAAACGAAATTCGGAGACCATCTTGGGTAGCCGTTCCCTCAACAGTCGGCTCTATGTTATCAGAACGACCGGGACTTAGATCCGGACAAAGGCCGCCACTTCTCATTTTATTTCTCAAAAATTTCTGAAAATGGTTTATAAAACAGCAACAAAATCGTTGTGGCCGGTTCACATTGGTTTTATTATAAAATTTTTCGTTTTTTGTTTTTGTATGTGACCCATTTAGCACCGGCTTCAAAAAATATGGCCACATCGTTACCTTACATCAGATAATCACTGGCGTCAAGTTATTTGGCATCAATTCGTGTGGGCGAAGTTTTTGTTCCTGGACTCACATGCTGGTGCGACTCCGCGATTTCCACAATTTTTTCGAAATTTTCGATGTTGGACCTACCAGACCGACTACCAGACTCATCTTCAACTTCCATATATGTATATATATTTTTTTTCTTGTTCATTCCACTCGAGAGCATAGGGCCTCAGGACAGGACTCAGCCGTGCGTTGGTTTCGTTATTCCATTTGTTTTCTGGCAGGGTATATCATTAACCTGCCGCTACCACTTCAACTTCCATATCACCAGAACGGAATCGTTTTAGTGTTGCTTTCGGTACCATAGTGGACTCATCAATCAGTACACTTTTTTAGCTACCAGTACCACGTCTTCACTTTGGTCGTGGTAGTACTGAAGAATGTATCGAAATTCCACTGCCGATATAGTTGTTGTCCTCCTGCTACATTCGTGGTTTTCTCTGAAAGCATCAAAGTTCAGTGGCTGCGTCTTCAGAACTTCATGTTGTATAAGTGACTAATTGAAATTTTGGCATTTGGTGTGTCTGTTTGCAGCAAAAGTGAAATAAGAGGACAGACATGCAATAGGTGGTGGAACCAGCTTATGTTAATTAATATTAAGTGATGGCCACGTTGATGAATTGGTAATTATGTGTCTCACCATGGAAAGGAGAAAGCGTATGATACATTGATGTGTACGCGTGGCTTACCGCTTTGCGTTAGTAAATTCTAAATTAGAACGAATTTAGGGCATCCCCCTAAATGATGGAGAGTCATCGGAAAACTTACTCGTAATTATGCTGAGGCGAAAATTCTCAGCTCTGACTAGTTTGGGAGAAAATCAAAATTTTAATACCTATCTACATATACAGTTTGTGAAGAAAATGTGTTGACATACTAAAATATGTACACTTTTTATGGAATTTAGAGACCCCTTCAACCGTAAGAGCCTTTCGTAACTATATATAAACCTTTTGAATTTACCAAAAGCAAGCAAAAACAAAACAAATGCATCTCTCAGCTGCCAAGAAAGTGGTTTTACATAATAGTTTTCGACATAGTTTGCTATGATAACTTAATATACCGTTATTTCACTGCGTTGTTAAACACGCGTTAGTCATCAATTAGTCATAAAGTGAACGTAAGAGTGATTTGTTGATCAAAATATCAAATCGTACGTTAATTATAAAGAACGCAAACGGAAAACAGACATGGTTTGACGTGATTTAGTTGGTCTATTTAATTATAAGTAGGTAGGTGAAATGGTTGAAGTGCCGGTCTGGCACTCCTCAAGTAGCACTAAAGCGCCGTTTTGATACCATTATGAGACCTCCAACAGGCAGATATCTACAGCCAGCCAGAGAAGATTAATTGTATTAGGGTTGGTGCACTGCTCAAGGCTGTCGAAGAAAGGAGCGCCCAGTGATCTTAGTCTTCTAGCTGCCAAACCCGGACATTTACAGAGAAAATGCTCTACAGTCTCCTTCTCTGAAAGGTCACCACGGCTTCTGCAATGGGGGTTAAATGGTAACCCTAGCTTTTCCGCGTGTGTGCCGATCATCCAGTGACCGGTAAACACAGCTACGAGTTTGGAAATTGAATGACGAGGAGTCCAAAAGACCTTCTGAGTCCTCCGTATATTGTACTGGGGCCAAAGGGTTTTCGAAATAGCACATGAAGAAATGGAGCTCCATCTTTTCTGCGCTTTCCTGATAAATAATTTGTGCAGTTTCCCTTTAACAACTGTCGAGGGAACACCGATGCCCGGGTAGGAGGTCGCTGAGGCCAATTCAATCCCCTTTTTGGCATACTCATCAGCAATTTAATTTCCTTTTATGTTCCTATGTCCTGGAACCCAGATCAGAGAAAGAGATTTGATCTCCTTTTTACAGGAGTTAACTAATTTCGTTCTGCACCATGGCGTCGTCAGAGCCTTAATCGCGGCTTGTCTATCGGAGAAAATGTTAATATCTCCCTCGCTCCACCGTTCCCTAAGCATTGCATGCCTGCGGGATCGCAAAGACTTCTGCTTGAAAAACACTAGCAGTGTTCGGCAGTTTAAAGGAGATAGATAAATTGGCTGATTTAGAGAAAACCCCTGCTTCGACTCCCGATTCCATTTTGGAACCGCCAGTGAAGACTGAGATGCAAGCTTCGGTGCAGATTTTCCCCTCGGTCCAATCCTGCCTATTTGGAAAGATTACCCTAGCAGATGGGTGCACAATAACATTTGAATATTTTGCAGCGGCATTTGGCAAATAATGCCACAAAATTTGGCTTCATTGTTGACAACATCAACATCAGTTTAAATTCTACCAGGAGAACGAACCAAAGCATAAAGCTTATATAGTTAGAATGCGGCTACTTTTTATTGCAGTGAAGTATTGCATACACCAGTCCAAAGCCCGGATATAAATCTAAAAGAAAATTTGTTTAACTGCAAATGTAAAAATACTCTCTTGACAGCTGTGTTAGAGGTGTTTGCAAAGTTCGCACCAGAAGAAGAGCGCAAAGCGATCGTAATAGCAGTAGCAGCATTAACAATGTCAGCACCGAGTACATCTGCATAAGTAGGGATGGCTAGTTTACCATGCGCAGTTGACCGCTCTTGCATATTAACATTCGTATTACGCTGCTCAGTCGATTCTGTCAGCGCAGCAGCTTGTGAGCGATCCGAGCAATTACATCAACTGAGTGAGAATAATTAACGACAGCATCAACAGTAGGTTGTGTAGGCGAGTTTACAGTTGTCGAACTAGCAGGCATTGATAATAGAGGCTCTCGTCCCTTTGCTTTGGTTTTCGCATTTTTGCTTTGGTTTCGCAATTTTGCTTGACACTCACAAGCAAGAGCACAAACACGCAGGTTTTCACCTCAGCTCTCAGTTGCACAAGGGCAGAGAAGACAACATCAGTTTCATGTTTTCGCATTTCTTTAATGTCAACGCACAATTCAGATATTTTTGAGAGCTATAACTGCTTTTCGGCTTGAAGGGAACTAATTGCATCCATGGCACGAGCATTCTCGGATCAAAGAGGAGCGATTTCTGTCAGAACTCTTTGCAGGCTGATTTCAGATTTACACTCTGGGACTGGTTTTGGCACTTGTTGTTGCGGTGAGATCTTCGCACTCAAATTTGCAGATGCGGGCGTATTTGTTAGGAGCAGGCGGAGGAGGAGAGCGGATAGATCGCCGACGGATAGCAGCACAATTTATGCAAAAGAATTTTTGATTGTGATTTAGAGCTGATTAGGAAATCCACATCAGCAGCAGAAATGGCCGCACAGCTTAAATGAAAAGGTTCACTGCACCGGGCACATTGTGTTTTAGCTGGGTTGCTATCAAACTTTAGTCCACATAAACAGTGCATTTGAAATTTTTGAAATAGCTATTTATTTTTGAAAAAGAGTCACTGTCTTATACACGAGAATTTTCAAATTATTAACTGTTAAATTATAAGCTTACTAAGCACGAAAACTGTGTAGCAAAAAAACAAAAAAAAAACAAAAACAAAAACACGTCCACACTCACTGACATACAAAAAATATATATTTTCTTAAGCCATATTTCTGAATTTCGCTAGATAGTAGCTCATGGACTGAAAAGTCCCTAGCCTAACAAAGAAATCACGTTTTTTTTTATTCAATATTACTTTTGTTCAACAACGTAATTTGTAATTGTGAGCAATTCGAAGTTCGATTCATGCAGTTTTGCCATGACCAAACACTTCTTAGAGTCATCAACACGTTCTTGTTTTTGGTCAACAGTGAGCATACGCGGCACCCACTTTCAACAGAGCTTTCTCATAGTCAAATGTTCGTGCAATATAAAACAGTTCATTCTTTTGACATCTCTACGAAGCCAGCTAACTCACTCAACTTCCCTTTTCGATCATTCAAAACGATTTTGTGGATTTTTTTTATGTTTTCTGGTGTTACCGCTTTATTTTGACATCCACTGCGTTGTGCATCACCGGTGACTCTACGACCACTTTTTAAGTCCGTTAAGCATTTATTGTTATGTCTGATGGAGCGGAGTCCCCATAACACTCAAGCCATTGCTTCTTTTTAACGGTGTTTTTCCCATCAAGAAGCAGCGTAAAATTAAAACACGAAACTCTTTTGGATCCATTGTTTTGAAAATAACAAAAGTAGCGTCTCTCTTAGCGCAATACCTCAGGAGCTAATAATAGCATATCATGGAATTTCCACAGCTGTCTTTGTAAGGTTAGTTAGATTAGATTAGATTTGTAGGGGGTTGGACAAGTCTAAGCACTCAGTCAAGAGGCCATTGTACTACTACATCCGGATAGATTTCAGTAGAAAGAATAGAGATAGGAAAGATAAACAGTTGGTAGAAAGACGGATAAATTAGTTTGAGGTCGCTCTTCCACAAATCTTCTGCACTCATTGATGAATCTTAAAGATCCGGAAGAGCGGAAGAGGAAGAGTATGAACTTTATCCATACTCAGTATATCGCAACCCAACATCCTAAGTCTAATTGTGGAAAACGCCGGACAGCTACAGAGAAAATGTTCTGCAGTGTTCTCATTCTCAAGACAGGATAGGCATATCGGGCTGTCTACGACCGCCATGGCAGCTATATGCTGACCACAGACGTTGTGGCCTGTGATTACACCCACCAGTACTCTCAGGTGATTTCTGCTGAGTTTTACGAGAAAGGTCGCTATTTTCCTGTTTGGTTCTTTCACAAAACACTTGGCTACTTTGCACGAGTTCAACCCAGACCAACGTCCTCTATGGGTAAACCTCATGAAGTCGTCAATCCATAGTGGAATCGATGCGGAATTGACACCTAGAAAGGGTTCAGGGCCTAGTGGCATACTTGCAGAGCCTTCATTAGCCTATTTATCAGCTAACTCGTTCCATGTTATACCACAATATCCGGACACCCAAATAAGACTAACTTTGTTGTGTGTGGCAACACTGTTCAGTTTTGTTCTACATTCGCCGACTAACTTCGAAGAGCAGCGTGGGTTGGCAAGGGCTTTCAGTGCAGCTTGACTGTCACTCCAAATTCCAATACTTAAGGTTAGTACTAACTGGACAAAAGGGTGAATTAAAAAAAAAAATAGTGCCGTTAATGTGTTAGGTCAGGGACTTTTCAGCCCATGTGTTAACATACTGCAGAAATGGAAGTTTAAAATTAGCAGCAGCTTACGCAGAATTTCACTTTAGAATTTAGGTGCATAATATTTTCTGCGGTATGGGCTAATTGAAGTGCAGATTAGTAGATGGTATTGTATAATAACAACAACAATATTTACTTACCTAAAAATTTGTTACTGCATTTTGCTTTATTTAGCTTTCAAAACTAAACCAAAAGTAGAATATTCACTCCTTTCAACAGATGAAGCAGATTTGGATTATTTTCAGTCCGAATACTTTTCGCTTTTTATTAGATAAATTTTCTTACTTAGTATTTCCATTCTATGCAAATACTTACTTATAGTTTTATGTATGTATATATATATATATATATATGGCCGTAGGTATGTATATCATTAATTATACTGCCCTATCCATTTTCAATGTATGTAAGTATGCGATTTTTCATTTCCCATTTCTAATTTCTTTACTTATTGTATTGCAGTATTGGCAATTATTGTACACTACTTTGTATTCTTTTGTTCGTTATAATTATGCTTATTGTTGACAAATGCCGCTTTTGTTTCAGCAAAGTCGGTCGACAAAGCCGGCCAACTGGGAGGAAAGCAAACCAACTTGATCCACCATAAAAGCTAAGCAGCAGGCAGCTCAACTATTAGTGAGTATTTATCTACGAGCAAGAAAGCGAAACAGTGGAATGCGTAGTTAAATGCAACCAATATCTAAGCGGCTTTCGCAGAAAACAATGGCCAAGGAAAATTAAACACAGACATGTTTTAATCATTTTTAGACAAGCCGGAGAGTATTTCGTGCAAAGAATAGCTTAAATACCTAATGGAGGTTGCTTTTACTTTAATATTTTATGAAAATACTGATTTTGTGCTGTTGACAAAGAGGCTTAAATGAGTGATAATCAAGAAATAAACTTGAAAACTTTAGTTTGACAGCGTAAAGACTTGCCAACTTACACACACACATACGCACCCATGTATTTATGCACTTATGCGTGCACTGTTCATGTACTATACCTGCCTTGGACAGTCAAAAGGGACCTGCCGTGCGAAAACTAGATCGAGAAAATGTCTGCTAAAGTTAAGAATTCATTATCATGGGATTTAAACTCCTTACCCGCGCATCGCTGGAGCCGCTCAATGTGATGGCATGGTTTCAAAATTCTACATACAGTCGACTCTCGTTAATTCGAAGTTCAAGGGACTCTTCAAATATTATGAGTTATCGAGTGTTGGAACTATTAAATGGCGCGAAAGTTTTGAGAAAAATAAATAAAACTTCGAATTTCCAAGTTTTTTATATTTAACTGCTAATGTTTTACATATTCATAATGTGAATTAATTAATCTGTGCAAAGAACTCATTTATACGGATGTGCTTCGCAACACATTGCGGCTGCTCAGACTTTTCAATAGTTTTTTTAAGGAGAAAAAGTGCTTGATATTCTGTTTCATTAGTTTCGTTTTGTAGACAAAGTAAGTTATCGAATGAGGCTCTTGCTACCTTAACTGACACCTCTGCCAAAGGTTCTGATGTATCGTCTTCATCTTCATCGTTGCTCTTTTCATTCGTATCTGTCACAGATAAATTTTTGCCATCGGTTAGTGATATCCTGAGACAGCAACATCTTCATCCACTTGAACAAAGTCAGAAAAACTAACACCGCTGATGTCAACTAGTGATACCATTGATGGTTCTTCATCATCCATAATTACAGGGTGACAAAAAATAAGTGCATACAACATTTTTTAATGAAAAAAATTTATCATTGTTAGTTGCTCGAAACATTTGCACTACATTTGGCTGGAAAACCACAACTAGTGATTGTTCGTGAGCTCGATCCCCTTGAAGTAAATAAAGTTTTTGTTTATCGCACCATTACTCGTCACAATGGTACTGGTAGCATTGGGAAACGTCATAGAGGTCGTCATCAAAAGACTGCAACGTCACGTGAAATGGTTCAAAAAGTGAAGAAGCGACTTGAGCAAAATCCCCGATGAAGTGCCAATCAAATGGCGAAAGAACTCAAAATGTCTGAGCAGCATCAATTTAGACTTGAGAGAGCGAAGAAGTGGCTTCGCTTGGCCGAAAGCGGTCGAATTCCGAATATTTTATTTTCTGACGAGAAAATTTTCCTAATTGAGCACTTCGTAAACTCCCAAAACGATAGAGTTTATTTGACCGACCGTTCATACGAGAATTGGAGTCACCGATTGACCACCACGAGGCAGCTCTCACCGCAGGTAATGGTTGGGCCGCTGTAACCGCAGATGGGGCACTCTCCAATCGTTTTCATGGAGTCTGGCGTCAAGGTAAATGTGAAATATTTTCGAGAAAGTATTCTGGAGGTTGCTTTGGAGCCGTGGACAGATAAAGATTTCGGTGGCATACCATGGACGTTTCAACAAGACACGACACCATCTCAAAAAGCTCGTGTGAACCAAGAATGTCTAAAAAACAACGTTCCGAACTTCATAACGTCCACACAATGGCTCTCAAATTCACCAGACGCGAATCCGATGGATTATTCTGTTTGAGCCATTTTGGAGAGCAAAGTCCGATCTAAAAGATTCATCAGTCTCGAGGCGCTGAAAACATCCATTGTCCGCGAGTGGGCCAAAATACCTGCGAGCAACATTCTGCTGCTTGCGATTCGTTTCTGGACCATCTCAAGGCCATAGTCGAGGCAAAATGTGGTCATATCGAGCAAAAGTTAATTGATTCTTAATATCGTATTATTGTGCCTTATTTTTTACTTTGAAAAAATTAATTCCGGAAGAAAAATAAATTCGGAAGAAATCTTCCGCCATATTGGAGCCTATGTTCCATTGAGTCTCTATGATCGATACAGGAATAAAATGATCAAATGTATATTGGATCCTCCATTTCGCATCTTGAAAACCTATATCGTAATCAGCGATTTCGGAAGCCCTCGATTAAAAAGTTTCAAGAATATCTGACCAAAGCTTAAACTTTTCTTCTGTACTGATTTCATCTACATACATTTTTTCAAAGTGGCTCGCTCTTTTGAGCCGAGCTGGTTGATATTTGTAGGGCACTGCACGCACGTAGTATGCATGGTGAAAGGATTTGTAGAGGTGTGCTATTTAGCAGACTGTTATTCGGCTCTGAGCGAATTACAGAATCAGCTGTTAGGCTGATGTCACCTGGGATGTGTTTAACAAAATTTAGCTTGTGTTAGTGATGTACGAAAAAATTAACCAATCACACTTCGTTGCCGTCTGAACAACGATTGGTTGGACGAGTGTGTGAATAACATACATATGAAGTAATGATGCAGAGTTCGGCTCTCCGAATCCGCAAGTGACGTGACAGCCAAAGTTCCGCTCACAATTTGGCTTCTTCACCATAGCTAAATAGCAAACTTGGTAATCTATCATGCTTGGGTAGGCTGTACGGTGAGCACATTTTAAATTTCACATTTCATATGCCCTTTGAGAGTTGCAGCGATCTGCTCGGTGAATGAAATATTAACCAAATTGAAAGTTGCTGCATTCTTAGGGACGTGCATGAAACTGAACGGAAGCTGCAATGAAAGACCCAACTATGAAGTGTAATTGCAAAAGGACTATTGAAGTGATTTATTTTACTTGCACTCAGGATCACTAAAAAACTGAAAACGCATTTGATCGACGATACTCATCTTTTGACTGTCCAAGCCACTTGCACGTATGCTTCAGTTACTTTAGGTGTATATAATTTGAAATAATTACTTACAGCTAATATAATTTATTTATAGTTATTGTTTTATGTCAAAGTTTGTGTTAAGACTTCGATCGTTTTCACGTTTTCATTTTTTACTTTCTGTAATATTTTTTTAATTTTTATTTTTACTTCTCTGCACATTCAATATGACTATCTTTAATGCTATTCTGTATTGATCTAATTTTGTATAACAAATGCTTTCAACTACAATAGTGTTTTTTTATGCAAATTTAGGACACACATAAATCACAATATTAAATCTAAATTACGTTCATGTCGACGCACAGATCCTCTTAATTTATTATATATAAATACTCATTTAATTTCATACTTGAAACGTTTTTGTTTTTTTACTTACTTCTTGCTTTATTATTTAATTACATAAATAATTGTATATTCGTATATGAATGTGTTAGTGTTAGTGTTATTTAATTTTTTTTATTTTTTTGTTGCTGTGTCTGGTTTTTTGATTGCAGTTCAATTATCTGTTTGTCGCTAATTAATTACCGTAATCATCGATGAAGGTGTCGATAATGTACCGTTTCACCTCGTTTATGGATGTCCGCTTGCTGGAGCATTGCTGTCGTTCCTGGTTGTCGGGCAGTACCAGCAGTTGTTGCAGCTCACCCTTTTGTGATTATTATTAATAAAATAAAGAATTAAAATAAAAAATAATGGGAAGAGAAACGTTTGAAGTGGTCAAATATTGTGGTCTCGAATATGTGAATAACCATGAAAAAAGGCAAATTGTTAGCGAAAATATATCTTATTTTAAGTTAATTAAAAACAAAACAAAAACAAAAAGTAAATAGAAAAAAAAATACCAACCAAAACCGCGCATTAATTTATATCAGGTCAGTCCATAAGTTCGTGCGTTTTTAAAGGTGGTTTTAAAATTAATAAAAAAGATGTTTAAAGTATTCATTAATCAATAATATATTTTCCTTCATTATTTACAATGTCTTCCCAACGTTTAGGCAAATTCTTAATTCTCTGCTCAAAAAATTGTTTGTCCTTGGAGCCAAAATACGCTTCGATATCCCTTTTTATAGCTTCTTTTGAGGAGTAGTTCTTGTTACTCATATGGGATTGAAGTCCACGGAAAAGGTGATAATCACAAGGTGCAATATCCGGAGAGTATGGGGGTTGCGGTATTAGCTCCCATCCGAGCTCGTTCAGCTTGCCTAATGTTTGCCTTACGGTATGAGGTCTTGCGTTGTCATAGTGAAACAAAACTTTGCGTCTATTCACTAAAGACGGTCGATTTTTTTTAAGTGCCTCCATCAGGTGTCATAGTTAATGAGAATAATAAGCAGCAGTTATTGTCTGGTTTGGTTGCAGAAGTTCATAATAAACAACACCGGCCATATCGCACCAAATAGACAGGAGAATCTTCCTGGGGTGAAGGCCATCTCTAGGGGCGGTTTTTGTGTTGCATCTTTATCTAACCATTAGCGTTTGCGAACAGGATTATTGTGAAGGACCCATTTTTCATCACCATTAACGATATGGTTCAAAAAACTTTCATTTTCAAGCCGTTGTAGCAGCTGAGAACACACATTCACTCTCTGCTGAAGGTTGGCGACGGAAAGTCTATGCGGAACCCATTTTCCCACCATTGAAACCTTTCCCAACTGAACCAGGTGCCTGTGAACTGTTCCATGCTATGAATTTAACCTCTGAGCAGTCATATCGACTGTCAAATTTGGGTCAGCTTCCACGAGTTCGAGCGAGGCGTCGGAGTTAAAGAGTTCAGGACGACCAGCGCGCGGGCATCCTCCACGTCGCAGTTACCACTTCGGAATTTTGAAAACCTTTTTAGCGCAGTCCTTACACTCACGGTATCCTTGCGGTGAACAGTGTTTATTTCTACAGCAGCAGTTGTTGAATTTTTACCACTTTGTATCAAAAATCGTACAAAAGTGAAATTATGGGTAAAATACGCACGAACTTATGGACTGACCTGATAAATAAAATTATAAATTCCGAATTATTTATGCAAACTATCAGGATATGCAAATAATGTGGGGCACAAATATGATGGAGATAGCTTAAAATATTTCAACTAATAAAGCCACAACTGGTCTAAAAAAAATTGCTTTTAAAAATATTCGAATATAAATAAATTCTTTTGCCATTAAATAATTTTTGAATTCCCCTAGTTCCCCAATTTCACATGTTAATATACCCTATGATCAGAAAGTAGCGAGAATGTTTAATTTAAGGGGTTATATACCTTGTGTTGGACTAAAAAATCGAAACTTTTTTTATGGCATATTCTAAAAGTACATCATCTTAAAAATATAAATTCAAAAAATCATAAAGATCGGAGCACTAGAACGAAAGTTACACACCGTGGAAGCGCGCGACCTTTCTTGGAACGAGAAGTGCACGCAAAACTTTAGACGCGATTATCTCGAAGTCGCGTTTTTTGAAAATTACCGCCACGTTGATCATTAGTTATCAAAAACTATTTAACCGATTTGCATAAACTTTGTTTTAATTATTCCAAGTAACCACCTTGTGAATCTGTACGGTTCACTTTTTATAAATCGTCCCCTTAGTATTAAAATAGCCTATAAGTTTTTTGATGTTTTGAGAAAATGAATTTCAAACTTTTTGTCTAAAGTAGCTCTCACTCAAATCTCGTTATGTCTGTAAATGTTTATTATTTTTTGACTGACGTTTTGACCCACTTTGTGGAACTAGAATTTGACAAAATTTTGACCACATATAAAATCGACGATGGAGAATCCAAAAATTCAATAAAAAAAATAATAGCCTTTAAGCACATAGGCTTTTGTTATACTAAGGGGACGAAATATTTGCATAGTTCGCTGGAATTAATTTTTTTTTTAATTTTTCAACCCCTCAAAAATCGTTTGTTTGGTGCAAAGCGGTTTTCATATCGAGAAAATTTTTTTTGGGTAAATAAACCGTTCAGATTCACTAAAAAACATTTTTCTACAATAAGCATTTAATTTTTTTGATTTCAGTTGAGCTAATCATGAGCTACCGTAATCACCTCAAGCCTCTTCTAAAAAACGGCGTTTCGGGGGAGGGGCGATATCAATGATAAATAATAAAATTTTTTGAAATAAAAACGCCAAAATCTATTCTTCGAGAGTTACCCTTCAGTATGATATATGCCTCATGTGAGTACAAGTTCTAAAAGATATTAAAAAAAAAAAATTATGACAATCGTCCATTTTTTCGAGCTCACAAGGTATAAAACCCCTTAAACGAACCGCACACGTGGGTCAATATTTTTTCTTTATGTTTGTAGGACGTAAAGATACACATCTGCCACTATTTATCCATTTTAAAGCGTTTGAGACATACTGCACGTCATAAACGGCAAACAATTCTTGGATTTTGCATGATGATAACGCGCCATCGCACCGAGCCCAAATTGAGCTGGATTATTTGACCAAACACCAAGTAAATACCATCGTGCAAGCACCGTATTCACCTGATATAGCCCCGTGCGACTTCTTTTTGTTTCCCAAGTTGAAGTTACCATTTCGTGGGAGCAGATTTCAGTCGATAGAGGCGATCAAAGAGCGACGATGGAGCTGAAGACTATCCCTTCGTCGGCCTACCAGGAGTGCGTGGAGGACTGGGCTAAACGTTGGCACATGTGTGCTGCTTCAGACGGGTCCTATTTTGAATTAGATAAACATTCTCGGTACTTTCAGAACATAGGGTGTAATTAAGTTCTTATAAGTATCATATTTATCATTTAATTTTTTTTTATCAGATGGAACTGCGGAACATTTTTCTTTTTGCGATCCGATTGTTTTATGGTTGCCTAGCATTTTATTTTTAAGTGGTTAGAGGTTGTCAGAATTAAAAAAAAAGGATTTTTTTGCATTTTCTTTATGTATAAAAGCTTAAAAATAGTATGTGAAAATTTGAAGTTAATCCGATAAATACTTTTCGAGCTATTTAACAATTAACAAAGGGCGCTTATGGCGCTCCGGAGCAAATAGCAAAATTTTAAATGCGTTTTTCTCAAAACTTTGTTTTTTGAACTCGTGATCACTGTAATTTAAAACCCGCTTGTTAGATTTCAATAAAATTTATACTGCTTTTGAAAAACATAAACAACTCGTGCCTGATCGAAGGATTTTTTTTCTTAAATAAAGTTTTTTTTAAAGAATTAATTGCCGGTTTTTTTCGTAAATCTGAAAATTATTTCCGGAGTCCGCCATATTATGCATTAATTAAACTAATTTCTCTTGTCCGATTGATTTTAGATGAATCTCCAAAGACTTGTGATGACCACCGTAAGGAACTTCTGGAGAAATGGGCTCCTCACAAACATTGATAATTTTTACGACTATTAATTTCTTTTTTTGAAAATTTGCTAGAGTCAAGTCGAAAAATGATGTGTTAATGCTATCTTTTTATTTTTGTAAAATAAAGCAACTGACTAGCAAAAAAAAAATTTTGCAAATAATCATTTTTTCGCACCTCTGTGTACCCCTAATCCCTTAATGCAAACAACCACAAAAGCAATAATTTTGTTAAATGTGTGCGTGGTTTCCGTAATTTGACACGAAATACCTATAGTATATGTTTTAATTATAACACTTAGGCATCGCAACAAATCGAAGTGAGCCAAGTCTTAGAAAGGTGTTATTTGCCATTGATTGGAGGTACCTTTTCCAATAGAGGTTTTTTGACAGATCACGTGTGAATACTTGTCAGGTAGGTAGGTCGGTAGGTTAGGTGGCAAGAGCACTCCAGGTACACTACAAGTAGTACTTACGTGCCGTTTTGATTTTGAAAAATTTAGGGAAAAGAAACCATCTACAGTCATCCAGAGCTGTTGATGTAGTGGAGGAGAGAAAAGGCATCTAGGCTGGAGAATTTCCTCAAGACATCCCTAAAGGGCACACTAAGGAATCTCAAGTACCTAGCCGCCAGAGCCGATGAGACAGAACTGCATTGCGCTTTTTGAGAAACAAATTGTGCAGTTTCCCTTTAGCAACGGTCAAGGGAACACGGATGTCTGTAATGGGGCAACTGAAACCGGTTCTGTCAATTTAATTTCCCTCTATATTCCTGTGCCTAGGAACCCTGTTAAGGGAAATGTTTCCTGCACGTTCGAGACGTTTGAGTTCCTCCTTACAGGAGTTCACCAGAAGAAAGGCGCAAAACTGCAACTACAGGGCCTTGAGCGCAGCTTGTCTATCGGAAGAAATATTAATGTCTCCCTGCCAACAGCGATCCCTAAGCATTTTGATTGCTTGCAGGGTGGCCTAGATCCTGCTTGAAAAACGCTGCTCGTTTCCGGCGGTTTAAAGAAGCCTGAAATATTGGCTGATTTAGAGAAAACTAGCGCTCCCACTCCAGATTTCATCTTGGATCCGTCAGTGAAAACAGAGATACCTATATCCGTGCCTCCAGAAGCCAATCTCCTTCAACCTAATAGCGCTCTAAGCAGCAATGGATTTAAGTTGAAGATCCACGGGAAGTACGTGCAGAATGATGTTGAGGGCAGCGGTGGGACATGTTCTACATGCCCCAGTGTTGCCCACACATCCAGTTCTCTGCGTTCTCTCCAATTTAGTGGTGTTGTAGCCCTTCTGAAGAGCTACCCATCAAACAAGGCAAACTAAATACATACTTTTTTCAGTATTCATCGACATTTCATCATGACAAGGACTATGCCCGAACATAGTTTACAAATCGGACAAATTTGTTACTAAAATCGATACTTTGGGAAAAGTGTTCATCGCATCTTCAGGCCAATTTATGATGTACGTAACCGTCCGGCGTTTTTGGCTTAAAAACTAAGTCAATAAGAAAAATTGCCATATTTGGGCCGAAGAGCAACCCGACGCTATGCAAGAAAAGCCATTACATCCATTGGAAACAACCAACCATTTGGTGCGTTCTACGGGCTGGAGGAATCATCAGTCCATATTTCTTCATATACGAGGCTGGCGTCAATGTAACAGTGACTGGCGAACGCTATCGCGCCATGATAAACGACTTTTAATGCCGAATACCTGATATTGAAGCCCTTAATCTACACAACATTTGATTTCAACAATTCAAACAGACGGCGGTACTTGCCATACATCCATACAGCCCGTGAAGCAATGGATTTACAATGGGTTCTCATTTCTCTCAATATTTAAAAAAAAAAATAACACAGCTGGCAAATTTGTTATGTGGTGTCAAAAATCTCAACTTTCTTTAAATAACAAAAAATGGTATCTTTTCACTTTTCTGAAATACCTATTGCCTTTCATAGTTCTTATAGCAAATAAAATATTGTACTCCAAGACAATGAGACAATTTTTCACAGCCGTTTTTCATTTAATAGTCACATTAATAACATCTTGTCAAAAAGGAATTCTGTCTCAGACTTTGCACGACGGAAAGGTTCAAATTTTACCGTTCCGTACATGCAGAAATTGAAGACCACACCGCACCTTTTTAGTCGACAGGATCGCATGTGTCTCTAAAATGTTCACTAAGATCAGGAAAGGTTTCTGATCCTATTCCATCTTGCACATCCCGTTTGTTTTTGATCAACTTGAAGTTTTTAGCAAGTAGAAGATCGATTCTTGTTCCCTCGTTTGTTTTCGATGTTATTAAGGGTGGTATTAATTGCTCATTTCTGTTTCAAAATATTCATTTTCTTGCATCTCACAGAATTCTTTGTAACGCTCTTCCTTTCTATCTCTTGGGTTGGCAACTAAGTAATTGCGGATTTCACTCATAGATGGCTTCAGTTGAATTTTTAGGTTTGCGGACTTAGTACCAATGTAAAACACATTTTGTTGTTTGATAGTTGGCAATGCAGCTATCAATCAGTAATATAAGTTTTTTGATCGGTTGCGCAGTTTTCGTTGGTTGGCGTTCGTTGAAAAATGGAAAATCAAAAGTAAAATGTTCGTCATATTTCGCTTTTTTATTTCCGCAAAGGGAAAACTGCATCGCAAGCTCATAAAAAGTTATGTGCTGTTTATGGTGACGAAGCCTTAAAAGAACGGCAGTGTCAAAATTGGTTTGCCAAATTTCGTTCTAGTGATTTTTCACTCAAAGATGATAAACGTTCAGGTCGTCCAGTGGAAGTTCATGACGCCCTAATCAAAGCAATAATCGATTCGGATCGTCACAGTACAACACGTGAGATTGCAGAGAAGCTTCATGTGTCACAAAACATTCTTTGAAAATTACTTAAGGGGGGAAGCTGGTCTAGAGCGCAAAAAATGGGCATATTTTATGAATTTATTTTGACTCAACAAAGGAATCAATCGAAAATCTGTGAAATAGGTTTAATAATATAGCTTTCATGGTACAAATACAAAATTTTTCGTCTGAATTAATTTCAAAATGGCCGCTGTCCAGCAGTTCTCCTAAGGCGCCTTTTTTTCTAGTGGGTCTATTGCCGAAGACGTAAACTCCTTAATTTTTGTCCTTGATCAAAAAATAAAATTTTTTTTAGTTTCTATATAACAACAGAAAGAGACGTACGTAGGATTTTTTCGATATTTTGTTTTTTCGCGAAATGGTGCACGTTTGAACAAAAAGTTACAATTTTCACTATAAAGAACGACATAAAATTGTTGATTAAAACAACTCGATACTTGGATTCCTCACGAACTGAAAGAAACGCATTCAGCGCATAACAGCTACGATTTGCTAAAGAAACGCAATGAAAATGATCCATTTTTAAAACTACTGATAACTGGCAATGAAAAATGGATTGTTTACAACAATATCAAGCGGAAAAGATCGTGGAGCAGGCCAGGTGAACCAACTCAAACAACATCAAAAGCTGATATTCATCAAAAGAAGGTTTTGTTATCAGTTTGGTGGGATTACAAAGGAGTTGTCTACTTTGAACTCTTACCACCCAAACGAACAATCAATTCTGATGTCTACATTGAACAACTAACGAAATTAAACAATGCAGTTGAAGAAAAGCGGTCCGAATTGACAAATCGAAAAGGTATTGTATTCCATCATGACAATGCAAGGCCACACACATCTTTCGACACTCGGCAAAAATTATTGGAGCTTGGTTGGGATGTTTTTCTATATCCACCATTTAGTTCTGACCTTGCACCATCTGATTACTTTTTTTTTATGTTAAGAAGACTCCTTGAATGGTAACAATTTCAATACTGATGATGATGTCAAATCGTACCTGATTCAGTTTTTTGCAAAACGTCATTGATCGAAATTGGCAATACATTACAGAATAAAGTTATTTTGTTCAATGAAAAAATTGTCTTTGATTTTCTAAAAAAATCCGCAATTACTTAGTTATTAAACTATGCTTGCAATGCTCCTATTGAAAGTGCGTTTCATGATTCTAATGAGATCTCCAATTCTAACTTCCGAGCTTCTCAGTTTCAAAGAAAGAATTTTCAGTACTACTGAACTCTATTATTTAGTTTAGTTAATTGTAAGTTTGTAATTTAATTATGTATATAGGTATTTTCATTATTCCCTAATGTTAGTAGTCAGTTTGAAATCAAATAAATAAATAAATATTCAAAATTCATACGTTGCTCCTGTATTAATCTTAGATGCTTTGCATTTTAACTAATTACTGTTATGCGGGTATTGTAGACTTTCCAAAAATTTCAAATAATCGTTACATTTTCCCTGAGATCTTTGCTCCTATCAAATGAAGCAAATTTTCCAATTTTCAAATAGTTAATGTGGAAGGCAGGCATAGATTTGGCCCGGCTCTGTGTATTTTAAATATTATATAGACACTAACAACGAAATGATAATGTTGAATGTGTGCATTTACCAAGTTTGGTGTAGTATTTCAAATATTAAAAATATACGAACACAATTGCTGACGGGTGAGGAGTTAACTTGTCCGAGTGCGTGCATTATTTGTAGATTTAAATGTATGAAAATCAGGCACAAATATGTGCAATTTATTGGAGTTAATGTAAAATGCTTTACATCCTCATTCAATTACAAAATAATAGTCCGTCTTATACTATAGTAATGAAGAAAAACAATATAATTTATCGTAAACGTAAGCTAGCACCAAAATATACAGCGAAACAACTCGAAAAAATACCAATTTGCTGGCGTGCACTTCGTCGGGAACACTTTGCGAATAAAAAATGCATAATTTTGGATTATGAATCGTACTTCACATTTTTTCATCACGAATTGAGTGGCAACGACGGTTTTGTACACTGACAACATCGAAACAACACCAAACGAGGTTAAATATGCCAGCAAATCAAAATTTGAGCTGAAGGTGCTAGTGTAGGTGGCCATTTCTTCGAAGGGTGTTTCATAACCTTTGATGCGCAAAAACAAAGCCAAAGCGATCAATGCTGAGGTTTATATCGGTCAATGCTTGCCAAAACTGAAGAAATTCATCGATAAATATCACAAAATCGACGTAATTATGTTTTGGTCAGACTTTGCAAGCTGCCATTATGCAAAAAAAAAAAAAACATTGGATTGGTTAACCGAGCTAAAAATACAATTTGTGCCAAAAAAGGACAATCCCCCAAACGCGCAGTCCCCCTGGGCAGTTCTCAAGCGGATTGTGCACGAAAAAGGCTGGGAGGCACGAAACGAGCAACAGTTGATCAATCGAATCAAGTTGAAAGAAATCGATATAAGCACCGTCCTAAACTTTAATTGGGACATTCGCTCTACTCTACGAAAAATCGAAGACAATGATCTATTGAGTATGTATTTTTAATATGCAACCAATCGACTGAAGTACCAAATAAAAATAATTTTTAATTCAATTGTTTGTTTCAAATGGCGTATGCCAGAAGTTAGTCTCAATGTTCAGTGGAATAACAGATGTCCAACTATGATACAATAAAGCTTAAAAAACAAGCAAGGTGTTTTAAAATTGAAATTTCTAATTACTTCTAACCTTTTAAGTTTTTTTTTTTTTATTTTAAGTAGCATTTTTATGTACGATAGATACCTATGAAATGAGACTTTCAGCTATTAGTCCGTAGATGTCGCTAGGAGTATTTTTAAACCTTCCCAAATTTCTTGTTTTTTTCGTCTGTCATCTGTCAACAATATTCAGTTCATTGTTTGTTACGTTTCATACAACAATGCATTTTTGTCGCTCTTAAAAATGTCGAAAATGTTCGTGCCTTCAAACTACGATTTGCGGACATCGATAATTTTCTGCTATCAATCGAAGAAAAACGCTTCTCAAGCTCATCAAATGCTTATAGAAGCTTATGGTGGACATGCTCTAAGTAGAGCACAGCGCTTCAGGTGGTTTGAAATATTCCGAAGTGGTGATTTTAGCGTGGAGAACGAGGACCGTGGCCGGCCACCGAAAAAGTTTGAGGACGCCGAATTGCAATCATTGTTGGATGAAGACGATGGTCAAACGCAAGAAATGATGGCAGAGCAGTTGGTAGTGACCCAAAAAACCATTTCCGAACGCTTGAAAGACATGGGCATGATTTTAAAGGTCGGAAAATGGGTGCCGCATGAACTGACTGAAAGGCAGCAAGATAACCGAAAAACCACTGGTGAAATGCTGCTCTCCCGGTTCAAAAGGAAGTCTTTCTTGCATCGAATCGTTACCTTGAATCTCAAGCGTAAATGATCGTATGGTTCGCCCGGCCACAAGCCAGAAACAACGGCCAAACCAAATCGCTTCCGACGCAAGGTAATGCTGTGTGTCTTCTGGGATCAGCGTAGTATGATTTGGTACGAGCTATTAAAACCAGGTGAAACAGTTGACGATGCACACTACCAACGACAGTTGGCTGACTTGAACAGCGCTATATACCGAAAACGCCCAAAATATGCCGATCGGCGTCACAAAGTAATTTTTTTTTGATGACAATGCACCGCCACATGCACCGCCACATCGAACAAGAGCGTCCCGGGAATTGGTGGAGACGTACGATTCGGAACCGCTGGTGCATGCAGCAGACTCACCAGACTTGGCGCCTTCCGATTATCATTTGTTTGCATCGATGGGCCACGCACTTTCCGATTTCCGAGCAGCGCTTCAATTCTCACGAAGAAGCCAAAGAATGGCTCGATGATTGGTTTGCGGCCAAAGACGGCCAATTTTTTTGGCGCGGCATCCACAAATTGCCTGAGAGATGAGAAAAATGTGTCGCTGGCGATGGCTGTTATTTTGAAGATTAAATTTGTAACCATTTTTTTGTTAATAAACGTTTGAAATTGAAAAAAGTCTCATTTCATAGGTATTCTCCGGTATACCATCCTCGTATTCTAGAATTATAAGAAGATGTACTACCACAAGACTTTGTCTTACAAAACCAAACAGAAAAAGTGAATTTGAAATTCTTGGCCCTAAAGTGATAATACAAATATACGAGATTTAGTTGGTTTTATAATTTTTTCGTGTGGTGTATCGCTTTATTATACTCAATACTAAATTCCCTGTCATACTCCTTGTTCTAAATTATTTTTATCTAAAATATATTAAAAACATAAATTTCCCCGAAATAACACTTGGCCAGAATAGTGTAATAAATTTTAAACTAAAAACCATGAAATGCTGTTGACAGCACAATTCGACACAGTCAACCAATTGTCGCCGCCTGCCTTCGTGCGGCATGCGTTTTGGGAATACTCACTTTAAAACCACGTCCAATTTCCACATCAGCATTTAGTGGCAGCGTGTACAGCCGCTTCGACACGACAAAACTATTTGTCCAGGAACAATCGACGTAAATGGAAATGAAATCTCCATTTTGTATGCTGCAATTCCATGGCGTGCGCGCGTGAAAAGTGTGAAAATGCAACGGGAAAGAGATAAAATTAATTTAAAAGTGCATAAAACATTTAAATGCATCAGGATGGATGCTCCACATACATACATAAATGCGAACATAAAATACATAACTGAGCGGTTAAGAAAATGCATGCGTTACTGTGATACAACGCGAAAGAGGTCAATTTGCGCAACAGTAAAGCAACAATATTGAAAGCCAAATAATAAAGCGGAACAATAAAAAAGTTAAAGGTTCAGTGCGTGCATTCGCTGCATCAGTGTCACTAAATGTGGGCAGAGCGCGCCGAGGATATGCCGGTACGTGTGAGGCGTGTGTGTGGCTTATGGGCTTGCAATTACACTGTAGCACTTTTTGGACGGTACATTTTTGCAAGCACTAGTTGTGGCCTGGCCCCATCCACTGCTAGTTGCACTGTACACTTCGAGTGGAAGACACAAAATGGCCAGAATATATGTACGTACAAACATACGTAGCTTGTCATCTGAGGAGAAAGCACCATAATTTTATGATACTTTACACACACGCGCCTTGAAGTATGCCACACAAAGCGCTGCCAACCAAGTGCACGCACACACACGTGCCCACTCATATTTACATATAAGCGAAGAGGAATCGCAGGCTTAAACATTGAAATTGCAGGCACTCAAGTATATAGAACAATTTCAAAAATTCTTCAATCAACAAGTATATTGACAAGCAATTATTAAGTGATAATTCAGAGCTCCTTTATGCATTCTTGCATTACTGCTGGGTTGCATTATTCCGCATTGTGCTCATGCGGTAGTGCTGGTGTACGTATTGAAAAGCGCCAGACACGTTCTTTATTCAGCTGGCGCTATCCTTTGCAACTGCCATACACAAAAACAAAAACAAAAAAAGAAAAAAGAAAAGAAAAACACACAAGCAAAAAGAAATGGCCTGCTCTAGCACTCATTCACTTTCGATTCGCAACTCACCTGATGGCCACTTGATGCCAACGGTAATCGTATAAATTAAATTTCAATGGCAGCATTTCTGTGGTGTTGTCTCGTTCCAGATACAATCGCAAGCCGTCCTTGCATGATTCCAGATACAAATTGTGTGTGGCGTTGCGTATCGAGAAAATCGTCGTTGCGGTTTTGCTGTCATTCTGTGCGGGCCGTGCGGAGCAACGCATACACATACACATACACGGGTTGTATTCAGGGTCGGGTGTGGGTGCGTGAAACGATCAAAAATATTTGTATATATGAAATTACAATATCATAAAGAAAATATTTACGGAAAATCAACAAAAATAATAAACGGCCAGCGAAAGAGTCGATGTAAATTGCGTGCATACATACGTATGCATGTGTGTGTGTATGTATATATATATATATATTTTTATGCATATGTATGTGTGCATGCATAAATACCTTTTTTATTTTTTATTTTTGTTTTGTATGTGTCAATACGTGCACTATTTGGTGTGACTGTTGGTGACAGCTGCCGGTGCAGTTCTCGTGCTGTACTTCACATGTTGACGCATTGACGCCTTGGCGTGGTTTTTATTATTTTTTTGTTTTTTTTTTTTGTGTTTTCATTTATATGAACACTCTAAAAGCAATATATAAATATGGGCATGCGTATGTTTGTATTCATTTAGTGCGCAAAAGGGACATTTAAATTCGTACATCTATTCGCTCTCAAGTGTACTTTAAATTTATAGCTTTCATAAATTTTTGTCTCTGTGTATTATCAAAATTGCTGAAATAAAATTGATATTCTAACTTTGCCAATATTTTTATGAGCAACAGCTCTTTTAATATTAGAATAAAATTTTTTGAAAACAAACACATTTTTCCGACAGAATAACAACGAAATATTTTATAAATTCCCTATGCTTGGTAAAGAAAGTACAGGAGGCATAAGTTAGCTTTGGCAGCCACATGAATATAGAGACAGCGATGCCACTTAGACAACGAAATGAGCCGCAGGGGCTAGGCTACATTTCCCTTTACATATTGAACCATCCTGAGCTTTTGACGAAGCGTAAAAGGTTGCCGATACCTAAAGTGTATAGATTATCGATATTCATTAAGAAGTAGGATCTTAAATATCGATTCCAGCTTCTGACTAGAGCCGGGCATGTGTGAAAAAGGTATTGAATTGTTTCCAACTCTTCCTCATTCCTGCAGCTACGTCAGAAATCATGCAGGTAAACGCCTAATCTTCTTGCGTGATTCCCTGTGAGACAATGTCCTGTGAGAGCCCCTACTAAGGTCCTAATTTGAAATATACTCCATTTTATAATATTCTTGGATAGACGTAGATTTAGCTTTGGCCATGTTTGCCTATTTCACAGGTATTGGCACTAACCCATCTTTGATTGGCAGAACTGATTAGTGCGTTCATAATAAGAAGCTTACAAGTTTGCGAGAGGTACCCCCATAAAATAACTTATGTCTGGCATACCGGTACCTTCTCTTACAAGTTGGTCAGCCCTACAGTTCCTTGGTATATCTCTGTGGCCTGGAACCCAGCATAAGATAACACGATATTGTTGGTCATCTCATTAAGAGACTGGCGATAATGTAAGACACTCCTCGATGTTATTGGGAGTACATTCAGGGCCCATAGGGCAGATTGGCCATCTGATAGAATGCAGATATCTGTTGATGATATTCTGTTTATCTCTAACCACCCTAAAACTTCAGGAATAGCGTTTATTTGCACTTGAAAAACACTACAGTCACCCGGTAGTTTAAAGGATTCACTGATAAAAAGCTCTTCGCAATATAACCCTTATCCTACACCGGTGTCCAATAGGAGGATGTATGCAGTATTCATAAAAGATAAGTGATCAAACAAAAAGTGTTCAAAATATTTCCTTTTTTTCTTTTGGCTAAACCATATGTTGGGCAAATGTTTTCCTTTTCCTTTGTCTTTCCTTTTCTTTCCTCATATGAATATATTAAAGTTCATGGACAAAGGTAACATTTTCACCGTACAACTAACAATAACAAAAATACATGCTCTATAAAGTCTCGAGATTTTAGACTGCGTTACCTCGGAAATGCAGGAAAAGTACGTATGTCATATTCCCAAATTTTCATTATTTATTTATTATTTCATGAAAATTTCACACCTTCAAATCAGAATTTTTAGAAATTGCATTGGCAAAAGAAAGTGTCGGTTTAAAGTAGGAAAAAAATTCACGCTGATGTTTCATAAGTTTGTTTCTTGACGCTGTTATGCATTCTCTTCCAAATAACGAACGCTCCATAATTTTTTAAATGAAGGAAATGCACAAGGCCGCCAGAAAAAAAATATAAAAACTCCGCACGATTTTTAGGCAACTTTAAACTTGCACTTTGTTGTTCCAAAATTCAATGGGTTACAAAACTTCATACGCGAGTATACAACTCTTCTAAATATCTCCTTGCAGGTTGTTAGTAATATTTTTTTCTAAGCGAATAGAATTGGACCACAAGAAAGTTCTATAAGTATATTTACAAGTTTAATACAAATTAATAATATATATATTTTTTTTCTTAACTTCTTTACTAGATAAAAAAAATTATTTTGAGTGGTGGAAATCTAAATATTGAGGTGCTGGCCCAATGCTCGCTGGCTTTGTTTGCTTGGTTTCGATATATATTTTTTTTGGTTTTTTGTCGGGACAACTAGCAAGTACAGCACTAAGACACAATTAAGTCCATTGTATTGCACTCGGATTCCCTTTTAATTTTCTTTAAATCTACTTGACCCCCGAAGAAATCTGAGTAGATCTTCTGTGCTGCCAAGGCGCCAAGATGGTCGCTTCTTAACACATCAATACCATAGATCTCAAGCATGATTCGAGGGAAGACGGGGCAGACGACGCAAAGAAAGTGGTCCGCTACTGGGCAGAGTGCACTGCCTGTGATGCCTACCTTTTCCATGTGCTTTGCCCATAGAAAGTGTCCCGTCATCAGTCCCCTCTGCTTAGGGACAGGAGGAACTGCGACACTCGATCGGACATGACAGGCAGCATCAATTTTGTACATCTGCTGCTTCTCTCAGCCTGCCAAGCTTGTTTATTCCTATTTAATTCCTTACAATTTTTAATCGGTTCAGGATAAACTTAAAATTAGTTGCAGCAGAAACATTTCCCATACATGTAGAGGGAATGCTGCTGTAATAGCAGTCCCTGGCTGGATATAAATCCGGATCGTTCCGGTAACGTAGAACCGACTGTCGTGGGAACGTGTGCTTAAAATTTTCTAACACTGATTTTTTCTTTGTCTTTCCCTACTTTCTTAATAAGAGCGGAGAAGTTACCTTTTCGCAGGACACAGATTTTTGCTATACTTTGTTCTACTTAGAAGGAAGTATGAAAATTGAAAAAATTTAAAATGGAATTCTTGAGAGTTGCCACCAGTGTATATATAGATTGAAGTATATGTATATCCATATGTATGTACACATTGACAACCAGTAGTTATTTTTCTTTTGGAGAATTGGACAATTGCCAACACTAAGTGGTCACAAGGAAACTGGAAGAAACGCAGCTGACTTATGCTGATGGGTTTGCAAAAATGCGAGCAGATATACATAAACTGCGAAAAATATATTTACATACACGACTAGTTCTACTTTTGTTCTTTATTTTAAAAAGATAATTATATATATATACAATGGGTGCTTATAACTAGAAGAACGGACGACTATAACATTGATATGTTGAAGGCACACTTTTCTTCACTTTTAATTCAAAGAATTCTGGTTCAAAAGTTACATTATAAAATACAAAAATAACTGAAACTTCAGTACGCACAATACAATCACAGCCATTTAAGATATTTATAACAAAGGGTGGATAAGTTTCAAGGGCCGGTGTTGATTTTGAATAAAATACAATTTTTTTAAGAAATTATTGTCACTTCTCTTTATTATGATAATATTGATACGATTCAATTACGTATGAATTAAAATATCGGTCAAATGGCCCCCACGGCCTCGGCGGCACCCCTCCATCCGATGGTCCAAATTTTCTATGACGCTAAGGCATAATTGAGGTTCTATGCCGTTATCTCACCCTTTAGCTCCTGAATTGTTGCTGCCTTATCGTCGTATACCTTTTCTTTCAAATAACCCCAAAGAAAGAAGTCCAACGGTGTCGTTGACGTTTAGGTGTGGTTCACATTCAATATCTCTAAGTGCTAAATTCATATTTAATATCTCTTAGTGCTAAGTTCCTAAGACTAAAACCATATGCCAGCTTACTGATGAAAAAGATAACGACATAACTCATCATCTCTTTATCGATTATAAGGCTGTTTTCGATAGCCCGATAAGGGATTGCCCATATGCAACAATGTCTGAGCTCGGTATTCTCGCAAAACTGATTCGACTTTGCAAAATGGCATTGAGCAACACGTACAGCTCTGCCAAGGTAGGTAAAGACCTCGACGAACTTTTCAATACCGAGCGAGGTTTCAGACAAGGCGATCCACTATCGTGCGACCTCTTCAACTTACTCATGGAAGAGATACTGCGGAGAGCCAGTATTCATCGAAATGGCAATATTTTTATTAAAAGTGTCCAGCTCCTTGCATATGCTGCTGACATTGACATCATAGGGAACTGCAAGCGAGATGTTACCGCTGTATTTTGTATTTTCCGCTGCCGAAAATGAGTCAAATGGAGTGGGTGTAGCAGTTAAAGAGGGCAAGACAAAGTACATACTAACCACTAGGAAAGATAAGCGGCGTTTTGTATCCAGCATTTCAACGGACAACTATACTGTTGAAATTGTCAAAGAATTTATATATCTTAGCACCGCCGTCACTACAACAAACAATGCCAGCCTGGAGATAAACCGACGAATCACGATTGCTTATGGGTGTTACTATGGTCTCAGTAAGCAAATGCGTAGCAGAGACCTCTCTCGGTCGACAAAATTAATACTCTACACGACGTTCATCTTGCCCGTGCTACTCTATGGCGCTGAAGCATGGCTCGTGTCGTAGACTGATGCAGCAGCTCTTGGGGTATTCCTGAGAAAGATTCTTCGGAAAGTCTTCGGTCCTCTTCTTGTTGGCGATAACTACTACCGCCAAATGAGCCACGAGCTGTATGAACACTACGACGAGGTGGACATAGTGAAGCGCATTAATATTCAGCGTTTGCGCTGGGCCACGTCGAGCGCATGGATGCAGAAGCTCCAGCAAAGAAGCTGTTCGTTTGGTAAGTTAGGTAAGGGAAAGACCATGCCTCCCACGGAAGGATCAAGATGAGGGAACCCTATCATCGGTTGGTGTAATAAATTGATGAAGGCGCGTGCAAAGCAGAGACGCCTGACGAGATTTGTTACAATCGGCCCTAACACGGTAATGGGTTGTGATCTTTGATCAGGCCATATAAGTAAGTAAGTAAGTGCTAAGTTAGCAAAGAAATCGTGTGCTTCTGATATAACAGCAGAGTTAAACAAATTTTAAAGTTTTTTACTCTTAAGATTATCTAGAAACGAAGGTATAAAAACAATACGAAGGTACCTAACAAGTTTTGCATGCATACAAGTATACCCTACATAAATCACATTTTTAGCTGAATAAGTAGCCTACGAGGAATAAATTGCCTTAACCCTTTCAATACTGACGGGACACATACGTCCCAATGCACGTGCTAGGTCAGTAAGTGGAAAGTGTTCATTACGGGTGGGACAATGTTTTCCCAGGACATTTTCTCAATTCCTAGAAATAATTTCTTTATTTATACAAGAGGACATACTATTTAGATCACTAGTAATAACTTTTCATGGTTAAATATTTTTTCCCCTTAAAAAAATCCGTATTGAAAGGGTTAAACTTGGTATATATAAGTTAACACATGACTCCCATGCAGTCAACAGTTGACTCCCACGCTATATTGGTTTACATTAGAGTTAAGCAATGACGGCTGCAAGTGCAGCTGCAACTAAGTTCCTAGAATTAAGAAAACAATATTGTATTCTTAGAATTAAGCAAGCATTTATTGTACTTCTAGTTTTAAGCAAATCTGAAAGGGCTAGTGTCAAAATAAAATTTGAATAAAATTCAGTAAGATTCAAGCAGCCAACAATTGAAGTTGTAAAATTACTCCAGCAGCAAGCATCGGTTAGAAGCCCCCAGTGTATCACAAGATCACAAGCAAGGCAAAATAAACACAAATGCCGATGCATTATCACGAATAAAGATAGACTCAGACATACTAAAAAAAATGATACCAACGAATTGTGATGACAATAATAAAATGTTTGTAATAACAATAATAATAATCTAAATCAACTTATATATATATATAAATGGCGCGTACACCCTTTTTGGGTGTTTGGCCGAACTCCTTCTCCTATTTGTGGCGTGCGTCTTGATGTTGTTCCACAAATGGAGGGACCTACAGTTTCAAGCCGACTCCCAACGGCAGATATTTTTTGTGAAGAGCTTTTTCATCGCAGAAATACACTCGGATGTTTGCCATTGCCTGCCGAGGGGCGACCGCTATTAGAAAAATGTTTTTTTAATTTTGGTGTTTAACCGAGATTTGAACCAACGACCTCTCTGTGAATTGCGAATGGTAGTCACGCACCAACCCATTCGGCTACGGCGGCCGCAACTTGGTATACTTCATTAAATATTAACTAGTCTGAAAGTACAAAAATGACATCGAGCTGAAAAAGGGTGAGGGTCTACATGAAGAATATTCATATTTTGCTATTTGTTGTTGTTATATGATATTTAGTCTTAATATATAAAAATGAATGTTTATCTGTATGTCATCGATGAACTCAAAAACTACTGGACCGATTATTATAAAAATTGGTATATTATATACAGGTATCCCTTGTATAACGCGGTCTTATACAACGCGGTTTCGATATAACGCGATTTGGAAAAATTAGGTTTCAGTACAACGCGCAATTTAGGCTTATATAACGCGAAGGGGAAAATACATAATTATAAAATCTGGTAACACTAAGAGCGCAAGAGCGCTCCAAAAAAAAATGACCTATCTTACCCCATTCTACTCTATATGAAGTTTGAAGAATAACAATAAAGTTTTTAATAAACCTTTAATTTGTTCTAGTTTGTTTTTAAATTGTTTAATGTGCACATAATTATTTAAATTTTGTTTTTTGAATTTTGAAATATGTATGTACATATGTACAATATTATTATTCATATCTTGTGTTTTTAATTGTATAAGAAAGTCTGAACTTTAGTATTGAGTAGAAATATATGTGCATCTGTTATTTTGTATGTATTTTATTAAAAAAAAAAACCTATTGGAACATAACCCCCAAATTTATATGAAAACTATGCTTTAGATAACGCGGAATTACATAACGCGCAATTCCTCTGGAACGTAACTATCGCGTTATACGAGGGATACCTGTATATGTATTTCTCTACGTATATGGTTTGTATAATATGTTAATTGATGCCACTCGCCGCCAGGTGGCGCTGCAGAGTAGCAACTTCTGCCCCGTTCAACCGATTGTTATAAAAGTTAGTATGACCATGTATTTTTACACAGAGGGAACGAATATGACATGCTCATAGATGTAACATAGATTTTGATTGAGGACATATGTTTGAGAATCGCTAACAAGGCATTGGTGCAACTGGGAATGGAACAACCTTTTCGATCGTGATTTGCAACGAGAAAGACCCTATGATTCTGACGAACTGGGGACATTCGTTAGAACAAATCTTCCGCAGTTGCTTCCAGAACAACGCGTTGCGTTTGACAGAATTATGCGTGCAATCAAAGAACAAAGCGGTGGACTGTTTTTCATAGATGCGCTCGGTGGTACGGGCAAGACTTTTCTTCTTTCACTAATTTTGACAACCATACAATCACAAAATAATATTGCACTGGCTATTGCATCATTTGGAATTGCGGCAACTCTTTTGGATGGTGGCCGAACAGCGTATTTAGCATTGAAGCTGCCGCAAAACACTGAAGCACCAACATGCAACATCAGCAGAAACTCTGGAATCGGGAAAGTACTCCAAACGTGTCAAATTATCATATGGGATGAATGTACAATGTCTCACAAGAAAGCATTGGAAGCGCTTGACCATACACTGCGAGATTTGAGAGGAAACAGACGGATCTTCGGTGGCGATCTCATTTTATTGTCTGGTGATTTTCGACAAACACTGCCCATTATACCACGTTCAACACCCGCTGATGAACTTAATGAATGCCATAAATCATCAGTTCTATGGCATCATTTACAGAAATTGACTTTGAAAACTAACATGCGTGTACAACTACAAAGGGATGCATCGACGAATTGGTGCAAAAAGTTTTCCCAAGCATTGCACAAAACTACAAAAACCATTAGTGGCTTAGTACGCGTGCTATATTACCAGCCAAAAACATTGATGTCAATACCATCAACTTCACCATTCAGCATGGCTACTGTGGAGAATCAAGACGAGGTTGTCAACTACATACATTGAAAATTGGCTTACTCATCATTCTTCTTCAAAACATAAGTCCACCACGACTTTGCAACAGAACCAGACTCTCAGTCAAGAAAATGATGAACAGTGTTATCGAGGCAACTATGACTGGAAAATTCAAAGGTGAAGACGTACTGTTGCCACGTATCGCAATGATCCCGGCAGATATGCCATTTGAATTCAAACGTTTACAGTTGCCGGTGCGACTCGCTTTCGCAATGACTACGAGTATAAACAAAGCACAAGGACAATCGTTACACGTTCCCACGACAGTCGGTTCTACGTTACCGAAACGACCCGGGTTTATATCCGGCCAAGGACTGTCACTTCAGCAGCATTCCCCATATATGAATGGGAAATGTTTATGCTGCTACAACAACAACAACAACAATCGTTACAAGTGTGTGGATTAAATTTGGAGAATCCATGCTTTTCACATGGACAGCTCTATGTGGCTTGCTCACGTGTCGGAAAACCTTTTGATTTATTCGTCTACGCACCAGATGGAAAATATTTGTGTAGGTACTGATTTTTCTTTAAAGTTATTTTTCTTAAATTTATTTTAGTTGTTGGCGTAGTAACGGGCGCCGGGTACAACTAGTTATAAATAAAACCACACTTTTTACACACTTTCATTTAAAAAGAAATTTTCATTTAAGGACTTCGGACATCACCAAATGAATAGTGCTCAACTACTTGTTTGGCAAGGATAAGGCGCACGTACTAGTCGTAACTCCCAATCAACTAGAAATTTCCCAATTCGGAAGCAGGGACGCGTCAATACATAAGCATATAAATTTGCATGTCTGGGTATCACATTTCTATGCATTTCATTTAGACACTGAGTGCATGTATTCATTCATATACACAGCCACACATACATACGCACATACATACACTGATGTAACATTTTAGAAACTCGGGTCAACGGACATGCTTGTGGTAAGTTAAATTTGAGCAAATCAATTCCTATGAAATTTTCTTTCCTCTCTTTGTGACAAGTTTTTTGTTCTTATTCGATGAATTCTACTTAGGTTTCCTTTTGCGTTTACTTCTTATTTTCTTAATTTAGACATTACTTTTGTTTAACTTTCGAACGTGCAGGAAAGCTTGGCCCAATTAAGCAAACAAATATCTGAGTACAAATATTGGTAGTTCTTTTGATCCGAAATCGATTTGGAAAGCAAAACACAGTTTGGGGCTTTGCTTATAGCATTTCAAACCGTACAACAGATATGCAGTCGATAATGGCAGTACTAAAACATTGTTATGTGCATAGGTTCATGCTAATGCCTATGTGGCTAGGTACGAGTGTTAATGCGCATTTTATTGTAACTGTATTACTCTCATACCACCGATTAATACCACTATTACATGAAGTTAAATGAAGTATACGGCTTTAAAAGTAAAGTTCTTTTTACGACCTTTTATATTTTTAAATTTAAAATTTTGCAATTTTGATGCTTTTCACATTTGTGCCCGTAATTACGAAAATGGTTTAAGAAAAAATTAAAAAAAAAAAAATGAATTTATCAGTTATTTCACACCAAATTATTTTAAACTAAATTTATTCAATGTAAGTTTTACGATATAGTAAAAAATAAACCATTCGAGGGTGATTATAATTTGCAAATTTCTTTTTTCTGGGGTTCAGATGTCTTGGCATCTACCGCGTCGAGAGGTGAGGGCACTAAAACAATCCCTCCATCTCATACAGGGAAACTCACTTCCCGGGACTACTTTCTTACTTTACTACATTACTTCGGGAGAGCTTAGAGCGACGTCCAATTCTATTCATCCACGTCTGGGTCCACCAGTCTTGCAGTCAGCTTTATGCTATAGCTTCGTCTTCTCATGTCTCTGTCTGTGAAGCTTCGCTTTGTTTTTGTACTGCGTCGTGGTCTATCTTTTCCCCCCGTAATATGCCTTCAACGTATCCTTTAAGCGCATTCCTCGCGTTCAAACATCTTGCCGATCACTTTGGTCGGCGCGATGACGCCAATCTGCACCCTCAGCGCATCTCTTTCAACGAGCCATCTATCGCAACTAAAAAACGTGTGTTCGACGTCATCGCACGGTGCTTCACAGTATATTTACATGGTGTCACTTACCTTACCAATGCGGTATTGGTATTTCGGGAAGTATCCGTGGAACTGAGTCATGGTGTAGCTAACTTCCCCGACAACTAATTTCACTAATTCCAACATTATATGGAGTTCATTTCATGTTAATTATGAAAGTAGTCCACGTCAGAAATTTTAAGAAATTAAAGGAACATAACTTGCAAATGGCTCTATAAGGCTCTCATCAAGCCCGTATTAACGTATGGCGCAGAAGCGTGGACGATGACAACATCCGATGAAACGACGCTTGGAGTGTTAGAGAGAAAGATTCTGCGTAAGATTTTTGGACCTTTGCACGTTGGCAACGGCGAATATCGCAGGCGATGGAACGATGAGCTGTATGAGCTTTACGACGACATAGACATAGCGCAGCGAATAAAGATCAGAGACCTGCATGGCTCACTGTTTTCTTGAGTTGTTCATACGCTAAATTTCTTGCTCACATTCAGTAAATTGAACCAAAATATTTGGTCAAGTGCAGTCAGCTCATTCAGGCGAACGCGTAGTTCAGCTCAGTCAACACGTATGATCTAATGTCTTCGGCTCAAATCTAATCATTGAACAAAAAGCAGCATTGAATGAAATTAGCATCGGCCTTTGCGTTCAAACGACCAAACTTGTTCAAAGAAGTAATTGTCATTATTGGAAATAGCACATGTTCGAGCAAATGAGCGTTGGCGTACAATGTACGCTGTAAATTGCGTTTCGTATTTGAAAGGATTAGTTGGTTTCAGCCGTTGTAAAATAATGTCAAATGATTATTATAAGTTTTACGAAAAAATTAAATATGAAAATATAGTGTTTTTGCTTAAAAATTTTGATTTTACTTTGCTATCGTTAATGCAAAAACTCATGCGGGATCATACGCGTTCAAACCGGCTCATTTGGCTCTATAGACCTTTTATTCTTGCTCAAAAGAATGAATGTACAGCCGAACGAGCAAATACCCGAAACGGCTGCTATGAAGACGAGTGGTGATAACATCGGAGACCTAAAACGCAGCACATGATTTGATTGAGCTGAAATAAACAATGACAATAACTTATTTGAACAAGTTCGATCGTTTGAACGCAAAGGCCTGTTTTTTTGTTCAAGCGAAGCGTATGAATGTTTTACACTCAACCGGTGCAGTTCTCTGATAGAGATCCAGCGCCTACGTTGGCTGGGTCATGTCGTCCGAATGGATACAAACGCTCCCCCTCTGAAAGTATTTGATGCGGTATCAGCTGATGGTAGCAGAGGAAGAGGAAGGCCTCCTCTGCGTTGGAAAGATCAGGTGGAGAAGGAGTTGGCTTCACTTGGTGTGTCCAACTGGCGCCGGTTAGCACGAGAAAGAAACGTCTGGCGCGCTTTGTTGAACTCGACCAAAATCGCGTAAGTGGTTATCGCGCCTTTTAAGAAGAAGAAGAACTTGCAAATGGGGCGTGGTCGTCTTTGACGCGTTTCTGAACTACATTATAAGCCGATAAATGGTAATCAAATAATAACGGACACGGACGACATTGATGAAAATTACTCTAAATAACCGTGAGTTTGTGTTGATAGAATGAAAATAAAAAAGAGATTGTCTGTAAAGTCGGTTTACTGACGATAGTTTAACGCGACAACGTCATAAGAAAATATTGATGGAATGGTTGCAATTTTCAAAACAAAATTTTAATTTTATTTGTTTGATAGATATTTTGTATAGGTATAGAGGAGGAGGTAAATGGAATTGCAATAGAATAGGTCAAGTTACATTTACACAAACGTGAAAAATTACGAAACATTTATCAAATTCATGAAACATATTTTCAATTTCGCATCAGACGTTAATAAGTCAACAACACTAAGAGGCACCATCATCGATTTGCCTTTTTCAAGACACTTTACACTCGAAACACTCCCTTTCATTTCCTACTTTTTCTATCATCGTCCTATTCTCAACAGAGAAATGGTTCATTACCATGCACATAGGAAGAAGGCATATGCAAATACAAGTATGTGAATTTATATACAAATGCGCATATACATACATATATATGCTCACTCAAGTAGGACAGAGCCAGATGTCGAACGTTGCCGAACGCGGGGGCCGATTGTGCTCTTTGTCGTTCGTTCCGCGCTCTCGCTTGCAGTTCAATCACATTAGCTTACATTTGCTTGCGTACGGAATAGATTCGTATATTTGATATGTCCATATGATTTGCATGCATCTTTACATATAGATTTGTTCTTTTTGCAAATTGCGCGAAATTGTATATGTATATGCATGTTTATATACATATATTAGTATAGAATATATCTTATAAGGTATGTGGTAAATATTACCATACATTTTTTCCTTCATATATAATAAAAAAATTAATAATTATAACATTAAAACAACAGGTATTATTAAGAAACTTGGTTTTATTTTAAATTCTTCAAGTAAATCAAATTAATAATAATCAATAAGAAGGCATATGCAAATACAAATACGTGAATTTATATATGTACATATGCGCATATACATACATATATACGCTCACTTAAGTAGGAGAGAGCAAGATGTCGAACGTTGCCGTTCGTTTGCTTTGTTTGCTTTGTCGTTCGTTCCGCGCTTTCGCTTGCAGTTCATTCAAGGTAACGGCAATGAGCAAGGTAACGACAAATGAGCAAGGTAACACTAATGAGCAAGGTAACGACAAATGAGCAAGGTAACGACACATTTTTTCGTGCGTGCAGCCTGTTAAATCGAATTATAAGACGTGTTATGTGTTTACTACCATACAACCCTCCAGTTTTTCAGGAATGGAAGTTGAAAACTTTCAGTTTACTATTTGACGAATTTTACAATCATCTTGACGATTAAATGGAAATTGGGTTTTATTGAAAAATTTGGAGTACACGCGGTTTATCTCAAGCTCGACGCACACTGTGGGCATGCAACATTAAATATCCAATATAAATATTTATCTAATATAATAGGGGCTTCCCCTCAGAGTGCAACTTTTTTATGAAAATAAGAGAAATAAAATCAGTCATTAGCAGCACTACAATGCACATAGGGCCAAACGTGAGGTGCAAATATGCCGAGCTTTGGAGGGCTATGGTAAGGTAAGGCAACCGTGTGAGTATGCAACTCGAATCTATTGGCAAACAGAGCAACATATAATATTTGCAAAGCTTTGTTCGAAAAAGAAGGTATGTGTTTTATTCTGTGCTGACAGCCACATGAACACAGCGAGAGAAAAAAACAAATCAGTCGATTTACATAAACCACGTTTAATAGATTCGCCTTGAATTCAACTTTATTAGAGCCCTATAATGTGAATAAAAAGAAAACCCACGGAAAGGAAAACAATCAAGAAATTTAATTCTATTCAAACTAAAATCTGGACAAGACTCATCATTCGCAGCAAAAGAATATGAAATGAATGAGGGGACTACTGTCAGTACAAAAAAGCGAATGGCTACCTACGAAAAAAGGGAATTACTATGAGCGCAAAATTTTCTAGTTGTATTTGTTATGAAAGTTATTTATGTTTCAATTATTTTAATGTTTTTATTTCTACAGAATATTGTTAATTTTTAAAACATTTTTAATTTTTTTAATTTTCACATCTAAATTGAATCGAAATTCAAACAATCCTTATCTCATTTTACACGATTATAATGAACATATCTTCGACTTTTCTTTGCCTTCTTTAGATCGATTTACACGGTTTTCAGGTTCATTTCAGGAACATTGTCTCGTTTGACACGGATTCGCTTTGCACGATTTTTCCCAGAACGAACTCGAGGGATGAGTGTACTTCCATTGTTCGCTAGAAAACGTAGTAAGCCGCCCGAATCACTGTGTATTGTTTTTCATTCAAATTGCAACTGAATTGACTGACACAATCCTGCTTTTCCCCCCAATTCTCATACTTTCCTTTTATTTCCTTTGTTCCACACGTACATATGCACACTCCCACTGCATTTTTCAAATCAGTACAGCAGGGACCATACTTTTGGCTCTCGCTTCGTTCTCAGCAACAATGCAACAACGTGGATTGAGAACAACTCAATACGCAAAATCTAAGGCTGCTGTGTGCTCTGCAAGGTGATCATTAATCAAATTGATTATGAACGACGCAATTTGCATAGAGGATAAGAACAAAGTAACAAGTAGATATAGTAGCAACAAGACTTGAGTAAGGAAATACAGTATGGCTGTAGTATTCATTGCACCGATATAGTTGGCCACTTCTATTCGCAATTTCCCCGCTCGTTATCTCTATGCTCGATTAACTTGAATAATTTGCATGTGAAAGCAACAACAAAGTTATCGAGTAAGATTCGCCGCTAGCGAGTATGGCTATAGCTCATTAGACGCCTTACCAACACATATAATTTAAGGCAGTTCTCTTCCAGCGTTGCCGACATACATATGTTCATTTGTACCAGTTGCTTCATCTATTCGCCACTTGCTAAGTCTTGTCGAAAAGAAGAGGTCTAGTATATCACAGTGGAAAAATAATTTCCCCAAGTTATAATATAATTTTTTTTTAGAGTGCCTAAGTATTACATACATACATATAGAGTTTCCATGTCTACATAGCAATACACTTTCTCGGCTTATAAACAAAGTCCCAAAATATGAATGGTATGTACGCTGAAAATTATGCACAGAATGCGCCAATTCACATTTGGAAGGATTTTTTTAGAAATAAAATACTTCCACCTACGAGTATAAAAGGCACACTCTATAAGTAAAAAATGTTATGAAAAATTAAATAATTAATTTTCAAAGTGCAACAAATCATGTATGCTTTTGCTATACGAGGGGTGCCTTTTATATGTCGGGATAAGAGAACAAAAACAAATTTTAATCATCGAAAATCACTTTATTGTTTTTCAAAATATTCTCCATGAAGATCTATACACTTTTGCATGCGTTTGAACCAATTGTTGAAGCACTTTTGCCACTCTGAATGGGGTACCTCCAAAAAATGCATTCTGAATGCCGCAACCGCTTCTTCAGCTGTCGAAAAACGTTGATCTCTCAGTTTGTTTTTTACGTACGGGAATAAAAAGAAGTCATTCGGTGCCAAGTCAGGACTATACGGCGGATGACCCATTAATTCGATGTTTTGGGTGCTCAAAAATGCAGTTGTTTGAGCCGATGTGTGAGAGCTCGCATTATGCTGGTGAAGAGTGATCCGTCTTTTGCGATTGGTTTTCCTAATTTCTCGGAAGACAACTGGCAAACAAATGGTTGTGTACCACTCAGAATTTACTGTTCTACGTTGTTCTAGTGGTACGGTTGCGACATGTCCAGTTTTTCCGAAAAAACAGGCGACCATTTGCTTGGAAGTGCTTCGTGCGGGAGCAACTTTTGTTGGATTTGGCTCATCTTGAAACACCCATACAGTCGACTGCTGTTTACTTTCGGGCTCATACGCGTAAATCCATGATTCATCACCTGTCACGATGTCATAGACGTGTTTCGAAGCCCCGCGATCGTATTTTTTGAGCATTTCCTTCGACCAATCGACACGAGCCTTTTTTTGAGCGATTGACAAATTGTGTGAGATCCAACGCGAACAAATTTTTTTGACAGCCAAATGTTTATGCAATATTGAATGTATGCTGGTCCCACTAATGCCTAAGATTGACTCAATCTCACGATAGGTCACATGACGATCTTGTTCGCGCACAGCATCAGTGGTTTTCGGAACAACAACTGATTTTGGACGACCTTCACGAAATTCGTCTTGGAGTGAACTACGACCACGATTGAATTCACCATACCATCGATAAACACTGGTCCTTGATGGAGCTTCATCGCCAAAAAATGAATTAAGTTCATCCATGCAATGTTGCTGAGTTAATCCACGTCGAAAGTTGTAAAAAATAATCGCACGAAAATGTTCACGATTTAATACCATTTTTAGACCGAGATGAATCTTTTAAGTTACTGTAAACAGCACAAATAGCGCTGGTATTTCAAAACGTTCTGAGTACGTAAAAGCCAAAAAATGTCAAACTTTGCGATACAGCTGTCAGTTGCCAGATTGCAACACCAGGGTTGCCAAATCCCGAAATATAAAAGGCACCCCTCGTATTAGCGACTGTTTTCTGTGCTTTCTCGAGATGTTTGCACAAGGTGGGGCAAAAATAATCGGCTTATGGAAAAATTTATAATTTTTGAAAATGGCGGCGTACGTCAGTCATGTTTGACACTTTAGAACTACACAGCTGCAGTATACAAGCAAACAAGTAAAGGTCAAATAAAGATTTCCAGCAATCGAAAATTTTTTTATGCAGTAAAAAAATTATTCAAAAGCAAAGTTGGATGATTAATTTTGCGCCACCTTGTACCTACAATACTTCTTATCCAGCTATACGCGGCCAAAATATTACGTTGAACTTTTAAAGCACGGTCGGTCTTGGGTAGTTCTAATATGTAATTAGCAGAAATTTGTGAATAGCACTTATTTGCACACATACCTACATATGCCCATACATATATACATATAAGCAGATCACTTATTAACCACCTATTTGCTCTTTCCTCTTTTATTATCAATGCATTACACCTAAGTATCGCTACTTACTCGAACTCGCAACGTCAGCATTATCGTGAAATTCAGCGGATTCCGCCAACTGCGAATGTAGCCCATGTTAGCTGGTGTCGTTGACGGTGGTGTGTTGACAACAGCCGCTGAGCTGGCAGCAGCATTTGCATTCGCCGTACTGACACTGAGAAAGCTGCCAACATCAGATGCTGCATCTGCATCAAATAAAGCTCTGGCTCTGGCACTGTCACTGATAGTAGCGCCTGACCCAGAGCCGGTGCTGTTGCCAACAGCTGATGTGGCGCCAGTTGTTGCCGCATTGCCAGCCAAGTCAGCTGTCATTAGTGCTCCTGCCGATGATGCTGTCACGGCTGTGCCTAGCATGACCGTTTCCACCGTAACAGTTGCTGTTGTGTGGCTATCAACTGCAAGCGGCATTACCGGTGACGATTGCATAGCTACTGTAGCGGGGCTTGCAACATCCTCTGGCGTGGAGAACTTTTTGTAAAATTTTAATAAGTCACTTATGTCATCTGAAATATATGGAGAGCATAGACGGGTAGAAATTTTAGTCAAATATTTTTGAAGAAAGAAAAAAACAAAACGCAAATGCAAATGAAAGAAGCAGCAAAAATTAAAAAAAAGAACACAATGTGAAGGAACAAGAACTTGTCCTGCCGTTTGTATGCAGGTTTGTTTGTGTATGTATTCTTGAGCAGCATGTAAAACGTCCAATCGTTAGTTTGCATTGTCTCTTGATTGAGTTGGGAGATAGAAAAATGTTGCAACTCTTTCAAAAGTCAGAAGTTCTGAATGGGCACATATGCATGCAGAGCAGGGAATGCCAGTGAATGGAGCATATTAATTTCCGCTATGTTGACTGTGAAAGCGATTGGCAGCCGAGGATTGTTGTTGTCGAACAAGGTTTGTCTTGCGGGAATTAAATTTCAACGAGACGATGCCAGAGCTCAGTATTTTTTCTTTATGCTCTTGCCCTAGATAGAGTACACTCGTGCATGTGTAGGTATGCAAAAGTATTTCTTGCTTTGGTTTGTACTTTCATTGATAAACTGTTTTTATAGGGCTTTCTATTCCCCGCCCTCGCCGGCTACTCCCAGTTAATCAACTGAAATGAAGTAACTAATGGAATTGTGGAAATGAAGACTGCTAAATACTTTTCACTGACCATTTTATTCTTCATTCTCATCGTAAATAGTACAAGAGTCACTACTGGGCGATTCGTGGAAACTTCGATGTAGATGCCTTGACCCGTAGCAGATATATGAATAGAACGAAAACGAAAAAGGAAATAAATTAATTTTTATATTTTGTTTTTTGCAGCCAGCAGAGTAAATTAGTCAACTATGAACCACCAAATATGCTTTAGGAAAACCATAAAATATATGGAATACATTCAAATCTTTTCAATTAGCTTAAGGAAACATTTATTTTATATTTTTATTTCCTAAAACATAGGTTCGGTTAGGTTAGGTCAAGTTGTTTTCCTTGGGCTCTACGCGCTTACTGCTTTTCGAGTAGTTTATTATTTCAATTAATTTGTATTTTAGTGCAAATATTTGTATACATATATGTGTGCAGTATGACATTCAGATAGATTACAAATATTTCCGATTACATATTTTATAGTTTAACAAAGCCAACTGAAATAAAATGCCTGCGATTGGATACAAGCAGTTTATTAGTTATTCTATCTACTATCTATATTACTATTATGATTAAGTCATGAGGTAGGAATGTCTGAAGTATTGAAGTTTTTTAGATTATCGATAATTTTTTTACAAAATCATTGAATGATGTTATCAAACCAAGATACTTTGAAATTTGCTTAATATTAAATGCTGGAATATCATATTGCGCACCGAATGCTTCGAGTCCCTGTCGATTCGAATGATATCCCAAAGAGTTGTCGATATAAAGGGGTTTACAATTGGCGCGGTCGATTTTGGCGCCCTGTGGCAGCCATTTTGTTTTGGTGACATCTGTTAAATCTGTTTTTTATTATTCAGTTGTTTATGCCAAATCATCATGGCAAGTTACACGATTGAACAGCACGTTCAAATAATAAAACTTTATTATCAAAATGGACATAACGGTAGACGTGGTGGCCCTTCAAAGTCGACTCTTCAACGTTTGGTGGCCAAATTTGAGACGACCGGGTCAGTAAAAAACAATCAGCCAACACCCGTACGTTTAAGGAACGCAAGATCAGCCGAGAACATTGTCGCGGTCCGTGAAAGTGTACAGCAGAACCCGAGGCAGTCTATTCCTCGCCGTGCACAAGAACTTGGCCTTTCGCAGACTTCAACTTGGCGAATTTTGCGCCGGGACTTGGGCCTACACCCGTACAAGATCCAACTGACCCAGGAGCTCAAAGTTGATGACCGTAGACAACGCCATTTATTCGCTGACTGAGCTTCGAATCGTTTGGAAGAGAACCCCAGTTTTGGGCGAAAAATCAACTTTAGTGACGAGGCGAATTTTTGGATGAATGGCTGTGTTAACAAACAAAATTGCCGTATATGGGACGACACCAATCCACACGGGGTTCACCAGGTGATAATGCATCCTCAAAAAGTTACCGTTTGGTGTGGATTTTGGGCCGGCGGCGTCATTGGTCCGTACTTTTTTGAAAACGACGTTGGTGAGGCGGTCACCGTCAACAGCGAGCGCTACACAACGATGCTAACCAATTTCTTATGGCCCATATTGATCCATATGGACCTAGACGACATGTGGTTCCAGCAGGACGGCGCTACGTGCCACACAGCAAACGCCACGATTGACATTTTGCATGAACGATTTGAGGGTAAGGTTATCTCTCGCAGGGGTGATGTGAATTGGCCACCAAGGACACGCGATTTGACCCCGCTAGACTTTTTCCTGTGGGGTTTCTTGAAGTCTCAGGTCTATGCAAATAAATCATAATCGACCGATGCTCTAAAGGTGAACATAACACAGCCATCGCTCAAATTCAGCCGGATCTATACGGAAGAGTTATTGAAAATTGGACCACTCGGATCCGTTCCACCGTAAGAAGCCGAGGCGGGCATTTGAATGATGTCATATTCCACACTTAATGGCATATATGCGCCTTTCAAATAAAAAAATAATTTTGTCAATAACTCACATACAGTTTGTTTTATTCCATTTCAACATCTACCCGCCCTTGCTGAAAAACCCAGCCAGTGGTATCGTCGGCATACACCTGCTGCCATTACTCGCCAGTACTCGACGCCTTGATTTGCAGCTTCTTTTACCTGCTCATCTGCGCGCTCGTTTCCTTCAATATCGACATGTTATTTGACCCAGTAAAAGTCAATTTTGTGTCCCTGGCGAAGAAGGTGCAGGTGCTGATGAATTGATGCAATTGAGGGATTAGGTTTGCTTTCATTCTGGATAGCTTCCAAGCAAGAGCGACTGTCGCTTTATAAGACTAGTTTTTCCGTTTTCAATTCTTTCATCGCTATACCTACATCGAATATAGTCGTTCTATTGTCCTAACTCAACGCACATATCGCAAAAAGTATGATGCGGTAAACAGGCACCGTCTGACAATACTATTCGTCGTTTGGTGTCGAAATTTTTTCTAACACGGGACAGTAGGAGATTGTCAATATGCCGTTCATCAACGACCAAGACGTTCCAATGAACTTGTTGAAGCAGTGAGGGAGAGCGTTGCCCAGGAGCCAACAGTGTGTCAGTGAAACCACAATGCGGCGCATTTTAAAGGATGATTTAAATATGTTTCCGTATAAAGTGCAATTGATACAAAGAATATCGCCGACAGACCATTCGCGTCGCTTGAAATACGGCCAAACAGTCGCTCGAATGGTTGACACTGAACCTAATTTTGGGAAGAAAATTTTAATGACTGACGAGGCACATTTTAACCTCCCTGGCAGCATGAATAAACAAAATTGCCACATTGGGGGAACTGAGAATCCACAAGAGATCCATGGAACGTCATTGTATGACCGGAAAGTAACTGTTTGGGCCGGCATTTGCACCAAAACCATCTTTGGGCCACATTTTTACCGAGAAAACGAAACGGTCGATGGAAACCGATATCGATGGATGTTGGCTCATTATGTCTGCCCACAAATGCGTTAAATCATTAAAGGATTGTCAACCGAAAACGGCACCCTCTACGTCTGCATAGAGCAGGACAGTGGCACAGAAGGTGCGGGATCTTCTCTTCCTCTTCCTCGTCTAGACAACTTCCTAAAACATAACTTCACACGAAAAATATTAGCTGAGGTAAAACGTTCTGAAAGCTCTCCTCTAGATGTCTTTAGGTAACAGTGCGCTTAAATAAAAGTTCTTTGACAGGCGTTGACTCCTTGACTCGACCTATTCAAATTTCCATTTCAAGGCGTTGACTCCAAATTTCAACCTTTCGTCGAAAGTGCTGATCAAATCATGAAAATCGTCATGTCGGACCGGCTTGTGAGTACTTGAGTCATTTGCCAGGATTTGTAGATTATACAGAAAATTGCTTCTAGCCATTAGCGTAAAGAGAATTATAATTCTCCATCTTCATTTCCTAAATAAAGAGAAAAAATGTTGAGATCTTTTCACTGCACCTAGTATTTATGTTCGATTCGAGACATCGCGCAGTGAGAGGTTCGATAGATCTAGCAGGAATAACCTCATTTTGAAAGGTGTATATCGACAATGTTTTCTTTTATTGTAATGATTGACCGTATGAGACAATGATTTATATGTAGATTTTATAAGTCAATTCTAGTTTGATCTATAACGGGTTTGTTGTTAGAGAAAATGATATTAAAACCTTTACAGATAGCTCAAAACTAGACAACACAGTACGTGGAGGGGTTTACTCCGAAAAACTCGGAGTAAGCCAATCATTTCGCCTACCTGATCATTGCAGTGCATTTCCGGTGGAAGTCACTGCCAAAAAAGCCACTTGTAAGCCACTTATAGGTAGAGAAACCATCAATAAGCAAATAAAAGTTGGCAAAACGTCCTAACATGCGAACTAAGAGACCATGTCCGGGACAGACATGGCCGAAATTGAACAGCGGTCGATCAAAAAGCTTGTTAAGTTTTAGCAGAGAAGCTATAAGAAAAATGATAGGGGTATTAACTGGTCATTGTTTATTAGGCAGCCACGCTAGAAGGTTAGAACTCTCGTACTTCGATTTCTGTAGAAGCTGCCTTAATACAGAAGAAGAGGAAAGAGTCAGACACCTTTTATGTGAGTGTGAAAGCTTAGCTATGAGGAGGCTCTGTACTCTTTATACGGCATTTTTAGTTGATGTAGCGGACATAGCGCATCTATAGGGTTTTTAATAAGAGTTGTTATTTTGATATTCAAAGAAAAATACTATTTATTTATAAATCATTGGATGTTTATTTCATAATAAAGAGGAAGGTATGCCGTTAGGTTAGGTTAGGTTTGGCAGCTGCATCGCACATAGAGACAACGATGCCACTTACACCACGAAATGGGTCCGTTGTGAACCACGGGGACTGAGCTACATTTCCCTCTCCATATTAAACCATCCTGAGCTTTTTTTAAAAGGTTGTTGATACCTAAAATGTATAGATTATCTATATTCGTTAAGAAGTAGGATTTTAAAAATCGGTTCCTGCTTCTGGCTAGAGCTGGGCATGTGCAAAAAAGGTGTTGAATTGTTTCCAACTCCTCCTCATTCCTGCAGCTACGACAGAAATCATGCATGATTTCCTTTGAGACAATGTCCTGTGAGGTCCTGATTTGAAGTCTATTCAGTTTTATAATACTCTTGGACAGACGTAAATTTAGCCTTGGCCATGTTTGCCTAGCAATTTCACAGGTGTTAACGCTAATCCATCTTTGATTTGCAAACCTGATTAATGCGTCCTTAATGAGAAGCTTACAAGTTTCGAGAGGTATCTCCATAAAATTACTTATGACTGGCAAACAGATACCTTCTCTTGTAAGTTGGTCTGCCCTACAGTTCCCTGGTATATCTCTGTGGCCTGGAACCCAGCACAAGATTATACGATATTGTTTAGCCATCTCATTTAGAGATTGGCGACAAAGTAAGACACTCCTTGATATTGTTTGGAATGCATCCAGGGCTCGTAGGGCAGCTTGGCTGTCTGATAGAATGGAGATATCCGTTTTTGATATTCTGTTTATTTTTAGCCATTTTAAGGCTTCATGACTAGCGTTTATTTCCGCTTGAAAAACACTACATTTTAAGGCTTCATGAATAGCGTTTATTTCCGCTTGAAAAACACTACTGTGATCCGGTAGTTTAAAGGATTCACTAATAGAAAGCTCTTCGCAAAATAACCCTGATCCTACACCGGTATCCATTTTAGGATCTCCTTGGATCTTCTTCAAACCATTCCAGTCTAGAAGGGATTTTCATTAGGACATTCCTTTCGAAGCAGAGAATGGGAGGGTGATAATCACAGTCACTGGGTATATCCGTGTAGGAGTCTAAGATGGTTGAATGTCCATGTGTGACAGTCTTCCATTGTGAGCTCGCTTTGAGCCTTACCACGGAGCAGGCCGCTAAGTATTTGCAGAAGAGATATAGGGGTGGTATGCCGTTCATAGTGAAAAATAACATCAGGCAAATGTCCACCGCGGCCGCGCTTACGGGACAATATCCTTTTATGAAATATTCCATAACCGAATTGCAAAGTGGCTGCCCTATGTCCTCGATAGTCTAACGAATTCCTTCTTTGAGGGTTTGAATCGACCCTGGGCTGTTGACGTAGACCTTCTCTTTCACGTGGCTCCAAAGAAAAAAGACACAAGGTGTTAAGTCATAAGATCTCGGTGGCCAATTGCGATCACCTCGTCGAGAGATAACACGGTCCGGAAACTTTTCCCGTAAAATATCAATGGTTTCATTGCTTGTGTACCATGTAGCGCTGTATCGTTGAAAATAAACGTTTTCCAGATCAATATCATCCAATTTCGGCCGTAAAAATCGTTAATCATCTCTCGGTAGCGCAAGCCATTCACCTGTAATGCCTGTTATTGGAAAACCCTTTAAAACTAACGAAGCTTTGCTCGTTTATCAAAGCTACCGGATGGCTTGAAAAGAAGCCCATAGGGTAAGGATAAGTTCCAGTGGTATCACAATGGACCTACGAAAGGTCTAAGTGTGCCATTGCGACAACCAACCTACCTACCTACCTAGATCTATAAAATTTTCAACTGTGCGCCGGACTCAGTGGCGACATATACCCAGCATGCATCATTTATAAAATAACTTTTCCTTTTTCTACAAAATTCATTCTTGACGAGCTGATATTGTCTTCATTATCATTACTTCAAGCGACATCGCTTAGTTGCAGTATATTTGAATGAATCTTGGAAAAGTCCCTACCGTCTTTTTCCGAAAATAATCATTCATTTCAGTCTTGTAAGTCTGATTATTTCCTCATACTTAATTTTATTTAAAAAATAATCTTATTTAAAGAAGAATTTGTAACCCCAGTTAAAATGAGTACAAAACGAAAGAGCTATTCCGACGAGCACAAAAAGGGAATCGTGGAAGACTCCATTTTGCAGTATTCTGTAAAGAGAAGACGCTGGATCTACGTATGGTTCGTAAATGGCGTGCAGACTACGATTACCTGTGTCAACTGGTGGACCAAGGAAATAAGAAAAAACGCAGACTTGGATCAGGTCGGCAATCGTTTTTTTCTGACTTAGAAGATTGCATTTGGGAATGGATTGCAAGCAGCAGAGCAATGGCTTTGGTTGTGCGGAGGACTGATATTCAAAAATTTGCCCTTGAAACAGCAATTAAATTTGTTATACCCACAGAAGAATTTAAAACATCGTCACACTGGTTGGGCAACTTCCTTAAACGATATGAACTGCCTCTAAGGAGATCAAAAACATTGTTTAAGGTGGAAGACAATGAAGTTTTTAAGCGTGCACTTGCGTCTAAGCTTTTTGTTGATGGCATCGATTTTTTGAAATACCAACTTTCCAACTTGATTGCTATGGATGAGACGGTGCTATTTCTAGGACAAGGAGCTCAAACGATAGTTCACCACAAGACTTCTTCGTCAATTTACGTTCCTTCTACCGGTTATGATAGTGCACGCGTTGCCTGTTTTTTTTTCGCGATTCGTCTAGATGGCAAGAAAGTAACGCCATTTTTAATCACTAAAGGTACAAAAAGCACAGATTCCACGTGTTACAGGAATTTTTCATTGAAAGTGAAAAAGCCTGCTGCACCCAAGCAGTTATAAGAAAGTGGGCTGATTTTATGCTGCCACCACTGTTGAGGGGTCAGAAAAGGCTAGTTTGTCATTCAGCCAGCACTCACCGCGCTAAAGACATAAAAAAGTTTCTTGCTGAGCGGAAGATTAATCAAATAATGATTCCGGCAGGAGTAACTGGTTACCTCCAGGCACTTGACATTGCAATAAACAAGCGATTCAAGGCTCATTTGCGGATGGAAATCAATGAATAAAATCAGTGAAAACAGAATGGTGAGAAATCGTCGAGGTGATTTTCTAAAACCAGGCTTATAAGAAGTTGTGAATTGGGTACAAAATTCGTAGGGCAAAATAACTGATAGTGATGTTTCCTATGCACTACAAACAGGCTACTTAGAGAAGAAGTATTCATTTAACGATCGCTATGTCGCAAGACAAGAGAGATTCGGATCAATGTTTCAACAGGAAATGGGCTTGGTAGAAAATCAGAATATAATTCAGAATTTTATTTATGACGATGTTCCAGAAGAAGGTGGCATGACTGTAATTGAATAAATTTAAATTTCTGTATTCTGTGCAAAATAAATATTAAATAAAAATATATTTTTAGTTTTGCCCTCCCCTGAAAATAAGCCCTAGCGTGTATTTTGGACCAAAAAAGACAGTAAAACAGTGTTAATATATTTTCGGAAAAAGACGGTATTATTTTATGAAAAGTAAAAAAATGCAGTTTGGCGACGAGATTGCTCCAGTAAAAATATTCGTACTCCTTTATAGATTAAATAAAAATACTGTTGGGAATCGGCTCAATAGAGATCCACTATTTTGAACCTTAGGTTAGGTTGGCATGGTTGCATAGGGAATGGGCACACTTGGACGAAGAAAGATTCGTCCTTTGTGATATCATTATGAAGGGGATGAGATGAGAGAGAAAAACCGATGCAGGGAGAGGGCGGGGAGAAGTGGTGCTGGGATGGTTTGGAGAGTGCGGATTACGAGCGATGACTATGTTTGCGTCAACCGCTTTATGCTGCTGATGAAATTCGTCAGATTTTTAATGTCAGCGCCAGCTAATATATATCAGCAGGCGTGGCAAAGAAGTAGAAGTCAAGATGCCTGGATCTTAGCCCCGCTAGAGCAGGGCAGCTAAGCAGAAGGTGCTGAGGTGATTCCACCTCATCCTTCATACATCCAGCGCAAAAAGGACTTGAGGTGATTCCAAGTCTCACAGCATGCATTCCTCGCGCATTGTGTCTTGTGAGAGAGCCCACGATATTCGAGAGCTGATATTTTGTCAGCCTCAGAAGCTCGCCCGAGCGCCTCCGGTCCACACGCGGCCAGAAAGATTTCGCGACCTTACACGTTTGTGTACTTGCCCAGCGCTCGCTGAGTTGGTGCGATGCCTGGAACACACTGCAGTGGTCCGGTAATCTGAATTTGAGTCTGATGGGGAGCTCCTCGCAAAAGACTCCACCGCCAACCTTTCCTTGCAACTTCGATCCATCCGTGAACAAGTTCACCAGGCCCTGCCCTCAAGTGTAGCCCTCCGTCCACTCTTTCCTTGACCGAATATAAGTGGAGAAGGTTCCGGTTGGACTAAACGATCCGATGACAGAGGGATGAACTCGAAGTTTCTAAGGATGCTTGAGTATTTTGAACCTTAATCACGTAACAAGTTGGGTATTCACGAAATGCATGGCAGGAAAATGCGTTTGTATGCCAAATATATCATCTTTTCAAAGTCATCATCTGCTCGCATTATAATTTCCACCAGGCAAACCGCAGACTGAATTTGAGTTAGGAAAAATATTTACCAAATTAATTGTCTCACTCTATTCAAGGTCACTGACGAACATAATCCGTATACTCGTACATACATTTGTACAAAATAAAAATTCACATTAATTTCTATATAGAACTACATATCCAAATACAACAATATACTAAAGCGCTGGCTTACCACTGCACTCGAATGTGTTGCAATTGCGCTGCTCAATGTTGTAGCCTTCGCAGAACAAGGTTGAATAGTTTTTCGTTGGTTTTCGGCGCTTGTGCTGACGTCGCGTTGTCTCCCCTGACTGTGCATGATGATCTTCTTTGTCCTTGGTGGTCGCTTTGCCGAATTTCACATTGCCACTGCCAAAGAAAGTGTCCTCATTTACTCTGAGATTACCTTCGAATGTGCGCATCAGTTCGTTGTTGTCATTGCTATTTTCACTTTTGGAATCATCAACTCGGTCATCTGCTTTATTGGTTTCCACTTTTTTGCCAACAATTGCCGCTGCCGTCGTAACTGTGCGCGTTGCTAGTGTTTTCCTCAAATTGGATTTATGTGGCGTATTAATCTTGTAGTCAATGTACTCGTTGGATGCTACTGACTCGGCTACGGTAGCAGTGGTGCCTGAAATGGGTTCGACAATTGCGGAATTGTCCGTCGTAGCCGCATTTCTGTTAAGCTGTTGTGAGTTGTTGCTGCTGTTCTCTTTGTCAATTTCGGTCTTTTGCTGTTGCTGATACTCGTTTTTGCCATTCATTGGCGTAGCAACAAAGTCCATTCTATCGGTGTGTGCTAATGCATTAGCCAGGGGTTGGGTATCATCAAAGCCTGCACTGCTCAACGTATCGTCATCAACCACATCTTCGTCATCTTCATCATCAGCGACCGCATTCAAGTTGAGCTGCATGTTGAAATTCACCATTGGATTATCGAGCAGGCAGCGTCGGAAGCGTTGTTGCACACCTTTGCCGCATGTAACGCTGCAGAGCGTAAAATCACTCCAATCGTCCCAACCTGCAGCGTGCAGCCCATCAATTCGCGCCGAGTCCGTTAGACAGCCGCCGGTGGTGGCAGTTTATGATGGTTACACAATTTCAAGTTGATTGTGTTGTTGTCAATTGCCATTGTAATTGGAGCAGAAATGTTTTTCGTTCGCATTGTTGTTGTTTTTGTAATTTTCAGTAACGACGGTGCGTTTGTGTGCGCCAACGCGTGCGGCATGTTGCAATATGTTGCCATCAATTTATGTGCCATGTGCGTAACGGTAATTGTGACAGAAGCAGCAGTCGGTGGGACGTCAGGTGGATGCCACAGCGCAGTAAGTTGTTCGTTCAGCATTCAGCATTCATCATCCATCATCAATGGCGCCGTCATTGCCAGCAAAAGTGGATGGCGTTTCGGTGGGATGAATGGGATGGGTGTTGTTGTTGATGGTTGCGGAATCGTCATCGTCATCGTTGTCACCATCATGTGTCGCACGTGAACCGGAAATGAGAGACAGGTAGTTCGTTTTTTTTTATTTTCTTCTGTGTCGCAATTCGAGTGGACCATTAAAATCTTAAACTTTTTAAAGCCTCATAAAGCAGGCTGATTTATTCATATGTACTACAAATATACTGTGTTGTATTTATATTTATATGTATGTGTGTAGATAGGAGTGGCAATTTAGAAGTCAAAAAACAAAAAATAATATCTCTGTTCTCATAGCATTGTTGTGATAGGTTATGGATAATAAGAAGAAGGGCATTTTACCAAATATTCGTATCAGTAAATTTTTCATTTTATATCACCTAGAAGTTTACTGTTATACATATTATACAATATATATATATTTTTTGTTGAAATTTCCAGATTTTTAGACAAAAACCATATCTGAAATTATTCTAAGCCATCTTAAATAAATCTTTACATAAATACAAAAAATGCTTACGCTAAATAATTTTTGTTTCAAAAGCAAAACTGTAAAAATGTGGCTTTATCTGGATTAAATATACAGTGCACTCTCTCATAACGGTCACCTCTTTGAGCGGACCTCTCCCATAAGCGAACACTTTTTTCCCTCACCAAAGATATTTTAGTTCTCTCATAAGCGGACAGCTCTCGCGGACACTTTTTTCTCTCACCAAAGATAATTTAGCTCTCTCATAAGCGGCAGCTTACAAACTCTGCCTTGAAGTGGTCAAAAACAGTGAATTTGTTAGATGTTGTTTATTTAATTCACAAAGCGTGGGAGTAAGTGAGTCCACAGGCAGTGAAAGATTGTTTAGGCAAAGCCGATTTTAAGAAGACAAACTTCCCTAAGGACGATTGGACGGTTATACCGCAGAGAATGAGCTTCCACTATCGGCAATTGCTCAGTTCAAGTTGACGTGGCGACTGTCTTAATTTCTCAAGTCTTCATAAATTATGAAGACGAGAAAAATATCAATACTGAAGTACCAACTCTCGCTGGCCAACTTTTCTGAAAATGAACTAAAAATTAGATTAACGACCAGTTAACTTCTTATGAAGAGGCTTATTTAGTAACGAGAACACTAAGCGCTCTTTCCTTAATCACATATATCACAGGATTCTAAAAGGACCTAAGATCAAGTCTTACTTTGGGTTTTGTTTCTAAGATTTGGCGGGAGGTTAAGGTATTATTCCCACCAAAGTGAGGTAATAACCTTCTGAATCTCGCAAATCCCATAGACCAAATATTCTAACATCTTTCATGTTGAAAATCATGGACAAGGTTATTTTGATAACCCCTCTCTATAAGCTGCAATTTGCATACCAAAACGGGAAGTCCACAGTCACACCACTGCACGCTATTGCTCGTAGAATATGTAGGAGAGGTCTTTGACTTAAAGGAAATAACCTTCTGTGCTTTTATGGACCGGAACATTGAGACTGCGTTTGATAAGGCGAACATTCAAGTAGTAGAACTGGCACTTTTTATTAGGAAAGCTGATCCTGCAATAGGTAAATGGGTAAGCAATATGGCGGTATTGTTTATTATGAACTTCTGGAACCAAACCAGACGATAACTGCTGATTATCATTCCCATTAGCTATCAAACCTGAATGAGGCACTTGACCTTGTGATTATCACCTTTTCCGTGGACTTCAATCCCATATGAGTAACAAGAACTACTCCTCAAAAGAAGCTATAAAAAGGGATACCGAAGCGTATTTTGGCTCCAAGGACAACAAATTTTTTGAGCAGGGAATTAAAAATTTGTCTAAACGTTGGGAAGACATAGTAAATAATGAAGGAAAATATATTATTGATTACTTCGAAATACTTTAAACATCTTTTTATTAATTTTAAAACCACCTTTAAAAAACGCACGAGCTTATGGACTGACCTGATATTATATTATTTTCCTTTTCGTAATCTCTAATTTTATAAACAATTTTCAAGATTAGTTATTTTATTTATTTATTATATGAAATTGTGTGTTGCATTGTGTCATGTGTATGAAGAGGAAAATGAACGAAATTTTTTTTTTATTTTTCCATTGCTTTTGGTTATATTTTACAAAAGTGAAAGTTAAAAATTCTACTCTCATAAAGAATGGCTACAATGACAAGAAATTTGTAAGACATAAATAAAACATAGAATAATAACCTTATTTTAACCGCCTAGTAACCCCCTTTTGAAAACTCTATTTAAATACTAAGCATCTGTAGAGAAATACTTCTGAATAGTTTCCAATTTTTCAACTTAAATTTTTTTCGAATATCTTCCGCCTTGCGCCACAATTCTATTCAAGCCTTACTGCCAGGCTCACTCAAATCCTATCCTTTCTCTGATGCCAATACTTAAATACCATATATTATACGTATGCATGCATGTATGTTCATCTAATATTGGCGGAGGAGGGGATCATAAGAATTTCAAATAGTGAAGTCGTTTGCCTCATAAATTCCACGCTCATCATTTATGCCGGAAATTCCTTTAGTAAGCTGCTTCACTTACACACTCGTTTGTACATAAATGTATGTACATATATTGGCATAGATGTGCAAGTTCATTGATGCATGTCGCCCTGTGCAAGCCAAAAGAGTAACGCACAAAATGTGGAGCGAGAGGACAAAAACAACGAAAGAGAACAAAACAACGAATTATCGCCGCTGTAAAAGAAAACTACTGAGACTCTGTCGCAGACAATAAAATAATCCTATACACGAACATACAAATATCAAACAAAGATATCTGAACTTTTTATGTTTATGTGCGTGGAAAAGAAAAGCGAAAGTCAATGCGAATTTTAGCAGCAACATTTAGGCCAAAAATAGCTAAGAATACGGATGGCAAGTTTTTCATATTTTTTTTCCAAATGCTAATCATTATTCATTTTTATTTGTACGAGTAATATGATAAAGTAAAGTGTGTAGTTCTATTGTGATTATTCCAAACCCTTCATCTATAGGGGCTTAAATGGATATCAGCGTTGCAATTCATGGAATCGGAGTTGAATATCTCCCAAACATCGATTTGTCGCATTCTAACTGATCATTTGGGCTTACGAAAGGTCTGTGCAATTCAACATTCGAAATACCTTATTAATTTATGTGAAAGTCTATAATTTATGAGTGATAACTGAGAAGTATTTTTCCTAATCTTGTGCTGAAATTTTCGTTTAATTTAGGATTCATTTGTTTCAAATGTTAATAGGACTATGAATAAGTTCGTGCGGTTTTTTTTCGAAATTTGAAACTTTATTGACGTAAAATGGTTACAAATTTAATATTCAAAATATTGTCCATCGCTTACTACTACTTTTTCCCATCTTTCTGGCAATTCACGGATTCCCTTTGTGAAAAATTCGGTCGGTTTTGCCGCAATCCACGAATCGATCCATTTTTTGACTTCATCGTAATTACGGAAGTGCTGGTCAGCCAGGCCATGTTGCATCGATCGGAAGAGATAGTAATCGGATGGCGCAAGGTCTGGACTATACGGCGGGTGGGGTAGGACATCCCATTTGAGCGTTTCTAAGTATGTTTTGACCACTTGTGCAACATGTGGCCGAGCATTGTCATGTTGCAAAATAACTTTGTCGTGTCTATCGGCGTATTGCGGCCGTTTTTCTCGCAGTGCTCGGCTCAAACGCATCAATTGTCGTCGGTAGACATCCCCCGTAATCGTTTCATTCGGTTTCAGTAGCTCATAATACACAACACCCAGCTGGTCCCACCAGATACACAGCATAACCTTCAGGCCATGAATATTCTGCGCCGACGTCGATGTTGAAGCATGGCCAGGGTGTCCATACGTTGCCCGACGTTTTGGATTGTCGTAATGGACCCACTTTTCATCGCCAGTCACAATTCGATGCAAAAAACCCTTTCTTTTGTGCCGTTGAAGCAGTTGTTCGCATGCCATAAAACGGCGTTCAACGTCTCTTGGCTTCAATTCATACGGCACCCAATGGCCTACCTTTCGGATCATTCCCATGGCTTTTAAACGTTTGGAAATGGTTGATTGATCAACTCCCAAAGTTTTTGCAACCTCTTCTTGCGTTTGAGCCGGATCTTGATCGAGCAATTCCTCCAATTCGGTATCCATGAACTTTGGCGGCGCACCCTCGCGTTCTTCGTCTTCCAAGCCAAAATCACCACTTTTAAAGCGTGCAAACCACTTCTGGCACGTTCGCTCAGATAGAGCATGCTCACCATAAACTTCCACCAAGATACGATGACTTTCGGCTGCTTTTTTCTTCATATTAAAATAATGAAGAAGAATTCCCCGCAAAAACACATTATTTGGCACGAAATTCGACATTTTCAAGTGTGGTAAAAATATTGTTGTTTACGCTTCAAATAAAAAACTTATACTGACGTTTGTGCCTTACGACAGTAGCTCTCCAATGAATGTTTGGAAATGTGGATCGATGGAATAATAATCAAGTTACGCCATCTGTTGTAAAACCGTAACGAACTTATTCATAGTCCTATTAGCAGTAAAAATTTCAATTACTTTTGGTTAATTCACGTCATTCTATGACAGCGAATAGTCCAAACGCATAAAATCGAGCGACCTTGACGGCCAAATTGTTGCAGAATTTCCGCAACATCAACATTAGATTAAGCAAATGTTGTTGACAACTGAATATCTAAATCACAATCAACAATGCACCTGCATCCTGCATATGGGCTAAGGCGGAAATGAGCTTCGTCTGAAAAATGTTTTTGTATTTCAACAAAACATCCGGTTTCCCTTGAATGAAATTACGAAGTTACGTTTAGTGGGATACGCAGCTGGCATTGCAGCTGTAATAATCGCTCGAAACACTGACGAAGCCAAAAGGAAGGTAAATCAGGTGATGATCCGAGTTTAGACTCGGCTATTAAACCATGGATTAAAGCTGGCCACAGAGAAAACAGAGCTAATCCTTCTAACCAACAGACGTATGCCATTAAAAGTAGATATAAAAGTACTCCATGCCACTTTATGGACAAAAAGAGTGGTCAAATACTTAGGAGTGCAATTAGACGCAAGGCTAATTTACTGGGCGCACATAAGTCATGCTGCTACAAGAGCTGCCAAAGTAAGTGGCATGTTAAGTAAGCTCATGGTAAACCTTGGAGGTCCAACGCAGAACAAGCGAAAACTTTTAATGGACACGACAAACTCCATTCTCTTATACGGATGCGAAATATGGGCAGATGCGCTAAGAGTGCAATGCCGGCGGAAAACTCTGCAATCTGTACAACGCACCTGCGCTCTCAGAGTGGCTTCTTCCTACAGAACAGTATCTGAAGCAGCGGTGTTAGTTATCAGCGGAATCATCCCTATAGATATAGCACAAGACCGAAAACGGAGATGGGAGGCAAAAATCTCAGTAATGCTGCTACCACGCTTCTCCGATATTGAATTCAAACGCTCACACTTTGGCAGGCAAGATGGAACTCTGAACGGTACGGTAGATGGACAGCGAGACTAATACCCGATCTAAAAAAGTTGGTAAAAAGGAAGCACGGTGAGGTTAACTATTACCCGTTGCACAGTTTTTGTCCGGACATGGGTCCTTTCGCAAGTATTTGTGGCGAATGGGAAAAGTGAGCCTACCAAATTGCATACTGAATATGATGATGCGGAGCGCACCTTTTTTAAATGCGAGAGGTGGAACATAGAGAGAACAGCTCTGCAACGAGCTATTGGTGTATTTACACCTGAGAAATAATCGAGAAAATGATGATAGATGAAGAAAAATGGAATGCCATCGCAAATTTCGTGGAGGATATTATCCAAAAAAAGAGGCGTAATATGAAAACTTATGCTGAAGTGCATAGGTTTCTCAAAATAGGCAACCATGGACGCAGGCTGAGTAAATGTCCTTCTTAGGACGCCGTCTTGGCCGTCTTGTCCCTCTACCTCGAAGCAATGCGGAAGCAGTCCCGGTGTGGAGGGGATATTTTTAGTGAAATCACCACACACGTAGTAGCGACGGGTACTGTATCGTGCGAAGGCACCACCAAAAAAAAAAACAAAAAAGGAGTTTTGATGGTTTCCCTTACAGCAGAAATATTTTCCAATGAACGGCCGGGATGAATGTTGGTGTTTTAACGTCTGGTAAAAATTGGCCAATAGAATATTTTATTCCAGGCTTTATTGGCCGAACCAGTTGCCAAAAATTTTTCGATTGGATTTTAGTTATTTTTATCCGATTATTCACTTCGCTATACTCATTTTAACAAATTATAGGTCTTCTGTCAGATGCGAACTTTGACAGCTGTCAAAATAAAACACTGTTAAAAGAGGAGTTCATAAAATCGTCCTTATTGGGCAAAAGAAAGAAAAAAAGAAAAAAGCTTGTATGAGAGAACAAAGGGAAGTTGGAATAATCTATGGACTGATAACACGCCCTAATATTTGCTATAGAATATTCTCTAACATATTGTCTAACGGCGACCATCGTAGCCGAATGGCTTGGTGTGTGACTACCATTCGGGAGTGCGTAGGTTCGAATCTTTTTGCATGAAACAGCAAGCGGTCGCCCCCCCTTATTAGATGCGCAACTATGTTCTCACTGTTTTTGGGATAAAAATAAAACTTTATTCTGAAAAAATGGTTACAAGTGAATTATTGAAAGTATTGCCCATCGCGGGCTACTACTTTTTCCCATCTTTTTGGTAGATCGTATACCGTCGCGGTAAAACTGTTCATATTTTGAAGCTATCCACGGATCAAGCCATTTTTTGATGTCTTCATATGAATGGAACTGCTGGTCAGCTAGTCCATGTGCCATCGATCGGAACAATATCTGGAGAATATGGCGGGTGGGGTAGGATTTCCCGTTTTAGTGTTTCTAGGTAGGTTTTAACGGGTTTGTCAACGTAAGGCCGAGCGTTGTCATACTGTATAATCACTTTTTCATGCGTCTCCGCGTATTGCCACCGCTTCTCGCGCAGGCATCAATTGAAGTCGATACCCCAGTGATGGTTTCGCTTGGTTTTAACAGTTCATAATAAATAACACCAACTTGGTGCCACCAAATACATAGCATAACCTTCGCAACATGAATATTCGGCCGAGGCGATGAAGTAGAAGCATGACTGGGCAGTCCCCATGACTTTCTTTTCTTTGGATTGCTGTAATGAATCCATTTTTCATCACCCGTTACGATGCGATGAAGGAAACTCTTCCTTTTTTGCCGCTGGAGCAGTTGTTGGCTTGCGAAAAAACGACGTTCAACATCCCTTAATTTTAACTCATAACGGATCCTCATTGAGCGATGCCTCCAATTCAGCGTCTTCGAAGATTTTTGGCCTTCCTTCACGCGGCCGGTCGTCAACATTAAAATCACCGTCTTTGAAGCAACGGAACCAATCTCGGCACGTTGTGTCACTTAAAGCAGCATCTCCATAAACTTTTTGTAGCTCTCGATGCGCTTCAGCCGCCGTTTTTTCGAATGAAAGAGGAATATCAACACTTCCCGCAAATGACGATTATTTGGCACAAAATCATACATTTACACAAAACCAAAAGTAGATGATACCAAGACAAAATCACTAATGTTCGACACACGCAGTTTGTTTATCATATGTCTTAGCTTAGTTTATGACGTCTAGGTTATGTTAGAATCGACTAGCACCCACTGCTGGCGGCATCTATTGACCTTAGTTGCGCACCTACATATAAAAGCATCGTCAAAATTGGAAATTCGCTATCATCGGAATCCACAACAAGAAATGGCCTCAGACAAGTTGATGGTCGTTCATGCCTGCTGTTTAATCTCGCGCTTGAAAAAGTAATAAGGGAAAGTGGCGTAACCGTAGACGAAAGTGCTTCAAACCGGTACAAATCCTGGCTTATGCGGATGATTTGGACAATACAGCGACATCTCTTGATGACCTTAAAGAAGCCTTTACAAAAATTGATAGAGCGGTGAACTGAATGGGATTATCACTTAATACAGACAAGACGAAGGCAATGGTGTCATCACCACAAGGACAAGCAGTGCCGAATTGCAGCCAGAATCTTAAAATAGGAAACTAATATACATTTTCGAAATTGTACAAGAATTCATATATTTCGGTGTCTACATCGACAATAAAAACGACATGAAGACTGAAATCGATCACAGAATACTTGCCGCGAACCGAAGCTGCTTTGCATTATAAAGACACTTAAAGCGTCGTATTCTTAGAAGTCTGTCAAAAATAACAATGTGCTGGATTATTTGACCAAACACCTAGTAAATACCATCGTGCAAGCACCGTATTCACCTGATATGGCCCCGTGTGACTTATTTTTGTTTCCCAAGTTGAAGTTACCACTTCGTGGAAGGAGATTTCAGTCGATAGAGGAGATCAAAGAGAATGCGACGAATGAGCTGAAGGCCATCCCTTCGTCGGCTTATCAGGGGTGCATGGGGGTCTGGATTAAACGTTGGCTTATGTGTGTGTTGCTTCAGACGGGTCATAGTTTTAAAGAGACGAAAAAAATTTGCCTGAAATTTAACTCTGTTTTGTTTTATTTAAACATTCTCGGTACTTTCTGATCATAGGATATACGCCAGTGTGACTTGGACACTAAACAAGGCCGATGAGCAAAAACTCAACTTTTTTGAGCGTAAATCCCTACGAAACAAATTTTGTGCTGTTTGCGAAAACTGTTCCGGGACCAGGTTGTTGATATTACCATGCTGACGATGATGCGCAAAGAATAATAATAAAATTAATTTCTTAACGCCTCGCAAATTACTGGAAGGAACTACAATCGCCCATTTCAAATGTATTAATGGAACTAACTGTTTACAACGCTTTTCCATAAACTTTCGAACAGATGATGTTGAGTTGGCAAATCTCACAGTAAAACAAACACTCATCGCAAATATGACTCTTTGTATTGACAGAGAAGTTAGGGTCTTAATCCGAATGCCCCAACGGGGTTAACGCATTCTCACCAATCGTCTGACAGGGTCACCTCAGACGCCTACTACTCGTACGTTTACTTAAAAATAAAAACATAGAGTTTTGTAAGAGACTGCGTGCGTTTTCGATCCCCTTCGTAGAATTTTTCGCATCAGGTTTGCGTTTTATGGTTGCCACTGCTACCGCTTTGCTTTTTTCTGCAAATTCAGCCACTTCAGCTTTTTTGCATGTAGGAATTTCCATCCACTTTGTTTTCCCATCATTTTCACTCGTCTATTTTCCCTGTCCGTTTTTTGCATTACGCGGTGGTATTGTTGCCAACAGCAACTTTACGAGTGCTTTTACTATTCCATTGCTGTTTGTCAACCATGCCACAGCGGCAATGACAACGTTTGAGATACGCATCTATCAAAGCCAGCTGAGCTGATGCACTAGAATGGGCGGGAGAGTCCGCGAATGTGTGCGCATTGATGAGTGTGAAGTAAACAAGTAAATAAAATCGATAGCAAGTTGACACTAAAAACCACAAGGCTTGCATGGAGATTTTCCATTTTTCGAATATGCGCGAATACACAAACATTCGCACCCATGCATACATATATACCAGCATACACGCACACACACACAACTGCACCTCAAGCAATCTATAAGTTGACATATCTGCTTAACCCTCATGGCTGGGGTACGAATGAGAAGGAAGGCAACTTGATGAATGCTCGGGATGTATGCCTACAAACGTATGTGTAAGTAATATGTAGATAATATGCTAAATGGGCATCCTATTAAATTTCCGATAGCATCAATTTAAATGTGGGATTTAAGTTTGATTGCTGTGTAAGTGTAATGTTTTCGGATCACTTTTTCATTATTAACAAATTTCTAAATTAATCTTCGCTGCTAATTTTTTTTTTTGTTTTTTATAATAAATAAAGAAAGCGAACAATATATCTCTTCTGGATATTGGAAAAGTAACTACAAAATTTTGAATATATAAATTTTTATCGCATATAAACAATTAAAAACGCTGAGTGTTTGAAAGAAAGATTCTGGGTAAGATTTTTGGACCTTTGCACGTTGGCGACGGCGAGTATCGCAGGCGATGGAACGATGCACTATATGAGTTTTACGACGACATAGACATAGCACAGCGAATAAAGACCCACGGCTACGCTGGCTGGGTCATGTCGTCCGAATGGATACAAACGCTCCGGCTCTGAAAGTATTCGATGCGGTACCAGCTAGTGGTAGCAGTGGAACAGGAATGCCTCTTCTGCGTTGAAAAGATCAGGTGGAGAAGGACTTCACTTGACTTCACTTGGTGTTTCCAACTGGCGCCTGTTAGCACGAGAAAGAAACGACTGGTGCGCTTTGCTAAAATCGGCCAAAATCGCGTAAGCGGTTATCGCGCCAATTAAGAAGAAGAAGGTAGAAGTGGCAGTCGGTCTCTAAACCCATTCACTGAGGCCGTTGCCGATCCTTTGTGATACCAAAGTGGCAGTTTACCAGCAATTCCTCATCAAATCATTTTGTTTTACGTGCAAACCCATTGATCTGGCTGACTCTTCTTTCCCTAAGATCATCAATATCATTCAAGCACGATGATCTTCTCTGTCACTGTTCCGCGAGGCATGCCACTCGGTTTAGGTAAAATGAGGTACGTTCAATCGTTTGGGCGTGTCGACCCAAGAGACAGTGGCCTGTGATCAAAGCAACTAGCATAGAGACGTTTTTCCTTGACCGATTGAGTAGCGCCTTTGAGCGCTCGGCGTCCAATTGTGGCCAAATTCGTTTTTTACCGCTTCATGTAAGACTACCAACTCACCTCGTATTAACTGAAATAACAATGCTACTAGTACCACGCAGTTTGCAGGTGGAGAAGGATATGCCTACAAGCTCCGTACCAAGAGTTGTTGTTGTTGTTGTAGCAGTAACTCAGTGTAGTGTAATCACCGGTCGTCTTCGTCTAACGCATCTAATGGTAGGCCCAGGAAACTTGCTGTTTCGACAGGTTGGGTCCAAAGGGAGAGAGGTGTTAGATGAGTGGGTTTGATGAGGCATGTGAAATGATGGTTAGTTCCGGGCGGGGTGCCTTCACATGCCGGGCATATGTTTAGTATGTCTGGGTCGATTCTGGATAAGTAGAGGTTTAACCTGCTATAGTATCCAGAACTTAGTTGTGCCAAGGTTACGCGGGACTCTCGGGGAAGTTGGAGCTCTTCATCTGCGATGGGAAATGAATTTTAAATTAAAATTCATGAATGAATAAAAAATGAATAAAAAATTAAATATCGGCATTTGCGAGCAAGAAAGAGATTTGTGACAACTCCACCTAGGGACTTCTCTAAAAGTAGTCACATTTTTGCCTCATTCCTCATTAAAGGCTAGAGTTTTAGCCTGAAATACATTACAGTGATTAAGAACACGAGCCGAAACAATTACTTTTGGCTTCCTACAGTAGACGCCAAGGCCAACCTTATCGTCAAGCTTTGAGCCATCAGTAAAGAACCGCAAGCATTTTTCGATTAGATTTATTGTCAACCCGCACGCGTCTAGCTGCAATTCTAGTATTAAATAACCTATTAAAATATGGTTCAATCAAAGAGGATTGGTTAAATCTAGACCGAGTGTTATGACCGAGTTGTTAGCCAATTACATATATATATATAATTTGGCGCTTACACCCTTTTTGGGTGTTTGGCCGAGCTCCTCCTCCTATTTGTGGCGTGCGTCTTGATGTTGTTCCACAAATGGAGGGACCTACAGTTGCAAGCCGACTCCGAACGGCAGATATTTTTATTAGCAACTTTTTCATGGCAGAAATACACTCGGAGGTTTGCCATTACCTGCCGAGGGGCGACCGCTATTAGAAAAATGTTTTTCTTAATTTTGGTATTTCACCGAGATTCAAACCGACGTTCTCTCTGTGAATTCCGAATGGTATTGCGGAATTGCGCCATTGATTAATTGCGGCAAGCCGAACAGCAGTGTTACCTGGTTCCTGCTTCTGAAAAGAGTATTCAGAGCATCAGAGGGTGTGGTTCTAAGAGCGCGGCTGATACATAAAAGCGCCTTACGTTGAACCGTCTGAAGCCTGTTTCTTAACTAAAAAAAAACAAAAATTCCTTGTGGCCCTTTCTCAGTTCTTGGAAAGGAAAATCTTTTGTCGTCTATTAAAAAAATATGATAAATGATTATGTAAAATATAGTTGTGATGTTCCGGCAGTGGGTTCCGGCATCTATTCTTGCTATGGGCACAATAAATCCGTAATATTTTTCCAAGAGTGAGCGGCTGTGTTTCTGACATGGAAAATCGTCTCATAGATAACTTTATTGCGGCTGAAAGCGGCATACTTGGAATCCTCCATTTGTAAACAAGAGTGCACCACCACAAATAGGACACAATTCATGGCTTAAATACCTCTCATCTCATTGCTCATAAAACTCTTCCACTAAAATACATTTGGCCCCAATTTGCAAACTTCTACACCTCTTTAGTACACATATATATGTAGGTTGGTATGTATGTATGTATGTAAATTATTTGATTAAATCCCTTCTTGCCAAATTTGGGTAAATGGGTTGTAAACGAAATTTGCCAACGCATTCAGTTGTAAACATTTAGCGAAAAGCAAAGCCATGACGTGCAAATCAGTAAATACAGAGAGATATCGACATGCGTTATTACATACGAATTACGCACAAACTAAATTGATTTTAATTTGTAAATCTCTGCGCATGTAACTGTAATGCAAACACCCAACTGAAAACTAAGTGTAATGCATGCGAAATGTATTTATGTATAGGTGCTGCATAGGCAAATCCAAACACGTCCTTGTGGGATAGGAGGGCAGGCCATTACGAGTTCCATTATTCTGGTTGAAAGCATTTTTTGGGTATTTGTTTTCAGAAAAGTTTAACAAAAATAACAAATTATCGCAGAGGTTAACAAAGTTTGCTATTTATTTTAACCTTTCACGCGAATTAAGTCAAGAAACGTCAGACTTAAGTCACATTCCTGTACCGATAGCCGAGCCACACGTGAAGGCTCAAGCTCGAAATAAAGCCACAGAAGTTGAGCAGGGGAATTTCAGTTCGGTCGGATGCAGTGCTTGAAGTAGGGTCATTATGTGAAAATGGAGGAAACTCTGCGTGTGCAAGCAATATTTTGACTGAAGTATTGGGTTTCAGAACAAAAATACATTCGAATGCGACTTTCTCCGCAACACTTAAGGGGGATCCTGCTTTAGAGGCATCAAAAAATCGATTTTTTTTTTCATAAATGTCGACCCAAACTATCAAAGCATGTGTCCTCAAAATTTTAGAAGCAAATTCAAAATATTTTCGGAGTTACAGAAGAAATTGTGAGCAAGCGTCGAGCAGGTATACGAGCGTCCGGATCGCTCGTAGTGCGATTTCTCGGTTTCTTTATTTTTACGATTTACCCTAATTGGCGGGAAAATAGGGGAAAAGTTAAACGTCTTATCGAAACGGGATAAATTGATTGTATTCGGAATTAAATTCTCTTCTAGTTGAACCTAAAAAACCTTAAGAAAGTTATGATTAACCCACTTTTTAAACAATCTAAAGTGAATGTGTTTTTCCAAAAAAATTATTTTTTTTTTCATTAGCGACACATTTTTGCATTTCTCACTTTTTGTTTAGATTTCTTGGTTTAACTAGAAGCTATACTATACTAAAATAACATTTTTTTTGGGGTTTTTGGTTTCTGATGAAAATTGCGACCTGCATCTTTCCCGCCGCACGACACATGCACACTCGAGGCGCCTCGGCAAAATGCTTGTACCGGGCATAACATGACATATATTTTAATGAAGAAATTTGAGAAGACTGTTCAAATATGTAACAATAAAACCTGAGAGTTTGGTTTCAATCGAATATTTCTTTCTTTCGCAAAAAATCCACGAAAAAATTGATTTTTTGAAGCTCCTAAAGATGGCTCCCCCTTTAAAGCGTTTTCGAAAGGATAAAGTGGTGCGTCGATGCAACACTATGTATGAGACTTGGGTCTATCACCATGATCCTGAATCAAAACAAGTGGCTAAAGAGTGGTATAAACCTGGTTCTTCGGTTCCGAAACGAGTTCGTTTCCAGAAATCCACCAAGAAGATGTTAGCATCAGCTTTTGGGATGGGAAAGGAATTCTGTTTGTGGATTACTTGCAAACTGCTAAGGCATTAAATTCAATATTTTAGACCAGCTGAAGAAAAAATTCGTGAAAAAATACCCAGTTTGCAAAAGCAAAAAAATCTTTTTTATTAGAACAATGCACCGACATTTTGCACAAGGGCATTTTGACACTGGCTAAAATCCATGAATTAAAGTTTGAATTGATGAGGCATTCACCAAATTCACCAGATTTGGCCCCTAGTGACTTCCATTTGTTTCAAGACCGACACAAATTCATGCGTGGAAAGCGTTTTTCATCAACTGATGAGATCATAACAGCTGTAGAAGCGTATTTTGAAAACCTCCCAGATTCTCAGTTCAGGGTTGGAATTATTATACTGAATAATAAAGTGCATTTCAAACCGCAAAACTTTTTGGACAACTTAGTATTTTGTCCTTTTTTCAATGCTATGCACTGATATTTTAACCTAACAAAGCTTTTGTTAAAATGATTACTGTAAATGATTGATGCAAATGACAAATAAAAATCCGTTTTTGTCGAATGAAATGGAATCGAATGGATTAACCATTTCGTTTATTACTGATACGAATACAGTAAAAGCAAAAATATTTAATTAGTTTCTATTAAATGGAATGGAAAAAGGGATAACACGAAATTTATATTTAAGTTTGAAAAACAAAAGTTAATCAATTAATATTTATTAGCAAATAGCTGCCGGTCAGTGTGGCGTTTAATGCGGGAAATTCACCATTTAATAGACACACATACAGATGTATGTGTATGAATGTATGTATGCAATGCCATGCTATGTTTTTTGTTAAAGCATTCTAGAGCTGGATTGCCTTCGCACAAGTTACCATACGTGTTTATGTTAGTAGCCATGTGACCCACTGGGAATCTATAATATAATATTATTTTTATATTATACAAAATACGCAAACAATTTAAAGAAAATGCACCAAACTTATAATTACTACCTTGACAGCAAACAGCCGATAGTTTCACTTAGCCTGACTAGCCGCTTAAGGGGTTAGGGGTAGTCAGAATTTTCAAAAAAATCGATTTTTTTTACATTTTCTTAAAGTATAATATCTTAAAAAATATTGTGTGAAAAATGAAACGAAATTGAGTCCGACAAAGACTTTTCGTCTTAAACAGCTTCAACAGCTAACAAAGGGCCATCGGGCGCTCCGGAGCGTTCGAGAGCAAGTAGCTGCTATGACGGCTGAAGAACTATTATATGGCCCAGGAATAGATGACACAGTGTAAGTAATTAAATACTTTGTATAACTCTACATAAATCGATAGCAAAACTTTATTTAGGTTTTTCACAAAACTATTACTTTTTTTTGAACTGGTGATCACTGTAACTTAAAACCGGTTGGTAGTTTTCAATAAAATTTATACTGCTTTTTAAAAACATAAAAAACCCGTGCCTGATCGAAGGATTTTTATTTTTTGAACTATTTCGATTTTTTTTAAACAATTCAATTTTTTTCGAAAATCTGAAAAATAATTCCTAAGGCTGCCATATTGTAAATTTTGAAAAAAAAAAGCGATCAGGCACAAGATTATGTATTAATAAAACTAATTTCTCTTGTCCGATTGATTTTAGTTGAATCTCTAAGGACTTGTGATGATCACCGCACAGGACTTTTGGAGAAACGAGCTCCACACAAAACAGCGATAACTTTTACAATTATAAATTTTTTTTTTTTGAAATTTTGCTAAAGTCAAGTCGGAACATGATGTATTAATGCTATGTTTTTATTTTTGTATACTTTTTGGTGAATATTGCTTTGGAACTTTTGGTTTGGCTTCGACTTGGTGCTTACATTGACTTTTCAAAACATTTGATAGAGTTTCTCATAAAATTCTATTACGAAAATTAGCCTTGCTTGGTTTTCATTCTATTTTCTTTCAATGGTTGAAATCTTATTTATCCGATAGACGATATGTTGTAATGTTTGAGGGTGAATGTTCGGAACCTTTCATTGCATCCTCAGGGGTGCCACAAGGCAATATTTTAGGTGCTCTTCTCTTCGTTATATTTATTAATGATATTAGTGCCTGCTTTTCATTTGCCAACTTTCTTTTGTATGCTGATGATTTGAAAATATTTTCGGCCATCTGGCATCTCTCTAAATATTAAGAAATGTTTTCATGCCACCATCGTTAAAACTCAAAATATTTTCAAGTCATCTTACAACATTGATAATACTTTACTTCAATATGTTCTTTTCCGCTTGACTTTTCGGTTTCAAAGAATGAATTTAATAAATTTCTAAACTCTTTTTTCTAATTTATTTAATAATTATCTGTAGAAATTTAAGCTAATATTAGATCTAAGTGGTCTTTAAAAATAATAATTACGTCTTAGACTTGAAATAAACGAAATAAACCAACTGACTAGCAAAAAAAGTTATTGAAAATCATCATTATTTTGTGCCTCTGACTACCCATAACCCCATAACTAAAGTCTTTGCTACCTTTAAATTGTACAGAAAAACTGCGTGCTGAGTTTGAACTTAGTTTCAATGATAAACAAAGTTCAACAAGCACTGCAAAACCGGCTCTTAGGGTGTACGGGTGTGAAATGAATAAACGGTTGGACAAAAACAATATTGGAATAAGATTTAGGAACGAAGTAATTGGTATGAGTGGAAAAACTCATATTTAGGTCGAAGAAAAGTGCCAAGTGTTTAACGTTGGTAGCACATTTAAGATCAAAGTCGAAAATTCGGCCAATACCAATCTCACTGTAAGTAGTAGGTGTCACAGAATTCCAATTGAACTATGCAATGCAATAAAAAGTGACAATTTTTTTTTTTCAAACTCTGGTAGCGATCCATACTTTTGTATGGATCCATACCTAATACTTTTGCTTTAGGTACGGCGTTCGTAATTTATGTAACTGTATGAAATTTCAGTATTTCCGCATAGACGGGTCAAAAGAAAAGCTATATGAAGGTTTCAGTATATATGGGTAGTGATACACCCCTTTTCCCAAACCTACCACTTTTCACCATAAGACAGGTATTGGCTATTTGTGTAACTGCATAAAATTTCATTCAGCTCTATCACAGAAATTGTAATCATACAATTCGAAAAGCTCCGAACGTACATTCGAAATTCGTAGAGCAGCATTCACTGAATATACTCGTAGCGTCAAATCTTGCAGTTTCTGCAGTGCAATTTTTCTACGACAACGTTAGACTAACGGACAAAAATTAGAAAAGAAAATTTAAGAGGAAACAAATATGAAAGCTGCAAATTGTATGTCCTATAAACAGGACTCCATTAATATAAAGGGACACACCCACGTGTGTATTTCTGCCATAAAACTCATGAAAAACCATCTGCCAATCAGAGGTGCCGCAAAAGTTTAAGTCATTTGTGGGGCAAAATCGAACAATGCACCGCAAAAGGCAGGAGATGATTTGTCTGACACCATTTAAGAATATGCATGTGAGTACCAATTTGTCGTAGTGGGTGGTCGAAAATATTTTGATAAAACAGTTAAACCCATTTTTTGTAAGCCTGGGCATCGGAACCGACCTTATAGATTTATTCTCAGAATTATAAGCTGTGAACGGTTGTGGCACTTTTTTCACTCATATTCCCTCAATAAAGGAGTGAGGGGCGCTGAATTGGTAGACAGAACTGAGCAAATATGTTTATAGATGGCTCGAAGTTGCACGGAAAGACGGGTGTAAGAGTATTCACGCCAAGCTCCTAATTAAGCTCAAGTTCAGTCTATTGGATCACTGTAACGCTTTCCCAAGGATATGTAGCCGTAACTAACAGTTGATTGGTTGTTTACTCTCACGACGGTACACATTCACTCTCATAGCCAAGCAGCACTAGCACTTAGTTCGTTGTTGGTGTGCTCGCTGTTAGTCACGGGGTGCGTGACTTGTCTTTCGACTGAATCCGAATAACACTGTGCAACAAATTCAGGTTAGCAAAAATTAGATCCATTCTGAAAAAAACAATGATATCGAAGAGCTTAAAGACATGGTAAAATCCCTAGTCAACCAGATGACAAATATGATGAATATAATTACAATGCTTTTAAAGAATATGAATGGACAAAAGTGAAAAAATTTAAATTCTAATTTGGAATGCAAATGGACTAATACAGCACTATTTAGAACTAAAACAATTTTTAGCTGACAAAGAAATTGACATAGCATTGATTGCAGAAACACATTTTACTGACAAAAGTTTTCTGAAATTTCCTAATTATAAAATGTATGTGACAAACCATCCTGATGGAAGAGCCCATGGAGGGACAGCTATAATTATTAAATCAAGCATAACTCACATAGAACAACTCCAATATTCGACGCCTCATCTTCAATCCACGACATTGCAAATATATGACAAAAATGGACCAGTATCTATTTCTTCCATTTACTGTCCACCTAGACATATAATAAACTCAGATGAATATGACAAAGACATAAGAACGCTTAACAATAGATTTATTGCAGCTGGAGATCTCAATGCAAAACACATTGACTGGGGCTCAAGACTCACCAACAAAAAGGGCCGTATTCTAATTAACGCAATTAACAAAAACAATTGCAGATTTATAAGTACCGGAGAACCTACCTATTGGCCAACTGACGTAAAGAAAATTCCAGACTTGATCGATTTCTGCATAACCAAAAACATAAGCCATAACCAATTGACAATTCAGTCGTGCTATGAACTTTCTTCTGACCACTCGCCGATATTACTTGAATATGTAAGTTATATAAAATCTATAGATACATCTTTTCGCATATTTAATGACAGAACCAACTGGGAAAAATTCCGCCACCATATTGACGAACAACTTATACCAAATGTGATATTAAAAACGCAACTTGACATTGAACGTGCCATTATCCATTTCAATGACGTAGTACTAGAAGCAGGGATCAGATCGGCACCAAAGCAAGAAAATAGAACTAATTCTGCAGTAACTGACATTTCTATGAAGAAGCAAATTATTGAAAAACGAAAGTTAAGAAAAAGATGGCAAAAAACTAGATCACCTGACGACAAGAGAAAACTAAACTTAGCCACAAAAATTCTTAAGGATACTTTAAACAAAAGAAATAACAAAGAAATCGAAAACTATTTGAAGAACCTGGCTCCCAACAAAGATACAAACTACTCTCTTTGGAAATGTACCAAAACATTAAAAACCCAAATAAAACATCAAAAACCACTAAAGAAAGATGACAATTCATGGGCCGTTACAAAAGAGGAAAAAGCGAAAACTTTAGCAAAATACTTTGAAGAGGTTCTATCAAATGACGAAGAAAAGAAAATTGACAACCAAAACAACTATTGTATCATTATGACTTTACAAAAATAAAAAGGACGAATACACACGAAATAATAGCTTGCATCAAAAAAGGACTAAAACATAAAAAAGCACCCGGATATGACTTGATAACAGGAAAAGCATTAGTGGAGCTACCAACCAAGGCATATATATTTTTGCGAAACGTTTTCAATGCCATGTTTCGCTTGCAATATTTTCCGAAACTCTGGAAAGTGGCAGAGATTATTGCATTGCCAAAACCGGGTAAAGATCCAACTACCGTATCATCTTATAGACCAATAAGCTTACTACCGACAATATCTAAAATTGCTGAAAAATTACTGCATGATGGACTAACCCAATTTCTGGAGAAAAAACGTATAATACCGGATCATCAATTTGGATTTAGAAAAAAACATTCGACTATCCAACAGATCCACAGAATTACAAATAAAATCCAATCAGACTTTGAAAACAATTGTTATTGAGCGGCAGTATTTTTAGACGTAGCTAAAGCGTTTGACAAAGTGTGACACAAAGGCTTACTCCACAAAATAAAAATAATGATTCCTTTTGACTACTATCTTATCATAAAAAGCTACCTAACTAACCGAAGTTTCTATATTAAATATGACAATCAATGTTCAGATATTCATCAAATAACTGCTGGAGTTCCGCAAGGAAGCGTTCTTGGACCTCTACTATATGTTTTATTCACCGCAGACATACCACCTCCTGACGAAACTAATTCATCAATTGCTACGTTCGCAGACGGTACAATACTACTGGCATCGGATAAAAGCTTAACTATCGCTACTGAAAAACTGCAGCGATACACAAACGCAGTTAAGGAATGGTTCGATAATTGGTGCCTAAAAATAAATGAAGACAAAACCGTACAGGTTATATTTACTACCAAAACAAAATTTACTGCAGTTCCAATAAAAATAAATGGCAAAGCAATTACAATTAAACCAACTACTAAATACCTTGGAATACATTTGGACTCGAAACTAAATTGGAATCACCACATAAAGCAAAAGGTTAAACAAATAAAGGAAAAACTTCGACAACTTCATTGGTTAGTCAGCACAAAATCCAGACTTACTATACAGAACAAGCTATTATTGTACAAAGCCATGATTAAACCAATCTGGCTATATGTACTACAGGTGTGGGGAACGGCTAAAAAGTCTAACTCAGTAAAAATTCAACGACAGCAATCGAAGATTCTTCGAATTTTGACCATGTCTGACAGGCACGCGAAAAATGATGACATCCACAGGACTTTTAATATAGCAACAGTAGACGAAGAGACCAAAAAAATAGCAAGAAGCCACTTTGAAAAAATACAGGAACACAATAATGCAGAAATCAACAAACTTCTGGAAAGGGGAAAAAACACTGAAAGACGCTTAAAGAGAACTCGACCAAGCGACTTAATGAATGCTAGAAAATAATAAATGTGCAAAGGGGTTAAATTGCTGTTAAAGTTTTGTAAAATTGTAATTATGTAGAGTAAAACTTGTATTGAATATTATTTAATTGTATATAGTATTATTTCGTTTATTTTTAAATTTTATCGCTTTGGCACTGGTCATTAAGCGATGTATGTAAATCCTGGGCAAATTGTTAAACAACGTACTTAATGTCAATGGACAGATGTATAAAATAAAGGGAAAATAAAATAAAAAAAAAAAAAAAAATTCTGAGAGTGGTGGGTGAAAATAGAGGCGAAATTAGAAGACCGTATCGCGCCGTTTTTTTATGTTAGTTCGAATTTTTTTTTAATCGGCCTTCGAAGTTCGAAATCGGACCAAACTTGTTTATATGGTTTTTTGGCTATAACTCGTCGACTAATTAATATTTTTTCAATCTGTAAAAGCCAAATTATTGCTAGAGACCTGTGCAACAATTACAATTTTTGAAAAAATTGATTTCGAAAATTTTTGTGGTACTTATGAAACAATATACTGAAAATCGCCATTTGACTGCAAACTTCGAAGGCCGATTAAAAAAAAATTCGAACTAACATAAAAAAACGGCGCGATACGGGTCTTCTAATTTCGCCTCTATTTTCACCCGCCACTCTCAGAATGGACCTAATTTTTGCTAACCTGAATTTGTTCCACAGTGTAATTCGACATTAGACCCATTTCATCCTCGAAAAATGAGCTTCGCACTAACTCAGCCGGTTAGTGTCCAAACGTTTAAAGTGGTGATATCTATTAAATATCTACGGGATGAGACTTGATATTGCTTCGAGCACACATCGTAAATTAAATTATAAATATTTTTATAGAATTTTCTGTTTATAAAAGTTTTTGTCCACGCGATGTTACATAAAATTTCTTCTATGTTTGGATTCAATTTTTCGCGCTATTTTTTACTTCGATTAGCAGTAAATGACATACCCTACGATCAAAAAGTACCGGGAAGGTGATGTTCACAGTTTTCTTTCGATTGCCAAGGCGTAGTACACCACGAGTACCTTCCATCGGGCCAGACAGTCAATAAAGAATATTATTTATCCATTTTGAAGCCTTTGAGAGATGCTGTGCGTCGCAGAAATGTTGGCAAACAATTCTTGGATTTTGCATGATGATAACGCGCCATCGCACCGAGCCCAAATGGTGCTGGATTATTTGACCAAACACCAAGTAAATACCATCGTGCAAGCACCGTACTCAGCTGATATGGCCCCGTGCGTCTTATTTTTGTTTCCCAAGTTGAAGTTAACACTTCGTGGAAGGAGATTTCTGTCGATGGAGGAGATCAAAGAGAATGCAACGAGAGAGCTGAAGACCATCCCTTAGTCATTCAGGGGTGCATAGAGGACTGGGTTAAACGTTGGCAAATGTTTGCTGTTTCAGACGGGTCATATTTTGAAGGAGACGAAATAAATTTGCCTGAAATTTAACGCTATTTTGTTTTATTTAAACATTCGCGGTACTTTCTGATCAGAGGGTTCTATCGGGTCGTGTATTATTATTTTGAGCAGTTTTGCCTTTTTATTGTGATTAATTGCTTCCTTTTTTTCACTAAATGTTTTCGTACGCTCAGCGGCCGAAAATGCATATGCAGATTTCCCCGTATAAGCTTCCATATTAAATAATCTTATAATAATGCAATAAAATTTTCACAATTTTCTATCCAACCTCTAATCTAATTAGCGCTTACACTTGTTTTGGATGTTTGGTCTAGTTGTTGTTCCATAAATGGAAGGACATACAGTTTTAAGCCGATTCCGAACGCCAGATATTTTTTTATGAGGAGATTTTCCATAACAGAAATACACTCGAAGGTTTGCTATTGCCTGCCGAGGATCGACCGACATTAGAAAAAACGGCGATTCGAACCTACGCACTCTCGAATGATAGTCACACACCAAACAACTCGGCTATGGCGGCTGTAACACACTAAATAAATAATACAAAAATTGCACATCTGACAATTATGAGCTTGTAAACAATACGCTCCATTTCTGCACCGTGCGTACTGACATCCGAATTCTACGCACCCAAACTGAGTGCCCGAATCTACGAGGACAGTTTTCTGATGATGAGATATTTAATGCTGATGAAACTGGACTGTTTTACAAATTAATGCCGGACAAAACATTAAAATTTAAAGATGAGAATTGTAGTGGAGGCAAATTATTGAAAGATAGAATAACTGTCAAGGTAGTAGCTAATTGAGTGGCACAAAAAAAAAAGAATTTGCTCATTATTGGAAAGTCACAAAAACCCAGTTAGTTTAAAGGGGTCAAATCATTACCTGTCGACTATGCTAATAATCGTAAAGCTTGGATGACATCAGAACTTTTTGAAAAATGGTTTCGAGATTGGGATCGTGATCTGGTGAAGAAGAAGAAGAAGATTTTTATTGCTGGTTGATAATTGCCCGGCACATCCAAATGTTACTGATTTAAAGTCTATAACACTTGCTTTCCTTCCACCGAATACAACATCAGTACTACAGCCAATGGATCAGGGAATAATACAAGCACTCAAAACGAATTTTAGAAAAAACCTTGTGCTCTAAATGACAACAACCCGTCTACAAAAATCACGATGCTAGATGCAATTCCGATGGTTAATGATGCCTAGAATAAAATGTCACAAAGTACCATTCACAACTGTTTCAGACATGCTGGATTCATTGAAAGACACGACAGTTTACCTAATCAAATATCAGAATATGAATTTGATGAAGAAGATGATGTCCCTGTATCTTTTTGGTCACGAAATCTAAATCCAGATTCTTTAGTAGCACCAGCAATGTGGAAAGATTATGTGGGCATCGGTAGCGCTCTCCTCACATCCGAAGAATCCACCGATGACAATATAGTACAAAACGTTAATGCTAAGGAACAACTTGAAAGTGACGAGGAAGAACCATTACCTACCGCAGAAGAGGCATTAAAAGCTGCAGAATTATTATCCCGGTTTGTTAACAGCGATATTGAAAACGATAATTTGATCATGTTGATGTCTTCTATACACAATAGTATTAGAGACTATTTTTACAATAAAATGAAAAACCAAAAGCAGACAAAAATTACAGATTATATTCATTAAAAAATCCACTTGTATGTGTATAATGTGTAAGTAATAAACCTGCAATTTTGATTTCATTAGTTACATATTATGTTTTTCTATTAAAATGCATACATACATATTTACGCAAAAATGTTTTTTTTCACAAAATGCTTTGTATGACGTCCACTTATTATGACGTGTTTGTCGATTCCCTTCGATGTCATTATAAACGGATTCCACTATATTTGTTTTTTTTTTCATGCAGAGCATGCACAGCACATGAATTGAATTTGAAAAGGTCGAGCCAAGGAGCACCAGGAGATTTGGTGGCTCCTAAAACACTCAGGCTAAAGAGCCCATTGTATTTAAAGCTTTGGAAAGGGGGTAGATAGTCAAGGAGGGAAGGAGAAAAGTATCAGAGAAAGAGATAGGAAAGAATAGAGACAGAGGCAAAAGTAGTTAGTCCTGTGAGAATTTTCCAGATTCTTTCTCAAATCTGTAAATATCCTCCAGTTTTCGAATATTACTCATTCTCATGACATCGGAACCCAATACTCGTAGCCTTGCTCTAGCAAAGGAAGGACACTCACAGATAAAGTGCTCAGTGCTATCCGCCTCCTCCAAGCATGACAGGCATACCGGGTTCTCGATGATTCCAATGGTGGTCATATGCTGACCCCACGGGTGGTGTCCTGTAATGATGCCGACCATCAACCGAATATCTTTCCTTCTAAGTTTTAGTAGAAAGTTTGACAATTTTCTGTTCGGACTTGTCGCAAAACACTTTGCAGTTCTGCAGACCGGACCATCGCTCTTTATGTAGATTGCCTACATAATCGCTGATCCAGTTCTTGATTCCGCCAGTACTGATTCCGATTATTGGCTCTGGCCCCTGTGGGGGCACCGCTGTTCCACGGTTGGCCAATTCGTCGGCAATTTTGTTTCCTTGAACACCGGAGTGTCCCAGAACCCATATAAGTACAAGCCTGTTTTGTCTTGCGACAGAATTAAACTTCTCCAGGGCCTTCAATGCAGCCTGACTGTCACTGAAGACTCCAATCTGTTTCCCGCTCCATCTCCTCTCGATTATCCATTCGGCTACTTTTAGGATGGCAAAAACTTCTGTTTGGTAAACAGTTGCCATTTCCCCCTTAGCATAGTGATACTTATTACTATCGTTTAAGTACCATCCGGCTCCAGACCCTATTTCATTCTTGGACCCATCGGTAAAGAAAATATCCGTTAAACCTCCCTGCATGCATTCTGGATTGCTCCACTGCTCACGCAATCTGACATCAAATTTCCTTCCAAATGGGGTATCCTGTGGGTATCAAGTCATCTTTAGGTGCCAAAAACAGAGGATACTGCTCCGACAGCAACTTAAAGATTTCTCTGTGTCCCGAAGTTCCATCTTCGTGCCAGAAACCATATTTATGGAGTCTACACATTGCTTTTATTGCTTTCTGTTGTATCTTAAGATCCAGGGGGAGCAAATGAAGCATAGCATTTAGGGCATCACCAGAGGTTGTACTCATGGCACCCGTGATGCATAAACACACACTTCTTTGCAGCCTGTATAGTTCCCGGATTGTGGACTTAACCATGCTCCGTCGCCACCAGACCACAGAAGCGTAAGTGATGATTGGATAGGTTTCAGACCCCAGGTTTTGCCAAAGGCTCTACGGCATTGCTGAAAAATCTTCAATGCACGATTCACCTTCAGTGAAACGTGTGTCTCCCAAGTCAGCTTCTTATCCTAGATTACTCCTAGATATTTAACTTCGTTGGAAAGACCAAGTGTCACACCTTTCAGTGTTGGAATACTGAGTCCATCCAATGCGCAGCACATAGTATGCGACTGTTCTAAGCGCAGCTATTGCTTTAACAACAACAAGCAATGTAATTTGTTGCTTATTGTGGTGCACATTTGTGTCATCATGTACTTTATTTTTTGTTTCGGCCGAAAGTACTGATAAAGTTTGATACCTAATAGAAGAGCGTCTATCAGCAGAGCAGGCCTTGCAAAGATACGGTTTCTCAGATGAGAGCAAGAAATCCACATCTGCCTGAATTAAACCAACACAGTCAAGGTGAAAGAACTCTTGACATTACGCACACTGCACTCCCGGTTGAGGACGATCAACTCGGCATATTTATCTTGTTTTTTTATTTATAATATTTTGAAATTAGTTCAGACTATAACAAGTACAGCTTAAAGTCACTGTCTTATAATTTCTGATATTAACACAACAATGTCGTTTCATATTATATCAAAATAACTTAGGTATAGTAAAAATGCAGAGCGATTAGTAAATCACGTCCGATATGTACCACAATTTAAAAATGTATTTTACTGACCAATTCCAGGTACTTTTTTGACAGAATGTGTAATGCTATTTTTTGTAAATTTTTTTCACACACAATTACATACGTGGCTTAATTGATTCTGTTGTATTTTCACGCACTCACCCAAATGTTTCCAGATGTGATTTTCAAATTGTGGACTCCAGCGGTGCAAACCATTTATGCTAATTGATAAAAAGTCCATTTGTTGTGTTGCGTGCAATTCACCTGGTAGCTGCTGTTGTTGTTCTGGTTGTTGTTGCACAGTTATCAATTTGCCAAAAATAATTAATTCCGTTGGTAGGATTTTCAAAAGGTTTTCATCGAAGCATGACAAAGGTTGCAGTGTTGCATTCAGCTGGCTGCTGGTTTTTAATTGAGTGTTGTTGTTGTACATTGCCCATTTTTATGTGATGCAAGAAAATGTGAAAAACGATATTTTTGTTAACTAAGATAAACGTAAATGAAGCAATTAAAAATATATTCGATTAGCCGCTGAAATGCGGCAGAGGAATTTTAATTGTTGTTGGTATATTTGGATCTGCATACATTTTTAATAACTTAGCAACTACAAATAGATTTGAAATGTATTTTGAAACAGGCACAATACCAGGTAATCCAATATAACTCAAGTGAAATCTAAAGGATGGAGACGAAAATTAAAAATATTCCAAATTGAAACCAAAATTTATAAAAAATAAAGTTAAATATTTTGCCAGTTGTATTTGATTTGAAATGTATTTTGAAACAGGCACAATACCAGGTAATCCAATATAACTCAAGTGAAATCTAAAGGATGGAGACGAAAATTAAAATTATTCCAAATTGAAACCAAAATTTATAAAAAATAAAGTTAAATATTTTGCCAGTTTTTTAGCATAATTTTTTCTCTCAATTGTAATTAAAATGCAAAATGTCGGAGACATAAATAAATGGAGACTTTTGGTAAATTCGTGGCGCACGCCGGAACTTTAAATATGTGGATTAATGAGATTTATGTAAACACACGCACACACACACACAAAAAGTGAGCCAAGAGCGCACGATTAATTAAGTTGATTACTTGTAATTAATTCATTGCACTTGAAAAACAATGTAACACAGTATTCAGGTACGCATCCGGCATTTTTGATTTTTTTCACATAATGCGATTTATATGTGTAAGTGCATGTGAAGGTGTATGCATGTGTGCATACTTTTTTGTATTTACTATATGCCCTGCAGGAACGACGAGAGGCGCTTGGTTGGTGCAGTTCCACTGATACTTCGCACTCACAACTTAACACAAAGGCAAATAAGCAACGTTTTTATACAAAAAAAAAATAAAGGAAATGAAATTGCCGACGACTTGATCAATTTCGAATCAGCGGTTACCCCACAGGGACCAGAGCCAATAATCGGAATCAGTTCTTCAGGAATCATGAATTGTATCAGCGATAATACGTGCGATTTACATAAAGAGCAATGGTCCGGTCTGGAACGTTGCAGAACTGCAAAGTGTTTTGCGACAAACCGGAACTGAAAGCTGCAGAACTTTCTACTAAAACTTGGTAGAAAAGATGTTCGGTTGACGCTCGATATTATTATAGGGCACAACTCATGGAGTAAGCATTTGATCACCATTGGGATCATGGAGTACCCGATTTGCCTGTGAGTGTTCTGAATTTGCTAGAGCAACGCTACGAATTTGGGTTACGATGTCATGAGATTGCGTAATATTCGTTCTCTCAAACTGGGGGATATTTTGAGGTTTCCCAAAGAATCTGGAAAACACTCATTAGCTTTCTTTATCTCTATTCTATCCTATCTCTGTCACTTCTCTCCTTTACTTTTACTTTCCAGAGCTTCGAATGCAATGGAGTTTTTCGCCTGAGTGTTTTAGGAGTTGCCACTCCTTCGGTATTTCTTGTCACGCCGTTTTAAAATTTTAGTTCCATACAAAAATTATGCCAACTTCAGATTAGGTGCAACCATTTTTATGCATACAAAAAAAGTAGTTAATTGAAAATTTTTAGCAAAAATAAGTTATGTAGTCGTGTTTTTTCACCGCCTCAAAATTGTTTCGTAAATTTAGTGTACAAATATTTTTTCCGCATTTAATGTGCTACTATTATTTTGTAATACTCGAAGGTGATGTTTTAAAAAAAAAATGTGTTTTCTACAATTAAGTGGTTATATTATATTTCTCGGAATTCGAGCGCTTAAGACTAGGCCATACAAAAATAACTCACCAGCACTAACCCAGTCCAATCACCCCGTCGTTGCTGTCGCTACTGTAATTCAAAAGCCGTTTTTAATATAAAATATATTTAAATGAGTGCGAACTTGAGTGATCTAAGAAAACTAATATAATATTCAAGAATATTTAACCCACTTGCCTTCCTTTTAAAGTAGATGGTGAAAATCTTACAGAAATATCCTGTTTTTTAAAACGAACGAAATTATAAGTCTATCATCTAATTTAGAGTCAAACTTGTATATACACATACCACGAATGGTAGAAACAAGATTGAATCCATCAGAGAGTACGTGACGTCACACTAGTCTAGCTGTGCAGTGTTGCCAACCCTTTGCTCTTCGAAATAAATTTAGTGCTTTTTTATACCCAAAATGCGAACATTTTTGAGTTTGGTGTTTGTTTCTTTTTTTAATTTGAAGCTACCAAAACTCTAAGTTAAAAAAAAATCATACTTAAAAAAAGGTTAAAAAAGCCGCTCTTGCATTTAAAGCTTACGCTGAGATGATTTCAGTGCTATAGAAAATTTGTTGACTCTTATAAAATTTGATATTTTGAAAGTGTAGATCTAATTTTGGCTTATTTTAAAATTATTCAAGAGTATTGGAACTTACTGAATACGTTAAACTAGAGGTATATTCATAGTAAAAATAAATAAAAATTATTGATATTACTGAAGAAGCCATAACGACCTTTTTGAAACCGTTCCCACGACAGTCGGTTCTACGTAACCGGAACGACCCGGATTTATATCCGGCCAAGGAATCTCACTTCAGCAGCATTCCTCGTATATGCACGGGGAATGCTTATACTGCTTTAACAACAACAACAACCTTCTTGAAACAGGAGCACGTTATATTGTTAGATAGCCTTAAATATAACAAAAAAGTTTTTTCGGTCGTTTTTTTAAAGAAATTCTTATAACATTAGCAGCCTTAGACTGATGCTCACAAGGGGAGTTGCAGGCGCGGAAGACCATCCAACAAATGGAGACGATTAATTGAAACAGTAGCGCTTCAAGCAGGCCATTCATGGCAGCAAATCAAATTTCTTGCGTTGAATAAATGTAGCTTTAACTTGTTCCTCCTAGGTACCACCAGATACCTGGAATATATATATATATAACAAATTTATTAAAAAAACACACACCGTAAAGACAATTTGCCCCACCCACAAAGTTCGTTAATTAATTCAATAAAAATTTGGTATTTCCTTTTCTTTGAATGGACATTTTAGTGCATTTTTATATTCAAAACTAGGCAACACTGCACTTGCGAGAGAGAGAGTTGACTGCTCGAAGGAGAAGAATTTACATTTTTTCCAAGTTTGTTCTTCTCGGAAAAAATGTAAATAAGCGAAAACATTTTACACACAAATAACAGACGAATAATAATCAACACTAACAATAATCGCAAGCGCTGAAAATGTGATCAGATGACAAAAGAGTAAAGTTAAATAGAACTGAGTTAATTACTGAACTAATTGAAAAAAAAAATTATATTTTACATAGAAAATTTATATTTTAGAAGAAGCTAGGCTAAATATCAGGAAGAAAGAACTAAAACTCCGAGGGCTTAGACCAAAATGAATGCTAAGTCAAGTTACGAAAATGGTAATTTAGTCACACTGGTTACCAATTGGACTACTGAAACGTCATAAAATTCAACTGATATTGTAAAATTCGCTGTGGTCAAAGTAACTATACCGCGATAGGTGCTTCTTCATTATTCTCCATCGTCTAAGCATACTACTATAAGTATAAGTACATTTTTAAGGTGCGCTTCACCTTTGGTATAAAATTTTTGAACTACCATAGGTTCGCTTTTATTTAGCGTCATTTTAACGGTTATAGTCTCAAGACTTGGCGGCCGCCGTAGCCGAATGGGTTGGTGCGTGATTACCATTCGGAATTCACAGAGAGGTCGTTGGTTCGAATCTCGGTGAAGGCAAAATTAATAAAAACATTTTTCTAATAGCGGTCGCCCCTCGGCAGGCAATGGCAAACCTCCGAGTGTATTTCTGCCATGAAAAAGCTCCTCATAAAAATATCTGCCGTTCGGAGTCGGCTTGAAACTGTAGGTCCCTCCATTTGTGGAACAACATCAAGACGCACACCACAAATAGGAGGAGGAGCTCGGCCAAACACCTAACAGAGGTGTACGCGCCAATTATTTATTTTTTTTTAGTCTTAGGACTTCCATCAATTGTTTCTGGTGCGAAAGCTAACTTTATTTTGTAGAACCGTTATCTTTTTCCAAGACACTGCACTTTTGCTGGTCTTTTCGGCGTTTCATTATAATAAGACACTAATTGAAAATAAGCTTCTAAAGAGGTAGAAGGTGCTAATTGTTGTTTTGGATGACTTTAATTATAATTTCACTCAATTTAACGTAACCGAAACCCGAGGGGTTCAATATCATCACAAGAGAAGCGTGAAAAATTTTGGCCTACAAAGATTCAGGCTTGTCAATCAAATTAATTGGAAAAAAGCAGGCAGAAGTCGTTGTGTTATCCGGAATTTTTTACGGAGTACTAAGAATTACAACATTTTTAAGCCGGTTGTAAGAAAATCATCACTATCAAGTCGAGAACAGCGAGCAATCATAAGAAAAACTTCTAACTCGACTAAGTCTTGCGCCAACTTGGCCGCTGTTGTTCCAAATAAGGTTTCAAAAACAACAGCTCGGCGCTCATTACAGAGTTGCAATCATTTAAAATTATCAAAAATAAGAAAAGGACCTCATCTTTTGCCACGGCACGAGCTGGCGCGTCTTCAGTTTGCAGAAAAACACCTAGACATCAACTGGGACACAGTGAGATATTTGGAATATTTTTAATGTTGCCCAATTTTATATTATTTTTTAAAAAGGTTATATTTTGGGATAAAAAAAATGGAACCTTGATGGAGCCGATGGTTTTTTAAATTATTGGAGATATTTGCGCAAGGTTCCCCTCTTATTTTCCAAGCGCAACTTCGGAGAAGGTTCTGTTGTGGTTTGAGATGCATTGACATCGAAAGCAACTCTTGATATACAGTTTACATCATCGCGAATGAATAGTGGAGAATACAAAATCGTTTTGAAAAATAGTCCCCTTCCTTTTATTCAGAATAATCGGGAAGTGCCCTTCGTTTTGTAGTCAGACAACGCCCGAATCCACGTAAGCAGGGACACAAGGCAGTATTTGACCGATTGTTCCACAGAAACTATGGACTGGCCGACGTATTCTCCGAATCTAAGCCCAATAGAAAACTTTTGGGGTATATTAGTCAGTGAAGTTTATGCGAGCTTAAAGCGGCAATTAAGGCAGAATGGGCTTCTCTAGATGGGAATTTACTTAAAAAGTTAGCAGAATCGATGAAAAAAGGTTAGTTTGTGTCGCTAAAGCAAATGGTGCTTCCATAAAATACTAAAATATTCTAGATGACAGAAAAAAAATTCGCAAAAGTGTCCTTTTGTTAAACGATCACTTTAATTAAACAGTGTCTTATCATTTTGAAACGCCTGGAAATACGTTTTTGCTAAAAAAAATGTTATATACTAAAAAAGTTCTAAATTTTATGTTCCTCTAAAACCTTTGAATTAAAATACTTTGAAAAAATAGGGGTGTCTTATGATTATGAAATGCACCTTATGTAGACCCGTAAATATATTTGTCACATTTATTTTCAATTCTCTGTGACCTTAGAAGATTGTAAGGCCTGCGTTGCTATCGTTTTTAATAAATACAGAAATAAAATTATATATCTAAGCAATGCCTATTTCTATATAAACAATCACTGGGTAAAAAATTGGTAACTGTAAAATTGTCAAGATTTCTTTTTTAGTATGTTATACCTATTGATTGCCTTCACCTAAAGCATAACCTTTCACGCGAGTACAGAAAGACAAAGTCTTTTGTACAGGATAATCCAAATACAAACATCTTTTGAGTTCAAAAGATATACCTACTTATTGTATATACGTACAAAACATTTTTCTCGGCCAGAATCCAAACTTCCAGTCAGTACCCGTACCTTTCCAGTCATACCAAGCGGAATACTTTAAGCTTGCACAACATTTGATTTTTGCAAAGCTGCTTGCTTTGTATGAGCGAATTGCTGCTGTGACTCAGTCTAAAAACGTCCTTTTTCACTAGCCTCAACAACTCAATACCGAACTGCTTAACAAATGGATTGTTCGCGTACAAGTACACCAAAATGGTCATCCCATCAAGTGGCTCCAATTGGACGTCAGCTGGCATTAGTCAGCTTAACTTGAACGTCTAATTCGACCGAAAAACCATCTCTTTAAGTCTGGCACTTCAGCAAAGATTCAGGCGCTGAATTCGAATAACATCTGAGCCATTTGCGGGGCAAGACCAAAACGGTCAATATGGTAGTGCAAACCCTTTCGAGGCCGCCAAATAAATCAGATCACTTTCTAACTGAATTACTGAGCTGTGAAATGCAAAATGGAATTGCCCTAGACAACACTTTCCCTGTTGGGTAAGCGTGTCCACACATCCCCACTGGTGGGCAGTGGCAATTACGTACGTGCATTTGAATGTACGGATGAATATGCTCGAATTCCGACAAATTATCGGCTCATTTGCAGGAAATGCGATGTTTTATGGTTAATTTGTAAATGTTGATTGTGGAAAATAGGCAAAAAAGGCACTTCAATGGTCATTTCCCTTTCTCGCAATTAATTATGTCGAAGTGTTGAAATATGAAGTGGCTGGTGCGTCCATGGGGTGGGTGTGGTGTGTGGGTATGTAGCATTCGTATGCTCAGCTGAGGTAGCAACGGAAGAGTGATTTTTAATTGCACTTGTAGCTTGCAACATAAAAAATGCATACACCTACGTGCACGTCTATGTGTGTGTGTATAGGTGCGAAAGCATGCGTGTACGCTAGCCGGCCACTCATAGTTGGAGAAGTTTGCAAATTGTTAACCTCTTTTAAATTAAATTATCACTTTTCTGCATTGCACGTGTGTGTGTGTGTGTGTGTACACCTTGTCAACTATGCCAGCTGCCAGTTTCCCGTCCGCCAATCAGGCAGTCCTGCACAAAAGCGCATTGATTTCAACATTTAGTTTAACCTACCCTTCGTACTGACATGCAGACTCGGCCGTTGCACTGCCGCCGCATCCAGTGCCATAGTTGCCATTGCATCCTATGCCGCCGCCTTCGCCTCGTCCATTGCTGCCTGCTCCACCGCTACCTTCGCGTGCAGAATTTTCCACTCCGGGTGTCATTTTCAAGAGTGACGCGCCTTTGTATATCGTTTCCGGTGTTAATGTTATTAAAATGGACTGGTCCAGCGCTCGGGCCGAGTTTACCGCTTTCGTTGTCGCTACTCTCGCCCCCGAAGCAGCTGTGACGGTGTGACTGCGCCGCCATTCTGGAGTTGTCAACGACTTTTGCCTTTGCTGCAGCTGCCGTTGTTGTGCTGAGTCGGTGACTGCCTTAGGTCCAGCGGCTGTGTGAAGTGTTGCTGATGCGAAGAAATTATTTTGCGCATTCTGCCATTTCAGTGCGTCACTGACAGCGTCTCCTCTGACTGTGCCATCCAGTAATTCAACGGTGTGGGCGTCGTCCGAGAAAATGTGTGCACCCAGAGCCTTTAGTATAACCGGACTCTTTCTGATGAGTTCGGCGATGGTGTCGTGGGCGCAGGGCGTCGGCTCGCGGCCACGTCTTGCTGCAATGGGCGTCGAGTGTGTGCCCGAAAAGAGCAGCGCGGGGCATAGCAAAGCACAGACGACAAGCAGCATCCACGGCTGCCTGCTGACGCACATTTTTGTCGCCTTTCTATGCACGGCCTGCTTGCTTGCGAGTTTTCCGTTTTTGCTAGAGTTTTGTGTGCTCTGTAGTGCTGTACTTTTGCTGTTCTTGTGTTTTCCGCTTTGTTGTTGATGTAAAGTTTTTGAGATGGCCAAGACTTACACTTCGAGAGGCTGTTTAAAGTGTTGCTGTTGCCGTATTTTAGCCAACACAAAAAAACTCCGCTTGTTATGCGCTTCAAACGAGAAACGGAAATGTAGGAGTGAAGGGAGCACTGGGGGCTGGGTTGCTGCAGTTAAGTGATGTGCAAAACACTAGGCTTTAGTTGATTTTTGCCAACTGTGCTGTCTGTAAGTGTGTTGGACCACCTTTGTGTGCTGTACAAACCGAGTTACCGGATTCTTTGCATTTCGGTTTCAGGGCAAAAGTCACGTTTGATTTTCATAATCCATTTTTTTGGCTGTTTTTAAAGTGCTCTCCAGAGTTTCGTGTTGTTGCTTTTTCAAGTGGTTTGGCACTGCAGATTGAAAGAGCTCAGCCTCTGCTGCTGTCACTCTAAATCTGTAAAGAAAGAAGATGTTATGATTATAAATGTGAGAAAATAATTTGAGGAAGAACACAAAATATGTCACGTTAAATCGAAGAAGTCATAAAGGAAGCATTGCGACCAATGGGGTGTTGATGGATGCTTTGGTTTCGGTTCTTCACACTTCCTATCAAGCACATATTTTTATGTAGCTTAACAAGTTTCGATGTAGGGTAACGAGAGTTGTGATGTAAGAAAAAATTTCACTTTTAAATTTGAGCCAAATATATAAATCTACAAATGCTAAAAATTATTATGAGGTGTGGAGTAATCCGATCACGGTAGGGAATTCTGCTTACTTTGAATGGAGTATTTCTGAACTAATTGTCACTGCTTTTTGTCACTACTTACAGCGGCCGCCGTAGCCTAATGTGTTGGTACAAGACTACCATTCAGAGTACGTAGGTCCGCGTCTCCGTGCGTGAAACACCAAAGTTTTTCTAATAGCGGTAGCCCCTCGGCAGGCAATGGCAACCCTCCAATTGGATTTCTGTCCTCATAAAAAATATCTGCCTTTCGGAATCGGCTTAAAACTGTAGGCCCCTCTATTTGTGAAACAACATCAAGACGCACACCACAAAGAGGAGTAGGAGCTCGGCCAAACACCTAACAGAAGGGTACGCGCCAATTATTTCTTTTAATGTTTTTACTTACTTCTAACTGGTTACTTGATGACGGAGAAAAAGTCAATTTGTACTCAGCTGACTACAGGGATTCTCATTAGTCTTGCCCGAACTTAGAAATCAAATAAAGCTTAAGTGGTTAAGTTTAAGTGGTATTGCCACAATTGTTTTGTTTTCCTTACTTTATTTTGAGTTTAATGTTATTTTTGGGAGAATATAATTTCCGTCATATCACCGCACAGGCTCCGCTTTGGCCGGCGCACTTTTTCATTACATCTTCGTATAAATGGAGTTTATTTTAATGAAGAATGCAAAGGTTGGCCTTCAGGGCGTGAATCATCTGTGTGTTTGTCAGTATGGGTTAGAATAGGTTGACCAAGTTGCTTTGCAGTCACGCAAAGCCAGATTCGATCCATAGCGATACCAGATGGAATTCATTAGTTATGCGTTTTGAAATAGGTCACCCGCATGGTGCCTGTTTCTATTGTGAATTTAGGGAGACACTTTCATTCAAAATACTCTTAGAATTACTCAGGGTACCACAGTTTGACGGAGTGGAAGGCGTCCCAGTGGTGGAGATGCCGGAAATGTAGGGAGATGCCTTCCAATCGGTCAAACTGTGGTGCCATCAATAATTGTAAGCGTCTTTTCAGTAACACAGTACATCCGCAAAGGAGATGCTTTTCAGTGTTCTTTGAGCCCTGCTCCCTACATTTCCTGCATTCCTCGCTGTCCGCGATTCATACCTCATAAGTTGACGCTGCTACTGGTCTATCATAGTTTTTCAATCTCTTCATGCCAGTGAAAGTACAAATGGAGTACGACTGCGATGGTCTTATTATAACTACTATAATGGTTGCCTGACTATCTATGTAAAAGTTAACTATGGAGTTGATCCCAGTAGTAACACAGGTTAGGTCTGCTGTCTTTCTGCTGTGAACACCTCAGCCTGGAATACACTGCAGTAGCCTGGAAGCTTATACGACTTCGTGGGGCCAGCTCTGGACAGTATATACTAGCGTCTACTCCACTAGTCATTTTAGAACCGTCGTTATAAAGGCACCTACTGAAAAATCCCGTACAATCTGGTTATTTTTGTGTTGGCTTGTGGGGTAGGCTTAATAATAGAATGTTTATGTCGCCGTCGACTCTTGTGCTGTTAGTCGGAAAAGCACAATTTCCTTACCTTTAGTATTTTATGCACGGAGATTCGAACCTTCATACTCCGAAGCGTAGTCACGCACCCATTCGCCTACGGCGGCCGCCTAACAATGATTAGGCCTCTTCTATTCGTTACTTCTCTACTCGGCTCACTTGACGAAAAATTTGCATGTGAAACCAGCAACCTCGCCGCTAGCGAGTTCGATTATACCTCATAAAACTGGTATAACTCACAATTTTACAAACAAAAGAAATTTTAGGCAGCACTATTCCCGCGTTGCCAAGAAATGTTCATTTATACCAGCTGCTTCATCTATTCGCCCCTTTGCTGACGCTTGGCGATAAGAAGAGGCTTGTTATTACCTCAATTTGATCGACCATGGCAACTACCCGAGAGCAAATAGGCAACAATATATAGAGACACACCCTCAGAAAACATAAAAGCAGGTTGGCTGCTTTTAGCTAAATTTTTTAATAATTAAAGTTAACATTTTTCTCTCCATACTTAGCTTACAATAAGACTCGAATACATTAAAATCTGCGAAGTACTGCACTGGCTCAATGTTGCTGACTCCACTGAAACGAAGGCGAAAAAATGCAGGCATCAAAAGATATGGAAATCTCAATAAGATCAATGCGCCTTAAAAAAAAAGGAAAAATTCGTACAATTACTCAATAGAAACCTGTACCCGATAGAAAAATATTAAAACTTACGCTGAAAGTGGCCGCTCTTTAAGAACGAAATAACGCAAAATTTGTGATTTTTTGTTGGAAATCATCGTCCGAATGAGTCGACAATTATAAGGTTGGAGAAAAAGTTTCTGGAAACTGGTTCTATCGAGAATAGAAAGAAGACTGAAAAACCAAAAACTGGACGTTCTGTTGAGAATATTGCTGCCGTAGCGCAAAGTGTTGCTGAACAACCTTCAATATTAGTATCTCGCCGATCTCAACAATTAGACATTAATGAATCGACTGTTTGGCAGATTTTACATAAGGATTTGCTTTTGCATCTTTAGAAAATCCAATTAACAAAAGTATTAAAGCTAGCAGATCGGTGTCAACGCACCTATTTCGAGAATTTGCTTTTGAAAATGATGCCGGTTTTTCACGCAAAATCATCTTTAGTGGTGAAGCTCATTTCAGGTAGTAGTATGGGCAAATACTATTTTTTTATAGATATTTTTTAGATGCCACAATGGGAAATTTTTTTTGAAAAATAACAAAATGGCGGACTTTTGAGAATACCAGAATGGCAAGCCTACAGAATAATAATCAGTTTAACTTTTTCGTTTCAGATGTCCTGAAGAGCCTAAGCCCTCTTGACAAGCCACCTATCTTTTTTTAAGACGCTCACTTTGGTGCCACACTACTACAAAAAAATATGTCAAAAAAAGAAAAATTGTTTTTGTTTTAACATGCTATAAAATCAAAACGATCTCATTTTATTTTCTTAAAAAAACAAAATTCCTAAAAAATATCTATAAAAAATGAGTACGTGACCAGATACCACCTTCACACTAGATCGATTTGTTGAGTATTTTCCGAAAAACCATTACATCAACTGAAATGTGCTGTTTGGTGTAGCTTTTGGGCTGCTACAAAAATTGGCTCGTTTTTCTTCGTAGATGAAATTCAAAGAGCTGTTACTTTCAATGGCATCGCTATTGAGGGCTTTTTGTGGCCTGGGCTTGAAGGAATAGACGTGACGATCTTTAAATTGGATAGAGCCATAAGTCGCATAACAAGTGGAAACATTGCATTATTCTGATCTCAGCTTTCCGGTTGATTAATTTAATGCAATGATGACATTCGGTCGCCGTAGCTGAATGGGTTGGTGCGTGACTACCATTCGGAATTCGGAGTACGTTGGTTCGAATCTCGGTGAAACACCAAAATGAAGAAAACATTTTTTCTAATAGCGGTCGCCCCTCGGCAGGCAATAGCAAACCCCCGAGTGTATTTTTGCGCCTCAAAAAAAAAAAACAAAATCATAATAATAACCATTTGTTGCTCGGTATCGGCTCAAAACTGTCGGTCCCTCCATTTGTGGAAAAAGTGTCAAGACGCACACCACAAATAGGAGGAGGAGCTCGGCCAAACACCCGAAAAGGGTGTAAGCTCAAATATGGACTGGCTACCAGTACCAGGCGATCAAACTCCGCTAGACTACTTTTTGTGGTGTTTTTTGAAAAGCAAGTAGAAACTACGCCATTTTACCCATAATTTCACTTTTGCACGATTTTTGCATACAAATAATTATTTGCGGAATATAACAGAACCATTTATATTTTCTCTGATAGATTGTGCATTCAACAAGTGATTTTAATCGCGGATAGAAGCACAGGTAAAAGTGGTAAAAATGCCACAACCGCTGCTGCAAAAATAAACACTGTTCATGGAGAAGATACCGTGAGTCTAGGAACTGCGCAAAAGTGGTTTTCAAAATGGTTTTCAAGTGGTAACTGCGACGTGAAGGATGCCCCGCGCGCTGGTCGTCCTGAATTCCTTAACTCCGACGCCTTGCTCAAACTCGTGGATGCTGAGCCAAATTTGACAGTCAATATGATAGCTCAGAGGTTAAATTTATCGCATGGAACAGTTCACAGGCACCTGGTTCAGTTGGGAAAGGTTTCAAAGCTGAGAAAATGGGTTCCGCATATACTTTCCGTCGCCAACCTTCAGCAGAGAGCGAATGTGTGTTCTCAGCTGCTGCAACGACTTGAAAATGAAAGTTTTTTGAACCGAATCGATACTGGTGATGAAAAATGCGTTCTTCACAATAATCCTGTTCGCAAACGCCAATGGTTAGATAAAGATGCAACACCAGAACCGACCCCTAGAGATGGCCTTCACCCCAGGAAGGTTCTACTGTCTATTTGGTGGGATATGGCTGGTATTGTTTATTATGAACTTCTACACCCAAACCAAACGATAACTGCTGATTATTATTGCCATAAGCTATCAAACCTGAATGGGGCATTTAACAAAAATCGGCCGTCTTTAGTGAATAGACGCAAAGTTTTGTTTCACCATGACAACGCAAGACCTCATACCGCAAGGCAAACATGAGGCAAGCTGAACGAGCTCGGAAGGAAGCTAATGCCGCATCCACCATACTCTCCGTATATTGCACCTTGTGATTATCACCTTTTCCGTGGACTTCAATCCCATATGAGTAACAAGAACTACTCCTCAAAAGAAGCTATAAAAAGGGATATCGAAGCGTATTTTGGCTTCAAGGACAAACAATTTTTTGAGCAGAGAATTAAGAATTTGTCTAAACGTTGGGAAGACATTGTAAATAATGAAGGAAATTATATTATTGATTAACAAATACCTTAAACATCCTTTTTATTAATTTTAAAACCACCTTTAAAAAACGCGCGAACTTATGGACTGCCCGGATAAAAATGGAACGATACACGCTTAAACAACGCATTGAAATTATTAAAATTCACTATAAAAATGGTGAAAATTTGGCAGAGACGGTTCGTAAAACTCGAACATTTTTGGGTGATCGTGAACCACCTTGTCGGACCGCAATACAGAAGTTGGTGAAAAAATTCGAGCTGTTGGGACAGGTTAGTGATGAGAAGAACAACACCCCTGCACGTCGCACATAGGAATTCCACAAACGTCATTACACTTTATTTTGCATAAAGATTTTGGTCTTAAGGCTTACAAAGTCCATTTAACACAAGAATTCAAGCCGGCCGATCATCAACAACGTCGAGTCTTTGCTGTTTGGGTTGTTGAAATGCATGAAAATGATCCGAAACTCCATCGAAAAATCATCTTGAGTGATGAGTGTCGGATCTGCGGTTGAGAAAATCCAAGAGTTATTGTTGAAAGGCCTCTCTATCCTCAACGTGAGACTGTTTGGTGCGGTTTATGGAGCTGGAGCAACAGTTACGGTGCATGGATTGCGCTATCGAGAGATGATTAACAATTTTTTATGGCCAGAATTGGATGGTATTGATCTGGACAACGTTTACATTCAACAAGACGACGCTACGTGCCACACAAGCAACGAATCCATTGATATTTTACGGGAATAACACCTCTTATTGGAAAACCTTTATATTCTCCATTATTTAGACGTTTTTTTGCTGTTTAATTTAAAACCGTTATTCGGCAAAGTGACGTTATAGAAAAGAAGTAAATGGATTTTCAGATTCAGCGACCGATCTTGTATGGAAATTGGATGGTTTGCTTGTGGTATTTTTTGGCCTAGCATACATATGTTACATCTAACTAAATAAATATGACCACTTGCATTGCCGTTGCTACACCCCTTCCTGCTCATGCAATCTCAATGCGAGTGCGTAAGCGAAAACAATTTTAATAGCTCCGCTTCGCTACATTTCTTCCTTCCTTCCTGAATTCGTTTCATTTTGTTAAGGAAAAGCTTTTAAAAAATTCATAACAAACAATAGGAAGGGAAGCAGCAAAATGGCTCGCTATTAAAAGGCGTCACTATGCAACCAGTACTTCTTCTTTCTTTTATTCTCCCATTGCACGGCAATTTCGTGGCCCACCAAGTGCAAAGAAGCGCTCAAATGCAAAAACAGTCTCAACTTATGTACGTCGTTGCTGTTGCAGGGAAGCCAAGAAAAGTAACCGTAAAATGAGGTCTTCAAATAAAATTATTTTACTTGCCGGCGTTGATTTCTGACTTGGTCAAGGACTGCAACTAAATATCCATTCACGACGAAAAACGGGAAAGGAGTTGAAAGCGAGAACTATAAAACTACAAAAGCAATGAAGAAAATACGCCGAAAAAGCGGCCAACTGTGGCCGGCAGTTGGCGTTCAACCGAAATTGTGGCAGCAATAAAAATGCACACAAAATGTTAACAACTGCAGTTTAAGTCTAAAAGTTAGTCAGGTCGAGGCGGAGAAGTGAAGTGTAGTAAAATCCAGTAGCAAGAAAACCATCTGATGGCCACTGCAAGGAAAGCTCAGAAAATTCAAAATACTTAACAAATTGTGACTTTATTGCGGGTGAAGAGGTTTGTGAAGCAGCAAAGTGCCACTGAAGTACCCACAGTGTTTAACCGCAATCAAATACCAATACAAATACAAATATGCACACACACCTACAAACACTTCGAGGCACACATATCACATTGCCGCAGACAATGAAACTGGCAAACAATCAACTGCACATACATGCATATATACACACATACTAATGAAAACCAAAATGTCAATTGACATTATACAGAATTGATTTAATCCTGCAGAGGACTCTTACCACTACAACCAGACCCACAGACCCACAGACCCACATACCCACTCTCACTCAAAAGGGCATAAAGAGTACGGCAAATGGAGTGGCAGTAGATCATATACTCATACAATTGCACAACACCCACCCGCCCATACACACGCACACACACACTCAAGAGTTGGCGACACAGAAAATGATTGCATTCATTTGATATTTAGGCCACAACAACACGAATAACACCAATGCCAATCGACGTTTGGCAATCATCAACCGGCTTACCTATTGCCCAATCTGAGCAACAACAGCACAACAATGACAGTTTTGAAGAGCTGCAGTGATTGTTTTGGGAGCGATATGCCAGAAAATCACGAATTTTGTGAGTGTAATGCGATTTTGCCCGTTATACTTGTTTTGTAAGTATTTTTAGTGCTTTCCCATGGTGCACTAGGAAATACGACAGAGCCTTGAAGTAGCATTGAGTTTGGGCCATTTTTACCTCACAATTGGCAGACTGGTAGATACCTGCCGGTGATGTAGTGTTGTACCCTCTCCACAGTGAGTATTTCGTTCCTATTTTCAATTCATCACTGTGGAGGCCTGTGAAGGTGAATGAAAGTACCTGCCTGAATGCAATGCAATAACTTCCCACTGAAGCCAATCAAACCGTTTTAGCCTGAAAGACTGCAGCTTAACTGCCGAGCTTCGAGTAACGATAGTGTTGCACTACTTTAGTTATATGCATGGATGACACATACGCGTATGAATACGGGTTGTGCGGCAAGCCGTTGTTGGTATGCGGGGTGTGACACTCCCGGCTATTAAGCTGTGAAACAAAAGCTAAATTGCAATTAAGGAATCGGTGCAATCGCGCAGCGACGAGTGACTTTTTGCCTCCACTAACTTCAAGTATTTAGCCAACTTTCCTCCGCCTCATCTGTTAAGCAGCAAACTATGGAAATCCTGGTAAATAAAATATGCTAAGTTCGAAAACTTTCAGGCTCAACAGGTTGAGAAAAGCCTTGTGTGGGTATTCGTTTTCATGTTGGTACGCCCGTGAGTAATTCTAAGACACTTATAATATTGGGTATTTTTTTAAGAGCTTTAGAACTTAAAATGAAAATGCAAAACAAAAATGTTGGTGGAATGAATTTTTTTATTATAATCTGGTAGATGATTTCATGGCATTTATTTTTGGAATATAATTTTTGGCATATATCCGCCGCGACTACGAGTTATATGATCCATTTGATCAGTCCACTTTCGCCGTATGGCATCAATGGTGGCTTAAAAATGGAAATATATCGATTGTTAAGCGCGTTGAGTGGCAAGTTGAGCCATATTCTTGGAACCAAATGTCGTTAATGTTTAGCTGATTAATTTTTTGAAGCAATTTTTCTCACGTATTTACTTATTTATAATGCCATCGTACTTACTGGTCTTGTTCCTCACCAATGGAAAGTTGCACAAATAAAAATGATCCTTAAATCAAGGAAAAGCGCTGAAAGAGCGGAATCTTATCAATTCATCAGCTTTTTGCCCATTGCTTTTCGCAAAAGAATGATGCCCATCACAAATCTCCAATTCGGCTTAAGAGAACAAATGGTATCATCGAACAAATACACAGACTCGTAAATAGTATTCAGAAAGCTTTCAAGCAGAAGAAGTATTGCACGTCGCATTTCTCGACATATCTCGCGCCTTCGTCCACGTTTGGCATGGCGTGATTTTATCAAGTCCTGCTTCAAAGACCGGCATTTTTTTGTTAAACAAAACTAAGAACAGTCTGAACTCTATGAAAGTTTAGCTGGCGCAACCCAAGGCAGTATAAATGGCCGAACACTTTACATGCTTTACAAATGAAACTTTTGCAGATAGCATCCACTACTCCCACCCCGAAGTGGCTTCCCTCAAACTCAAGAGATGACTTGATGAAATAGCTCAATGGCTGAAAGACTGGAAAATAAAAGGTAACGAGACGAAATCTGATCAATTTACCTTTACGCTCAAACGAAACACCTGCCTACCCGTTAAATTCAATAATGTAATCATTCACCAAAATAATGTTACAAAATATCCTCGACAGCAAGCTTACATGAAAAACGCATATTTTCACCAAACGCCTGATACTTGGAATTAAGCTCCGACACCCATACTGGTTACTTAATTGAAAATCTCATGTTTCCCCCAAAAGCAAGCTCTTACTCTACTCAGCTATCTTAAAACCAATATGGATCTATGGCATACAACTCTGGGCACTGCAGCTAACTCTCACAGCGAAATACTCCAAAGATTCCAGTTAAAATCTCTGAGAACGATTACAAACGCACCATATTACATCACAAATGCCCAAATACATCGCGCTCTCAAATTTCTCACAATAGCTGAAGAAAAAAAAAGGTTTGCCACATCTCGCAACACACGATTGCAGTCACACCCAAACTCTTTAATCGCAAAAATAACTATAAATCCCATCGCCCTTAACAGACGGACGAAGAAGTCAACAATGGATATGAAATTTTTCACGAATTTTATACGAAAATGTTGTTTTTAAAGCTCTAATTGACTTAGACCATTTTCAAAATTAATTAAATGTATGACTTAGGGCAATAAGGAACTATGAGTTTTATTTGAAACAATAATTTTAATAAAATAATTCAAGAACATTTATTAATTATTGTATATTTTAAAAAATTGTCCATGTTTATCATTTTTTGTATGATAGTTTTTAAGATTCTAAAAATGATAAACTGGAGGGATGTACCTATGGTGGTAAACGCATAATATCTTTACTTTTCTCTTCCATTATTGGTCTAGGGGGGGTGTATAAGGGGAAAAAATTTAAATTTTCATATATTTTTGGTCTTCCTCTTTTAAGTGAACGATCCAAAACGTGGAATCTAGAATCATCTAATGAAGTTTTGTAGAACATTTCAGTAGGTTCATTTTTCAGGAAACGCATCCATTGAATTTTCAGCCAAGATACAGGTTCGCCCGCAATATTTTTTACTTTTTTTATATGGATTCTTCTAGTGACTTCGTCGATATAAATTCCGGCTGCGACATTCCTTCTTTTCCTTCGACGCTTTTCTAATAATTCATAATAACGCTCAGGGTTATTAAAAGTTTTCCAATAATATTTGCTATTTTGCTAAAAGATCAATGGTTTCGTTGCTTGTGTGGCACGTAGCGCCGTCTTGTTGAAAATAAACGTTGTCCAGATCAATACCATGCAATTCCGGCCATAACAAATCGTTAATCATCTCTCGATAGCACAATCCATTCTCCGTAACTGTTGCTCCAGCCTCATTTTCATAAAAGTAAGGTCCAGGTCCTCCGCCGGACCATAAACCGCACCAAACAGTCACATGTTGAAGATAGAAAGGCTTTTCAACAATAGCTTTTGGATTTTCTGAGCCCCAGATCGGACAATTTTGCTTGTTGATGAAGCCACCGAGTTGAAAATGGGTTTCATCAATCAAGATGATTTTTCAATGGAATTTCGGATAATTTTCATGCATTTCAACGACCCAATCAGCAAAGACACGACGTTGTTGATTATCGGCCGGTTTGAGTACTTGTGTTAACGGGACTTTATAAGCCTTCAGACCCAAATATTTATGCAAAATACGGTGTAATGACGTTTGTGGAATGCCTTATTCCAAAGAACGACGAGGAATGGACAAACCTGGGGTTTCTCCTTCTTGTGCACCTCTTCATGTTGTAGTTTTATCCTATCCATACGTCTTGACATTGTCGTTCATTGTCATTATGGAAATTTTGGAAGCCCGAGTTATAAACGTACATATTTCGCTTATAATAGACTAACGAAACAGACAGTTTAGGGCACGGAGGTGCTTTTTGTTAATCAAATGAGGATTCATAGATTCGCTGGAATATTCTTTGGCATTTTTCTGGTCCTCTGCAAAACAGTTCGTAGCTCTGGGTGTGTTCGAGCTGTGAATATTGCGGCAGTGTTGCTTTTTAGGACAGAACATCGCGTTCGATGGAAAAAATTCGGCAAAACTGGCAACGTCACGCGTTCGTTAAACAAAATGTTGCCAAGCTGTTGCTCATCACTAGCAAATCATACGCAACATAAACATTTTCATTGCGCAATTGAGATGGAGGAAGAAAAGTAAGTCAATTTTGCAAAATATGTTATTTTTGTGTTCTACATTTGTTTATTATTTCTTTTTAGCATAAAACTAAGCGTGACTGAAACCAAGTTGTTGGTCAGGTGTCGATTGGATCTGGAAGATGAGTTTGTAAGTGAGAGGAAAAAGAAATCTGTTCTTTGGGGCAAAGTTCTGGATGACATGGAAACTGGTGCTCCAGATCTCAACCCTACAAGAGCTCAATTACAGAGGAAATTTTTAAATATGGTCGCAACCTACTAAATAATTAAAAAGAGAAGCAAGTGTACAGGACGAGATGCCGAAACTTGGGAATTTTTTACTGAATTCGACGAAGCTTATGGCAGTAGACATTCCATTTCTCCTCCATCTCGTAATAAAAAACGTAAAATACCAGCAACCGAGTTACTGGAGCTTTTGAAAAAATAGGCTGTAGAGGAAGAGGGGAGGCATAACGACGTTATGACGCTGGCAAAAGAAAAACTCCAAATTGAAAAGGAAAAAGTGTCCAGAATGATGGAGCTCAGAGAAGTTCTAGATAAATTAGTGAGATAGATAAACTGCTCCAACGAAGACGTGGTGTCAGCTGTGGCAGAAAGGGCCTAGAGCCTCACTAACTTCTAAATAAAATAATTCGATTATACCAAATGCATATATTTATATAATCCAAATTGATTATTTACAAGAAATGTGTGTCGAGTCATGCGAAAATGGGTAAAAAAGATATCTTCAGGGTATAGTGCAATAATTTTAAAAAAGTTTTTCATTTTCCTCACTTTTCTTTGTTTGGAACAATGGTTAAACAATAAGCCTTTTATCATATGTCTTCTCCTCCTGTTTTTGTCCATGTTTATTAAAAAATTATCACGACTCCTTTCCATCATCTCATCTGCTGTAAAATAAGTTAAAATCGCCATTTTTTTAAGCAACACGTTCGACGAAAAAATAAACACTGCAGTATTGCTGCACAGTATCAGCTGAGTATCAGCTACGTAGCATCAGTAAAGTAATAGGGCTGCAATATTGCAGTAATTATTTAGCGGCTCGAACACACCCTTATTCGGCATTTTGTAAATGTACCTCACGACTTTCTCTAAGATGTAAATTTTCGCCCTCATTATTGCATGTTTGGATTTTTGCATTTGTTATCTTTTATTTAACCAGCCTACTATGTAGCTCAGAAATGCATCGAGGAGGGTCACGCGCTATTTAAGTTTTTGACTTAGACCACTTTCATAATTAACACCAAATGAATTCCGTATAACGTTGAAATTACATCCACTATCTAAAGGTTCATTTTGGACGATATCGTGAAAATTACACTAAATACATATAATTTAAGAGAATGTGGATGTGGATAAGTGTTAAGCTCATTTTTTTGAAATTTTAATTTAGACCACTTTCATAATTATGGGCATATATATACAAGGTATTATTTTGATTTTTACATACTTATTTGCATTTGAAATACTTGTTTGGCCCTAGAAAGGTCCAAATCCAAAAATGTTGAGAGATAATTAAGGTCACACCTAAATGTCAAATTTTTTTCTGGATTTCAATGGCCTTTTTTCAATTTCAGACTAACTCAATTTGATCCATGGAAAGATACACAATCGAGTAACGCGGTAAAGTTACTCAGGCTTATTATGAAAACGAGCGTTCAAATAAAAATGCATATCGCGCACTTCGTGAAGAAAATCATCTTCAGAGATGAGTCACATTTTCCCCTCAGTGGATTCGTCAATAAGCAGAATTGCCGCATTTGGGCTATCGGGTTATTTGAAAGAAAAGGTGTACGTCGATAAGCCAGCAACAATTCAACAGCTAAAGGATGAGATAATTCGGCACATTAACGGCATAGAACCTCAATTATTCCTCAGCGTCATCGAAAATTTGGACCATCGGATGGAGGTGTGCCGCCGAGGCCGAGAATAAACTTGCACCAATAAAGGAAGATATCTTGGCTCAAATTCTGAAGAAATTGGATGAACAAACATCTTATAATCAACTTTTGCTTAGTCGAATTACCAATATAGAGAAAACAGCAAATGTATGACATGAAAAGCATGAAAAATGTCAAAATAATGGCTTGGAATGCAAATGGTATTATACAGCACCACAATGAGTTAGAACTACTGCTGCACAAGGAAAAAATTAATATTTGCCTTATATCCGAAACACACCTAACTAAGCAAATGTATATTACATTTCAAGGTTACAATATGTACTGCTCAAATCATCCCCTAGAAAATGCAAGAGGTGGCAGCGCCATTACTATAAAGACATCCATACATCACTTCGAGGATGAAAAAATAAGATTAACAGAGTTCCAAGCAGTAGCGGTATGTATAAAACTATCTGAATCTGATTTAACAGTAATAGCGATATACAGTCCACCTAGGCATAACCTAAAGTCAGAAGACAATAAAAAACTTCTTGAAAACTACAATGGGAGATACATAATTGGTGGAGGTTTCAACGCGAAACATGTAAGCTGGGGTTCTCGCCTAACAACAACTAAAGGTCGTGAACTATGGAAAGCGGCAAAACAACTTGGCTGCCAAATTATCTCAACCGGAAGTCCAACCTACTGGCCTTCAGACCCTAACAAAATCCCCGATGTTATAGATTTCTTTGTAGTCAAACAAATACCAAACCATATCATCCAAGTAGAAAATGGAGTAGACCTGAACTCAGACCATTCACCTATTTTTATGTATCTTAGTGGCAAATCAAAATTTAACGAACGAAGTCCCGTACTCTCAAATAAAATGACCGACTGGAATTTTTTCAAGTATAAACTCGATACGTGTATGGAAAATACCGACATAATTACCAACGAAGAAGGTATTGAAGACGAAACAATTAAACTTACAACACATATTCAGAAAGCAGCTTGGATAAGCATACCAGCAAGTAAACAAACACGAGATAACCATCAACAAAGATATCCACAAGAAATATTACAAATATTAGGAGAAAAAAGAAAAGTAAGAACAAAGTGGCAATCAACAAGGGTGCCCTCCAAGAAAACTGAACTAAACAGATTAACAAAATTGCTCAGAGAAAAAATACAGGAGCATAAAAACAATATCATAAAAAACACTCTGAAAAACTTATCAGCAGAAAAAACAGGTGATTTCTCGCTTTGGAAAGCGATGACGTATGTCAAACGACCAATTCAACATAATCCGCCAATAAAACAGCAAAATGGTATTCACATTTGGGCTAAAAGCGATGCAGAAAAAGCTGACGTATTTGCCAACCACCTGCAGAAAATCTTTCAACCGCACCGAAAAACAATAAATTTCACTCCGCCATCAACTGTACAAGAGTTCGTTAAAATAAAGCATTTCAGTATAGATGAAGTTGCTACCGAAATTTCCAATTTAAAATTAAGGAAGAGTCCAGGGTTCGACTTAATAACCGCCGAAGTTTTGAGAAATATATCAACTAAGGCGCTAATGAAATTGACTTTTATAATGAATGCATGCCTAGATTGGAAATATATACCATTCCAATGGAAAGTATCCCAAATAGTAATGATACCTAAACCAGACAAAAATCCGAATGAAGTGTCATCTTACCGGGCAATCGCTCTGCTTCCAGTAATGGGTAAACTATTCGAAAAGCTGTTCTCCAAACGCTTAAAATCTATAATTGCATGTAGAAACATCATACCCTCACATCAGTTTGGCTTCCGGGAAAAACACTCTACCGTCGAACAAATACCCAGGATAACACTTAGAATAGAATACGCGCTAGAGAGTAATAAAGTCTGCTCAGCAATATTCCTTGACGTTGCCCAGGCATTTGATAATGTATGGCACGAAGGACTACTTTGTAAATTAAAAGCCCTTCTTACGTTGCAGTTCACTGACATTTTGGATTCGTATATAACAAATAGGTACTTTAGAGTAAAGCAAAAGCAGGCGTATTCGGAAATAAAACAAATATTGGCCGGAGTACCACAAGGCAGCATACTCGGCCCAGTACAGTACCTACTCTATACCGCAGACCTGCCAGTACCGAAAATGTGCAAAGTAGCTACATTCGCTGACGATACATGCATCTTAGTTGTTGGATCAACTGAAAACGAATCCATCCAGAAACTGCAGAAGTCCATTGACGAAGTAGTCACATGGACTGAAAATTGGAACATAAAGCTAAATGAAACCAAATCAGTTCACGTGGATTTTACTAATAAAAAAATTATATACAAACCAGTTCATATTTTGTCAGCAATAGTGCCAAAGGCTAATAGTGCAAAGTATCTAGGCATGACTTTAGATGTAAAGCTCAAGTGGAAAGAGCACGTGAAAATCAAAGCTGCTGAACTGAATCTAAAGGCGCAAAAACTCCAATGGCTAATTGGCAGAAACTCTGAGCTATCAACTCAAAATAAACTCCTCATTTACAACCAAGTGCCAAAGCCGGTGTGGACCTATGGTCTTCAATTATGGGGATGTACGGCAAAGACCAACGTCGACATTATACAGCGCCTCCAAAATAGAGTAATCAGGGGAATCGTTAAAGCTCCCTGTTACGTGCGTAATGAAGATCTGCACAAGGATTTAAACTTAAAAACCGTCTCAGATACAGCCAATCTCTGTGCAGTTAAGCATGCTGAAAAGTTAAAAAAACACATTAACGCAGAAGCTTCCGTACTAAGCGATGAAGCAACTATAAAAAGAAGATTAAAAAGAAAGAAACCTCAAGACTTAGTTGTCAATATTGTTTAAGTTACTTCAATTTGTGAAATGAAAATTACTGATTACTTTTATACTAGGTGTAATCTTTATGGAATGTAAATAAAAATTTATAACATTTCAATTTCTTAAAAAAATTGTATTTTATTCAAAATCAAAACTGGCCCTTGAGACTTAACCACCCTTTATAATGTCCTACGAAAACCAACGCGAAAAATTTTGCAACGGCGAAAATTTCTACAAGAAACATTAAACTTTATTCTTTCTAGAAGGTCCGAGCATTCAATTTTGCCATTAATGAGATCAAGGATAAATTATACTGCCTGAAAAATACCTCTGTCATTTAATGGAAAGAGACTAATCAAACGACAGTGGGATTCGTATGACGGTTTCGGGTCTGAGAAATTGACTGAATGTAGTGCGAAACACACACACATTTTTTTAACCCTCTCCACTCGATTTTAATGAATACATTGAAAGGTGTTATGTTATGCCAATCGTTAGCACAAAACCGAACGCATGAAGATCGTATCACTCAGATAATAATATAAAAAATAAGATTGACTCATTTGCATCTCTTTCGTCTCTTTATCTACTCCACTACTTTCATCTATCGCTGAAATGGTGAATGGCCAAGATACACAGCTTGAATTGCATTATCGTGACATACCTTTTCACACATCTATACATCCATAGATCCATGCATCGACACATCCACACATCCAGACATACATACATACATACATACATACATACATACATACATACATACCTACATACACACATATGTGTACATTATTACTTTCCCGCTTTTATAGAAAGCGCACTTCATTAAAAATGTGCACCAAGTCCAGTTCGCATCAGAAAGCTCTGTCATAGGCACAGCGAGCACGATTTCGAATTTAATTCCAGCAGATTTAGTTTCGGTTACCACCGACAGATATTCAAACCAGCAACATCGCAGGTTCGCTTGAAATGAGCAGACGCTATGAGAACAAATGTTGGCCGACTTCTTAATGAGGCAAATATGCAGCGATTTAAAGTGTCAGCGCCATACACCTCTTGTCACTTACCGCTCACCAACTCATCTACCCACACATATGCAGTTAGTTGCGCATTGCCTGTACGACAAATTTTACTTGCTGGATGATAGTCATCACTAGTGCAGGGGAATATACTCAGCCATGTATCCGATTTGTGTATGTGTGTGTGTGTGTCAGCAATATGGGCAAATGCGATGCCACTAATTAAGCGCGCAAGTGGCGGCAATAGCACCGTAGCAACCCATTCGCGCCACAATTTCCGTGCGACTATCGAAAGTGAAGTGGATTTGCTGTCTATGAACTGTGTAGTGGGATGTTGTTTGTTTTTCTTTTTCGCTTTTGTGTAGCTGTTGTTAACGCGTTGCTACTGTTGCTGCACACATTAATTTAAGGCAGCATTTAGATCAGGTGCGCGGGTTGGGGGCGTAGCAGTAGTGTGGCAACCGTCATTTGCGACTCATACGCCCATATACTTGATGGAAGGTGGGGCAGCAAATGCATAGTGTGGCACACTAACCGCTCAAGAGAACGCGTCGGATGGGGAAGGGGAAATGCGCGGATTACACCTGTTACACTTTTAGTTTTTATTTGTGTATATGTATGTGTGTGTATGTGCATAAGCAAGCCGGCTATCGGCGGCGGGTGGAACGCAATGCCGTTGAGCCTAAAATAATTTCTTCCTGCGTTGCAAGTATTTGAGTGCGCGCTTTGTGGCGCATTAGTGACGCACAAATGAATGCAAAAGTTGATATTTGTTTGCGGATGTGCGTTTTTATATTTTTAAGCATTTTCAGTTAATACACAGCTCGTGTTTGTGTTTGTTTTTTGTATGATGCGAGCGAGAAGTAACGGTAACAGTAACCAAAGCACCGTAAAATGGAAATTTTAAATTCGAAACGAAAACGAAATTTTAAATCAAAATTTATGGCTTTTTGCTTGTTTTTTCTTTTTAAGCTTGCAAATACATACATACTTGCATATGTGTGTCTGCATGTTTTTACCATTCCAATTTGTTGCGTGTCGTGAATGTTTGTGACATCGTTTGAATTCTATGAAATTTGTTTTTCGACCATTCAAATGTTGTTACTAAACAGACAGAGGAAAACATAAAAATCAATCACTTCAAAGTCAAAGCGACACAAATTTGGAATATCTAGCATAAATGTAGATGTGAGCTCGTATGTATGTATGTATGTATGTACGAGGTGTGTTCAAAACGTATCGCGAACTTTGTGTTTTTTCAAAAATCATTTATTTATTCATTAATATCTATTTTCTCCCCTTCAAAGTAATCCCTATGAGATATTATGCACGAATCCAATCTTCGAAGCACTTCAAAAAATAATTTTTTTTATCTTCTTCAGCTCCTCCTTCGATGCCGTCCTTATCTTGTCAATCGCAGCGTAGCGTCGTCCTTTCATGGGCCTCTTCAGTTTCGGGAACAAGAAAAAGTCTCAGGGGGCCAGATCTGGGGAATACCGTGGCTGTGGCACCATTAGTGTGTAGTTTTTGGCCAAAAAGTCGCGCACAAGCAACGATGTGTGAGCAGGGGCGTTGGGCGTTATCGTGATGCAATAGCCAATTTTTGTTCTTCCCCAAATCCGGGCATTTCTGGCGGATTGCTTTGCGCAAATTGCGCATAACTTGGAGGTAATATCCCCTGTGGCAAGAACTCATGATGCACAACGCCTCTGCAATCGAAGAAAACGGTAAGCAAAGCTTTTACATTCGACCGAACTTGGCGCGTTTTTTTGCAGTCTTGGTTCGTGCGGCAGCTTCCATTGAGATGATAGAGCTTTGGTTTCCACGTCATAACCATAAACCCACGACTCGTCACCAGTTATGACCCGCTGGAGCAAATTTGGGTCGTCGCGGACAGAGTCCAACATCTTATTAGCTATGTTCATGCGATGCTGCTTTTGGTCAAAACTGAGCAGTTTTGGAAGGAATTTTGTGGCGACTCGTCTCATGCCCAAATCATTGAAAAAATCGAAGAGCGCGAGCCAATCGATATGTCTAGGTTCTCAGCAACTTCTCTAACGGTGATTCGACGATTGGCCAATACTATTTTCTTCACTTCATCAATTTTTTCGTCTGTTGTTGAAGTGCTCGGGCATCCGGCACGCCGGCACGCTTTTCGTCGTTCACATCTTCTCAGCCTTCTGCGAACATTTTGTACCACCGAAAAACGTTGCTTTGGTCCAAAGTAGATTCTCCGTATGACACCGCACTGAGTCAACATTTGGAATGCATCCGCGCACTTAATTTCGTTTTTCACACAAAATTTGATATAGGTTCTTTGATCCATCTTTTTGAATAGGTACAAATCGAAGACGAGCCGAAACACGTGCAAGCAAATCAGCTGTCAACAATTAACTAAACATGCAAAATGGCCGAACTCGTCGGCGCGATATGAGAGATATGAGTACCAACATATCGCCACAAAAGAATCGAAATTCGAATATACGTAACCTGCGAAAATTCAAAATTCGCAATACTTTTTGAACACATCTCGTATGTTATTATATCATATAGCTATAGACATTTCTCTGCACACACACGGTTGGCTTCGTAAGAGCCAGCATTCCAAATGTATGCAAAAATATGTTCCCAAAATTTTTACGGTTTGCTCAAGCAACAATGGGTACCCGTTCGAGAAATAAAAACCAAATATGAGCAAATCGGTGAAGTAGTAAAATGTGTGTGTGTGGAGAAAGCAGTAGAAAAGGAAGCGTAATGGCGAAAGCTGAGCACTTCATTTCCATATTGACCCGCATTTTGGTATTCTCTTTTCAAGTAACGGCCACAGCCACTGACAGCGCCATAGTGGCGTCAGAGCTGACGCTCCCAATGCCTCAATGGCATTTTCGTGCACACAGAACTTTAAGCAGCTGCATTGAATTTGACTTTTTCTTCCAGTCAATCGGATAAGTTGCCCTTCCTGTTTAATTTCGTATCTGCTGCGGCGGCTCCTGCCGATGGTCCCAATTTATAAGCATAAAAAGCAGTCGAATCTGTCTTAAAAGATAAATGAGCAAAAAGCACTTTTCCGTTTCCACAGTGTACGTCTGTATGCATGTGGGTCTGTATTTTGCATCAGCTAGTAATTTGGTAGAAGGTAGAAGGCAGTGAACTCGGCATCCGTTCTTTTTTCTTCGCTACTGCCTCTTAACCATGAAGGATATCCTTGTGAGAATCGTATTTATTTTATCTGCTTATTATGCCAACGAAATTCAACCCAAAATAGAAAGCAATCGCGCAAATGGACAAAAATTTGTCACCATCGTGAAAATTATGGCAAAACAGATTCGCCGGTAAGTGGATAGAGGTAAGCGTAGTTGTCGCTGTCTTTGACATATTTCGGGTTTTCGGAAATTTATTAAGTCAACTGTGCGTAAATGTTGTAAAATTTAAGTTTTGGGGCAAATTTATAAGTGTGTTTTATGTAAATCGCGGTAAATTGAAATTTGTAGTGCCGAATGGGCATTCACCCCACGCAGGTCAGGGCGCATGTAGCGGTTTTTTGAGCTCAGTCCCAACCGCCTACACCTTTTTTCATCTCTTCAGCGCAAAGATAACATTTTATTAAATAACTTCTACAACATTTTACATAATCGCCATAACTGGCACAAACAAGCCCCTTAAATATTTCCCAAAAGGATGTCTGTGTGATTCGCAGTCGATGTGCTTTAGGCCGTTCGGCACAACCTGTTGTTGTAACTACATACATACATACATACATACAAGGCATTGAATGTGCGCGCTAAGAGTTTATTACTGTCGGTGCGCTCAGGCCATGTGACTGCGCCCTTAAATATAAAAAACACACACACACATGCGCTTAAGGGATTTAAAGTATGTAATTTGTACCTTAAGTATTTGTGGTATTTACGAAAAGCTTTGAGATCTGCTTCAATATAAGAATGTTTGTGTGTGTGTGTAAGTATTTGTTTCCCAAAATATTTATGTGTTTGTCGCTAAGCTCCTAAATTAGAGATTTTTACCCAGCCAACATTTCGTTGGTCTCAGCTGCATACTTGCCAAGAAATAGCAGGGAATATTTGGATTTTTCAATCATTTGTTCTTCGATTAAATCTTAGGTTCTTCTGAACTAGCAACGATCTAAGCTTGAGCTCTTTAAAAATATCAAAAAATGTGGCTGCACTATTCCGCACTTCGCTTCGTTAACTCGCCGCACTCTTCTTTCAATCAGCAAAACTTGCACTTAGGAAAAAGAGTTTATCAGAAGCTTTAGTTTTCATAGTCTACTTCTGTTACATTTCGATTTTCATAGCTTTCTATGCTTTTACTTTCCATAACTCAATAGGTGTTTATCTAATAAGTACTCTTCCTAGTGCTAAGTGTACCACCATTGCTTCGCTCAAGCAAAGCATTATTGCTTGACATATCTATTGGTTTTCGACACATAAAATATTTGTAGATCTTTTGTCAGTGGGTTGACCAAGCTTTTCCACTAGTTTGTGGTGTGCGGCTTGATTTCGTTTCAAAAACGAAGGTACCTACATTTTTATACCACCTCCGGATTGTACCGGCAGATTGCTTTTATGAGAAACGGCAGAAGTGCATTCCGATGTCTATCATTGCCTCTCTACCTTTTTTATAATTCGACAAGCAAATACACGGCATGCGCTGCTTGCCGTTGAAGTAAAATAAAGGGTTTTTCAAAAGTGATGCCGAGATGTCAGCAGTGAACAATTTTTTTCCCCCTGTTCATTCCTCTCGGGAGCGTAAGGCCGCGACAAGACTCTTCCATAGTTCATGGTTCTGTGTTGTTCTTTTTGCACCGTCCCATGAGATGTCGGCACAACTGCCAGTTCGCGCAACATCGACCTTCTCCAAGTGTTTTTCGACCGACTGGGACCTCTGTTCCCTTCCGGGTTCCAGTTCAGTGCCATTCTCGTGATGCTATCTGGTGGTGTGACCTATCCATCGCCACTTTCTGTGTTTGATATGTCTAAGGATGGGTTCCTCGTTCGTTAATCTGCACAGTGCGTCGTTACTGATGGTGTTTGGCCAGAATATTGTTCAGATGATGCGGAGGCATTTGTTGATGAAGGATTGTAGCCTCTGTGTGACGGCCATGTTTCGCTTCCGTACAACAAGACCCGTACGGACTTCACGCAGGACCCGAATATTCGTAGTTCAGGGCGCCTGGAGATTTGCGAACTCCCCCATACTGCATACATTTGCCCGAATGCCGCCCTTGCTTTGTTTAGCAGTTGACTTCTTCATCTGACTGACCATCTGATATTGTCTACCGCTAGTTCGGAGTTCTCGTAGATGGCTTTAATGAGGCGGATTACCTTGGCGGGAACTTCCTTCCCACTCAGTGTCAGCTATATTGTGTCCCGTTTTATAGTGTCCCTCGCCTTCCTAAAGTCTACAAACAGCATGTAGTGCGGGAAGCGCCACTCAACTGATTGTTCTACTATAATCCGAAGTGTGTCGGCTTGGTCAACACAGCTTCAGTGAAGGCGAAAACCAGTTTGCTCGTCTCTTAAGGAGCGTTTGATATCTTTGAGCCTGCTTTGTATGACCACAGCTACAATTTTTAGATGGTGTTAAGTAGGCTTATTCCTTGCCAGTTGCCGCAGTCACGCAGGTCGTCTTTCTTGGGCAGCTTCACTATGATGGCTTTTGTCCAAGACGGAGGCAGCTTTTCATTGCTCCAGACGGCGGTGATGTGGGTATGAAGAATGCCCGCTGATATTTGCGGGTCGGGTGTTATTATTTCTGGTGGTATGCCATCTTCACCCGCCGCTGTGTCGAACTTCTGCACTTTTTGACATCTTTGACATTTTTCAAGTAGACAGATGTACCCTTTTTAAATGATAGAATAATGCATTTAAATTACTGAAACTTATTATAAAAGTGGTTGATCTCTAAGAACAACATATCGTGAAATTCTTTTTTTTTTTTGGTGGAAATAATCATTCAAATGAGTCGAAATTTCGAAAGTTGATGAAATAATGCCAAGAAACTGGGCCTTTCGAGGATAGAAGAAGGACTGGTAGATCACATTGGGTTTTTTGTTTTAGAAAGCTAGGTCTATGTGAATAAGCCACCAACGATTCAAGAGCTTAAACATAACATTCCGTTCGAGATTGCAGAACTCAGTGCGATAATGTGTGAGGGAGTCCTTGAACATTTGTATTCTCGTATGACGGCCTGTGAACGTGTTCATGGTGGACATTTAAATTACGTAATTTTTCATATATAAGAGCCAATTTTTGAACAAAAGTAGTGAAACCTTAAAGGATCTAAGTTTTTACAAGTTTGATTTTAAACAACTTAAAGCCATGTCTTGAAAAAGGCTCTTCATATACGTAAGAGTATTGAGCAAAACAATGAAGAATGAAAAAGCAGATATAGAAGTCGGTGGGCATATATTTTTCATCTTTGCCTTACTTCAGCTTACTCCCGGTAAGGAGCTGGTTCGTTTCCTCGGTATACTAAATAATGATAATTAAGTAATGAGGGGCGCACAATAGATCAATCTGGTCGCAGTGCATAAAGGCATTAGCCTAACCCGTACAACCATTTCCATTATTTCCCTTAGTGGAGCTTTGCACATAGCGAATATGGCCACACAATCGTACTCAGTCGGGCTTCATTCGTCGCAATGCATCTGAGTTCTCGGATCCTTATATCTATAGGAATAAATTGCTGTTAAGGCTCTTGTTTGTTCTCACTTAGAGTTCGCTGTATCATTTGGAGACTTTACGACCAAATTTCGATAGATAGAATAGAGCTCGTCCAAAAAATATTTTTTAAGCTGGCATTACGTTTCCTACGATTTGAGACCACTGTTTCAATCTATAATTCTCGGATAAAGCTAATTATTTTAGAATCTCTAGGCAAGAGAAGACTGGTTCTTTCACTTTCGTTTATTTTTAGTGTTGTTAATGGCATCGTCGACTATCAAGTTCTATACTAGAGGGGCTAAGATTCAAACTTGGAACAAAAAAGTCTTCGCAATGTTTACTCTTTTTATGGGGAAAACTTTAGGACTAAATTTCCGAGTAATGTAGCCATTACTCGCACACTTAGAGACTATCCAGGTAATCAATATCTTAACAAGGTATAGAGAATAGTCTGCCTGAGCGTAACGGGAGCAATGCGAACTTGCCTCACAGCGGATTTAGGAATGGACTTATTCCACTCTATCATATAGCCATCTAATAGCAACTCTAAGGCTTCCTAATCTACTCCATCTCAAAGAAGGCAATCTTACAGGACATGTAAGAATTCTGGGTTCAATCCTGAACTCTCCGTGCCTGACAGTCCACGACAAGAAGGAAAGGGTACTAGAATTCTACAAGAAATTCAAAGTGGTCATAAGTGACCGCTAATCGTGGAGAAACAATGAAATATCCTTAAAACAGGGCGCACAGGTATGATTTACTGATGGGTCTAAAATAGAGGACTGTAGTGTCGGGGCTGGAATTGTCGGACCACATTTTAAAAAAGCAATAAAAATGGGAAAAACCTCTTCCATTTTCCAGGCGCAGGTCCACGGAGAGGCTCGCGCGGTGCCAACATTAACATTCTCTCTGACAGTCAAGTAGCTCTAAAATCGCTGAATAGCTTCTCATTCCAATCAAGGTTGGTCTAGGAAAGTTTTAAAATCCTCAACACTCTACACATGGGAAGGGAATGGAATTGCGGACGCTTTAGCGAAAAAGAGAGCAAACACTCTCTTCATAGGTCCTGAACTTTCTGCTGGGTAAATAATAGCTTCAAGAGTGCATTTCTACGTGAGCAGGAACAACGAGGCCTAATCGACTACTGGAGAGCCCAATCGGGTATGCGGCAATCGAAAATACTCATAGATCCAGAACGGATAAGGGCAGAAGCAGTCCTTAACCTAAGCAGAAAGAACAAACAACTTTACACTGAACTACTAAGAGGACACTGTAAACTTAATTATCACATGCAAAGGATAGGTGCGATAGAAAACGATTCCTGTAGACTCTGCAAAGACGCACAAGAAACAGCAGAACACGATCTATGCGACTGCCTAGCAGTGGCATGACGCAGACTAAATTACCTGGGAAATGGGGCTATAGATCCAAACCTCCTGGTAGGAATTAAGCTTATAGCAGTTTTAGGATTTATTAGTAGCCTAAAATTGTTTGTGTGGGCTACTTGGCTGCACAATAGATCTCTTCAGGTCGCAATGCGCAAACAGCCAATCAATAATAATAATGATCACTATCCAATTCCAGCCTGTTCGATTTCGCTTTATCTAGATCTAATTGCATGAGAATTTTAAACTTAGTTACTTAATATGGAAAAATCAATCGATAGCTTTTATTTTAGGTGCCACATTTGGCTTGATTTTGTGCCATAGCCTATGAAAATAAATAAATAAATAAATAAAAAGTAACAAGGAAATAAAAAGTAAAAAGTCTTCTTTCTGTTTCAAAAACTTTAATACTAACAAGGCGCATTTATTAAAGGTGGTGGCACTAGACCAACAACAATGTTTTGTTCATTTGATTGGCACGGCAAAGTGCTGCCGTATTAATTCGCCTTGTTTTATTCTGTGCTGACAGCCACATGGACACAGCGAGAGAAAACAAACGAACCAGCTGATTTACCAGCACTACCTTTAATAGATTCACCTTGAATATTAATATGTAATAATTGATTAATTTGATTAATGGGGAGTGTAGTAGTAAATAATTCAAAGATTTCAAAATTTTGTATCAAAGTAGCTCCGCTAATGTGATTTTTGCTTTGTTGCAGACATAAATTTTGTAATTTTCTTGGCACATTTTGGCTTTTGGACTTCGTACAGACAAAGCAGCTAATGTGCTTTGAAAGAAGAGCGCTCCGAAAGATCTATGGTCCGCTTAGACTGGCAGATGGCACTTATCGCATTAGGCACAATGCCGAACTGGAAGTCATAGTTAAGAAAGAAACTATAATAAGATTTATTAAGACTCAACGACTTAAATGGCTGGAACATGTGGCTAGAATGCCAAGGGAGTGATCAGCAAGAAAGGCACTAGATCTTCGCCCAATTGGAGATAGAAAAAGGGAAGGTCCGAGGAAAATGTGGCTAGAAGATGTGGAAGATGATCTTAGGAAAAAGCGCGAGCAATGTTGGAGGGAAGTAGCTGTAAATCGAAAACGATGGCAAGAAGCTGAGAAGGAAATATTGGTTCACCAAGGATTGTGACGCTAAGAAGAAGAAGAAGAAGAAGTGATGTTCCAGGTCTACAGTGAACTTTGAAACTGGCCCCCGCAATGGTTATCACGCTCAAGCACACTTGACTATGGTAGCTGCCACATTTTTTGGATGGCCTCAGGAAGTCATACCATAAAACGTTTAGAGTTACTCAAAAAGTATAAAGTTTGAAAAATCATCATTATTTCTTGAAAACCATTTAGAATTTATTAACGTCCTTTTCCATTCTATGAAAATGTCTATGTTAACAAAAATGCCCGGTTTAATTATTATTTTTTTTATTTTGCAAACAATTCATGATAAATAAAGATTAGTGGTCACTATAACAAATTTGTTAAGGCTTTAAAATGCCTTTCTTATAAAGGGAGTTAAATTTCAAGGACCGATGTTGAATGTAAACCACACCTAAACGTCAAGGTTTTTTCTACATTGCATTTGACATGTTTCAACTTCAAACTTGAATTTGAATCGTGGAAAGATACACAATCAATCAACGTGTTAAAGTTATTCAGGCTTATTATGAAAACGGGCGTTCAAATCAAAATGCATATCGCGCACTTCATCTTCAGTGATGAGACACATTTTCACCTCCGCGGATTCGTCAATAAGCAGAATTGCCGCATTTGGGCGAATGATAATCCAAGAGTGATTGCCGAAAAACCAATGCACCCACAAAGAGTGACTGTTTGGTGCGGTTTATGGGCCGGCGGCATCATTGGGCCGTAGTTTTTCCAAAATGAGACCGGTCAGGCAGTTACTGTGAATAATGTGCGCTATCGTGAGATGATCACGAACTTTTTATGGCCCGAATTGGAAGATATGGATGGGGACGATATGTGGTTTCAACATGACGGTGCCACTTGCCACACAGCTAACGAAACAATGGCTCTTTTGCGCGAAAAATTTGATGGCCGCATAATCTCCGCCAATAATGGGCGCCAAGATCATGGGATTTGACACCGTTGCCCTTCTTTCTTTGGGGTTATTTGAAAGAAAAGGTGTACAATGAATAAGCCTGCTACAATTCAAGAGCCAAAGGGTGAGATAATTCGGCACATTAACGGCATAGAACCTCAATTATGCCTCAGCGTTTTCGAAAATTTGGAACATCGGATGGAGGTGTGCCGCCGAGACGGCGGCGGCCATTTGGCCGTTATTTTGATTTATTCGTAATTGAGTCATACCAGTATTTTAATATATATATAACAAAGAGAAATGACAATAATTTCTGAAAAAATTGTACTTTATTCAAAATCAATACCGGCCCTTAAAACTTAGCCACCTTTTATTATACAGTTCGTTTCAGACGGTTAGGACGCAGATTTAGCGGTGATTAAAATATATCTGAAATGACCAATTACAGGCTTTTCATGGATTTGTGTCTTTATGCTTAAGCGTTAAGCAAGGATTTATTGCGTGTTTTGCGGAGCTCCTCCTCCTATTAGGGGTGTGTGTCTTGATGTTGTTCCACAAATGGAGGGACCTACAGTTTTGAGCCGACTCCGACCGGCAAATAGTTTTTCTAAGGAGCTTATATGGCAGGGAATATACTCCATATCGTCCCCTTTCTGTGTTAACCTCGTAACTTCATTTTGTTTCGAAATTGAGATTTTTAGTGAAAAACACTCCTCCGGAGTGCTACGTTATATAAAACAAAACATACAATGTTCATAATGATTATACAATTTTTTTCAGAGCGTTTCAATTTTTCTCGTATCTACATGTTCGAATTAAAAACCGTATATCTACTATAAGCAGCGTATCAAATAAGTTATAACTTTTCATAGAAGTTAAGTAACTCTAAACATTTTTATCGATTTACTGAAAATTATGATTTTGTAGATACGAGGTTAACACAGAAAGAAAATTTATGGCTCTTCATAGAACTCAAAAAAAAATAAAGAAATATATGTTTTGGAGTTTCCAAATAGCTTAAGACCCTTTTGGTTTCTAAAAGGGTTTACTTTCAGTCGGGTTATTAGCTCTTAAAAAGTAACATCCGAGTTATTTGTTCAGACGAATCTTCTGGAATAGCAGCGAAAGGCTCTTTATGACGAATCGATGGTTGATCCACTGGTAGAATCATTGCAATCTGTTGAAATCAATGTCAGTTGAAGAATCCTCGACGACTGAATATGTTTACTGGGTATATATACACATACACACACATATATGTGTGTAAGCGTGAGTTTGTGTTCGGTATCTCGCATAGCAATAAAACGAAAATCTTTCGGATTCTCATTTACGCCTCCTTGGGGAAACATAGTCATTATCTTGTGTTTCGATGATATTGTTGTTGTAGGCGCTTTGTGGCATATTTGTGCTGATTATTATATCCTGTCTGTAGCACAGACGCTGGCACTCATATCCAATCGAAAGCCAAGCACATATGCGTGCATATGCCTACATATGCGCATATATGTTACGCATGAGAAAGTATTTGTGGAAATCCTCCTCTAAATGGTTTCGCACTTAAATAGTGAACTTTCAATTATCCAAAAATAATACGAAATGCTTTGTGAGTCTACCTTTAGAATACAGGGAATTAAAGTGTAATCAAATAAGGCACAATTTTGTTTTCATCAGTAAATGAAATGGAACGGAAAATTGTCAAACGGCAAATAAAAGGAGTAAATTTAATTTGAAATGGAGCGCTATTAGGCCAAAACTATGCTCGCCTCTGTATATAAATAAAGCTAATTCTAAGATTCTAAGTCATTCCACTTAAGAGGTGTTGAACTTTTAATGAAATCCAACATACGCGTACCAAATTTACGTTGATAATGAAGAAAATAGCAATAAAGCAGCAGGCAATAATAGTTTTAAGGACTGCATGCATTTAATTATTAACAATAAGAGAATAATAGAGAGCACATTTCTTTAAAATTTTAGTTCGAAGAAGCTTTTCTTTTATAAATAAAATATTTTTTTCTGAGCAGACATAGTGAAATTTTATCTACGTTATGCAGTTAGTCATATATGGGGGCCATGTCCGATTGCGTGCAATTTAGGTTTCGTCGAGGCATTTTTGATGTTAAAGAAAATGAAGAAATAATCAAAGTTGACCAAATTAGTAGTCATAGCAATGCTCAGGAGTTAAGTATCGGCCATAAACCATTTGCGCTAAAATTTCACGCAAATATAATTGATTATTTTTTCCTCCAACTAATATTGCGTACCTAAACCATATTTAATCGACCGTGTCTCCTATATTATCTCTATAATTGAAGTATAGTGTGCAACTTTTTTTATTCCAACAACATTACTCAAGCGTTTGAATAGCATCACGTGACCAAAAAGGAATTCGTCTCCAACGAGATTACGTATACGACGTGTGGCACCATTTGCTAGCAAACAGCAATGAACTTCGAATACAATAAACCACCCCCCTCTTTGTCATTTCACCGAAGCGTAAAATGTGAGAGTAATGGGAAGTGAAAATTAAATAAAAATATTAGTTAGCCAACAACAACAACTGCTAATGCTGATGTCTTTGCTGGACTCTGTGCTACTGATGCTCCATTGTGCCGGTCCTTGCAATATTCATACATACATTCAAATAAGCGCTGCCAGTGTCATTTTTTCCTTCTTGCAGTAATTGACATTTACATTTGTGCTATAGTCGCGAAAATGAAAAGTCACAAAAATCTGCGAGGTGGACTTTTCTGCGCTCAACAAAACCAAATCACTTGGCTTGAAATATTTTACTGCCCTTTTGTTTGATATGGATGGTATAAAGATGAGTATTTGTGTGAATTTAACAAACAAATGTTTAAATTTAACTGTGTACATATGTACACATACATACATATGTACATACATATATATTCTACGAGTAACTATATACATATATGCGATACGTAGATTACCGGCCTTGGCGCAGAGGTTAAATTCCTTACAACTCGTCTCGGCAAAATTAAATTTATTGGGCAATAAAACTTTTAATTTGAGATTTATACATTTGCTAGAAAAGCGTGAAAGTCTGCTTGCTAGAATGTTCGCCTATTTACCTACTCACATAATCAGTAAAGAAATGCTTAGGTATTTGCAGGATTATATGGGCACAATTAATTTACAGTTTTAATCCTATTTTAAGCCCTAAAAATGTCTGAGTTATTTAAAAAGATTTCTGGAGTAGCTGAATGTGTTAGGACTGCCACTGAAGCAATAGATGCGGTTTATTATGAAAGAATTCGAATATTTAGGTTTTATTTGGTGAATTCAAAAAAATCGAAAAAAGAACGAAAAATTGCTAAGCATTAAATATTAAAAAAAAATTTAAAACAGTTGAAAAATGAAAAAAAAATTTTTTTTAATTAAAAAAAAATTTAAAACAAAAATTTAATAATAAAAATATTAAAAAAAAAAATGAAGAATAGACAAAGTAAAATGAAAAAACTATGAGACCAAAAACAATTTAATAGATATTATTGACAAACAAAAGTACTTCAGAAACATTTTTATTTTCTCGGATATATTATTAATATATTGTCTATTTAAAAAAATTTTAAAAAGTTGAAAAAAAATAAAAATAAAAAATTTTTTTAAATTTAAAATAAATAAAAAAAGTTGAAAAAAATAAAAATAAATTAAAAAAAAGTTGAAAAAAAAATTAAAAAAAAAATTAAAAAATTTTAATTAAAAAAAATGGAGATTAGACAAAGTAAAATTAAATAAAAAATGAGACAAAAAAAATATTTCATAAATATTATTGACAAACACAAATACTTCAAAAATATTATTTTTTTTCAGATATATTATTAATCATGACAAAAATAATATAGGAACTCAAATAAAATAGAATAAGACAAAATAAAAACTAAAAAAATGAATTAAAAAATATAATACTTCAATTAAATTAAATTTTGATATTAAAACATTTCAATTAAATTAATTTAAAAATATCTTCTTTTTGACAGTTTTTCGTGCAACTTCAACTCTCTTTTCCAGTTAAACTAAGATCAAACACCCGATTATGCAGGCTTAGATGCGGTTCATTAAGGAATTATTCGAAAAAGTGGAAATATTTATTTGTTATTTGGTGAACACGAAAAATGAAAGATAAATTGCTAAGCATTAATAATTAAAAACAAAAAATTAAAAAAAAAGTTGAAAAAAAATTAAAAAAATTGTTTTTTTTTTTAATTTTTTTTTTTTTAATTTTTCTATACATTTTTTTAATAGCTTTTTAATTTTTTTTTTCAACTTTTTTTCAACATTTTTTTTTTATTTAAAAAAAAAACAATTAAAAAAATGTATAGAAAAATTAAAAAGCTATTAAAACAAGTATTAAAAAAATTAATAGAAAAATTAAAAGAAAAAAAAAAATTAAAAAAAACATTAAAACAGAAGTTGAAAAAAAATTAAAAAAAAAAATTTAAAAACAATCTTAATAACTTTAAGAAATAAATTTAAAAAAACTTTAAAATAGGAAAAACAAATTTACAAAAAATTAAAAAATTGGAGATTAGACAAAGGGAAATTAAATAAAAAATGCGACAAAAAAATATTTCATAAATATTATTGACAAACAAAAACACTTCTGAAATATTATTATTTCTTCAGATATATTATTAAGCATGATAAAAATAGGAATTCAAATAAAATAGAATAAGACAAAAAAAAAAAATAAAAACAAAAAAAGTAAATATAAAAAAAAATATTTCAATGAAATTAATTTAATAATATCTTATTTTTGACAGTTTTTTTGTGCAACTTCAACTCTCTTTTCCAGGTAAACTCAAGTTATAGATCAAACGCCAGATTATGCGGCTTAGTTTAAAAATTCCCCACAGTTAAACTAGCCTTCAAAAACTTTACGCTTACTACAAAAGAGAATTGCCATAAAAGTAGGTTCACATTGTTTAAATCCAGTTTCTTGTGAAATTAAACCGTTGCCTAAAATACTAAGCACCCTTCAAAAGCTTGTTAGTGCCTCACTTGTGCGCCTACATAACGCGACTCATCCATCTTCCAGTATATTTTTTGCCTGTTTCCCTTGAAGTCGTATATATTCCCCGTGTACACATTAAGCTAATGACTTTTTCACTTTGTTTGCCTTTAGCCTGGTTGCCCGTTCCACATTTTGACATTTCGCTACTTGCCAATTTCGCGCCGAGTGCTCATAGACACAGAGTGCCTGCTTGATGCAGCTCCACGGAATCCTCGAAATTTGTGCAATTATTATACCATTTTGCTGCCTTTCTCTTCCCATTCGTTGCATTGCTTTTTTTGATAGTTCTGCGCACATAATTTATTAACATTATCTTGTCGTGTATAATAATTACGAATTGCTGGAAATTATGGCACAGCCATTATAATCTCGTCATTTTACATCTTTGTGCGCTCTACCGAAATTCTCAGAGTCAGTCGTTGAGGAATAATTTGAGTGTTGATTTGCTTGCTCGTATGGGTGTGGGTGTATGAGAATGACTGACAGTCATTGTGCAACAAAGACATATCACTTCAGACATACGCATATACAGTGCACTCTTACATCCATACCTTTACCTATGTGTGTATTTGGGCAATTGTATATTATATGTGTGCAAAGTGTCTATCTTTTAATTAATAGCAAAATCTATGCGGCTTCAGGGCACTTCTTTCGGTTTATTGGCGCCCAAGAAACAAATGCGTTAATTAGTGTGCGCTAGTCTCCATAGAGACAAAAACAACTAATGCAGAAACACTTTTATTCTTATCAGCAGGTTGACATATACAGGTTGAGTATATAATTACGCTCAATTAGTTAATTACTCCATTTAGGCGAATACTTGGATGCGTCTAACATACAAACTAAACACTCTAAACAAAAACAAGAAAAAAAACGAATGCAAAAAGCAGCCAGCCGAATTCAAATTGTGTAAGGCAATCGAAAGGTGCTAGCCGAAGCGCGGTACACATGGAACGATATATGCAGAGAGGCGCCGAACAAAGTTAAATACAGGAACATCGTAGCGGCCCTATGGCCCAGAAGGGGAAATGAACTCCAGTAGTAGTAGTAGTAGTCGAGGTAGTACTAGCAAAACTAACCAAGAAAACCAGAACGTACCCTATGATCCCAAAGTACCGGTAATGTTTAAATAAAACAAAACCTCAAAATATGACCCGTCTGAACCAAGACACACATAAGCCAACGTTTAACCCAGAGCTCCATGCACTGCTGGTAGGCCGACGAAGGGATGGCCTTCAGTTCATTCGTCGCATTCTCTTTGATCTCCTTAATCGACTGAAGTCTCCATCCACGAAGTGGTAACTTCAACTTGGTAAACAAGAAAGAAAGAAGTCGCACGGGGCCATATCAGGTGAATACAGTGCTTGCACGATGGTATTTACTTGATGTTTGTTCAAATAATCCAGCACAATTTGGGCTCGGTGCGATGGCGCATTATCATCATGCAAAACCAAAGAATTGTTTGCCCACATTTCTGGCTGTTTGCGACGTACACCATCGCTCAAACGCTTCAAAACTGATAAATAATATTCTTTATTGACTATCTGACCCTATGGGAGGTACTCATGGTGCACTACGCCTTGGCAATCGAAGAAAATAGTCAACAACACCTTCCCGTTACTTTTTGATCATAGGATATAAAGGCCAGGTGTAGAACAGAAAATATGGATTCCTATTAAAACCAATTAATTTATAGCATGGCAAATATCGTTAGCGAGTTTTACTACACGATTTGCGCCGTCTCTGTTTTAGTTGGCCTCAGTCTTGGCTCTTTCTACGTTAAGTGAGGTATCTTATTCCACCATGCAAAGAAGCAGTTGATGCTGATTCAAGGGGTCCCAGTTGTCTAGAATTTTCAAAAAATCGATTCCTTTTTTTGATATTTCGAAAGTACTGCCTTTTAAGAATATACTACCAAATTTTTGGAAGGGCATTCCCAGTATTTTCGATTCTACAGCCGTTTTAGCAGGTAGAGTCACAATAGACACGCGGCGGCATCAATGGTCGCATTATCTACTCTAAAAATTTTATACTGCAACGCGCGGTGTGGCAACACAAAACGCAGAGAAAAACAAATCAGCCCTCGATAGGAGGTGGACTGTCTACGATCTGGCGACAAATCACAGACGGTCGAGTCATGTGCTCACCATGGCATATGACGGTATAATATTATCGCAACACCTTCCGATATTTCTGTTTTGCCGCAGATGCCAAAGAAACCTCTATACGGCCATGTGAGAGGAATCTGAAAGCATGCCACACATACCACTGGTATGATGGCACAGAGACATTAGAAGACGAGCCTATAGCATGAAACTGGTTACAAATAAGGTGGACCCAGATGTGGCTGAATATTGGCCTATTTAATGGACACCGTTCTGGGCCTTCCCGAAGTAATGCAAGGTAGTTCCGGGAAGGGAGTCTCTCCAGAAGAGGAGGAAGGATTGTTTTAGTGACTACACCATAAGTGCGAAGGCATTTGGAACCCTCCTCATCCATCACCATTGTGATACCACCACCAGGGCTGTCCCCTCTCCTCACTTTGTCCTCATTGAAGCAACCTGTGGCTTTAATATACATATCTAACAAGGCTTGTTATTTTTATTTTGGCTACTTCTGACAAGTTATTCACGGAACTTTTCCCTAAAATATTGAGCCTTCTTCTATCCAGAGCCATGCACCCGCATAGGAAGTGTTCTATAGTCTCTTCTGCTTCAATGTCGTTACAACTTCTGCAATAGTCGTTATAGGGTGCTCCTAGTCTACTGGTGTGCCTGCCAATCAGACAATGCCCTGTTAGGCCTGGTGCTGTCAAAAAAAAAAACTGTTCAACCGAATCGTCTAAAATTTAAATATAATATGTTGTTCATAACATCAATGACTATCGCCCGTACTAGAATCAGATTATTATTTCAATTATTTCGTTTTTTTTTTTATTAAAAAACTGAAGAAAAAAATCCGAGGTTTAGAGTGTCAAATTCAAAACCGTTGTTTTTTATTGTAATACGGGGCATAGCTACAGTTATACTGATTAATAATTTTTTGGTTTTTGTGTTTCAGAAAAATAGAAGAGCCAAAATGGACAACAATTAAAATTAAAAAAAAATTCATTTTTCTATGTAAAAGAAGTTAAATAAAAAGCCTAACAAATTTAAATATCGTTTTTCATTTTTTTATTGAAAAAAAAAAAATCCTGAAGATACCCTAAATTTTCGCGCTCTAAACCACCTTAATTGTTTTCGGACTTCCTCTATGGCAACACTAAATGATTAACTGCACCTAAGAGCATCGTTAAGTTTGATAAATGTCTCCGAAGGGGCACTTGGAAAAGCGATTCATCAATGAATTATTGTATTTTTATTTACTTTTCTTTTGAATGTACAAAATTGAATTCTATAGGTGAGGCTCCATTGAAACATCGTGTTATAGAAAAAGTATTGCCACATAATTCTGCAGATTTTCAGAAATCCACTATTTTTGCGTAATATTGTATTTTTGTGCAAATGGTTTGAAAATCTTTTATGGTAGCTCCCGGGCGATGCTACGACTACTAACATGCCAGACATCTTCGATTATTTCGGTGAGCGAAATTATCTATCGTTTCTTTAACATCAAAAATGTTTGAATGGAATCGAAATTTGAAATTGCACGTAATTAACTGTTAAAGTTCGGCACCATAAACACCACTCACTATTTCAGCGGTCTGGCTTGAGATTTCGCTTTTATCAAAGAAAAACTGGAAAATGTACCGAATTTTTTCTCTGTTAACTTCCATTGTTAACACCCTGTAACTCACAACTGAATGGGACAAACAAAAAACAGCAAAAGTAGTTTTTTAGTATGAAATGTTACTTTGACAGCGAGCATAAATTTTAAATTGTTTGGTTGGTACTCTACGAGATATCGATCACTACACCCATCTATCGAGAAAGTAATAGATTTCTTTATTATATTTAATAACCTTTACTTAATGTTTGGCTCAGCTCCTCCTTCTATTTGTGACGTGCGTCTTGATGTTCTTCGGTAAATGGATGGACCCTCAGTTTTAAGCCGCCTCCGAATGACCGATGTTTTCTTATGTTGAGCTTTTCAATGGCAGAAATACCTTCGGAAGCGTGCCATTACCTGACGAGGGGCATCCCCTATTGGAAAAATCGTGTTAAAAAGAAATGTCAGCGCATGTCATTCTCAGCTGTCAAGCCATAGTTAGCGATCTCATGCTGTGATTCTCATGCAACAAAAAAACACCCGGTACTTCGAATTGCCACTTGCACCCTGATTATTGATTCTATTCATTTTATGTGTTTATGTGCGTGGGTTTAATCCATCCACTCGCGTTGTAATACTTTTACTTGCTTTCTGTTTGTTTTAGTAAAAAAAAAAAAGTCAATATGAAGTTTAATCAGCGAATATAACTAGAAACATCCCAATACATAGACACTTAACATATCTTAGGTATCTACATACATATGAGCGTTTTGTGGAAGGTACTTAAGAGCTGAAAAAGTGGGAAACGAGATCGATTACCAAAATCAAAACAAAAACATTTGACTGTTTATATGGCATGGCAACTAGCCTTGACTGGCGTGGGCGTAGGGGGTTCCTCTGCACTGCTCGGTGTAGATATTATTTCGTGCAAGATACAAAAATAAGCAATGCATGTCATTTGTAGAGCTCCATTTAGCAACAACAAAAAGCTGTAATAAAGGCGTCTAGAGTCGCTCAAAGACTTGGAATTTGGAAATTTTCTTTTGCAAGCGGAATTTTTATTTTTACTTCCTTACTTTTCAATTATTATTTTTGCTGCTACTTACCGAAATTCAGCTGAATTTTAGTCCTCTAAGCCTTCGCAAATTACACGCTTCATGTGTTTATAGGTGTGCTTTTATGGCAGACCGAGTGTCACCACTTTTGTTCACAATTATTGTTGCTAGTTCACCGTTGGCCGCATCACTTTGACACTTTATTATGTTTTTTTTTCATTATTTCATTAATATTTTAATTCTTGATTTCTTGTTACTGTTTAAAAACACTGTATTTTTATTGTAGTACTATTTCAGTGGGCATATTTCCAAAAGGTTAAAAGTGCAGTGTATGGGGAACCTGTCGCAGCCAAAAATTTTATCAAAATTAATATTTGGATTTCCTAAATACATCTTCTATATATTATATAAAAATGAGTGTTTGTCTGTATGTCATCGATGAACTCAAAAACTACTGGACCGATTATTATAAAAATTGGTATATATATATTATGTATTTTTCCACGGAGAAGGTTTGTAGAATATGCTCATTGATCCTACTCTCCACCAGGTGGCGCTGCAGAGTAGCAACTTCTGCCCCGTTCAACCGATTGGCATACAAATTAATATAATATAAGGGACCTACAGTTTTAAGCCGACTCCGAACGACAGATATTTTTTATGAGAAGCTTTTTCATGCCCGAAATACACGCGAAGGTTTGCCATTGTCCGAATTTTTCTATCACTTTGCTGTTTCATGTGCAGATATTCGAACCTACGCTCTTCCGAATGGTAGTCGTGCACTAGCCGAATGGGGGCTAGAAATATCATGCCAAAAACCGGACACGGACGCTATTTTTGAAACCATTTTGATACAAATTGGAAATTGATAAGTTTCGCCTATTTTGATGCCGAAGAAGACATTCCACCAGCAAGCTATGCTAATTTTTAGGACGGGCCCGATTTGGTGAATGACTTTGAGGGTTTTCACCAAGTTAATCAAAAAATTTGCATTGAAGAAATTGAATTTGAGTAACAAAGCGAATTTATGGACATGAATAATGCAAGAGAAGAATCGAATGAAGCAATAAGTGAGCCTATAACATCTTATGATGAGGCGTTAAACCTTGTTGCATATTTGAAACGATTTGCCAAAAATTACTTTGTAGCTTTTCAACACTTCAAAAATATCGGGAGTCATTTTGGAAATGAACACTAAGAATGAAAACAATCGATGTTTATACAATCAATCATTACAAAATTGTTTCATTCAAAGTAGGCTGTAGCTGCCGAAGTGTACAGTATGTAAATATGTGCTGAAAAATACCAAATGTTTGATTATGTTCAAAGTACCCATAAGTTGTAAATTGGTAGTCAGCAACAAGCCGATAGAGTAGGCCCTTGAATTTAGCTATTCCGGCTCAAGAATTACCAACAATCGAGATGTAAGGATAGAAGTAAAGCAAGTGGCAAACAAAGCAGCAACGCTTTCCGGCGGCCTGAAAACTTCTGTATGGAGAAAAAAGTAAACGACGACCAAAAGCAAAGTAAGAATCTATGCCCACTTGTCCTGCGGAAACAAGGGCGGGCACGGCTGTAACGAAAAAAGACATGGCAACGGTTGAAATGCAAACCCTACGCACAATAGCTGGATACACCAAATAGGACCGAAAAAAAAGTGATTAAAGAAACCAACGCAAGACTGAGTCTTGCCGTGGTCCTATGCTCCCGAGAAGAGTGGACAAGGAAAAAAAAAGCCAAGTACGACCGAAAAACCGAAATAACGATATGCGTCCGAACTCGAAGCAAGGCACGGAGAGACCACGTCCGCAGACCGTCAAACACGAACGCTTGGCGAAGATAACATTAGACGCCCAAATTTAATGGAAGACCGCCATAACGCTGTCATGAGTGCTGGACGTCTGTATCTGCTGGTGCACAAAACTTGTGCCCCCCCCCCCCCCCCATCAGCGGCATCTCCCTTAACCCGGCGAACACACTACGCCGGTGTGCCTGATTGGTTATGCGGGATTTCCCTGCATTCCGAATATGATTTGAGGACTTTTAATACGACTTTTCGGAACATCTCCGCCTCAACACCATCTAGCGGGTCCAAACAAACTGGCTGGTATTCCCAAACGTATACGCAATAAGTCATTAGAATTCTATTGCAATCGAATAAACGTTTTGGAGGCTTCAAGTTGCATGCACACAAAACAACAACAAACTTTCACAACTGGTATATTTTTACTGTTTCATATATCGCTCATGAGCACTTGCAGTAGCTGCTTTTTTTAAACCACACTTTTCTCATAAAGTCACATTTTTTCAGCAGAGAAAGTCAAATTTTCGAATTTTTTTTTTAATGTTTTATTTTATCCTCAAATGAGTTTCACGCTTCTAAATGGTGTTTACGGACCGCAATCAAAATTAAATTTTATGCAATCACAAGGCCCGGTATGATACACATACATATGCACAGTTAACTGAAACATTCGCACAAGTTGCAAATTCTGCGTGCGCTTACTGGCTGTGCCTTTTTACTTCACTGCCACACAAATTAATTGTAATTAACCGCAAAATTACCACTCCATGCACAAAGCGGCGTGCATTTGTATAGAGTTTCAATGTAAGAGCGTTGAAATACACGAATTGCGTATGACAAAAAATTGCCTTAAAAAATATCAAACTAAATGGTCGGACGCCTTAAACGCTTTGAACGCATATCTCCTTTGCGGTTTGTTGCCCGAATTCCCAGACAATCACACGACCGGCATGCAACCGCAATTGAGTAAATACACCATTTACCTACGTACATATTTATGTTATTGTATTTCAGTTAATTTTTTCTCACAAAATATTTAGTATCCTTATTGACACTGACAATTGTTGCGTTTCACTGGACGCTGCTTAGCGCTTTTCTCTCTCGCCTCTCCGAAACTATCAACACGCGCGCCAAATGGTCTACTGCTGATTGAACAGCAGCTCTTCACGCTTTTATAGCATTCGCGCTGGTAAGGAGCGCACTAATTTTCCAGTGACTTTCTCTCTCTCTAGGCTTCTCTCTTAGCTCTGCGTCTGCGCGGATAAAATGCTATGTTTTGTGTAGCCGGCTTTTCTGCTTCTTCTCACTTTGCGCGTTGCAATGTTTTCACGCTGTATCCTCGCCATCTCCAAACCTGCCGCTTCCGTTAGTTGCTTCTTTCGGCATCTGTGCTTGCATTCGCGCCTCATTGTTGATTTTGTTTACATTTTTCATAAGCTTTCATTAGCATGTTGGAGCACGTGCTTCACCATATGTTCGTGCAACGGCCTGCAGGCGTTGTGCCCTAAGCAAAGTAGGTAGAGCACACACTTGCTAAACTTAAACCGCACTTATACAACGCCCTCTTGACGGCGCCCCTTTTCCTGCTGTCCATATTTCCGCATACGCCCCGCGGCCAGACACATAAGCTCGTTCTCTAAAAATATGCATGGGCAGTTGCATGTGGCAGGCATACTCAGGCGCTTTTGGACGCCGCATCTTGCACCTCCATCCGCCGGTGCACTAAATTGAATTACGCTTATGAAAGGAAAGTGTTATGAAAGGCAAGATGTGTGAAAAGCGTCGGGTCGAGTGCAGAAATGTAGGAAGTCGAGAAGAAGTTAGTTTTTGCTGTACTTTTCTCTTCGCGCCTTTTTATCAGTATGTTGCAACACTCAGCAACAATAAGAAAAGCGGATCTGCCTACTTTGGGGTTTGTGAACACAGGTTTTTTGCTGTTACTTGAAAACAGTAGTGAATGTGTTTTTGGTTTCAAAAATGCATGAAGAAGCATGAATTGCGTTTAGTTGCTAAGTTTTTATGTTTTACATTTATGCCCTTTGGTTCAACATTGCGTGAGTTAACTGGTGGAATTTTCCTCCTTTTTCTCTGATTTTGAACTGACCTAAATTCTGTGCGCCGCAGTTTAACATTACCCCTTTCGTACTTTTTCAAAAATCTGTCACCCTTATGAAATAATAAGACACACACAGATACTTCAGGTGCTTCCATTGCAAAATGAGAATTATTACGAACCGTAGGATTTTGAATTTAAACAAAAACACAAATTTAGAAAAATGCTTTTTTTTAATTGGATGTAAAGAAAATATTTTCGGATGTGTGACCTCCTCAGAGGCGTATCACACAAGTTACTCTGGAGCATTACCTTTCGCCAAAACTTTTGAGTGTTTGAAGCTTTGAAGAAGCTCGTAGAAAACTTAACCAAGTCGTGATGCGGACTCAAAACGAGGTTATATTCACGTGGTCTCAAATTAGCCACAGAGAAAGCGAAGCTAATACTTCTAACCAAGAAGCATGTCCCGTTAGAAATTAGCACGCAAATTTGCTCCAATACGTTAACCACAAAAAAGGCTATAAAGTACCTAGGCATATGACTGGACCCAAGACTAACTGTACTACACTCGGGATCCCTTTTTAATTTTCGTTAAATCTGCTCGACCTCCGAAAAACTCTGTGTAGATGGTTGGATCGAGGACCATACCTACTCTGTTGTCCAATGCCGCACAGGGCCGCACCAATTCCTATTGTTTTTCAGCCTACAGTCGGACTTCAAGGCCTCTCCTTTCATGAAAGCATCAAGTGGTGGTAGACTAATCAGAGCATCTAATGCCGGGCCTGAAATAGTCGGAAAAGCTCCGACGCCACAGATGACCACTGTGCGTTGTAGTCTCGATAAGGTCCTCCTGACTCTCACGAGAGGGAGGCTCACCGTTCTCTTACACGGAGCTGATCTGTTGGCAAATTGTGCTAAAGACAAATCAGAGGTGCAAACCCCTGGCATCGATACAACGAACGGCAGCTCTGAGAGTTGTGTCTACCAACCGCACAGTATCAGGGCCAGCTGTTCAAGTGATAAGTGGTTCAATACCTATAGATTTACTAGCCTTTGAGAGGAGAAAGTTGTGCGCATTAAAGAGCGAGAGGATGGAAGAAAAAGGAAGTAAACTTGTAGCACGCGAAGTAAAGAATGAAACGCTAAGGCTATGGCAAGACCGCTGAAGAAACAAAACACGCGGCAGATGGACGGCTAGGCTATCAAAAGACGTTGCTATTTGGTAGTGTAGGAACTTCGGTGAAGTAAATTTTAATACAGCCCAAAGCGTACACCCAACAAGTGCATACCGGGACGCAGCCTTTTTCCAACGCGCGCGTTGCGAATAAGAACGTGGAACGTTGGGGAATGCAGTCAGTCACATAGCCACTGAAAAAGTAATTGGCATTAGGCTAAGCTGCGCGGAAACATGGGAGGTCATCAGTGGTTTCGCGGAAAAAATTCTCCGGGTGAAAAGACGGGCGCTTTACCCAGGCACACAAGCATAGACTTGTAATGTGGATGATACATAGCAAGCCACTCTGTAGCCATGCGAAAGCGGTTCCACGGTGAGAGGAGAGGGAGAGTTTCTTAGTCTCCGGATATATCATTGCTGTGACGTAAGCTTTGATGATACATTAGACATTTTATATCTCCTCATCCCTAAAAACAAAAATTTTGTTCGAAGTAAGAAAAAAAATCAAGACAACCCCAACGCACAGCACACAAAACAAAGACAACCACCTCTATTATTTTATTTTAGAAGCGAATAATCGACTGTGAATAGCAATCAGTTGTCTAAGCAAACAGCGGATCGTATTCTAAGTTCTTAAAATAATAATAATAATAACAATAAAATCCGAAGGCAACTGTATCTAAGAATAATTCCGCAAATGGCACGCCGCTTAGCCGAAGGGCAAATTCAATACCAACACACAAACATTCAAAGATAACTCATACCAAGACACACCTACGCATACGAGTGTATACCATCACGTATTACCTCTGCCATATTGAGTTTTATTTTTGAATATTTCCATGCCCTGCAGTCCAACACCTGTTGTATTCCCACTTAGTGTCGAAGCTGTTCATCACCCACACACGCAATTCGGTGTTTTGCTTACCACATCAACCGTTGTTTTCATTCACTAGCTCGCGCGCAGCAGCCAGAGTGGCAAATGTAGCAACAACAGCACTTTATTTATGAAAATGCTTTTGCACACTGTTAACCACTTGCCAACAGAGCAACAACACAAACCACAACAATGGCAATAAGAACATTGCCAGCAGCAAACTTGGCTAAGTTAGCTGTCAACTGCGCTGTGATTTATCGCGTTCGAGTTAAGCGTAGAAAGGTTAATTTTTAATCCTTTTTAGTGGCTTAAGGCATCTTGAGTGGAGATTAGAGTGCAGCAGCAGCAGCAGCAATGGCAGTGAGTCAATTTAATGGTATAACAGAGATATGGTGACCGCAAAAGCACAGAGGAGTCGGCGGGTGCTGCTGGCAAGTGCCAAATGAAATTTGATTCAGCCCATTTAAGCTGCGGGCGGTAATAAAGTGGCGAAAATGCGATAAAACTACAAATATTTATATGCTTGAATAGAGATAATAGCGCATACTTCGAGCTTCTGGGCAAGAATAAGGGAATCAAATGCTCAAGGCCGCAGAAAAAAAATAACTACCGAACTAAACATGCAACGGGTGTTGATTGTTGTCGTTCAATAGCGTTAAATCACGTGAGCGAAATCGCCGCTCGATCCGATCATTTCTAGAATACACGACTTTAGAAACTGATTTTCGATACATCAGTTTTTTACATGTCACTGACTTCAAGTACAATCAAATCTTCCCAAAAATAACATTCCTACGTGACACCAGAGTGAACGCAACTCGATCACCATGGCGATCATTTTCATAGGCAAAGAAATATGTTCCACTAACATCCTCAGCATGAAAGTAGTACCACACAGCGACTACTCGTATTTCTGGATGCAATGCAATCTTTATTTTATCAATTTTTATAACTTTTAAATATAATATTATATTATTAATCTATGATTTTCTTCAAACTTCCGTAATACTCATTCTGTGCCACAAACGAACAGAAGCTTCACTTCTTGAGCTAATTCGATTTGTAAGAATGAATGCCAAGATCGTTATGCAAAATTGGACATAATACGGAGTAGGAGATTTCTGCTATGTAATATTTCTGTTGGTGTTTCTGCTAATACTTTCGGTAGTAATAGGATGGTTCCATATGTGGAAGTCCACGCAAGTGGGGAAAGTTACTGATCGCCATTCATTTGGGAGTGACCAAGACGATTTTTCTACATATGGTTCAGGCAGCTCCCGACTTCCGGGATTAGCCCAAGTATCCTCTGGGTAGTTTCCGAACACCCGTTCGGGAGTGTACTAACGTGAGAAGGCGAAGCATACCAGGACAGCTGGTTGTGCGCTGGATTTGGGACCCACCACTTAAAAATTCTCCTAATGAAAAGATGTACAAAGCCTCGGATGAGAATTTCCCATACTTGCATGAGAGATGAGAATTTCCTATACATGCAGCTGGAATGTCCAATCCCTTAATGCCTCTGGCCGGCTGGTTGATGTCATCGTGAGAGTAAAGGCTGAATCCCTGCCATTCAAGAGATGCGATGGACGGCGGAAGGCAGGAAAACATAAGACCTTGTGACGTATACTACAGCTGCCATGTAAAGGAGTGCAAATTCTGTGTTGGAATTGCTGTGGGAGAGAGACTTCGGTGCCAAGTATTATCATTCACTCAGCTGAGTGAGCATCTCGCAATAATCTGCATCAAAGCGCGAACTTTTAACATCTCGCTCATGTGCGCCCACGCCCCGACGGAAAAGAAGAACGATGCGACCAAAGATTCCTTCTATGAGTGCCTGGTACGTTCCTATGAGCACCTACCCCCGCCCCGACATAAAAGTCGCCCTTGGCGACTTCAACGCCAGGGTACGCAAGGAGGGAATTTGTGGTCACACAGTCGGAAAATTCAGCCTGCACAACGAAACATTCGGTCACGGACAGAGGCTGATCGACTTCGCTGGTGCCCGAAACATGCTAGTCTTCAGCACCAGATTCCAACATAAGGAGATACACCAAGCTACCTGGCTTTCTCCTGATTAAAAAAACGCGAAACCGGATCGATCTTGTTGTGATAGGTGGAAGACACGCTTCTAGTGTTTTAGATGTACGTACGATCCGAGGACTCAACATCGATTCGGATCATTTGCACCCAAACTACGCACACGCCTCTGTGCAGCAAAAAACGTACATCTACCTGCGCAAAGAATGTTCGACATCGAAAAGCTGCAATCAAAAAAGACAGCCCGAAGATTTGCCTCTCGGCCCTCACGCCTGCTCTCGGAGAGTACTGCCCAACACACCGGCATGCACGAGCAATGAAGCAACATTTCTCGCTCCCTACGTACCGCCGCCGAAGAAGAAATCGGATTCCGGCGAGCCCGAAAAAACAATTGGTACGACGAGGAATGTCATGCTGCCGCAGAAAGAAAGGATGCTGCCTATAGAGCCACGCTGCGATCGGGCGCAACGCGAGCCATGTGGGATCGCTACAGAGAGCTGAAAAAGGAAGAGAGACGTATTATCCGACAGAAGAAACGAGAGGCTGAAATACGTGAGTACGAGGAGCTTGAGATGCTGGCCAATAGGAACATCGCCCGAAAATCCTACCATAAAGTTCGGCGACTTACAGAAGACTTTAAGACCGGGGCGTTTTCCTGTAAGAACAAAGACGGCGAACTGGTGACTGACATCCAGAGCATACCAAAAGTATGGGGGGAACGCCTGTCGAACCTGTTGAACAGTGACAGCTGCGCATGTCACAGAGAATGCGAAGTTCCCGAAACCCCAATCGTTGACAACAGAAATGTCGTTCCGCTACCCGACCATGACGAGGTGAAAATAGCGATAATCCGGCTAAAGAACAACAAAGTCGCGGGCGCCGACGGATGTACTAACTCATCTGCTACCATTAGATCTACACATTAAAACAATCGCCACTTGCAGCGCGGTGAGACTCAGAGACATAGGAAGCTAGACAACAAGATGTACGGCCACAGTAAGATCCACCTACAGAGACCCTCGGTGCTCAAAAACAGATCAGACTACACAGTCGCCGACCTTAACTTCAAGAAAGGCTTTACGGTACGTTTTCTACCCAGAGCCGAATATGGCAAAGGGAAGGTGATTGGACGATACGATATCAAAATTTATACCGATGGTTCTAAGATGAACTGTGTTCTATAAGGAAGTTGGTGCAACAGTAGCTATCTTCTCAGACAGTCAAGCAGCTATAAAGGCCTTAGACTCCAACTCCATATCATGCAAACTGGTCTTACAGTGTAGAGAGGAGCTGGAATTGTTTAGCCTCTGGTATGGGTTCCCGGTCATAGGAACATACGGGGTAATGAGATAACGGATGAGCTAGCAAGAAAGTGTTCGACACTAGACTTAGCTGAGGGGGTGTCACTCTCCACCCCACTGAATACATTAAAAGCATCCAGTGCTTTACACTATCATGCTTTAGCCCAAAGAAGATGGAAGCAAATACCTACATACATGTATTACAACAAAAAACACATGGCCGTCATACAAAATCAAAAGGACGAATTACCTGTTAGGATGTTCTCGACCAAACATCTCACGCATCACTGCAACCCTTACAGGTCATTGGAAAGTAGGGAATCATGCAGCCAGACGCAACCTCGCCCTCAGTCCTATCTGCAGAACTTGTCAAGTGGAAGGGGCGAAGGAAAGTCTTTTCCAACTATTTATGTGAATGTCTTGGGCTAGCTAGGGCACGGCTCCGCTCCTTCGGTAAGCCTTTCCTACAGCAAATTAAGGAGATGTCAAACATCAGGATAAAGGATTTACTGTTATACTTGAATCTTACTAAATGGACCTGACTGGAAAACAAAAACAAAAAAACAACATCATCACACGAGAACAGTGGTAGTAAAAACGGTGCTGGTCACTAATTAGGGAATTTCAGTGGAAATATTGAACCACTTCAACAACAACAACAACAACAATTGTTGGCGTGTGCCGATGATATTGTCAACATTGTAATTAACGCCATTAAATTTACAGGCGTTGCAGGCAAAATATCAATTTTGATTCAGTACTCTCTGGAGATTCACTCAAATTAGTTTTATAAATTGTGGAAATTTCACTTCAAATTCCGAGTTCAGTATAAAATATTAAAATGGCTGATGAGTTGAAGATTTGCACCAATTTGTACAGCCGTATAGAGGACATAACTGGCCGCATGAGACTTTAAGAAAACTTGACAAGATTGGAAGCTTGGTGTGATGCTAACTGCTTCCGTTTAAATGCTGGCAAATGCCAGCGCTTTTCCTTCAGTAGACACAAAGTTGCGATTGATTGCGATGACAAGTTGGTCACTGGCAACCTTACAAAAATTTATGAAAAGAAAGACTTGGGGGTCATATTTACATCGAAAATATTGTTTTAAGCATATAGAATTTAGGATTGCCAAGTCCAGATATGTGCTCGGCCTTGTACTAAGAAGTTCAAAGGAGTTCTGGGATATTTCTGCGCTAAAGAATTTGTATTTTTCGCTTGTTAGATTAAACCTAGAATATTGCAGCATTATCTGGGACTCATTCCGTATAGGCTCATCTTTAAGAGTTTAGAAGGTTCAGAAACATTTCACTAGATTTGCAATTCATTCCCTTCATTGGGATTGTAGTTTGTAATGAACCGCCTACACTTTGTCTAAGGCAGTCTAACTCATTTTGCATTAATTTAGACATATTCTCTAACTCACGGGATACTTTTAAGTCAAAACCTTATCTGGAGATACACTTTTTGAACTATGGATAATGCATTTCACCGTATCGTTTACCATATTTTATATTTAAGCCTCAGTGTTAGTAATCTATTTGAGTTGTATTTCAATTCATGAAATATTAAATAAATAAATATAGACAAATGCAAGGCATTTTCTTGGTTCTCCACTTCACTACAAGCCGTTTGAGGATTAATTATTTCAGCAAAATTACACAACCTGTCATATAACGAGTGATTGTGACGATTTGTCAATTTATTGTGTGTGATAACTTCCTGTGCTGTCACGTCAAGTCACTAGTCTATGCTGATGACCCAGCCATGAGTGAAGATTTAGAATTCAACTTTCGCAGCGTGACTTTCGATATAAATCCGGTTCTGGGAAATTATGGAGCATTTATATATGGACTGGATAGTTCTCGAAACGCGCAATTAATTGTACGATAAGTAAACCTTGCACATAAAATCTAAACGCGTGAATATTCGTCATCTAATAAATACAAGAAATTCGCGATGGATGCCTCCATAGCTTGAAATGCGGCTTCTATCAAAAACCCGAAAATACTCCTGATTGCCGCAAAGAGAACTTCATTCGTGGTTAGTGGCTAAGAAAATTCAAGTTCGTTGGCCGCAAATGTTTCTGTAAATAATATTGATGATCTGCCTGAGGCCAGCTCAACCACACAAGCAATGCAAAACATTGGCCAACACACCGATTTTTCCATTTCATTTTGAAATAAAAATTGTAATGCTTTAAAAAGACACCCATTACATTGATAGTATTCGTTAACTATGCAGAGCACAAAGCAAAATATTAAATGTCTTCAGACATAAAATTCAAATGTGTATACGCTGCGTATGAGTAACATTGGATATTCACCATTTACACATACATACAAACAAACACTTAGCGAGCATAAGTAATGAAAAATAAACGGGTAAACACGCAAATGCGTAGCGGGGCCTTGCCGCTCATATCAATTCATGCGCAATTTAATCACTCAGTCTCTTCTGCGCCTTCTCGCGCTGGCCTACGCCGAGTATCTTAAATATATTGATTTGCATTCGCACACTCACGCCTGAAAGCATTTGCAGCGCCGCGAAATGTGAAAAATTCCCATGAAAGCATTCAATGCATTCATCAAGTAAATGTTTGTGTGCATCGAGTATGCCCGGGAAGTGGCGTACCTGCGTGACACTATTCTGCTTCTTCATCTGCCACTTCCACTTCCTTCGCCGTCGCCTTCGCCGTAATGATGAAATTTTCCATTATCTAAGATGCGTGCACACAGCTTCAACTTGAGTTAAGAACACATTTCTACATACTCTTAGTGTACACGACGCTTGTTGCTTTTCATTCTGTTTTACACTCCATTACAATTCTCTTTAGCGTTTGCACCAGACTCCCACGCTAACTAAATTTCAATGCATTTTTACTGCAGTTCGCCTTTTATTTTTCAATTGTGGTATTTTTATTTTCAGTCGTATTGCATATCTTATTCGTGTTGCATTCTTCACCTGCTTCCATTCATTTCATATTTCTGCCACACCACTTTTCCACCAGACTCTGTGATAAACGTGGCCTCCTTTAAGATGCTGCCTTGCGTCAACTCATCAGCTACCCCCTTGGCTCTCATTGCTGTTTCACCTTCATTCCATTTACAATTTCCCATTTTCTTATTCATTTATTTCTTGTGTATTCTCACCTCCTCCCACTCCTACGACAGTATCAGATAAAAATATTTTCGTGCACGCAAATCTTGATGGAGTTACCGGCAGAAGTGCTACTATTTGTATGTATGTGCGCCTAAGTGGAGTGCCATATCCAACTTTGTCCGCCAGCATTTGGAAATGTACACTCATTAAAGAAATTGCCAGGAGTTCAGCTCATTTTAGTGGATCTTTAAGTTCGAGTGTTGGCACTTTTATGATTTTGTGAAAGACTCCAGACACTTCTTAACAGAAAATTGGCATAGAGTTTTTTCGAATTTTTTACTCAATCTTGAAAAATTAGAACTCATGTCAGATATTCATTTTAAAATTTAATTATTGTATAATAAACGAAATCTAGAACATTAATTAATCTGAGTTTTGTATGACGTCAGTTCATAAGTTCGTGCGTATTTTACCCATATTTTCACTTTGGTACGATTTTTGCATACAAAAAATTATTCGCGGAATATAACGGAACTATTTATATTTTCTTTGATATATTGTGCATTCAACAAGTGATTTTAATCGTGGATAGAAGCTCGTGTTGTTAAAAACTAAAATGGAATCTTCGAACGCGTATAAGAGGCATATTTTGTATTTTTTTATAAAAGTGGTAAAAATGCAACAACTTCTGCTGCAGAAATAAACACTGTTCACGGAGAGGATACCGTGAGTATAGGAACTGCGCAAAAATGGTTTTGAAAATTCCGAAGAGCTAACTGCTACGTGAAGGATGCCCCGCGCGCTGGTCGTCCTGAGCTCTTTTACTTCGACGCCTTGCTCGAACTCGTGGAAGCTGAGCCAAATTTGTCGGTCGATATGGTAGCTCAGCGGTTAAATTCATTGCATGGAACAGTTCACAGGCACCTGGTTCAGTTGGGAAAGGTTTCAAAGCTGGGAAAATGGGCTCCGCATAGACTTTCCGTCGCCAACCTTCAGCAGAGAGTGAATGTGTGTTCTCAGCTTCTGCAATGGCTTGAAAATAAAAGTTTTTTGAACCGTATCGTTACTGGTGATGAAAAATGGGTCCTTCATAATGATCCTGTGCGCAAACGCCAATGGTTAGTTAAAGATTCAACACCAGAACCGACTCCTAGAGATGGCCTTCAGCGCAAGAAGATTCTCCTGTCTATTTGGTGGGATATGGCCGGTATTGTTTATTATGAACTTTTGGAACCAAACCAGACGATAATTGCTGATTATTATTCCCATCAGCTATCAAACCTGAATGAGGCACTTAGTGAATAGACGCAAAGTTTTGTTTCACCATGACAACGCAAGACCTGATGGACTGACCTGATATATTTGGAAATTGTCCGCAAAGCTTGAAAAGTAAAGAACCAATTTTAGCAATCTGGTAACTTAAAAGTCGGATAGATAAATGTGAGTACGTACATTTATAATTGCTTTCTTGTACATCTACAATGTCAACGGCCATCGAGGTCACCTAATTTAAGTGATTTCACTTCATTAAACCTTTCTGGCTTAATACTCTATTTGACTGATTAAAATAAACCTCATCAAATAAACGCGTTTGAAAAAGTGTACTAAAGCACGTACCCATGATGGAAAGAATAATGAGATGGCGCCTATCGTGGTCCCGTTATTTTGCTCTCAGCGAATTTGCCAACGAGTTACGTGAGTTTAGCTCCAGTATGGCCAGATTAGCATTTTCGTAACTTGATTTAGCATTTTTGTTGTGGTTATTTAGTCTCGGAGTTTTAGTTCTTTCTTCATGACATTTTTCTAGCAGCCCGTTCGAATTAAAATGTAATGTTTATAATTTTATAAAATAAACATTTTTTAAAAATGACTTAAATAATTCACTCAATTTTATTTAGCTTTACTTTTTTTTAACATCTGTTGGCATTGCCCACGATTGCAGGTGTTGCTGGTGTTCTTCTGCATACGGCAGTCAAAGCTCTCTCTCGCTACTGCAGTGTTGCCTAACTTTGGGTATAGAAACGCACTAAAATGTCCAAATAAAACACCAAATTTTTATTGAATCACTTTAAGAGATTTGTATGCGTGACAAATTGTCTTTAGAATGTGCGTTTTTTTTTAAATAAATGTGTTATGCTAATGTACAATTTAATTTCTGAGTTGTTTTTTGTTAAGTAAGACTATTTTGTTAAGGGAACGATTTGTTTGCTATATTTGAGGTTATGTAACTAGATAAGGTACTCTTTTTTTAAAAACGTCAGTACGGTTTCTTTAGTATTTTCTGGTATTTTGTGGCTTATTTTTACAATGAATACACCTCTTTATGCCCTATGTCCCACTAAGGATTGATAGCCGGGAGGAACGATTACACCTCTATGGTTTTAATCCACGTTCTTCTCAGAGTGGCGTTTTTTAACCTTCTTTTGTATAATAATACAGTTTTTTTTAACTTAAAGTTTCGGTAGCTTTAAATAAAAAAAAAAGAAACAAACACGAAACTTCAAAATTTTCGCATTTTCGGTATAAAAAAGCACTAAATTTATAGCGAAGAGCAAATGGTTGGCAATACTGCACAACTTGGAAAAACGTGACGTCACGTACTCTCTGATGGGCGCAATCTTCTTTCTATCATTCTTGGCACAAACCTTGTATTCTTGGAAGGTTATAAAAATTAGGATATAGCAAGGCTTCTCGTATCTATCTATTCGTTTTTAGCGCCTTACCGTAAGCTGAGTCTCTCTCAACTGCAACTCTAATCCCAAATGGTATTCTCAAACCATTCAAATCATTAATAATGCGCTCTTTAGCTCCATTTTTCTTTTAGTCGCTTTTTAAGAAATAAATCACATTAACGAATAAAACATCCCGAAAGGTTAAATTTTCGCTTTGAATTTTTGTGAAAAAATACGTAGAATCTTTGTAATGTTATTTATTTGTGAATAAAAAACTAAAAACGCTTGATTCAAGCTGTGCAATTTGCAGAAAAACGTGTACTCATGAAGGCATCATGATTTTTAATTGTTTAATGGAGAAATAATTTATGGCCCTAACAACTTCTCCCAGAAATCATTATGCTATTGCCACGAAGCAGATCTTTCGGGAAATGTCAGAAAGCACAGAATGCAATTTCACAGAAGTCTTTGATTTAAAACTTTGGTATAATCTGTTATTTATAAACCTCTTGATTTTAACTAAGCGCTAGCGTTTTTCATAATCACATTATCGACTTCCTTGATATGGATTTCGTGTATCTAATTGCATCGCTTCATAAATTTATCACAGCGTTTATTTCGAGCTCCACCATTTCACCGAGCTCCTCCTCGCCAGTTTAAGCCGACTTCGAACGGCTATGCTTTTTATGAGAAGCTTTTTCATGACAGAAAGGTTTGCCACTGCCTGCCGAGGAGTCTCTGAACAATCTTCACATGCAAAACTTCTCATTATTGCATTATTATTTTATGGATTTAGAATATCGCAGTATTTTTAACATAGCTCGCAAATAACTGTTGACACTTTTTCATTCTCTGCAAATAAGTGTCTTTCAGTCACACAGTAAAAAAGACTCAGACAGAAACTGTTTTTGTCGCGTCTGACTTAGCTCGCTCGCACTCTGAGCGAGACAGTTATTTCTGTTTTCCTTTCGCTCAAATCAAACACTGATCGTTTGCTTGAGTTAAATGAAGCAAATTGTCTTTTGGGTATGTATGGGTAAACAGACGCGATTGATGCGTTCTTTTTGTTTGCATTATACATATTAATTGCATTTGTGAATTCAATGTATGCGGAGCAATGTATTTTTTGTGAAATGGGAAGGGACGAAAATAAAAAAGTTCATCATTTTTTTTTAGATTTATTGTTGAAGAAAATAAAGAAAATGTTCCAGCGGTTGAAGCTCTTGCATCTGAAGATATAAACTTATCATTATCTTCAACTTTTTCCACTGCATCCTCGGCTGAAGAGAATACGCTCTTGTCGGCATATTTGGATGATGTTATTTATGTTCACATTGAAAGTTTTGACGCAATATGTGGTCGTTTACCATTAAACGCCAATATTTTGGAGTTTTTTAATGATCTCAGACTTAAGTTGCCACATTTGAGTGTACTCGCGCAGGTTGTTCTAGCAACACAGGCAACTCAGGTATCTGTAGAGCGAGCATTTTCTACCCTTCATTTTATTTTAAGTGAAAGACGAAGCTCTATATCTGCAGAAAATCTTAACGCGTTATTAGTTGTTAAAAAAAAATAAGTATTATTAAAAACAAAATAAAAATAAATATTGTTTCTTAAAAAACAAAACATTTTTTCACATTTTTATTTAACATCCGATTGCATTGTTTTTTTTTTATTATTTTCATTCTCATTTACATTTATATGTATGTATGTATGTATGTATGTATGTATGTATTTACATGCACACGAAGGAAAAGATCATTTCTGTTGGGTTTTTTAGTCAAACTGTCTTTTGCTGAGAGTCTTTGTGTGAGCGAAAATAGTATTACTCTTTACGCGACACTCATTTGAGAGCGTCACATGAATGAGTCAATGCAAAGCGCTTGACTAAGACCGATTCAAAACAAAACAAAGAGAGCCGCTCAGGCAGAGCATATAAGAAAACACGATCAACTGTCATTTGCGAGCTATGATTTTTAATATTGAGAAGTTCGATATTAAGTTTTCGCAAATTATTTTTATAACATTCTTTGAAACCCTTTTTTTTATTATGGAGTTGGTTTTTCAGTACTATTTAGAAATAAACGTAATCTAGAAAACCTATGGTTGCGAATTTTGTTATCACTGAAAATTTTGCGATAGTGAAAAAAATTGCACTATCACTGACAGCCTTCTGCTAGCAAGAATCTATGAATCTACATGGCTACGATAAGGAGTCAGGAGGACCTTATCGAGACTACAAGGCACTGTGGCCATCTGTTGCGTCGGAGCTTTTCCGACTACTTCAGGCTCTGGTTAGTCTACTACCACTTGATGTTTTCATCCAAGGAGAGGCCTTCAAGGCCATCTGCAGGCAGAAACACAATGGTAATTGGTACGACCCCTATACGGCATTGGACAACAGAGTAGTCATGGACTTCGATCCAACGATTCTTCCCGTTTCCCCTTGACTTCAAGCGATCCAGAGTCGTGCTTGACAAGAGATACACTGTGGTGCTGCCAGAGGCTGAAATGTGGCCAAACTCAAGAAATGAGCCCTGCAAATACTGTTCTCGCATTTTCACGGATGGTTCCAGGACCGAGCTCTGGTGTGTACGTGGGTTCAAGAGGAACAAAACTACACTTTGCTTTTGGAATGCATGCATCTGTGTCCCAAGCGGAATTGTATGCTGTTCAAGAAGTAGTGAACTTTTTTGTGGAAAACAGATGGAGAGGCAAATCTGTATATCTCTGCAGCGACAGCCCAGCTGCGCTCATAGCCTTAGACAACCCTTCAACCACTTGAAGGGTAGCTAAGTACTGTAAATCCAGGTTAAACTATGTCCGTTCGGAGACAATTCTGCCAATCCCTTCTGCTGCCATCAAAGCCACGGTTAGCTAATGGGTTACTCTTACCCGCAAGCAAGCTTGGCAGGCTGAGAGAGGCTGCAGATGGCCTAAACTGATGTTACCTGTCATGTCCGATAGACTCTCGCTGTTCCTCCTGTCATTAAGCCATTAAGACAATGTACTCTGCCCATCATGTGGAGAGAAGGATGAGACGGTGGACCACTTTCTGTGCGTCTGCTCCATTTTCGCTCGAATAAGGCTTGAGGCCTTTGGCACTGATGTGTTAAGAAGCGACCACCTTGGCTCCTTGCCACCTCAAGATCTACTCCGATTTTTTTGAAAGTCGGGTGGATTTGAAAAGGGAACCCGAGTGCAGTACCATACAATGGACTTATTTGTGTCTGAGTGCTTGCTAGTGTAAGTCTAGTCTGCCCCGACGAAAACAAAAAAAAAAAAAAAAAAAAAAAAAGCATTTAGTGATTTTATTGACTGATATGTATAGAGTGGGTCATGTAAAATTTGCTTTTTGAATCGGCTATAAAAAAAAACTAATCAAAGTTCGAGTGTAACTTCGGCAGTGTGACAAGTTGCACCGTCCTGTTGAAACCAAATGTCGTCCATGTCATCCTCTTCAATTTTTGGAAACAACTCGTTGAGCATGTCACGGTAACGCTCGCCATTTACTGTAACCGCGGTTCCTCGCTCATTTTCGAAAAAAAATAGCGCGATGATGCCGCCAGACCAAAAACCGCACCAAACAGAGACTCGATGTGGATGCATTTGCTTCTCTACAGTAACGTGTGGATTTTCTGAGTCCCAAATCCGACAATTTTGCTTATTGACGTAGCCACCGATGTGAAAATGAGCTTCATCAGAAAAGAAGAAGAAGACTCACCACTTTGGAAATAGGTTTTCAATATTTCCCATTTTTGTTCAAGCGTATAGCGTCCCATTTCGTAAATGTCAAACCTTTAACTAAATTATGAACAAATTTGACATGTCATTTGTGTTACCATTCTCAAAAAAATAGGTGGTTCAAAAAGAAAACGCTATATGGCCCAACCTGTATATTCAACTAACCACTTCGGTGTAATCAGAACTTAAGGGTGCAAAGAACATTTTTGAGGCAACAATTAATTTAAACGGATTTTTTAAGATACAAAATTATTGGAAAAAAGGTTTAGAAACCGAACAAATTTTTTCACTGTCCCTGAAGATTTAGTGATAGTGCATTTAGTGCACTATGCCCAACCCTGCCTTTACGTAATTTGAATAAAATCAATTTAAATATGCATACAGTTATAATTTACAGGACTTAGCTGTTTTTCATAGCGGGGTTAGGTTAGGTTAGGTAGTGATGATTACCCAAAGAGTGGGCCCACTTGGACGAAAGAAGTTTGGTTCACCCTTTGTGATACCATTGCAAGAGGGGAAAAAGAGGTGATGGAGAAAAGGAGGAAAGGGATGGGGAGGGTTCATAGCGGGGAATAACCACAAAAGTAATTTTTATGCTTGTATGTGTTAAAAATAAATTCAATTCACCACACCTTTTATAGTCAAAAAGAGATATTTGTTAAGAAAATCTAAGCGGACGCACTTCCAATAAGGCAGTGACAAATCTTTCGTATTGCTTTTAAGGCGTCTTTCCAAAGACCCGCCTAGATATTGTTTTAAAATAAAAAATGTTAATTCTTTCAGATTTCAATATTTGTATGCAATTTAACAATTTTATGTCAAAAATTATATATGTAATTTAAATGCCCTATAGGTCAAATGCACCAAACAGTCGATTCATGAATGCTTAATTGTTGCGGAAGGCGAGACATCGATGTTGAAGATTTTTGAGCAACACTTTGGGCTACAGCAAAATATTCTCAACTGAGCATCTAGTTTTTGGTCAGCCAGTTTGTTGTCTATGCCCGAAATTTTTTCACCAAAAAATAACGAATTTTGCGCTATGTTGTTCGACCATTTTCGTAGTAAGTTTCAATAAATTTAAAGAGTTGTTCTTTCGTGTAAAATTGTAGATCTGCTTGTTTGACAAATGTTAAAGATGACACAAGCAAAGGAACCGTCTAGGAATCATTCAATACTGACATCTAGGCGCAACTTTTGAAAACCCCTTTATTACTCACTCACCTGTATGATCCCGCATATGTTTTAGCTCGGTAGTAAATATATTTTCCAGAATTAATAAATACTTCTGTGCTTTCCTCATTGTAATTGTGATTTAAGCTACTGGGTGCAAATGTGTATTCGAGGGGCCAAAGGTGTTGAATATCCTTCGTTATGTGGATAATTTATTTTCACACATTCGTAAATTTCTTCTATAGGTATTTAGCCGAACTCCACCCCACCCTGGTTGATTGGTTGGTTACGGTGGTGATTCATCCAGAATCCAACTAGCGCTTCCGCACCATTTTGTTGCCACATCCTCGTTACCAACTTGTTTAACAGTTATTTACAGCAAGACTATATCCAGTCTGTGCAGTTCAGAAACCTTATTAAGTTGTTGTCGTCAAAGCTCGAGGCTCTCGAACACCGGTTTGCCCAGAGTTAACATTCTGTCCTTCCATTGGGCAGGACATTCACAGAGGAAATGGAAGATTGTTTCCTTTTCCTCCGGTTGTTTGCAACTATGACAGTACGTGTTGTGAGGGATGCCCATTTTGGCGGCTTGTTCTCCGATAGACAGAAGCCAGTTATGACTTTCGTTAGTCTCCAGGCGTCCCGTCGTTTCATGTTTATCAATTTCGACGATTGCTTAAGACTGTAGGTGGGCCATAACGTCCTGCTAATTTTGCATTTTGTCTGGTCTCTCCATCTACATACAATCTGCGATTCGAAGGCATTCTAGGGAAATTTCATTCTTGACTGCACCTAATGGTGTGAATCCGTTACTATAAGAACGTTATTTATGGCAGATCCACCTCTTGACAGCTCATCGGCTTTTTCATTACCTTCTATGTTCCCGTGTCCCGGGACCCAAATTAAGGTTACTTTATGGTTTTCACTCCAGGTGGCGAGGCTATTCCTACTTTGATCCACCACTTTAGAGGTTGTTATAGCCGGGTCCAGTGCTTGGATTACAGCTTGGCTATTCGAAAGAATAGCGATATTGCCCTTAAAAGAGAAATCTGTGAATTGTAGCCTACAGGCTTTCCCAATTGCCAGTACTTCCGCCTGAAATACACTGCAAGCATTAGAGAAACGCCCAGATTTCTCAATTTTAAGTTTATGAGAATATATACCAGCTACAACACCACCGTTCATTTTACTGCCATTTGTATAGACTGTGGTATCGAAGTTGTTTAGTGAGAATCCCTTATTCCATTCTTCCTTAGATGGAAAAGGAATGGCAAAATTTCTATTGAAAGTTACCGTCGGGACGATGTAGTCAGTCCTCATCGTGATTAACTGAGTCGCAATAATAGACTAGCGTCACCATACATTTTTTTCTTTCCAGCGATCCGCATCATGTAACCTAAATGCACTCATAGCGACCGTCTTCTTTATATGTAGGTCTATTGGAATAACGTGTGTCAGTGCATTGAGACCCTCTCTAGGACATGATCTGATTGCACCGACCGTTATTGCACAGGCTGAACTTTGTATTCTGCCAAGTAATTTGGAATTGTACTCTCTCCCTAGAGCTTTCCACCAAACTACCGAACCATACGATAAAATAGGTCGTATAACCGCCTTGTACAGACTTAGGTTGAAGACCCCACCGTCTTCCAAGCGTACGTTTGCAGGCATATAAGGCAATTTCTGCTTTCCCTACCCGTTCTTCGACGTTTAACTTCCAGCTAAGTTTGGAGTCCAGAATTACCCGTAAGTACTGTGCACTGGGTGAAAGTGAAAGAGTTTGTCCGTTGATATTTGGTAGGGTAAAAGTTGGTACCTTGTATCTGGTGGTAAAAAGCATAAGTTCTGTTTAAGCGGGTTTAAACTTAGGCCACATCCTGTAGCCCAAGAGTTAAGCTCGCCTAACGCCCTTTGGATGATCCCACTGATCGTATTAGGGCACAGTCCTGACACCATTAGCACCACATCATCAGCGTACGCCACCACTTTAACCCCACCTCTAGTAAACCCCTTTAACCCTGTCCTAAATAAAAAAGTAGTTGTCTGTAAAGTCGGTTTACTGACGATAGTTTAACGTGACAACGTCATAAGAAAATACTGATGTAATGGTTGCAATTTTCAAAACAAAATTTTAATTTTATTTGTTTGATAGATATTCTGTATGGATATAGAGAAGGAGGTAAATGGAATCGCAATGGAATTGATCAAGTTGCATTTACACAAACGTGAAAAATGACGAAACATTTATCAAATTCATGAAAGATATGTTCAATTTCGATTGTGCATCAGACGTTAATAAGTCAACCACACTAAGAGGCACCATCATCGATTTGCCTTTTTCAAGACACTTTACACTCGAAAGACCCCCTTTCATTTCCTACTTTTCCTATCATCTCCTATTCTCAACAGAGAAATGGTTCATTACCATGCACACAGGAAGGAGGCATATGCAAATACAAATATGTGAATTTATGTACAAATGCACATATACATACATATATATGTTTATTCAAGTAGGAGAGAGCCAGATGTCGAACGTTGCCGAATGCGGGGGCCGATTGTGCTCTTTGTCGTTCGTATCGTTTGCAGTTCAAGCAAGGTAACGACCAATGAGCAAGCATAACGACGATTGAGCAAGATAACCACGAATGAGCAAGATAACGACACATTTTTTCGAGCGTGCAGCCGGCTAAATCGAATTATAAGACGTTATCACGTCAAAATGAATAGTTTTCCATTGCCATCTATCACTTCAGTCGTACGTTCTAAGGCTCTGTTGGACAGCGCATTCTTGACTGGCTGATTGATAGTCACTACCTACGAGTATCACCAGACCCATACGTTGGTTAACATTTATCATTATTTGCTAACTCCTCATCAAGTGCGAGAAGAGAAATTATTGTTCATGGATACATACACCCATGTAAATAGTGCATAACTTCGAATTAAAGAGAAACATATCTCCGTGATTCAAAACTATTTTTTTAATGAAGTTTCGAGCCACTCTGATAAAAGTAGGAACTATTTGGTTGCGTGGAAAAGCGTATGACAATATTTTACTAATTTTTCTTTACTCGCTAGAAGCGCAGCAAGGATGGTATTCCTGTAGGATGCCAGTGCGTGTGTGCGACCATGAATACTTAACCAAAGTAAGTAACATAGTTGAGAATATTTGCAAGCACAAGATGACATTTTTATTTTGTTTCATTTTCGTCCGATAAAATATTTTTTGTATAATAAGTATGTACAAATACTATGAAAGCTGCCAGTGGAAAGGTTAACTTAATTCCTGTGTGTCGTTACGCTTTGAAGTTTTCATTTATGCTGGCTTATTTGTATCTTCGCTCTATCTACCATAAATGTTGGCTGGCATTCCTATCAGCTGGAACATGAAGGCAACATTCCGGTTTACTTAACCCATACAATTTTTACACTTGACTTCATTTCACTCATTCGCATTAGTCAGCAGCGCAACAGAGGTAGTTATGTGTGTCGCCATGTTGTGAGTATGTGTGCATGTTGCATAGTTGTAGTGGTGTTCTTTTTTTCATTTACCTTAGTGTCCATTATTTCCCAGTATTTTACTTTCACTATTCTTGCCTTCTTCTTCTTCTTCCTTTTCTTCGATATTCAGTACTGCCTTTTAGCTTCTTTCACTTTTTCTAAATTGCCTGACCAGCCATGATCTCTTTTGTGCAGCATAATAAATGTAGAATGTATTGTAGTATCGGCCGTATGGGTTGATTGCCCACCACATCATCGGTCTCTCCTCTCAATTTCATTGCATTACGTACTCGTACTCCCTACCCCTTGCAGTTATTTGTTTGCTATTTGTCCGTCTGCAATGTTGTGCAACCTTTTCCACTAAACTTCATAGTAAAACATACTAAAATGGCAAAAATGTATGGCAACCGATTATCAATTCTGAAATTGTCGAAGTTGAAAGTGCTGAGGTCCCCCCCCCCCCCATCTCATCTGCTCTAAGTCTCCCAGCGACGTCGTTAAAGTTTTATGAGGCGAATGAGCTAAATTTCAAGCATTATCCTTTTCTTGTAGTTGTTAGTTGAAAGAAGTAATTTATGCTGCGTAATATCAATATTGTACAAATTCAAGACGACAACAAAAACAACAGTAAGAACAACAGTTAATATCATTGATACTGGTAATGACAGAGATGGTAATGGCTTTTGGCACTTCCCAAGTGCAAAACGTTGTTGTTTTTGTTGAAGCGGAAGCACACAGAGCATCCACTTGATTTATGATCTGGCACTAGTGAATTAGTGAAAAAGGGGAGGAAAACGTGGTCGCTCTTTGTTGATGCTTCTTGTAAACAAGAAAAGCTGAAGCGGTGGTTCAATTAGGTGTGAAGTTGTTTTATGTTCGCCGTTCGTGGCTAATTGACTACGTTTCTAGAATTTAGAAATTTAAGAAAGAAAAAAATACACGAAATATTTAAGATTATTGTGGTGTGCGTTTAAATATTTGTCTCCAATGGCATTGGGTACAAATATACATAAAATAAGGAGGTTGACTAACCGAGTTGTGTTAATTCGTGTTAATTCCTGTCCCATAAATCTTTTTCCTACACTTTTACTAGTAGAAAGTTTTTTTAACGTTCGAAAACACAGCGCATTTCTACATTACAGTGTGCGTACGGTATATGGCATATATGTGGCAATCTTTTCTCAAAAGCATTATTTTTCTTTTTATTTATTTTTTTTCAAATAAGACATGGAGAACCACACCTCATCTCAAGAAATGCAGAGACATGCAGCTTTCGTCGCTACAAGTGCAAATCACACCGATTTAGAAGTCTCTAATTTTCTTAAGAGTGCCCGTGCATTCGTTAATGAGTTTCGCCGTGAATTGGAAGCATCACCCGCAAAAATGTATTATATTATTACATAAAACACGCAGAATTTATTCAACCAATGTAAACGGTCATTGACGAGGATCCTTCGAAATCAATGAGTGCACTTTCCATGAAGGAGCCTAAAGTTTTTGAGGGTCCGTCGAGTTCATCATGAAGATCTCCAGCATAAATCCTACGCCATGCACTTAAGACAGAAATAATAGCGAGCTATCCCATCAAAACGCCTTCTAAGCAAAATTTAACTCCCTGAAGCGCCCGAAGCATTCGATTCGGACATGCAATCGTTTCCTGATCCGGATTGAAGAGATTATTGCAGCTAATGAAAACTTTAACGAATGTTTTTATGGATATATCTATTTTTTTTTTTTGGTTTTCCATGTTCACTCCTCTTGGGAGCATAGGGCCTCGGTAAGACTCAGTCTTGCGTTGGTTTCTGTTAATCTGTTTTGATTTCTGACAGGGTAGTTGATTAGCCTACCGCTACCTGTCCTATATAGTGGGAATGCCCACCTGTTGTTGCTTAGGAACAACGCCTTCTTACTGCTTTGAGCGCCATCTGTGTTTCACAATTTTCTGGCAGCAGGATCGCACAGATGGTTGAGGACTTCGCTAAATTTGGTATACGCTATTACCGCGGTTGCCTCTTGCTGGCGCCACTGATGCAATGTGTAAATGTGGGTTTTTCTTTCTTTTAGCAACCACAATGCAAAAAATGCGCTTATTGACGGGAGTAAGGATGGAAAGGATAAATTTTCGGTTTGAGGAATGAGATTTTTTTTTTTTTTGTAGGAAACAGGGAAAGTAGGTACATTTGGAAAAGTGCGAGGACTACCGAGGTCTACTATGGGTATATTATTAGCAAATGTTGTGTAGAAAATGCGTAAAGTTTCATTAAATTTTGTTCAAAATGTAATCAGTGGTAATTTCCAGTTGTCCTCAAATACTGTACGCACTGGATATTGATAAAAAAAAGTCTATATATTGTAGAAATTATTGCTTAGACTCACATAATAATTCACACCTTGAAGCGCGTGCATTTACTAAAATAGTCCATGAGAGTATTTCTAACTGTTAGATCTTAGTAATTTATTTAAAATTGTACTCGTAACATATTAAATATTTTTACATCAGTTAAGGGGTTAGGGGTAGCCAGAGTCCCGAAAAAATAATAATTTTCAATAATTTTTTTTTTTTGCTAGTCAGTTGCTTTATTTCACAAAATAAAAACGTAACATTAATACATCATCTTTCGACTTGACTTTAGCAAAGTTTCAAAAAAAAATGTATATGTAATTCTAACAGTTATCGCTGTTTGTGTGGTGATCATCACAAGTCCTTAGAGATTCAACTAAAATCAATCGGACAAGAGAAATTAGTTTTATTAATAGATAATATTGTGCCTGATCGATGCTTTTTTCAATATGGCTCCCTCAGGAAATATTTTTCAGATTTTGGAGAACAAAACCGACAATTATTTGTTGAGTCACGAGTTTTTTATGTTTTTAAAAGCCGTATAAATTTCCTCTACAATTTACATTTGGTCTTAGCATCTCATCTACTAAAGTAAGATGAAAAACTCCTAAAGTTAATAAAGTAAACTCCAAATCTGTACAATATTTTAAACAATCTGAAACAGATGATTAACTTAAGGGGGGACGCCGCTGTGGGGGATCAAAAAATAGTCGATTTTTGGGAATTTTCTTTTGTAAGTAGGAATCATTATTCGAAGATCGGACAAAGGGCAGTTTATTATATATGTATTAAACTATTTTGATGTAAATTTTTATTAAAAATATTGAAAATTGACAAATTTATGTAAATAAACGTAACGAGTTACAAAAAATGACGTCATCTGGTAGCAGCGATACAGCAATGAATAATCATCTGAAATCAAAAACCAAAACTTTTAGTAATCTACACAATAGTGGCTATCGTTGTACATAGTCGCTTTTTTTTTTTTGTTTTGACAAAATGGTGATGATTTGAATTTCGATGTGTGTTTTTCATAATTTTCTTGATTTTCAACAGGCCCAAAACAATAGTTATTTTCAAAATTTGGAAATCGGCTACGTACAAAGATAGCCAATCCGATAACAAACATTTTGAAAAAAAAGAAAAATAAGATCGGTTCATTAGTATTCGAGAAATCGTTGCCACCGTATCAAATAAAGCATCGTATCGTAAGCGCTACGGAGCCGCACCGACGGGCGCTAATTTTAGTGCATATAGAATCGGGAATAAAACGAAGTTCGCTTTAAAATTTTTAACATATTTTCTTGAGTAGTTATACTAACAATTTATGCAAAAAAAATCGATTTTTTTCATTTTCACAGTGGCGTTCCTCCTTAAGGTTTACTGATGAATATGCGTGGGTTAAACGCTGGTTAAATGAGCAAGTTAAAATACTAAATTCTTGTTTTTATTCGAATTTTAAAGCATTGGCTGTCTTAGCGCAGGACATGTTTTTAATTTAATTTTTTTTTAACTGTCATACTTTTTCCGTAATATTTTTCTTTATTTGCAAATGCTTTGCATAGAATTTAAGCGATAACAGTAATAAATTCACTTTATTTCATCATTCAGTTTTATATAAATAGGTACTATAAAAAGTTCATTTCACTTTTAACAAAACTATAAAATACTTATATTAATATTTTATTATTGTAATTATTTCTGCTTCGTAATGCTTCAACCAACTGTCCCGTAGTCTTTAATCTTGTCCACTCTGTGAACTTGAAATTGACATTTGAATAGGTCGAGTCAAGGAGCACCAAGAGATTTGGTGGTTTCGAATATTAAAAAAAAAAACCGCATCAAAAAAGGATTAAAAATTGTATAAGCTATCATGCAGACCATGCCGGAAAAAGAAATTTCGCTCGAGTCAAACTCGCGCATCAAACTCTCGTCGCGGGAAGTTTTACAATCGACTTCCACAGAAATATGCCTGAAACTATAAAGAATAATAATCTCTAAAAATAACTCGATGTTTTGAAAATTCTGGACGTACATAGCGCCTTAATCTGTTAGTCACTTTTTATTATAATCTGGTAGCTAACGTCATGATATTTTTTTTTTGCTCATAATACCCCACATATGCCCGCTGCAGCTACGAGTTACATGGCTCATTCGATCAGTCCAATTTTTGACTACTTTTTCCAATAAATTCCAGTAATAAATCTAAATGAGCCCAATCAGCAAAAATACAACACAAAAGATGGTCATTTGGCTTGAATTCTTGCACGAACTGTATTTTATAGGCACATAAGGGGGTATGTACAGTTAGAAGGCCGAAAAAAGCGAATTTTCAGAAGTTTTTTATAAAATTTATTGATCTAAAAATGTGTACACATATTATGTGACCTTGAACTGCATTTCATGACTTAATATTAGTAAAAATATTTATTTGGAAGGGAGCTACAGCTGATCGCCGGGAGCTCCTCTCAAATAAGACGTTTTGCGTAACCGCTATATCTCTGAACTGGATCCTCTGAAAAGAAAAAACCAAACAGGTTTCGTTAAAATAATGTTAAGTCTAGTAATAATAATTAATCGAAGGAGTAAGCAAAATAAATTTTTTTGACAAAGTGGCGGTTTCTCAAAACAAAAATCAATTTTTGACCAAAATTTCGGCCGTAAAATTGTTTATCAAAAAAAAAAAATACTTATCAATGAAAAAATCTTTGATTAATTACTAAAAAATATATTAAAGAAGCTCGTATTAAGATTTGAGACTAATCGGTTAAGCCGTTTTAGAGTAATCTTGGTCACCGACTTTGAAAACACCAGTTTGAGAAAAACGCGCTGCCGCTCCGGCCTTGTACTTTGAATCGCTCTGAAACGCCTTTTCAAATTTGCGTGTAACTTCAAAAATATTCATAGGAACGATATTAAATTTTCTGTATGTATTCTTAAAAATGTGTGCATTAAGAAACAAAAAAAAAAGATTTTGTGAAAATTTTAACTGCATATAACTCCGTAAGTCAATAGCCTTGCGTGAAATTTGCCACGTAGTCGAAGGACAGGGGCCAACAAGTTGGTAATGACGGCGAATGGACTTTTCGGGGTATTCTTTAACACTTCCCGCTATCAATTTCGCGTACAGACTTATTTTATTATGTTTTTATTTTTTTAAATTTTTTTTTAAAGAAAATTTCCACAATTTAAAAACGTTGTTCTGGCGTTCAACGATTCATGATGACTTGCCAAACCTTACTGAACCGAAATGTAATACAGTTTGCCATTCTCAGCTGCGAAATCATAGTTATCTATATCGGTAGTTCTCATGCGGCTAAAAAACACCCGTTACTTTTCTCTTCTCAATTTTAAAAGTCAAACTTTATTTACATTTATATGTCTGCGATGACTTTCTATGCAGAAAAGCGCGAATTTCAACCAAGGGCAAATATATGCAAAAACAAAAATGGTGATATACTTACGGAAGAGCAGGAGATAGTAGAAAGGTGGGTCGAATACTTTAGAGAGCTGCTGAATGCTGGTGAAATTAGTGCTTTTACAGATATTAGCATACTTCATGCGAACAACAACACAGTTCTACACCACCCTGACGAACAACCAAATACATTACAAGAATTACTAGATGCAGTCAACTATATGAAAAACTCCAAAGCGCCTGGAGAAGACAATATAACAGCTGAGCTCCTAAAACGCAAGTACTAGTTTCATTGAAAGAATTCATGACCTGACCACATTGATCTGGAACAATAAAACACTGCCAGGCGACTGGAACACAGCAATAATACTCCCCATTCACAAGAAAGGCGATAAATTAAACTGCAAAAACTATCGCGGGATTTCCCTACTCAACACAACGTATAAAATCTTCACAAGAATTGTTAACAAAAGACTTATAGGCCACTCGGAAAGAGTACTTCCAGACAAACTAACCGGAATAGTGATGATGACTCTGAAAGAAACTGTATCCAAAGTAATGATACAAGATAAAAAATCCGACCCCTGTAGAATTAAAACTGGAGTAAGACAAGGAGCGGTCGCCGTAGCCGAATGGGTTGGTGCGTGATTACCATTCGGAATTCACAGAGAGGTCGTTGGTTCGAATCTCGGTGAAAGCAAAATTAATAAAAAAAAAAAACATTTTTCTAATAGCCGTCGCCCCTCGGCAGGCAATGGCAAACCTCCGAGTGTATTTCTGCCATGAAAAAGCTCCTCATAAAAATATCTGCCGTTCGTAGTCGGCTTGAAACTGTAGGTCCCTCCATTTGTGGAACAACATCAAGACGCACACCACAAATAGGAGGAGGAGCTCGGCCAAACACCTAGCAGAAGTGTACGCGCCAATTATTATTTTTTTTTTTAAGACAAGGAGCGTATCCCCCCCTCATCAACAATCTTCAACTTTATGCTACGCTGTGCCATCGATGAAGTAAGTGACGCAAAAAGGACTGGACATATTTTAAACATAACTACGAAATTATTCGCATACGCAGATGACATAGCAATTATCAGCAAAAATATCCACGCCCTAACGAAAACCTTCGCTGATATTGAAATTGCTGCTTGTAAAATTGGTCTTAAAATCAACGAAGATAAGACGATATATATATAGTGATGTCCAGACAAATTAAACCAACATCAGGCAAACTGAAAATTGGCGATTTTTCTTTTAAAATCTTTGAATCCTTTACCTATTTAGGCTTCAAACTGAGTAGAGAGAATTCAATGAGCCTCACCATCGATGAAAGAATTCTAGCAGCGAACAGATCGTATCTGTCGTTAACGAAACTCTTTAAATCAAAACTACTATTCATTAGACCAGTATTATGCTATGCAGCTGAATCGTGGACGCTAATTGAAGCAGATAAAACAAAACTGCAAACCTTCGAACGAAAAGTACTCAGAAGAATTTTCGGAGCAATCAAAGATCACGGCGAGTGGCGGATAAGATGGAACGACGAGCTAGATCAACTGATAAAGGGCGAAAATGTTATACGTTTCATCAAAGCGCAGCGATTAAGATGGCTGGGTCACATTACAAGAATGGACGGTACGAGGGCGCAGAAGAAAATCGTAGAAGCCAGAGCGTTCAAAACTAGAGCAAGAGGAAGGCCGAGAACAAGATGGGCCGACGAACTAGAGGACGTCATCAAGAAACTTAGGATAACGAACTGGAAAAAAGTCGTGCAGCAGGCCAAAGCTCACAAAGAGCTGTAGAGCCAAAAGATGATGATGATGATGACTTTCCATGGATGATTTTTTCCAAGACGAATCTATTAAATCAGCTGATTTGTTTTTTTTCTTTCGCCGTGTTCATGTGGCTGTCAGCCCAGAATGAAACAAGGCGAATTCATTATTTGTTTTCTATATTAGTTTTCCAATACTTTGCCTTGACAATCAAACGTACAGAACATAGTTGTTGGTCTAGTGCCACCACCTTTAATGAATGCGCCTTGATTTTTTGGTAATTTTCCTAATTTTTTAGATAAGAGTTATTTTCGGTCCCTGCTTTGGACAATGATATTTCAATTAAAAGTTTCGCCGGCTGTAGAAGACGCTTCACAGTAATGAACTCGCTAATCTTGTTCTTCACATTCATTTTCCTTTCATTTATTGAAGATAAATGTTGAGATTTTTGTTTTGGTTCTAAAAGGCATAAGATTCGCATAAATTATGAAAATGCGGCCTCCTAAAGAGCTGGACCCATTTTCTTACTGCAGGGTTACAAGTAGCACATAGAAGTGGGAGAAAGCGGCTTGCGTAAATTGCTAACTGTTGTTAGCGATTGTGGGCGCCAAAACGCTTGAACAAAAAACCGTTGTCAGCTTCTCGCTTCACAAATGAGCTCTGTATAGTACACGAATAACGGTTTACGTGTGTATGTGTTTCCGTCTGCATACTCGCACATAAATCATTTGGCCATTTAACAATACGTAAATTATTATATTTCAGCCTCATTTTACTTTTCGCTCACAATAGTTTATTATGTTCAAAAGTTTCTTTTTGTGGAGCAACTCTGAGTCGACCGACAAAATAACACAACCAACTCCACAAAAACGGTTGTATTTCTTTTTGCCTTGCTTTCATGTAGGCGAAATGTAACAAATCATATTTCTCTGGATGTAATGCCTTACACACAATTTGCTCCAACCGCACACAAACGCCACACCCAAAAGCATATGTGCACGTGTGTGTGTGCGCAAGTGGGTGGCCAGCACTCGCAAACACTTTTACTTTCTCAATTGCATGGAAACAAACTTGAAAGTGCTGTTTGAGTTTCCACCCCTGCTCCCATTCCATTTCATATTTACTTCCGCGTATTTTTTGCATGCGAAAATTATTAATGGCACCAGACCGTGGAGAAATTTCTTTAGTTTTCGACTGGTCTTAAGTGTCTCGACGGGCTGCTAAGATAAAACTTTCTTTACGATAAGAGTGAATATTGCCAATATTTCCTTCATTGCATTGGTTAGTTTTCCCACGCCTTACTTTGGTTTGTTCTTCCAGTGGGCAAGTCGACGATGAAGTGTGACCCATTAACTTCATAGTCCACTAATTGAGTTCGCCTAATGAAGCGCCTTAACCGCCGCAAGCACCGCAAGCATCTCAGTGGTTGGCCCGCTGATGAATAGCTTTCATGAAAGCTGCTGCTCGGGGCAACTCTTTGAATCATTTCTTATTACAGAAACTTGTTTGTGTGTTAGTCTATCTCACTTCAAAAGGCGCTGCTGCACCCGCCTCATCAGCCGACAGTATCTTTTTGGAAGGCGTAAATTTGGCCCACATCCCTGTTTTCAGTGGGGATATACGCGAAATTCCATTTCGGCAATTTGCTGTTCGCTTTTTTGTGGTTGTGCTTGCGGTCGAGTTTTGCTCTGCATGAAAAGTGATGCCCCATTTTTCGTTGTTTGCGAGCAAACGATTTCCGGCCGCAATTTACACGTTCGAAGCAGGCCTGCTTTCGATTTTTTTGCTTTTTGCGTTTCCAATTGGGGAAATAAAATCAAACCGTTCAGTCCTAAGGCTATTTCCCACAAATGCACACACAGACAAATCACACATGCACGTGGCATGTGCGTAAAAAATTGAAAGCCTAAAAGTGGTTCTAAATGGTTTTTAATTTGGCAGCAATTCAACTCCGTCCAACATCAATAACTCAAATGAACTCAACTTGTGGCATGCGGCATGTAGCCCACCGCAGGTCTGTGCTCAGCACGCCACTTCACATTAAACGAAATGTCAAAGAGTACTGTTTTTAACCATTAAAATGAAATTTTCTGCTGCTAAAGAGAGGAAGTTTATCTATGCCTCTGGAATTTTAATTTTTAGGTCAGTGCGGCATAAAGTGCGATTAGGTCCAGTTGAGCAAAACTGCCAAATAAGAAGTGCAACTAATGCTTTTGAAATGCTCAGCACGCACTACTGGCCGTCACAGACGCACGCACACACATAGGCAAACCCACATATGCAGCTGTTGTTGTACTAGGTTTTCTGCTTTTCAACTACGTATATTGGGGGTATCGGAGTTCATGTTTTTGTTACTTTTCAGATGCTCTGATACTGATACGCAGACCTTTGAGAGAAACGTACAAGCGAATAAGAGCAAAAGTTGTGTTCCGCTTAGACAGTTATCGGGGCAGTTTGTAGACGATTGAGAGCAAATGTCCTTTTGACCCACGACCAACCAATTATTGCGGTCACTTGCTTGGAATGGAGTGGAATTGTGGATGGACGAAAATTTTTCTAAGCACTCAGACAATTTTTGCCCATTGCATTTAAGGCTAAAAGTGATGATTTAAAGCATAGGTCGAGACAGGTGGAATGAGGATTTATAACTCTTCTGCATCTTTACCGGATAGTTTTTCAAAAATTTAGCAGTTGAGGGAAAGAGAATGTAGCTCGTACATTCTCAGACTAAAAAATGTCAAATGTCCGACCAAGTTTGGCGAAAGCCGGAAAGCGGCAGAGAAAGTGCTGCACCAACCTCAGCCTCAAAACAAGATGTACACAGTGGATCGTGAATTGTATCCTGTACATATACATATACTATATGTCCTTTATTTATAATACAGATAAGAATAAAATGTAAAATACTCGAAATGAATTGAAATTGAAAATGATGAAAATTGGCTAAGGTTTTAGCCTGGTTCCAGGATACTTGTCTGTGGTAACTACTTGCAAAAGGAATTTTGGTACCAACATTTCAGGTCTTTTCAAGAAACCCTTGTTTGTTTTGCAGATGTCAATACTTCACCAAAGGTTCTCGCGAGCTGTGTGTGACCCTAAAATTGTTTCCAATGGAATTGGATACTCCAAAAAACACAGCTCGACAATTTCTTCGTTACCTGGCACCTGCATAAGTTGAACACACATTCCACCTTACATATCTGGACCATTTTTAAAGAGTTGAGAGCGCTTTCTGAGGACACTCGAGCAGCCTGAAGACCAGCTTAGCCTCATCATAAACTATATACAAGTAAATATGTCCGTGCATGTGAGAGTAGAGGCTGTCTCGTGACAGAATGAGGTTTTAAATCTAAACTTTCTTACTAACTGCTGAGCATACGAGCGGGGTGGGGATCAAAGCGTATTTCAAGGTCAATAATTCGTGTACAATTGCTCGTCGTAGATTTTGTTCACGTTACAATATTCAACGTTTACGTGATGTCCCCCAAGTGAAGGCTTGATTCGTTTATAGATGCAAAGCTTCCGGGCAGTAAGTTCGGTGGCAAATATCAGGGCATAGCATTCATCCTTCAGTACATACATATGTGAGCATTTTATTGAGCACTTTATTTCTTCTTCTTCTTAAATGGCGCGATAACAGCTTACGCTTAGCTTTGGCCGAGTTTAGCAAAGCGCGCCAGTTGGGCACACCAAGTGAAGCCAAGTCCTTCTCCACCTGATCTTTCCAACACAGAGGAGGCCTTACTCTTCCTCTACTACCACCAGCTGGTACCGCATCGAATAATTTCAGAGCCGAAGCGTTTCTATCCATTCGGACGACATGACACAGCCAGCGTAGCCGCTGGATCTTTATTCGCTGCGCTATGTCTATGTCGTCGTAAAGCTCATACAGCTCATCGTTCCATCGCCTGCGATATTCGCCGTTGCCAACGTGCAAAGGTTCAAAAATCTTGCGCAGAATCTTTCTGTCAAACACTCCAAGCGTCGCCTCAACGGATGTTGTCATCGTCCACGCTTCTGTGCGATACGTTAGGACGAGCACGAGGCCTTTACTACTCAGTTGCACTCTTTTTAATTTTCAAAATTTTATCAAAATTTTAAAAAGACATTTGAACAGAATTTTTAGAGTTTTTCAGGGCTTATTGAATTTATAATTAAATTCAAGATTCAAGTGACTACTTAATACCGTTAGGTGAGGTTAGCCAGCTTGCTTGTCTAAGGCAAAATACTCGGTGGTCCTAGGACCCATTTGGATACCTGCATTTGATTTGGGACATAAGTTGCTTAAACCACTAAGGTCGTTTTAAGAAGGTTAGTTACCTCCAGTGAGACATTTTGCAAATTTCCCAGACCTTGAAAGAAATAATCGCCAAGACACGGCTTCTTTTCTGGAACAACATTAAACCGCACGCCACAATTAGGAGGAGGAGCTCGGACAAAGACCTAACTGAAATCTACGCGCCAATTATTTGTTTTATTTATTTTTTATTCAAAATTCCGATGGAGTCGGCGAGACCGCCGTAGTCGAGTATGGCACAATCATACAGTAGAATCTTCTTTTGACATAAAACTTCGAAATCTACAATTTTTTCGCAGTTTTTAGGATTAAAATACCTCCTCCATATTGGCGATTGGTCTGGTTTTTCTGGTCAAAAACTTATCGAACTAATTTGGAATAACTTTAACTGGGGAGAAGCCTATTTGATCGAAGCAAGTGGTATTCAGAAGAGGCGACTTGTATTTCGCCTCCCGCAAAGAAGCTAGCAGGCAGTTGAAGGAACACTGAAAAATCGACACTATTTTGAGGCGAAACTAAATTATTAATTTTAGGAGGCGCGGAAATCACAGGATATTGCATGGAAGCAAGATTAAAAAAATCAAGCCACAGTAGTCAAATTTAACAATTCAAGTGTTTATTACTTATTTTTCTATTCTTATATTACTGTTTAAAACTAGGATAAGAAGAATGGGAAAAGCGAAGGAGCAGTGAGAGGAAAGTGTGAGTAAGTATAGGTTATAAAATAGAATTGCTAGGTAAATAGAAATAACAAAAATGATAAGTATGTAGCTGGAGAAACTGCGTCAACAAAAAAAAGTAAATAGCGAAAGATAAGTAAAGAGTGAAGTGAGTAATGTTTTTTTTTTCTTTGTCGGAACGGAACTAGCAAGTACAGCAACATTAAGTTCATAGTACTGCACTCAGGCTCCTTTTTTAATTTTCCTTAAATCTATCCGACTTCCGAAAAAGCGAAGTAGATCTTGTGGTGCTAAGGAGCCAAGGTGGCCACTTTTTAACACATCAGTGCCAAAGACCTCACGCCTGATTCGAACAAAGGCTCGGCAGATGCACAGAAAGTAGTCCACCGTCTCATCCTCCTCTCCACAAGTTAGGCAGAGTCCACTGTCTGCGATGCCTACCTTTCCCATGTGCTTCGCCCGTGCTACCTATATATTTACATATTTATTTCGTTATTTAAATTTCAATTATTTAAAAGTGTAAGCATTGTTATTATCATTATTTCATTTACTTAATTAGTTTTTGAAATTCAGTTTTATTTCATTTTATTTTATTCAAATTTTTTTTTGCATTTTGACTTAACAAATGAACTAACACTAGCAACCAGTCGGTCGACTCCCGTTCCGTTAGCGCTTACCTCTGCTTCAAATACAAAAGTTTTCCCACTCTTCCATTCACCTTTTTGCCGTACCGTCGTAATAAGCTCACTAGGTCTTGACTCCATATGATAAACTCCGCTCACTTCTCTTTTTAAGGGAATTGCAACTTCCGTTTACCAAATTCCAGCGTTGATTTTATTAAAAACTAGGAAACAGCCCATTAATTTGATTTTAAGGGGTCCCAGTGGTCTAGAAATTTCAAAAAATATTTTTTTTTGTTTTTTCGATATTTTGAAAGTATAGTAACTTAAGAGTATACTGTGAAATTTTCATGCGGAAATTCTCAATATTATAGCTTCTACAGCCCATTAACTAGGTAGAGAGTAGTCCGTGCGCTCCTGTACATCAAACTTTAACCCTTTGGGGACGTGTGTCGGCATATAGCCGCCCAAGCCGTTTTATCGTTCCGGACGCGTGTCGGCATATAGCCGCTCAAATTAGTTCGTAGCTGCGAGGCTCGCGACGTCTGTCGTTCTGAGCGATAAGATACGCATAGGTACAGTAAAAGAGTCACGTTTTCATTCAAAGACTTTAGGGGTCATTGGCGATGAAGTCTTATCTTCCTTATATGTAAACTTACGATGTAAGACGACGGTAGAGTCAGAACGAATTTCAGTTCTTCGATTCAGTCTCTCAATGCAACTGCCAGAGGAACCAGCAGACTTTTTATATATTTTATTCTACGCACGATGGCTAAGCGATCTAGAGATGATACATAAGATAGCGACATTACTTACCGTCATTACAATGCCAGAATATAAAACGTATACATAAATACCAAGAATGATAGAAAGAAGATTGCGCCCATCAGAGAGTGCGTGACGTCACGAAACTTTACGTTAAAAAAAACTGTATTATTATACAAAAGAATATTAGAAAGGGCCACTCTGAGAAGAGTTTTAGTGCTAATGAAAATTAGTTGGTTCTCATAAAATTTAATATTTTGAAAGTGTTAAAGTAATTTTTTGCTCCTTTTAAGGTTATGCAAGAATATTAAATGTCCCTCTCTCAACTTTTCTTAAGATTGAAAGCTTTTTTACACATTTTAAAAGGCGTTTGAATTTACTGAATGCGAATTAAAACCATAAAGGGGTTAACGGTTATTCCGGCCATCAATCCTTAGTGGGACATACTGCATCAAGAGGTGTATTCATTGTAAAAATAAGCAACAAAACTAAAGAAACCATAACGACATTTTTAAAAAAAGAGTACCTTATCTAGTTACATAACCTCAAATTTAGCAAATAAGTCGTTCCCTTAACAAAAGAGTCTCGCTTAACAAAAAAACTCATAAATTAAATTGTGCATAACCATAAGACCTTTATTTAAAAAAACGCACATTCTAAAGACAATTTGTCACACATTCAGAGTTCTTTAAGTGACTCAATGAAAACTTGGTGTTTTATTTTCTTTAAATGGGCATTTTAGTGCGTTTTTATATCCAAAGCTAGGCAACACTGCAGTAGCGCGAGAGAGATTTCACTGCTGAAAGCAGAAGAACACCAACAACACCTGAAATCGCGCTCAATGCCACCAGATGTTAAAAAAAGTAAAACTAAATAAAACTTAGTGAATTATTTAAATAATTATTAAAAAATGTATATTTTACGAAATTATAAACACGAGAATGGTAATATGGCCATACTGGAGCTAAAATCACGTAACTCATTGTCAAATTCGCTGTTTTTTTTCAATTTGTTTGTTTATAATTATTTTTTTATTTTATGAAAAATTTGTCTTGTGCCAAATAAAGCCTTCGTTTTTATAACGTTCGACGTATTTCTTTATTTACTACGCACTGCATTACCTCTCGTCCTCGAGCGGCTCCGTCCCAAAGGGTTAAGCTCATTTATCTCGAAACAACTTTTTCGGCCTGGTGTTGCCAAAAATAAAAAAAAAAAAACTATTCAACCGAATCGTCTGAAATTTATGGTAAATATGTTGTTCATAACATCATTGGCTATCGCCCGTACTAGAATCATATTATTATTTCGTATTTTTCTGATTAAAAACTGAAAAAAACCGAGTATTAGAGTATCAAATTAAAAATCGCGCTATTTTGTCAATTTGTTTTTATTCTAGTACGGGACATAACTGCAGTCATACTGATTAATCTTTTTTTTTGGTTTTTGTGTTTCAGATAAATAGAAGAGCCAAAATAAACAACTCCGTCCAGGTCCAATTTTTCGGGAGGATCAACTTCAGGACCGTTTTTAAAATTATTAAAATAAAAAAAATAAAAATGTTTCATTTTTGTATGTAAAAGAAGTTAAGTAAAAAGCCTAAAAAATTTAAATATCGTTTTTAATTTTTTTTATTGTAAAAAAAATCCTGAAAATACCCTAAATTTTCGAGCTCTAGACCACCGGGACCACTTATTCAAAATATTTTAAATTGTCTTTTGCTCTGAAGCACCTTTACGCCTCAGGCTGGCCGTTTCATATTTTTTCCACTTGGAACCTTAAAGACGCACATAAATTTTCCGAAAAAGGCGACTGCGAGTTGCTTCACTTACTTCATCGCAAATAAAATAAGTTACATAACTTGAACATTTCAGTCTATTGGGCATTGAATGCAAATGGCTGCCTGAAATTCCAATCAATGCTGCAGTTATTGTAAGGCGAAAGTGGATACAAATACGAGAGCATACGAGTATATTCACATTTACAAACACAAACAGAGCAGAGCAAAAAGAGTTGACGGGCAGGTGCAGAATCATTTCATCAGAGGATATCAGATTTTAAGTAAATGAAATCAGTTAAATATAGGAGAAGTGTTATGACTTACACAGGCAAACATTTTCTTGTGAGCAAATAAATATATTTGCTTGCGTGTATATGTGTATGTACGTATTTAGTGTGAAGATGTGCAGAAGCAATGAGATTTAGGCTTGTGTATTTGCATGTTTAAGTGCTGAAGGATGCCTGCAATTTCTTAAGGCCCATTTGTGTGTAAATAATGAACAAACTTTGAGAGCAATCGAAATTAATATTTGAGCTGAGTAGTTGTGTGTCAAAGAGAGGTAAATAGTATATGGCCTGGTATACTTTGATAATTAAAAAATATTAATTTTGTGAAAGTACTTCGATTCAAATATTTCTTTTTGTCGTTTTAAAGCCGATGACGCCTATGCAAGGCAATGGATTGGCAATGTTGAAAATACAGCTTATCGTAATTTAAAAAAAGAAAAAGTATGCCCCGGCGTAGTTAAAAAGTATATCTGGGATTGTGTTTGAGTAACTGCACCGGTTCTTCTAACCACCGATTTTTATACGGCTTCATTTACCCAACTACTTAAATGGTATTTTAAATTAAAAAGTATGCAACGTTGTAGCTGTAACTTGCTATCAGTTTGCCCATTTACGAGAAATTTACAAAAAGCACATATGCCGTATACAATATAATATACGAGTTTGTATATCAACAAATATGTTTTATTGTGCATAATTCTGTACCCAACGTACCCTTTCTTCGCTCTATTTCCTTCTACTCCTCTTTCCCTTCAACTTAACAAAGAGGCAGCTGCCATGAGTTGTATGTACATATAGGATATATTCGCATAGTTCGCGCCCATATTTTACTAAGTCATACATCTTGACTGCGCGAAACCCTTTTCAAATATTTATTGGTACGCAAATCTTTGTAGATGCGCAAATAATAGAATCAACGCAAAATGTGGGCGGCTATAGCCAAATGCCGCGAGCAGTCAATATTTATAAACACTCTGCTTGAATTGCCCTTGAATAAGCCATTTACTGCAGCCCAATTGTGTCCCATATGCTTGGCATTCTTCTTCTTTTTTCTCTTCGTCAGCCAGCCACTCGACTGTCGCTTGATGCCTCCTACTCAATACGGTATTTCCCGCACACAAGCAACGTCGAAAATGCACGGACTCAATGCTGGCAGTGCTTGTTGTCGTCTCTTAAAATCCCTCTCATAAGCACTGACTGTGAACGACGGTTCCTATTAAATTAAGCAAATTTTCCATTTAAAAAAGAACAAATTGAGATTTAATGTGGATAAAATAAATATAATATATGTGGGTGCATAAATAATTATATTGCATTTCGGTTCATTATTTGGGTTTCTAAATTTATACTACCAACGTATTTGTGCGTTAGTAGTTTTGACTAAGTGCTCACTGTAGCGAGGCCAAAATAATACTGCTCAATATCATCAGTCCCAAGCATAAATTTATTTTTAGGTATAAGTGTTATAACCGGAAAGCTTAGTTCGCAAGTACGAGTATACTGGATTAAAGATGGCCACATAGAAAACAGAGCTAGTCCTTCTAACCAGCAGACGTACTCGATGCGCATTTATCGATAAAAAGAGTGGTCAAATACATAGGAGTGCAATTAGACACAAGGCTAACTTACTGGGCGCACATAAAACATGCTGCCAAAGTAAACGGCATGTTAAGTAAGCTCATGGCAAACCTTGGAGGTCCAACGCAGAACAAGCGAAAACTTTTAATGGACACGACAAACTCGATTCTCTTATACGGATGCGAAACATGGGCAGATGCGCTAAGGGTGCAATGCCGGCGGAAAACTCTGCAATCTGTACAATGCACCTGCGCTCTCAGAGTGGCTTCTTCATACAGAACAGTATCTGAAGCAGCGGTTTTAGTTATCAGCGGAACCATCCCTATAGATATTCTAGCACAAGAGCGCATCCGGAGATGGGAGGCGAAAATCTCAGGAATACCGGTACCACGCTTCTCTGATATTAGAGTTCTAACGCTCACACTTTGGCAGGCAAGATGGAACTCTGAACCGTGCGGTAGATGGACAGCGAGACTGAAAAGTTGATAGAAATAAAGTCCGCCGAGGTTAACTATTGCCTCACACAGTTTTTGTTCGGACGTGGGTTCTTTCGCAAGTATTTGTGGCGAATGTGAAGAGTGGGTCCACCAAACTGCATATATGGAGATGCTGAGTATGATGATGTAGAGCTCACCTTCTTTAAATGCGGGAGGTGGAACATGGAGAGAACAGGTCTATTGGTGTATTTACACCTGAAGAAATAGTCGAGAAAATGATGATAGACCAAGAAAAATGGAATGCCGTTGCAAATTTCGTGGAGTTATGCTGAAGAGCATTGAGCAGATGTTTCACAAAAAAGACGACCCTGAACGCAGGTCGAGTAAGTGTCCTTCTTAGGAAGCTGTCTTGGCTCTCTACCTCGAAGCAATGCGGAAGCAATCCCGTGGTGAAGGGAAAAATCCAAGAGAAGAGGAGGGATATTCTTAGTGGACTCACCACACACGTAGTAGCGACGGTTACTATATGGTGCGAAGGCATTTTTAACCCAATCACACCGCCAAAACAAACAAAAAAATATTATAACGGATATATTTAAGGAGGTGGAATTTTCTCTTAATTCTCAAGCACTTTTAAGCGGGAAATACTGTAGTAACTTTTGTATTATAACCCAGTAGTCAAACCTATTAGTTCAGAACGAGCAAAGCAAAGCTAGTGGAGTAGAAAACGTTGTTGTTGTTATAAAACATGCCCCATACCTGTTTAGGCTATCATGTTGAGCCGAAATTTATGTGGCACCGATAGTCATTAGAAAATGAAGTAGTGCGTCTCTTTTCATTGTACAAAATTACAAGTAAAAATACGCTTCTGCATCCTATTTCTTGACAGGTGTGTGTTGATGTGAGTGCTTGCTTTCTAATATGATTTTCTATGAAATTCAATAATTTTTTATGCAGCCATGTTACATAAAAGAGCGTTTTGAAATTAGGTGATCTCGGCGGCATTTTTTCATGAGCAGTTGAGAGTGTTTTTACCTTTGGAGCTGTACCAAGAATGATAGAAACAAGATTGCGCTCATCAGAGAGTACGTGACGTCGCAGTTGTGCAGTGTTGCCAACCATTTGCTCTTCGCAATAAATTTAGTTCTTTTTTATACCCAAAGTGCAAACATTTTTAAGTCGGTGTCCGTTTCTTATATTTAATTTAAAGCTACCGAAACTGTAAGTTAAAGAAATGTAGTATTAAATAAAAGAATGTTAAAAAAGGTCACTCTGTGAAAATTTTAATTCTAATGAAAATTTGTTGGTTCTTATAAAATTTTATTTTTTGAAAGAGCAAATTTAATTTTTGGCCCTTTTAAGGTTATGCAAGAATATTAAATCTTCTTCTCTTAATTCTTCTTAACATTGAAAGCCTTTTTATACATTTTAACAATCATTTGAATGCGAATTAAAACCATAGAAAACCTTTCGGTCCTCAATCTTTAGTGGGACATAGGGGGTTAAGAGATGTATTCATAGTAAAACTAAGCAAAAAAACACCACAAAATACTGAAGAAACCAAATCGACATTCTTAAAAAAAGAGTACCTTATCTTGTTACATAACCTGAAATCTACCAAAAACGTCGTTCCCTTAACAAGAAAGTTTCTCTTAACAAAAAACGTTTAAATTAAATTTAAATATTAAAAAAAATGCACATTTTAAATACACTTTGTCACGCATACAAAGTTCTTTAAGTAATGAAATACAAATTTGGTATTTTATTTTCTTTAAATGAGCATTTTATTCCGTTTTTATATCCAAAGCTAGGCAACACTGCAGTAGCGGGAGAGAGAGTTGACTGCTGAAAGGAGAAGAACACCAACAAAACCCGCAATCGGGGGCAATACGACCAGATGTTAAAAAAAAATAAAGCTAAACAAAACTGGAGAGGCAAACCGAAACCCCCTTGGTGGTCCACTGACATAGCAGACCTTAGAAAGGAGTGTAGAACTATGTATAACGAAGCGAAGAGAACTAACTCGTGGGATAGATACAAAGAATGCCAACGTAGATTTAAGTATGCCATAAGGGCAGCAAAAACAACGTCTTGGAGAGATTTTTGTCAAAAGATAGAAAGTGTTTCGGAGACTAGTAGGCTCCGGAAAGTCCTATCAACGAACCCAAGCAACCCTAGCTACCTCATAAAAGAGAACGGCAACTGGACAACTAGCAGTGCAGAAACACTGGAATTACTAATGCAAACACACTTTCCAGGTTGTCTCTGCAACAAAGACAGTAGAACTCAAACCACAGTTCACAACGGGAATCCCCCAACAGATTTCATAACGGAGGATAACATAAACTTTGCTATTGGCAGCTTCAGACCTTACAAATCGCCAGGTCCAGACGGAATCATCCCCGCTGATCTGCAACATACAAGAGATATGATCGCACCTATACTCGCCTTAATCTTCAAGGCGGCGATACAACTCAATTATATCCCCAAAAAATGGGCGGAAGTAAAAGTGGTATTCATTCCCAAGGGAGGGAAAACCACACACACGAAACCGAAGGACTTCAGGCCAATTAGCCTATCATCCTTTCTGTTAAAAGCCCTAGAGCGTTTACTAGATATGCATATCAAAGGAGAAATTGGCAATAAGCTATCACCGTCCCAACACGCATACAGCAAAGGCAAATCAGTGGAAACAGCGCTCCACGCGCTAGTTGACACGGCTGAGAAATCACTTCACTATAAGGAATACACCCTCGCTGCCTTTCTAGACATCGAGGGTGTCTTCAATAATATTTATCCGGAGGCTATTACAACTTCGCTAACGGAAATGGGTGTAAACAGGGCACTAGTCTCGTTTATAGAACGAATGCTCACTGGGCGAACAATAATCGCAAATTTGGGTGACACATCCACCAAGAAATTCCCGATCAGGGGCACACCCCAAGGTGGGGTAATCTCTCCACTTCTGTGGAACTTAACTGTCAATAATCTTCTCAAAGAACTTGAAAAAATGGGAGGGAAAATAATCTCATATGCTGATGATATTGTTATAGCAATCTCGGGGAAGCACCTCCCAACCTTATGCGATCTTCAACAAAGATCGCTCAATAGACTATCACTCTGGTGCAAAAGTCGAGGACTTGAAGTAAATCCGGAAAAAACGGATCTGATACTATTTAGCAGAAAACATAAAACACCTGCTCCTAAACACATATTCCTGGGAGGGAAACCACTTAGAGTAACAGAAAAGGCGAAATATCTAGGACTTATACTGGATAGGAAGCTAAATTGGGGGCTCACACTCGCAGATAGAGTACGCAAATCTATGATGGCGTTGTACTCCTGCGGAAGGCTAATTGGAAAGAGATGGGGATTGGAACCCAGAATGGTACACTGGCTGTACACAGCAGTGGTTAGGCCTATCTTCTACTATGGCATTGTAATATGGTGGAATGCCCTTGAGAAGGGGGTGAACATCAAAAAACTTGACAAGGTTCAGAGACTAGCATCTGTTCTTATAACTGGCGCGATGTCAACCACACCATCGAAAGCATTATATGCGACATTAAACTTCCTGCCAGTAGATCTGCAGGCAAAATATATCGCGCGCAGCACGGCAATAAGGCTGAACACTCTAAGCAAGTGGTCAAATAAGAGCTACGGTCACGGCAAAATCCTGGCTGGCACTTCGGAGATTCCCGGATTGGTGGACTATGCACTCCCACCCATACTTGCCATTACATCGTTCACGACCCTCCTACCCTCAAGGGAAGAGTGGGAACGGGACGATGCCGGCATCACAATGGGCTATGCGCCTGAGTGTGTCCCACAAGACAACCGCTTCAACCTAACCTAACCTAAACAAAACTGAGTGCATTATTGAACTAATTTTTTTAAAACTCCGAGACTAAATAGTAAAAAAAAATGCTAAATCAAGTTACGAAACTGGTAATCTGGCCATACTGGTGCTAATACGACGTCCTTCATTGTCAAATTTGCTGAGAGCAAAGTAACGGTACCATGTTAGGCACCATCTCATTATTCTGTCCATTATGATTGTTATCCTATGCATCAGCGTCATATCAGCTCACATACTGCTCAGTCTCGGCATGACTGTTAACGAGTTAGTAAGCATCGGAAAAATCGAGCCTATGGCGAAAATCACCAGTTTTGAAAGAGTCGGAAACGTTTTATCTTTCATATTTAAGTGTTTAGAAATTGTATTTATTCTGATACTATTTCGTTTTGTTTTTTTGACTCCATTATTTATTGCTTCTGTTAATTAACTTTAACTATAATCCAATTATTTTACTATTTAAAAATAAACAAAACAATTTCATTATATGCAACTAAATTTCATTCTTAATAACTTGTGCGGATGCATTCAGTGAGTGTTTGGGTTCAAGAATTCTCTCTTTTTATGGCGGGTCGTCGTGTTTTTTATTTCCACTTTAACCGTCGACATTTTCAGATCCCTGTGGATTTGGGCATTGGAGACATTCCACGAGCAATTTATTATCATCCTGAGTATTTTAACTGAAATCTCTGTAGTATTTTGATATTTGAGTTGGCGACAGCACCCCTTAGCTGGATACCGTACGTTCAAATGGATTTCAGAATAGATTTATGCAAGGGAATTTTGTTATGTAGCGACAATTGGGATGTTTTGTTTAGTAACCAGTGGCAAGAAGCCAGTTTTAAACCCAAAGCTTTCCTTTTGGTGAAGATGCGTGTTTTCCAACTGAGTTTTGAGTCCACATAGATGCGGAAATACTTAGTTTAATTGGGTTGTGGGATGTCAATCCCATTGAGCTTTACTGGAGGACAGTGTTCACGTCTAGTTGTAAATGTTACTTCAACTCAGTTTGGCTCATTCGTTTTAATTCGCCAATTTTTTAAAGTGTCTATCGCAAGAAACGAGTTTATGAAGTTAAACACATTTTTTGGGAGAGACTCTTTTACTTCCAAAAGTAGGCCCTTGTGCCATATCCTGCCAAAAGTTTCAGAGATGTTGCGAAAAGCTGTTGTGCAAAATAGTTTGCACTCGAAAGCGTTTATTTATATGTTCGACGAGACGGCGTCCTTGCTCAATGGTGCTGTGCAGCTCTTGGAAACCAAACTAAATCAAATCAACATCAAAGAGTTGAAGCAGCAACAAACATAATACAGAGTCCGGTACTGAAACTGTAACCAACTTCAGACCGCTCGCACAGCTGATGCGAAATCCCCGATGAAGTGGCAATAAAATGGCGAAAGAACTGAAAATATCTGACCGTAGCAGCCACCGCATACTGAAACATTGTCTCAAAGTCAAGCCTTACAAGATCCAAAAGGCGCACGATCTCACACCAAATCAGCAACAAGTCAGACTTGAGAGGGCGGAGGAGTTGTTTCGCTTGGGCGAAGCACTCGAGAAAATTTTCCGAATTGAGCAATTCGTAAACTCCCACAAAGATAGGGTTAATTTGGACTACTGTTCATACGAGAATTTGAGTCATCGATTGGCCACCAGAAGGCAGCACTCGCCACAGGTAATGGTTTGGGCCACTGTAATCGCAGATGGGCGCTGTCCAATCGTTTTCATCGAGCCTGGCGTCAAGGAAAATGTGAAATATTATCGGCAAAGTATTCTGGACGTTGTTTTGAAGCCGTGGGCAGATAAAGATTTCGGTGGCAGACCATGGACGTTTTAACAAGACTCGGCACCGTCTCACAAAGCTCGAGTGAACCAAGAATGACTAAAAAACAACGTTTCCAACTTTATAACGTCCACACATTGACTTCCAAATCGACCAGACGCGAATACGATAGATTATTATCTTTGGGCTATTTTGGAGAGGAAGGTCCGAACTAAAGGGTTATGCAATAACAGGTGTTATCTATAGCTATCGAGAGATGATTAACAATTTTTTATGGCCGAAATTGGATGGTATTGATCTGGACAACGTTTATTTTCAACAAGACGGCGCTACGTGCAACACAAGCAACGAAACCATTGATATTTTACGGAAAAAGTTTACGGACCGTGTTACCTTTCGAAAAGGTGATCACAATTGGCCACCGGGATCTTGTGATTTAACACCTTGCGACTTTTTTGTTTGGGGCCACGTGAGAGAGAAGGTCTACGCCAACAGCCCAGGGTCGATTCAAGACCACAAAGATGGATTTCGTGAGGCTATCGAGGACATAGGGCAGCCACTTTGCAATTCGGTTATGGAAAATTTCATGAAAAGGATATTGTCCTGTAAGCGTGGTTGTGGTTGTCATTTGCCTGATGTTATTTTGCAGTATTAACGGCATACCTTTCTCTTTATAATGAAACTAGCCCGTTCCGCTGGGCGTCTTTAAAAAAATCTAGATTCATTAATTAAACGTGGTTTTCTCTGGAGAAAAAATACTCATCACTTGAAAATCAGATCAGATCGCGTCGTTCTTCCGTTCTGCATTTGCATAGATGCGCTCCCCTTTACACATAAACAACAACATCAATCGTATGATACATGCATGCACTTCGTCGTGTACGAAAAAGCGGAGAAGGAGAAGAGAACTGTTCTATTCCCCTCCGCTTTTTTGCGTGAAGTCTGATATAAAATAAGTTCTTTACTCTTCTTAAATTTATATAAGCTTTTCCAGGCGAAGGAAAAAAACTGACATATATTTGCTTCAACCGTATATTTGTGAGTACACAGGTAATACGTAAATATATGAATGATATAGGTAATATCTCGTATTAGCATAACCTTTCTGCAAAAAATTAAGGAAACGATCACCAATCACGCCGGCAATGATACAATAAATTTTTCACTATAACTGACTTCAGATTAACGTTTATATAATAAGCGAATATGTAACATTTTAAAATTTTTTTAGATTTTTTTTTTTCAATTTTTAATAATAAGTGGTCTTCCTCTTTCTCTTCCTCTTCCTCTTCCTGTAGCTATTCCTTTTCCTCTTCCATCTCCAGCTCCATCTCCTTTCTTTATCCCGGAAACGGGCAGTAAAAATGACTTCACTTAGAAGCTTTCATCAACAGCTTCCATCTGATACCCATATTGTACAAACACATCCAAGGGTACATTGGTCCACCTTTTCGGCTATATCTCGAGACCCTGGTCACTCAGAGATCTAAAAAATACTCTGTATTAAAGCACTTATCAATAGCTTTGATTTGATACCAACAATGTAAAAAAACATCCTAGGGTTACCCGGGTCCTCGTTTTGGCCTTCGGCAGCGCCACCTGGTGGCGAGTGGAATCAATAAGCATATTATACTAACCTTCTCCGTGGAAAAATATATATACAGTCGAACTTCCATATAGTGAATTCGCACGGGACCTGAAAATCACTTCACTATATAGAAACTTCATTATAAAGAAACATTGATTTTTTATGTAATTTTATTTAAAATAATCAGTGAGTTTGGTTTGAATTACAGTCTTCCATTTTTCATTTTCAATAAAAGCTTCCAAATCATGTAGAGAGTTGAAAACATTAATCGGCACGTCACTCCTCATTTCCACAAAGGCTCTAATTACGCTAATGGATGAAGCAGCTTGTATCAACGTAGGTAATGCCTCCTCAGTTTCTGCCAATTCTTCAACGGTCAAATCGTGTTCATCGTTATCTGAAATAATATTTACATATTAAATTTTTGTTTGACTATAAAAAGATAAATGCTTACCAGGTTCAGCTGGACCTCCGCGACTTTCAAAAATGCTGTTGAGAATATCTTCTTCGGATGGTTTGTCCCAAGTCTGCACACCATTATCAACATTTACGTAGTCATCAAACGATGCTTCGATATTTGCTACTTTTTTAAATGAAGACTGTAAAGCGGCCTAATCCGATATTAAAAGAAGGTCCTCTTCATCCCAATGCTCAAATGGAATCTGCATAACATCTTTTGAAAATCCAGCCTTTTTAAAACAGTTGGCAACTGTTTCTGGTTTAACATAGACATTCCATATATTGCTAAGATTTCGAACTGCTTGCAGCAAGTCTATGGCCATAACAGAATTTCCCTCATCCACTTGAGTCAATATATTCGTTAAAATTCGTTTTCTGTAATGTTGTTTCATGTTGTAGATAATGCCTTGGTCCATTGGTTGCAGTAACGAAGTCATGTTGGGAGGAAAATAAGCGAGATGAATGTTTCTCAACTTGTCTCTTACATCTTTAGGGTGGGCAGTGCAGTTATCAACAAAAAACAACACCTTTCTGTTTTGATCACAAAATTTTTTGTCGAGTTTTACAATCCATTTCGTAAAAATCTCACTGGTCATCCATGCTTTTTTGTTAAACTCATAATCGACACCTAAAGATTTTATTCCCTTGAAGCTCCTCGGATTTTTGGCCTTTCCGATTACCAGCAATTTTAGCTTTTCTGATCCAGTCATATTGCTTCCCACCAGGACAGTTATTCTCTCCTTGCTTTGCTTCCCACCAAAGCATTTTTCATTTTTGAATGCCAGTGTTTTAGTAGGCAAGCATTTGAAAAACAAAGCAGTCTCGTCGGCATTAAAAATGTCGTTAATGTTGTAATTTTCAATTAATTTCGGTAAGACGTTCGTCACCCATTCATCACGGTTTTCTATGTTGGTGTCAGCACTTTCCCCACATAATGTCTTTTGAATAACGCCATGCCGACTTTTGAACTTGTCTAACCAACCTGTACTTGCCTCAAATTCGTGGTGTCCTAGTGCTTCCGCAAAATCTTTGGCCTTTTGCTTCAATAATGGTCCAGATAAAGGGAGATTCTTACCACGTGCAACGAGTAACCATTTCAGCATTGCTTCGTCAATATCCTCAAAATGGCAAGGTCGAAGTCTTTTGCGTTTGGTATTTACTGCCAAATCCTCCGCATTTTTTAAAATCACTTCCTTATTTTTTAAAATATTTGATAAAGTGCTGGGAAGAACTCCGAATTCATTGGCAATATCTTTTTTTTTTCTTTCCTTCATTAACTTTGTTAATCATTAATAACTTTTTTTCAAGCGAAATGCTGCTTCGATGCATCATTTTAACTTCAATCACGGAATAAAACTGTAATAGCTCAGCTCTTTCTGTTTTAATTTCCACATCTAACTGTAATTTTTTGCAACAGAAAACTTTTGAAAAAATTCACTATATGGAGACAAAAACTTAGGACGCTTGAATTTCCAGCTGTAAAATTTGTTCATTATATAATATAGAAAACTTCACTATATAGAAATTCATTATAAGGAGACAAAAATACACCGAAAGTAGAACGAAAAAGCAGTGTCTTCGAAACCAGTTCATTATAAGGAGAGCTTCATTATATGGAAGTTCACTGTAGAGAAGTTCGACTGTATATACCAAATTTCATAATAATCGGCCCAGACACACACGACCAAAATGTGTTCAATTCTAATGAATGCTATGTGCGGTACAAAAAATACGTGCGGCAAATAGCAAAAACACACTTACTTAACCGACGCACCGCATACACACGCGTTATTGGATTTCAACCAAACTTCACAGAAACCTTTGCCAAAGCAACACCAACAATGTGTGAAACTTTTATTGTGTTCCTTACACGCATTGCTGAGATTACCCCGGACAAATGCACACTTTTTTCGGCTTAATTTATATATATATAGATAAACATCCGATCATTTATATTTAAACACCTCTTATTGGAAAACCCCTTAAAAGATTCACCAGTCTCGAGGCACTGAAAAAAACTATTGTCCGCGAGTGGGCCAAAATACCCGCAAGTCAAATTCGGCAGCTTGCGATTCGTTTCTGAACCGTCTCAAGTCCGTAGTTAAGGCAAAAGGTGGGCATATCGAGCCAAAGTACATAAATTGATTCCTAATTTTGTATTATTTTCACACATTTTTTACTTTGCATTGAATAAAAGTAATTTTCCTAACTAAATTTATAACCTTTTTAATTGGTTACACTTCGAGTGCCGGACACTGTAGACGAATAGTTGCTCTGCATTCACCCGTACCTGGCCATTTCCCAACTGGTACAATTCTAGTCACTTTTAAACTAGTTAGACTGCTACCCTCAAATACCACCAGTCAATGAATTATAATATCCGCTGAGTAGCTTGGCTTTGCACTGCCGAGTATGTAATGCTTACGTAGGTGTGATTGTTGATTTCATTTGGCTTAAATATGAACAACAAGAAAAGTGGCAGCAACAAATAATTTTCCTCAAATACTTCCTTATTGCGTTCGTAAAAGTATTTTTCTTTGATTCATCGAGCAAAGCAACAATTTCCGAAATTGGCCTGTAATATAATTTTTCCCAATTTTTTCCAGATAGCCAGAGGAGACAAATCGTAAGCAACTGCGGTTTCGTTGCTTTGGGACTTGCAGAAGGCAAATTGGATCTGCTTAATATTAGGCAGACATTTTGCAAATTGTAAAATCCCCTTTCTTTGCTTTATCGCATTTACACATGCACATATATTATTAGCTTGATATTTCAAGAGGCTTTGAAGACTTTACGTGCTTCTAAGTATGTGTAGAAGGATGATCCAGAGCTGTTCATTGAGTTATGTGTTGCGTATACGCTCCCAGTGCTCATGCAGTAGTGATGCCCGTTGGCGCTTATGTGTGCGTCGAGTGTAAAAATGTGTGCGCCGACTAGGTACGTGTGACATATGCAAAATGCGATGGCGCATTATTTATGTACCAATTGCGAAGATTTGCTTACAGGTGATAATTTATAGCCAGGTAATATTTCTTACGAATGTTTCAACTATTCGTACGAGCACACCCGCACACACACGCACACATTTTTATGAGTTTTATTTAAATAAATTGGAAATCATAGAGTGAGAATTCTTTGCAAATATTCAGTGAATTTTATTCACATTGTGCATAAATATATTTATCGAATAACCGATAAGGCAAAGAGAATACACATATAAAATAATCTAAATTTAGTGCACGCACCATTAAGGCAGCAAGAAACTGTTCCTTATTGAAATATGCCTCGATCTTTTAAGTGCTAAGACGTCTTCAACATTTTTTAGGTTTGAAGATGTCTGAAGACTGTGATGAAGAAAAAGGCCTTCGCGCAAGGTAGGTAGGCAAAATGGCAAGAGTGCCATAGGCATACTTCAAGTAGCACTTACGCGCCGTTTTGATACCATAATGTGGACCATTACCTGTGCAAAAAAACATTTTTGGGAAGAGAAAACCGTCTACAGTCATCCAGTGCTGTTGAAGTAGTGGCGGAGAGAAAAGGGATCTAGCCTGGAGAATTCCTTCAAGTTATCCCCAAAGAGCACGCTAAGAAATCTCAAGCGCCTAGCCGCCAGAGCCGGACATTTGCAAAGAAAGTGTTCAACAGTCTCTTTCTCTGCAGGATCCACACAGCTTCTGCAATAGGGGTTGTACGGAATCCCAAGATTCTCCGCATGAGTACCGATCACCCAGTGACCAGTGAACACCGCAATGAGTTTGGAAATTGAATGGCGGGGGGTTCCCATCACCTTAAGCGTTCTGTTTCTATAGTATTGTGGCAATAGTATTTTCGAAATAGCATACGATGAGACAGACCTCCTTAGTAGAGACCTCCGCGCTTATTTTAGAAAGAAATTGTGTAGTTTCCCTTTAACAACGGACGAAGGGACACCGATGTCTGAGAGAGGGACCGGAGCTGAAACCGGTTCTGTCGACCCCTTCCTGGCAAGCTCGTCAGCAATTTCATTTCCCTCTATACTCCTGTGTCCAGGAACCCAGATAAGGGAGATGTTTACTGCTCGATTGAGATGTTTGAGTGCCTCCTTACAGGAGTTTATGAGAGGAGAACTGCAATAAGGGCCTTGATCTTGAGCTTGGCTATTGGAAAAAATATTAATGTCTCCCTCCCAAAAGCGATCTCGAAGCATTTTGCATGCCTGCAGGATCGCGAAACCCTCTGCTTGAAAAACGCTGCTCGTTTCCGGCTGATTTAGAGAAAACACCCGCTCCCACTCCAGATTCCATCTTGGATCCGTCAGTGAAGACGGAGGCTCCTATATCCGTGCCGACTCTCTCCTCCTTCCAGTCTTGCCTGCTCAGAAAGATAGCCCTAGCACAACCCTTAAATCCCAAATTGCGGATGGAGATATCAGTGCGAAGAACAGAGAAGGAAGGGGGGATCTGCTTCAAGATGCTACTATGTCCTACAGGAAATGGTCTCCAGAGGCCAATCTCCTTCAACCTAATAGCGCTCTGAGCAGCAATGGATTTAACCTGCAGATCTACAGTAAGTAAGTGCAAAATAACGTTGAGCGCAGCAGTGGGACATGTTCTACATGCCCCAGTGTTGCCCACACATGCCGTTCTATGCACTCTCTCTACTTTAGTGGTGTTGCAACCCTTATGAAGAGCTATCCACCAAACTAGGCAACCATATGTCAAAATTGGCAGAACCACTAAGTTGCATATCCAAAGTACGACACGTGGCTTGAGACCCCATTTTTTGCCGAACACAGCTTTACAGGCATAGAAGGCTATACTGGCTTCTTAACTCGATTTTCTATGTGCAGCTTCCAGTGGAGCTTGGCGTCAAGTATTACACCAAGATACCTGACTTCCGATGCGGGTGTAAGACACTGGTTGTTTAGTCTTGGAAACTTAAAAGGAAATACCTCGCGGAAATACCTCATACATTTCTGTGCTTACAATTAATATTCACCTATTTCGACATAAGACATAATTGTTTGTGCACACCCTAAAGGCTCAAAAATGTCACTTGCATCTGCCGAAAAATATTTGAAGAAGTCGAAGTCCTTCATGAATAAACGGGTGTAATGGCATACTGAAGTTAAAAATGTTAACGACTTCCCTGGGGAAGGCCCCAAAAAAATTCCTCTCCAAACAAGATCAGAAGATCACTGATTTGCTTGTGACAAAGCCAAACTTATTGTTGCGTGAAGCTGAAGCAGTTTTACAGAAAAATGATATTAATGCATCCAAAGACATGATTCGAGGGTGTTTACATGCAGAAGGCTTCAAATTCCGGTGCTTATTCACAAAATTACTGCTCTCATCACACATGGAAAAAAGACTTGCATGGACTAAGGCAAATTCAGAACGGAAATGGATAAAGGTAATATTCACGTATGAATCTTCGTTTTAGGCCATTAGCTGCATGCGTCGGTCCTAATGTACCGCTGATAATAGACAACTTCAACGAACTGTTAAGCATCCGGTTAAGGCTCATGTTTGGGGCTGCATCTCCTGAAACGAGTTGATCGTTTATTTGTGGTTACCGTCAATTTGAGTGAAGTTTTGATGAATGAATGAAATTTAACAAAAATTATTACCGTCAACTGCAAAGATCTTTGGAAGAGCAAGCCAACATTGGATTTTACAAAGAGGTAACGAGCACAAGTATCGAAGCCGAAGATGTGTAGAGAGGAAACAGCAAAATGGGATTGAAATGTGGGATTGGCTTTCTCAGTCGTCTGATGAAAATAGGAAGGTAGGTGAAATGGTTGAAGTGCCAGTCTGGCACTCCTTAAGAAGTACTCAAGCGCCGTTTCGATGCCATTATGAGACCTCCAACAGGCAGATATCTACGGCCAGCCAGAGCTGTTGATATTATGGAGAAGATTGATAGGGTTTAGGTTGGCGCACTGCCTCAGGCTGTTGAAGAAAGGAGCACCCAGTGATCTTAATCGTCTAGCTGCCAAACCCGGACATTTACAGAGAAAGTGCTCAACAATCTCCTTCTCTGAAAGGTTCACAAAGCTTCGTCCAGTCACCGGTAAACGCAGCTACCAGTTTAGAAATTGAATGGCGAGGAGTCCAAAGAACTTTCTGAGTCCTTCGTATATCGTATTGGGGCCAAAGAGTTTTCGAAACAGCACATGAAGAAATGGAGCTCCATCTTTTCTGCGCTTTACTGAGATATAATTTGAGCAGTTCTCATTAGCAAATGTCAGGGGATGCCGATGCCCGGGTAGGAGGTCTCTGAGGCCAAGCATTCTTCATGCCTGCAAGATCGCAAAGACTTCTGCTTGATAAAGACTAACAGTATTCGACAGTCTAAAGTAGATAGATAAATTGGATTTCATCTTGGAGCCGTCAGTGAAGACAGAGGTAGCAGCTTCCGCGCAGATTTTCCCCTCGATCCAATCATGGCTATTTTGAAAGAGGCCAACAGTTAAGGAAAAATTCTAGGTCGTTTCAAGTAATTTGGAGCCTCCACAACTTGCGATGATATTAACACAAAATATGACTCGAAGACGTGAAATCTCTAATTCTCTGGCAATTTTTCATTTTTAAAGTTATTTATAGAAACATACTGGTTGGTAAAACTTGGAAAAACAAAAGGCAATAAATCAGACAATAATTAAAAAAATATTGTCCTTGTGTGGAGTTCAAAAGAGTAAGGCCCCATTTAAAAAAAAAAAAATAAATAAAAAAATTTAGTGTCATTGAAACTGAAATAAATAAAAGAGTTTTGAAGCCTGCAGTTGCGGTGTGAGTGTGATTGCTTAATTTGCTGCTCTTTCTACGCTAGTCGTTTTGCTATTGAATAGTTCCATTAGTTCAACTAACAAGCCTTCAAATAGTTTATATCCACCCGCCAAGCAACAAACTGCACCTGCACCCATTTTAATCAAAATCCACTACCTAACACTAAGCCCTTGGAGGAGGATGAGCTATGGAGCGAAGGCATACAGCCGCATTTGGCTGCTGTTATCAATGATTTCCACATCATTCCAGTGAGTCAATTCTCACTTTTTAATATACTGGAAAATGCCGTGCTCTAAAAGTAAGAGAAAACATTGTTTTTCTTTGCAATCAAAGAGAGCGTTTCGAGCGCATGCGTGGATAAAAAGTTTTCTGTTTCACCGATTTGAATGCGTTTATTTTGATGAAAATATTTCTAACAGTAAGCAAAATATAAAAAATGAATTAAATACTCGTTCATAAAGCATAAAACGGGTTTTAGAGACGTTTTCTTGGGTATTGAAATGACCCATCAATTCTACATTCGTCCTCATGATATCAATTACAGCCCGGGGTGAGCCAAGTGCTTCCTTCACAATCGAGCTCCATACGGCTCGGTTCATTGCGTCGCCTCTCCTAGTATTTGTAAGGCGTAAATCTGCACCAAACTCGTCTGCCCAACTTGTTGGTGGTCTTTCACGTTTTCTAAAGCCCATAGTAACAGAGTCGGTGGTCGCCGTAGCCGAATGAGTTGGTGCGTGACTACCATTCGGAATTCACAGAGAGAACGTCGGTTTGAATCTCGGTGAAACACCAAAATTAGGAAAAACAGTTTTCTACGCGCCAATTATAAAGAAAATAAAAGTAAGAGAGTTGAAGGCCTTTCTCGTAATTCTGCTGTTGTATATCCTGAGTAGGTGTCCAAACCATCTTAGCCGCTTTAGAGCTTTAGCAAACGCATCATATTCTGACCTGATTTTAAAAGATCCATCACAACCAGCAATTGTTCAAAAAGTGAAGAAGCGACTTGAGGGAAATTCCCAACGAGGCGGCGAGCAAATGGCGAAAGAATTGAAAATATCTGACCGTAACAGCCGCCGCACTCTGAAAAATGATTTCAAAGTCAAGGCTTACAATATCTAAAAAAAATATAATCTCACGCTAAAGCAGCAACAAGTCAGACTTGAGAGAGCGAAGGAGTTACTTCGCTTGACCGAAAGCGGACAATTTCTCAACATTTTGTTTTCTGATGAGAAAATTTTTCAAATTAAGCAATTCGAAAACTCCCAAAACGATAGGATTTATTTGACCGACCGTTCATACGAGAACTTGAGTCATCGATTGGCCACCACGAGGCAGCTCTCACCACAGGTAATGGTTTGGGCCGCTATAACCGGAGATGGGCGCTGTCCAATCGTTTTCATCTGCCTGGCGTCAAGGTAAATGTGAAATATTATCGGCAAAGTATTCTGGACGTTGTTTTGAAGCCGTGGGCAGATAAAGATTTCGGTGGCAGACCATGGACGTTTTAACAAGACTCGGCACCGTCTCACAAAGCTCGAGTGAACCAACGTTTCCAACTTTATAACGTCCACACATTGACTCACAAATTGGTCAGACGCGAATCCGATAGATTATATATTCTCTTTGGACCATTTTGGAGAGCAAAGTCCGAACTAAAGGATTCACCTGTCTCGAGGCGCTGAAAAAATCCATTGTCTGCGAGTGGGCCAAAATACCTGCAAGTCACATTCGGGCAGCTGGCGATTCCTTTCTGGAACGTCTCAAGGCTATAGTCAAGACAAAAGGTGGTCATATCGAGCAAAAATAAATTGATTCCTAATTTTGTGATGTTTTGACTCATTTTTTACTTTGAATTGATTAAAAGTAATTTTCCTAACTAAATTTATGGCCTTTTCAATTTGTTAAACTTCGAGTGCCGGACCCTGTATTGGAAAAGATTTGAAGAGGCTATCGGAAACTGCCTGCCGTTACGCTATATTTGCTCGTCATCTGGTCTACGATGTGCACTGCTTCGTTTCATTGGAAAATGAAATAGATTCTGGGAGACATTTGTGGTTGTCTTCCATTTGTACAGCTGTGCGCCTCGTGCCTAGAGGGCGAAATTTTATATTCGGCTCACTTTTATATAAGTTATTCTTATGCCGTTCCAGGTGTTATATTTTTTTGATCTCTTTGGTTAAACTTCACTTGGAACTGCAGCTAGATTAAAACACTTTTCATTTTTGATAGTTAAGGCACTTTATTAACACTTCACTTATAGAACTATTTATATTCTGCTATCCTAAAAACTAACGGCGCTTAAGTGCCTTTTTAATGACGACTCTTTCAGCTGTATCGTGCGCACGATTTGTTTCAGCAAAATGCGAAGTGTCGGCATAGAGAAAAAGCACTTAAGGGGTTATATACCTTGTGTTTTTCAAAAAAATCAAAATAAATTTTATTTCTTTATCGTAAAGTACAATCCCTTGAGAACATTTTCCAAAAATTTCATAGAGATCTGAGCAATAGATCGAAAGTTACAGCGTTTTAAATTGTGCGTCGTCACGTCCTGAGCGTACGGCCTCATGCGGCGCTTGAAACTTTAAACGCGATTATCTCAAAAACGTGTTTTTCCAAAAATGCTTTTGCGGTGGACGCGATTGCAAAAAAAGTATTCAACCGATTTTTATAATTTTTTTTTTAAATTGTTCGTAATTGATGTCGCCTCTTAGTGAACGATCAACTTTTTATGTATAAATTTTTATTTTGCAGATATGAATTTTTTAATGCCAATTTTAGGACTGTAGAAGTGGAGTTTTTTAAAAACATGTTCCTATTTTCACAAAAATCAAAATATTTAATATATTGATCGTTCACTAAGAAGATATAACCCTATACTAATGAAATCTTTTCGATTTTTTGATTTCAGTTGACTTGGTGGACTTGAATCGCGTCCACCGCAAGCCTCTTCCAAAAAAAGGGTCTTGGGGGAAAACGCCATAACTCCGCCATTTTTAAATATTTTTACACAAACAAAGCCTTTTTTTTTCTTTAAACATTGTAATATCCAATAATAAAAACTTTTATACAATAAAATTATTGCTACATATCTTTAAAAAAAACCCAACTTTCGCTAATTTCACCGGGCCACAAGGTATATAACCCCTTAAGCAAGGTGTGGGATAGTCACAGCGGCAATAACCAAAGATGACTTGATCGATGCTGGCGGCCAGCCATCGCCGTACAAACGTACATATATGTATGTATGTATCACACACATGTATGTTTGTAACCAAAAGAATGCACTGCCTGCATTCTTGCAGTATTTATGTATGTTTGTCGACCAGAACACCATGCCAGTACCTCTGTGTTAACTTATACAGTAAGGATGAAATTTTCTGATGTATGTAGATCTGAAAAAACAAAGTCATCCTATGTTTGATTGCTGTACGAGATAAGCGTACCCGTAAATTTGACGGATCTCGTACAGATAGCTATAATACACATGAATCCCAAAAAGTAGACGACTTAAGAAATAAAAAAACAGTGTGTGTAGATTTTTTAGAGATATTTCATTGCAAAGATTCTATTCCGTCAAATTGACGGCTTCCGTGAATTTGGTGTTAATATTGACGACTTCACTTATTTGCAGTTATTCGGTTTTTCACTTTAATGGGTTTCCGTTATTTGAATTTCTAGCAAATAAAAGAATTTCGAGTTAATAAGATTTCATTTGCCTTTATTCACTAATATTTACAGGGTGCGCCATCTTTTATGTCAGTATGAAAACATTGAATAACTTTGAAAAAAAAAAACAACTGATTTGTATAAGTGAGGTATTTTTATTTGGTTTGGTTATTTACAATTTATTAAAGCTATTTTTTGAATACAATATCAATTAAGTGGCCCCCTTTATTAACAATCACAAACTGCGATCTTTTCTCCGCGTTTGTCATCACCTTGTCAAGCATTTCGAGTGTTATAGCATCGATTTCGACACGAATGTTTGCCTTAAGCTGGTCAATAGTCTGCAGCTTGTGGCGTACTCCTTATTTTTCAGATAACCCCACAAAAAGAAGTCCGGGGGGGGGGGTTAAGTCCGGTGATCCGATGTCGCCTCTTTTTGACACTAGACGTCCCGGAAATTGCAGAAATTCAATTGTTGCATTCGCAGTGTGGCATGGCGCATCGTCTTGTTGAAACCAGTAACCGTCTAAGCCTTTCGATATCGGTTTAGATTGACCGTTTCGTTTTCTCGGTAAAAATATGGCCCAATGATGGCTTTGGCGCAAATGCCGGCCCAAACAGTTACTTTCCGGTCATGCAATGGCGTTTCATGGATCTCTTGTGGGTTCTCAGTTCCCTATTCACGCTGCCAGAGAGGTTAAAATGTGCCTCGCCAGTCATTAAAATTTTCTTCCAAGAATTAGGTTCAGTGTGAACGAGCGTCTGTTTTGGCCGTATTTCAAGCGACGTGAATGGTCGACAATCGACGAATAGTATTGTCAGACGGTGCCTGTTTGCCGCGACACTTTTTGCGATATGCGCGTAGAGTTAGAAAAATAGAACGACTATATTCGATGTATAGCGTCACTATTTCAGCGCGTTATTTCGGTGTAAAGCGATCCATGGTTGCAATTGTACTGAATTGACGTATCGAAAAGATGTATGTTGAAGTCGATCGGTTGGTGAATGACTGAATGACAAAGTTATTGAGCGTTTACATATCGACATAAAGGATGGCGCACTGTATAAAAACTTTTAAGTGCTAGAAGGCAGTCAGAATAAAAATTTTGTAAATACATACAAACGTATGCGTACATATGTATTTACGGTTGTATGTATATACTTTGGTTGCTACTTAAGTTTTGAGGTATGGTAATACCAATGTAAATATGCAAAATCCGGCATTGTAAACATACCACCGGCCGTGGTGGTGCTTGCCAAAAACACTTCCACCACCAAATATTTCACATCCCATAGCGCCACCCTGTGGGTTCCAGGCAACTCGTATATACTCACAATAAGTTACAAAAGTCCAATGAAATAGTTTCAAGAATTTCTAGACTACAAGTAAAGAACCTTTCAGAGGTCCCAGAGGCTTTAAAGTCTTTACCAGGTAGATACCTATGAAATGGGACTTTCAGCTATTAGTCCGTAGATGTCGCTAGGAGTATTTTTAAACCTTCCCAAATGTCTTGTTTTTTTCGTCTGCCATCTGTCAACAATATTATGTTCATTGTTTGTCACGTTTCATACAACAATGCATTTTTTTCGCTCTTAAAAATGTCGAATTTCGTGCCTTCAAACCACGATTTGCGGACATCGTTGATCTTCTGCTATGAATTGAAGAAAAACGCTTCTCAAGCTCATCAAATGCTTATAGAAGCTTATGGTGGACATGCTCTAAGCAGAGCACTGTGCTTCTGGTGGTTTGAAATATTTCGAAGTGGTGATTTTAGCGTAAAGAACGAGGACCGTGGCCGGCCACCGAAAAAGTTTGAGGTCGCCGAATTGCAAGCATTGTTGGATGAAGATGATGGTCAAACGCAAGAAATGATGCCAGAGCAGTTGGGAGTGACCCAAAAACCATTTCCAAACGTTTGAAAGACATGGGCATGATTTTAAAGGTCGGAAGATGGGTGCCGCATGAACTGACTGAAAGGCAGCAAGATAACCAAAAAACCACTTGTGAAATGCTGCTCTCCCGGTTCAAAAGGAAGTCTTTTTTGCATCGAATCGTTACGGGTGATGAAAAATGAGTGTATACCTCCAATCTCAAGCGTAAATGATCGTATGGTCCGCCTGGCCACAAGCCAAAAACAACGGCCAAACCAAATCGGTTCGGCCGCAAGGCAATGCTGTGTGTTTTCTGGGATCAGCGTGGTATGACTTGGTAGGAGCTATTAAAATCAGGTGAAACAGTTGACGGTGCACGCTACCAACGACAATTGGCCAATTTGAACAGGGCCATACACCGAAAACGCCCAAAATATGCCGATCGGCGTCACTAAGTAATTTTTCTTGATGACAATGCACCGCCACATGCACCGCCACATCGAACAAGAGCGTCCCGGGAATTGGTGGAGACGTACGATTGGGAGCCGCTGGTGCATTCAGCAGACTCACCAGACTTGGCGCCTTCCGATTATCATTTGCTTGCATCGATGGGCCACGCACTTTCCGATTTCCGAGCAGCGCTTCAATTCTCACGAAGAAGCCAAAGAATGGCTCGATGATTGGTTTGCGGCAAAAGACGGCCAATTTTTTTGGCGCGGCATCCACAAATTGCCTGAGAGCTGGGAAAAATGTGTCGCTAGCGATGGCTATTATTTTGAAGATTAAATTTGATTCACTCGATGGATCGTTCTTTTTATCACCAAATGCATAGAAAATAAATAACAGCTGCCGGGGCCTCTAAAACAGATTAGCTCGACGAATAGTGCAACGGATTAATTTATTTTTTTCATGTTTTCTGTTATATCATTACCAGTGTGACATAAACCTTAAATGGAGATTACGAAGACCTAATGGATTGGTCGTAATGCGATACACATTTTTTTAGAAAAATCTCAAATTTCACTCAAATGATTTTTTAATATATTTATTTATGTATAGGTATGTATATATCAGCACATACACATGTTAATATTCGTAGTAGTGGCAATTTCAATTGCCTTGTTGTATTTATGGTAAGCCATATTGATAGACTGCTCCCGGGAGTTTCCAGCAATTTTATTTTCCTTTATTGTTTACACATAATTTAATTTCTTAGCCTAATCCAATAGAAAGTTGACATCTGCATGCACTTGGAAACTTCTCTGCACTGTCTCAGCAGCAAACAACAAACAACAAACCACAGCTACAACTACAACTACAAATACAATAACGAACTGTGCTCATCCTGTCTGCCAATGAAACTTCTGTGACCACTTTAGTATCCTTGTTGTTGTACAAGCTAGGTATGTTGTTGCTGTAATACCGGCAACTTTAGCGCCAACGCCAACGAAATGCGGACGAGTATTGGCACTTGAACCATTTGTACAGTTAGGCGTGTAGACCTTATTACACCAGAGCCAAAGCCAAAACTAATGGCAGCGACGCCAACGACACCAACAACATTAGGCTGAAACGAAAGTGGCAATGGGACCAGTGAAAAATACTTTGCTCTTCAATTTCTTCTCTGTCTTGGTCTTCTTTCGCTGCACACCTGCCTGTTTGTGTTATTATTGTAGCCACACCATCAGCACTTATGGTGATAAAATCGAAAGTTACAGTAACAACAACAAATGCTAAGGCAGGCACCTGCAGCTGCACCACAACATTCACTGCCAACGCCAGCTCACAAATGGAAAATTTCATTATCCCGGATTGTTGTGCCCAGTTATTGCAGGCAGACCTCAAGTAGAATCCAGTAGAATCCTCAGCAGCAGTTGCAGTGGTAGCGCCGCCAGTTGATTGTCTATCAAGCGAGTGTCACAAGCTGATGCACGCAGGGAGATGTTCTAAACGTCATTGCAAGCGCCAAGGGGTGATCTTTTATTGCTCATTGCAATTCAAATCTGTGCCACCTGCTCCACCACCCAAGTTGAAGGGCCGCATACAAATTGCAACTCAGATTCATTTCTCAAGGCGGTAAGGGAGTAAAGTTTTCCGCTGGTGATAAAGGTTATTGCCATATTTATGTAAGTTCTGTTATTTTGTTTGCCTTTGAAGATAAAATAAAGTAATAAACAAAGCTTATTTATACGCATAGTTTTTGTTGACATTCGCTTTACGTGATTAAATCATAAGCTCTTATTTTAATCATCGCCATATAAAATTAAATTTACACGAAGCTTTCTGGACTGTCATTGATTTCTATAGAAAATAACAGAGCAGAATTGGATCCACTGCTCTTGGGTATGGAAACATACGCGTATAGGTGAAACAAACCGCAGCTTATCACAGCTTTATCATATCTCAAGGCTGAACGAGAAACTAGCAAAGGGTGGGTAGTATGAGGACAGGAAGTCAATGGAGTGCTCATAGCGCACTTCTTCATAGGCAAGTTTAAAAAAATTGTGAGCATATTAAACCATTCTAAATTATGTGCTGAATATTGGATGGATTGTAAGAACAGATGAGATTCTGGAAGTAGTTAGTCAGGCTCTAGTAACATAACGGACATCCATCTCTAGCCTAAGTCTGTCATTGACTTCGGTGGCTGCCGGCTTAAATTTTATTTCAAATTTTAATTTAAATTTCAAAAAATTAAATTTTAATTTAAATTTCAAAAAATTAAATTTTAATTTAAATTTCAAAAAATTAAATTTTAATTTAAATTTGATACAATCGATTTTTTTCTCCATAGTATAGGTTAGGTTAACCTGGTTGGCAATAGGCCACGCATAGACCTTTTTGTCCCTAGCGATACCAGATGGAGACCGACCTCTAGTAGACATCGTGTAGGATGTCAGCGCTTTTGGCAAAGCTACAGGGTTTGATTGAAAAGTAATGAGTCTTCCCGCGCGGAGCGTCTGCCAAGCGATCAACCGAATCAGCTGGTAGGGGGAAAATGATCGTTGGACCTTCCCCTTCCACTAGAAATCGGTCCCAGTTCGCTGGCAACAGCGGTGCAGTCAACATCGCTCCGCGCGTGAAAGCTGTTTTAAAAGTGTGTTTGGATTTTGCAGTGGCGAAAATGCAGCGATCGTTGGAGCAACGTTACTCGATCAAATTTTGCGTAAAGCTAAACAAAACGAGTACCGAAACCATTGGGCTACTCAAGGAGGCTTACGGGGACCAATCTCTGTCTAGTGCCCAGGTAAAACTGTGGCACAAGTCGTTCAAGGAAGGCCGGGAGGACGTTGAAGACGAACAACAATTGGACCCTTCATCACGACAATGCGCCGGCGCACACCGCCTTCCTCTGCACCTCTGCATTGGCCAATATGGGCGTTCCGGTGCTTCCCCACCTTCCCTACAGCCCAGACCTATCCCCTCCAGACTTCTTCTTGTTCCCGCGCCTGAGAAGAAAGTTGAAGGGCAGGCGTTTCGACTCCATCGAGGCGATCCAAAAAACTGTGACAGCCGAATTGAACGCGATTCCGGCGGATGAGTTTAAAAATTGTTTCCTACAATGGGAGCACCGCTACCAGCGGTGTATTGACGCTCAAGGGTCCTATTTTGAAGAATATTAGTTGTATAAGCCAAAAGGTTTAATAAAACTGCTTAAAAAAAATAAGGTTCGCTACTTTCAATGAAACCCTGTAAGTAGAGCATGGAGCTCCGCTTTATGACCTGTTAGCATACCTATGATAGTTCTGCAGTCCTTTCGCGAGAGCGTAAGTACGAATTGAGTCAGTTTTTTGTCGTTAGTTCTACACATAACTTTTGCTGTTTTGCATGTGGTCAGTTTAGTCAACCTAGCTTCCACTCGCCTTTTCAAGTAGTCGTCCATTTCATTGTATATTGTATTTAGCAGTATGACGATATCTTGTTCAAATGGTTTTCTAACAGCACTTTTTGCTATCTCATCTACTATTTCGTTCCCCATAATGCCTTTGTAACCAGGTACCCAGTAGATATGCAGCCTACTGTTTGCGGCTAGCCTTTCTATGGCCGCCCTGCTCCGTCGAACATTTTTGGACTTAATACAATATGAGCTTATTGCTTTTGTAGCTGCTTGACTGTCCACGTATATATTAATTGTTGAGTTCTTTCTTGTTCTAGTGTAGGCTAGCTCCGCGGCTTTCCCCACAGCAAAAACTTCCGCTCGGAAAATACTGCTTTGGTCTGGCAGCTTGATGGGCTGCCTTATCCCTAGTTTTGAGCAGTAAATAGCCGCTCCCACTCCGTCTAAAGTTTTAGAGCCGTCTGTATAGATGTGAAAAGTTCTATGGCCAGGCTTCATGCCTTTGTGCCATCCCTCCTTTTCAATTGTAGTGCGTAACCTTCTCTCCCTATTGAGCTGTGATCGCAGGTTCTGCAGGTGAATGCTCCAGCAGCCACCAACCTCCTCGCGGATTTCGCTGCCAGGTTTTCCGCCATAAGGTTAATAGGTGGCATGCTGAGTATCATTTGCAGCACCGCACAGAGCAACGAGTCGTTGAATCTTTTCTAGTGGCATTAAGTATGTCAGTTTGCTTGTCGCAGCCCACCATACTAAGGCCCCATACAGCAATATCGGTCTAACTACTGCCGTGTAGCACCAATGCATCTGAGAGGGTGATAGACTCCAAGTAACGGCCAGCATTATTTGACATGCGTGCAATGCGTTACTGGCCTTTTTCAGCCTTTCCTCAATATTGCGCTTCCACAGCAATTTACTGTCTAGTATTACTCCGAGGTACCTCGCATGATCTTTGAGAATAGTTCGTTGTTGCTTTTATAGTACAGTATCTTAAGAATATACTGTGAAATTTACATGCGGAAATTCCTTATATTATAGCTTCTACATCCCATTAATTAGGTAGAGAGCGATACGCGCGCTGCTGTACCTCAAACTTTAAACTCATTTATCTCGAAACGAGTGTTTTCGCCCGGGTGTTGTCACAAAAAAAACTATTCACTCGAATCGTCTGAAATTCGAATATGTTGCTCACAACATCAATGGCGATCGACCGTACTAGAATCATATTATATTATTATTTTAATTATTTCATTTTTTTTATTGAAATCGAAAAAAACTTGATTTTTAGAGTGTCAAATTCAAAACCACGCCATTTGCCAAATTTGTTTTTGTTTTTTATTCTAATAGCGGGGCATAGCTACAGTCATACTGGTTAACAATTTTTCGGGAGGGTCAACTTCAGCGCCATTTTTTAAATTATTAAAATTAAAACAAATTTTTTTTTTTCATTTTTGTAATATATATAAAACAAGTTAAATAAAAAGCCTAAAAAGTTTAAATAACGTTTTTCATTTTTGATAAAAAAGTTCCCGAAAATACACTAAATTTTCGAGCTCTAGACCACCGAAGAGACTAGACCAGCGGCCTCTGTAGTCTAGCGCAAGTACACTAGCCTGCCATCCCAGAGGTTGTGGTTTCGAATCCCATATAAAGCATGGTGCTCACACTTTTCCACGCTTACTTACTTTCCTAGTTTCTAAAAAAAGCAAATAGAAAAAAAATATCATTCCTCAACCCCAAAAACCATAGCCTTCCATTCGTTACTCCCGCACAAAAGTCATCTCATTACTTGCATTGTGGCTGCTAAAACAAGCAAATAAAAACAAAGAAAAAAGACTCAGTTACACATTGCATCAGTGGCGCCAGCAAGAAGAAGCGGGCAATCGCGGTAATAGCGCAGACACACCAAAATTTAGCGAAGTCCCCAACCATCTGTGCATTCCTTCTCGCTGGAAAATGTGAAACACAGATGGCGCTCTAAACATTTAGGACTGGTAGCAGCAGGCTAAGCACCTACCATGCCAGAAAGCAAAAGAGATTAACAAAACCAAAGCAAGACTCGAGGCCTTCTCCTCCCGAGTGGAGTGAAGAAGGAAAAAAAGGCCACCGGGGGTTAATCCAAACATGAGACTAGATAATACATTTGATATTTTAAACGCTTGATGAATACTTTCGAAATTTTTGGTTTTTATATTCGATTTTTTAACTTTTGTCGGTTTTTGTTTTTATTTGCTTGTTTGACGAGTTGTGCAGTTTGCTTATAACTTAATTTTCTAGTCCTTTAGCTGAAATCACCACAAGAAACTATTAATTTGATGAGTGTATTACTTACAGCAAGCCTTGATGATTGTCGCCAGCTCTACTCAGACCCTAAAGTAGGATACGAGGATAGTTTGAAAAGCCCATGCAAAAATAAAAACCAAACCTTTTTTTATTTTCCACCTAGTCTCCTTTTAGGCTGATGCACGTCGTCCAACGCCGTTCCAGTTTGTCGTAATCTTCCGAATGATAGGATTTGTACACGTCTGAAAAATAGGCATTCGTTTCTGCAATCCCCTTCCAGTTTGAATAAAATCTTTTTCCGGTCAGCCATTTCTTCAAATGGGGGAATAAATAGTCGCTCGAGGTATCCGAGTACGCCAAGTCTTGAGAATGGCTGTTACACTACTGAAAATAAAGAAACAAATTTACATTGCCGCGATTTCAATTAGTGAAGACAGAGAGTTCAATCTATTTTTCCTGTCACGAAACTGACGAGTACACAATGGGCGTGTTCGGGGACATTGAGGGGGCTTTTTATAACGCCACTTTCAGCTCAATATGTTCTTCTGCCGAACGACATGGAGTTAATATAACCATTGTAAGGTGGATATATTCCATGCTCTCTGAGAGCAATTGGATGGACTTAGTCTTCCGACACTGAAAGGTGGGACACTTGGTCTTTCAGATGAAGTTAAATATCTGGGAGTAATCTTGGATCCCTTAAGATAAATCGCGCATTAAGGATTTTTCAGCAATACCGCAGAGCCTTTGGTAAAACCTAGGGTCCCAAACCTGCTGAGGTCTTATGGATACACAGCACTTATGAGACCAATCATTACTTACACCTCTGTGGTCTGGTGGCAACGTAGCATGGTTAAGTCCACACTCTGGGAACTATACAGGCTGCCAAGAAATATATGTTTATTAGGCTGGGTCGATTTGTGGGGAGGCAAAAAAATCGCCCATTGCTCTGTGAAAATCATATTCTAAGGATCAAAATTAGAAACTTTGCCGAAGGAACCATACCTCTAAAACGAATTCTGATGTCCCCCAATTTGGGTCGAACTTTTTAGTTTCTTTTCTCATGTAAAGGCCAAAAATGGTGATATTTTGAAATGATTGTATGGGGAAGCCCCCAGGGGAGTTCCAGGGGGTGTGCCACTGGCATGGGTGGATCGGCCGTCCAAAGTTAATGGGGGTCGGTAATACATTTGGACTCGATTGGAGCACTCTAAATGGGTCAAAATGGGATTTTTCGTTCGACCCAAATTGGGGAACATCAGAATTCGTTTTAGAGGTATGGTTCCTTCGGCAAAGTTTCTTATTTTCATCCCTAGAATACGATTTTCACAGAGCAATGAGCGATTTTTAAATCGACCCGCCGTAATGTTTATGCACTACGGGTGCCGTTAGTACAACCTCTAGTACTGCCCTAAATGCCATCCTGAAAGTAGCCCAATGGATAAGCGAGAGGAGATGGAGCGGGAAATATATTGAAGTTTTCAGTGTCAGTCGGGCTGCACTTAAGGCCCTGGAGAACGCGAAGCAAACCTCAAAGTTTGTTCAAGAATGTAAGAAGAAGCTTAATTCTGTTGCAAGACAGAACAGGCTTGTACTTATATGGGTTCCAGGACACTCAGGTGTTCAAAGAAACGAAATTGCTGATGAAATGGCCAACTGCATATCAGCGCTTTTCCCACAAGGGCCAGAGCCAATAATCGGAATCAGTTCCACAGGAATCATGAATTGGAACAGCGATTATGTATGGAATTTACATAAAGAGCGGTGGTCTGGTCTAGAACGCTGCAGAACTGCAAAGTGTTTTGTGACAAGTCCGAACAGAAAACTATCAAATTTTCTACTAAAACTGGGAAGGAAAGACATTCGGTTGATGGTCGGTATTATTACAGGACACAACCCATGGGGTCAGCATATGGCCACCATTGGAATCACTGAGGACGCGATGCGCCTATCTTGCTTGGAGGAGGCGGATGGCACTGAGCACTTTCTCTGGGAGTGTCCTGCCTTTACTAGAACAAGGCTACGAGTTTTGGGTTCCGATGCCGTGAGAATTAGTAAAATTCGTTCTCTAAAACTGGAGGATATTTACAGATTTGCCAAAGAACCTGGAAAGTTATTCCTGGATTAACTACCTTTGTGATTTTTTTTGGCTGTAATTTAAAAAAAATAAAAACTTTGATTCTTCTTGTGGATTATTTTTATTTGGTTTTTTAGTTTTTTTTACATCAAGTCGAGAATATGATGTCATGTAAATGGCCGCCGCCACAGTTGATTGCCATTTGAGCCCTTTTTATGGCATTTTCCATCACTTTGGCCAAAACTTCCGGCGATAGGTCCTCACATTCTTGACGGATATTGTCTTTAAGAGCTGCAATAGTCTGAGGCTTGTTGACATAAACCCGCGACTTCAAAAAGCCCCACAAAATGAAGTCTGGAGCGGTCAAACCAGGCGATCTTGCTGGCCAGTGCAAATCGCCAAAACGGGAGATTAGGCGCCCGGGAAATGCATCCTTCAGTATATCGGTTGTGGTACGTGCAGTGTGTGAGGTTGCACCGTCCTGTTGGAACCACATGTTTTCCAATCCCAATTCATCAAGTTGCGGCAAAAAGAACTCGTTGATCATTGCTCTGTAGCGCTCACCATTCACAGTAACCATTTGGCCCGCGACGTCTTCGAAGAAAAAAGGTCCGAAAAAAGCTCCAGTGACTTTGAGCGGGTGTAATGGCTCTTCGTGGGTTACACGCGGATTTTCAGTGCCCCAGAAGCGTAAATTTTGCTTATTTACGTATCCGCTAAGATGGAAATGGACCTCATCACTCATGATTATTTTTGATGAAAAATCATCTTCCTCTTGGTGGTGATTAAGGATGGCTTGAGCGTATGTTAGACGCGATTAGCGGTCAGCAGCTAACAGCTGATGCACCGTCTGGACTTTGTACGGAAACATCTTCAAATCTTGTACCAAAATTCGCTGTAAAGACCGTCGACTGATACCCATTTGCGTGGCACGTCGTCTGGTCGATGTCGACGGCGCTTCCATGACATCCTCGGCTACAGCAGCAATATTATCTGCATAACGGCTACTCCGGGGTCTGCCACGCCTGGCAGCATCTCGTGTTGTGCCAGTCTCTTCGAGGCGAGCGGCTAAACGTCGTTATTAACGTGTATTTCGCATGTGTTTACAACACAAATGTCAAAACAGAACTGACATTAGGGGCCAATCGCAAAATTTATAGCATTTTCTGATAGGAGGATTACTTTAGAGCCACCTGTTACAAACGAATAAGAAAGGTAATTTCGGCTGCCACAAATTTATTTTTTAATCGTCTCTTTACCAATCAGCTTTTAGCCCCGCCATTGCATAGTATGAGGAATCAATTCATAATAAATAATTTCAATAGACAATAAAAGGGATTCACTGTGTTATAGAAGAATTCTATTTTAGCTTATCTGTGCGTATGCATTTAGGCGAATCTTATTCAGAATAGAAATGTGCCAGTGTCAATAGCTTTCCAAAGAAAGCCAATCGATTTTATATGAATTCTCCAAATTATTTTGACTAAAGCCTTTAAGCAAATGCCGATGTGCGAGTTTGTGACTTTGTTTACGTGTGTCTTATGTGGCAATAAATGTTTGCCAGCATCGTAAATGATAATATGTTCCTGTCATTATCGTTTGTCATCGCCCATTGACTGGTGTAACATTGGCAATTTAAGGCCAAGCAGAGGTCTCTATGTCACAGGTAGCGTTTGACAGTACTTATACCTGCATGTCCTGCAATGGCAGTGGGCCATAAACAAAGCTTAAGTGTTAGTAGTAGAATAAATGAAAGCTGCATTGAAGATTTGCTACTGAGTGAGTGATGTGCGTGCACTGAACGCATAGCCGACAGCATTCAAGGCACATGCGTTAAGGGGGTGCACCTATGTATAGGTTCGGAGAAAGCACAAACAATCGATATGATATTTTAGTACTCTATGTACCAAAGCACGTACAGATATAGTATTTATTTAGGAAAATTATTTTTGCAGTAGAGGCAGGCTATACTTTTCATGCCCCATTCCCGGCTGCTAGGAAATTCCAATGTAGAATTTAATCTGCAAGCAATTCCTTACTCCATCAATCGTAGTCCGAACTGCCACAACTACACGACTTTGTTTCTGCAGCAGCAAATGAAGTTGTTGGTGTGCTTAGATGCTGATTGTGATTATGGTGTTGGGGTTTGTGTTATGCCAAACAAAATTTCCGTAAGAGAAAAACATTTGAGCAATAAAAGCAGCAGCAGCAGCAGCAAAACATTCATGCCATTGCTGCAACACTTCACGCACTGCGGAAGAAGGATTTCCGCTTGCATGGCTAACTGACTCAACACTACAATAGCAGAATTGGCGACTGCAGGCAAACACGCACGTAGCATACCTACATTAGGGCGCCTTACTGGGTCAAGATGTTCATGTGTGGCTGACCTGCCTGCATGCGCCTTTGGCCAAGCAAATTACGTGCATTTACACTTACATTTAAACGCTTATTTGTGCAAGTGAGTGTTTGCTACCAGCGCAAACGCATGAGCGCACACACACATCGACACTTGCACTTGCATGCGCATATATTAAAATGCCGACTTGCCAATGGGGTAAGAGTGTTTGTGAAGATGTACGAGCATATGAAATGCATGCAAATTTTCATATTCCGAAAGTCACGCGTGTGCATTATGTTAAGTTCGGCAAATATGCGTAATCAGCCAGTTCAGTTCATCGCCACAATGTCTCACCGCAGGCAAACACCAGTGCATTTAAGTGCACCTATACATGTACAAACGTATGCGCGCAAATCACTGCCATTATTCACCATCAGTGACAAAGAGCCTGTATTGGTATTTGACAGTAAACCATATTTCGATGTCAACTTTGGAGTCATAAATACAGTTTATGACTGCGCCTAATTTAGAATTATTTGCCACTCATCCACTGACACTTATTGACTTACGTACACACCAATACATATGCAAAAAGGCAAGGCAGTGAAGTTGGCTTATTGTTCGTGCAAGTGAATGCATATCTAAAGCATTGAAACTCAATTAAATGTGACTGACTCGCAAATAATTTAAAATTTGAATTTTACTACAAAATTATTAAAAAAATTGCTATAAATACTGTTTTTCAAGCAGAAGTCTTTGTGATCCTGCAGGCATGCAAAATACTTAGGGAACGCGGGAGCGAGGGAGATATTAATCTTTCCTCCGATAGCCAAGCCGCGATCAAGGCTCTCACGACGCCATGGTGCAGCACGAAACTATATTAGTAAACTCATGTAAAGAAGAAATAAAATCTCGTGGGTGTGCAGGTAAAATTTCGCTGATCTGGGTTGCAGGACATAGGAACATAGAGGGATATGAAATTATGGGCTTGCCAAGAAGGAAGCTGAATTGGCCTCAGAGACCTCCTACCTGGGCATCAACATCCCCCTGACAGTTGTTAAAGGGAAACTGCACAAATTATTTCTCAGTAAAGCGCAGAAAAGATGTTATTTCGAAAACCCTTTGGCCCCAGTCCAATATACGAAGGACTCAGAAAGTTCTTTGGACTCCTCGCCATTCAATTTCCAAACTGGTAGCTGAGTTTACCGGTCATTGGACGATCGGTACTCACGCGGTAAAGCTGGGCTTACAGAAGCTGTGTGGATCTTTCAGAGAAGGAGATTGTTGAGCACTTTCTCTGTAAGTGTCCGGGTTTGGCAGCTAGACGATTGAGGTCACTGGGTGCTCTTTTCTTCGACAACCTGAGGCAGCGCCAACCTAAATACCATTCATCTTCTCCATTATTTCAACATCTCTGGCTGGCTATAGATATCTCCCTTTTTGAGGTCTCATTGTGGTATCAAAACGGCGCTTTAGAGCTACTTGAGGAGTGCCAGACCGACATTTCAACCATTTCACCCACCTGCCAATAAATAACCGATAAATGCAATGTGGCACAAAATTAATCATCCAATATTGGTTTTGAATAATGTTTTTGCTAAACAAAACCAAATCATTTTGAGTGATGGGAATTTTTTTTAATTTGTACCTTTACGTACTTCACTGCTTTTTTGTTCTTGTGTGGAGGACGGGAAGCGCCAGATCCCTATGGCCGAGGTCGTGGTGTAGGACTGAAACCCTACTAAGCCCCCATCATGTGCGATAGTAGATACTCCCGGACCTCACCGTTAAGTAGTACGTCAAGAGGCCGGTGTGAGAATTATTACTCAGTCGTCTGTTATTGTCCTTCTGTCTGAGTCCGCACTTTACTGCTTGCCTGCTTATATACTGCAGCTGTCCAGTTCACTGAATGACAAGGTAGACTAGAACACCAGGATTTAAAAGAAAACTCCAGGAGTATAACATACACTGAGCGAATGAGCCATTCTAAGCGACAGTCAGGTGGCACTCAAGGCTTTGACATCCTGTGAGATTAAGTCCGCACTGGTTCTTGAGTGCATCAGGAAACTAAATCTGTTAGATACGCACAAACGCTTCCTGTTAACTTGCGTCTCAGGGCACAGCGGTATATCTGGGAACGAGAGCCTACGTCCACGTCACTAATAGGACTCGAGCCCTTCATTGCTATGGGACAACATACCATCAAGAAGAAGCTTAGGAGTGAAGAGCTAAGGCTGAGGGCGGCTAGCTGACACCAAACTATGGGGCTACGCAAGGCGAAATCCTTACCGGGGCGTACAAGCAAAAGAGATTTAAAAATCGGATAACTAAACTAGCAATGGGCAGGGCATTCTCACAGGTCATTGCAGACTGCGCAATCATCTGCATAGGGTCGGGATATGGTCCACTGACTCTTGTCGTTTCTGTTACCAACCCCAGGAGACTCCAATGCACCTTCTCCTTGAATGCAGCACTATAACGTGGATAAGGTTGAGACATCTTGGCCATTTGCAGCCAGAAGAGAGGCATATACCCTCAATTGAACCCAGCTCTAACTTAAGTTTAATAAGGGAACTGAGTCTGGATGAGGTACTGTAATGAGTAGAGGGCATAAAAGGCCTCCAGTAAATCTACATCTAAATCTAATATATCTAGTTCACAAGCATTAAATATTATTGGCGTACGTATTGGTATGTCATTGGCTACGTCCAAGCCTTCAAGTTGCTTGCAGAAGCTCCAGCTGATACCTTCTTCTTGCAAGGTGAGTTTTGTGATTACATCACCCAGGACGGTTACGAAGAGAAGTGGCGAGAGAGGGTATCCTTGTCTCACTCCAGCGTTTGTGGTGAAAGGTTCGCTCCTCATACCGTTGTGAAGTATTGCCAGTTCTGAGTTTTCGAACATTGCTTTTCTGATGGTAATAAGTTTCTGGGGAACTACTTTGTTGTAGAGCATTGCGCTATCGTTTCATTGTATCGAAGGTTTTCGTAAAGTGGGCGAAAATCATGGATAGTGACAAGCGTCATTTAATTGACTCTGATTTTATTTATATAGCTTTAATATTCCACATACAAAAACCTTAGTTGCTGCTATCTTAGGTGGTAACCTCATTTTTTTTTTTTTTTTTTTTGTATTGTTTTACCATACATCTTGAGGAGCTGGACTTCTGCTTCCTCTTTCACAAACTCTCTGACATGCAAGCGAAGGCGGACAAGCCAGTCGCACTGGCACGCACTGTCAGTCTGAGGTCAACATCGCCAAGACCAAGGCCATGAGAGTTAACCACAATAACTCAAGGCAGATATTGGTTGACGGATGCCCGGTGGAATTCGTTGAAAGCTACTGCTACCCCGACTGCATCATCACAGCAGATGGTGGAGCAGATGAAGTTGTTAACTGCAGGCTATGCAAGGTCAGGGCGGGATTCGGGCGAATGCCTACAGTATGGGGGAGTTCGGAAATCTCCAGGCGCACTAAACCACGAATATTGCACTCATGCGTAAAATCAGTATTGTTGTACGGAAGCGAAACATGGCTGGTCTCTAACACCATCACACAGAGGCTACAATCCTTCATCATCAAATGCCTCCGCAACATCTGCAGAATATTCTCGCCAAACACCTTCAGTAATGACGCACTGTAGAGATTAACGAACGAGGAACCCATCTTTAGGCAAATAAAACGCAGAAAATGCCGATAGTTAGATCACACATTGAGAAAACCACCAGATAGCAACACGGGAATAGCACTGGAGTGAAACTCGTAAGGGAGCAGAACTGATAGAAAAGGTTTTTTCCAATGGCGGTCACTCCTTGGCGGTCCTTCTGCCATGAAAAAAGCGCCTCATAAAAAACTATTAATAAATATTCGGCTTATGCGTAAAGTTCGTATTATTGTACGGAAACGAAACACGGTTGGTCTCTAACACCATCACACGGAGACTACAATCCTTCATCAACAAAAGCCCCCGCATCATCTGCAAAATATTCTGGCCAAACACCTTCAGTAACGACGAACTGTGGAGATTAACGAACGAGGAACCCATGCTTAGGCAAATCAAAGAAAGTGTCGATGGATAGGTCACACATTAAGAAAAGCACCAGATAGCATCACGAGAATGCTCGCGGTCGACCAAAAAACATTTGGAAAAGGTCGATGCTGCGCAAACTAGCAGATGCCGACATCTCCTGTCAATTTTATTTAACAAAAAGTAGAGAAATTGCACAAGACCACCAGCAAAAGAATTGTAAAAAATCAAGGCTATTTTTGAGCTCAATGAAACTTGCACTTTATTGTACCAAAATTCGATCAGGTATAAAACGTCATACCTAAAATTTTCTAAAAAATCTGATTAAAAATGCTTACAGCCAGTCAACTTAAGTACTTTGCTTATTGTCGTACCCTGTAGTCTGGCAAGGCCAAAAACAGAGTAGAACGGTGAGAAAAGTGTCGCTTGCAAACGAGAATGTTTCATTCGGAGCGCTCATAGGGAAGAGCAAAGCGTAGTCTGGCAACTCAAATATATGAGGAAGAAAATCAAGCGCCAAATGTTGTGTGCATTTAGTAAAGGCACAAACCGCATATTTAGCTCTTGCAACAACCAGTTTTTGATTTCAGCGACATCCACGCGTCGCATCCGCGCAGCCCTACAAAAACAAGGGTTAATGTGTCTCCCAACCACACTAATAAATTTCAACCCTTACAGACGGAAATCATTGGAAAACTATTCGCCAATAAGATTTTCACAAGCTGTTATTGCAACAAAGATGGCTGCCACAATATGTTGCACTAGGAACATATAGCCTCTGAGGCTTTTTGGTGTGCTTGTGGCAATTCTCACAATAATGATGAGCTCTGCAGAGAAATGCAGCATTCCAACTACGACTTCCAACCAGAACCGTGTGTGAAAATCCAAATAGTCTGACGAGAAAGTTTAACTATCACAGTGTTGAAATTAAAATTGAGTGTAAAAGTTTCTTGAAAAAAAGTGCAGAATTTCCTTAAATTTTCTATAACGAGGTAGAAACTTGCTGAAATCGTGGAGTTGTATAGAATGCAACATCATCCCGACCCGACTTATATGCCGGAAGTACCGTTTCAGCCCTTGTGGGGACAGGAGGCACCTCCTCCGCCCCCAATTGTGCCGTATCAAGAATTAATTGCCGGCTTTCCCTGTACCGACTTAGGTGAGCCAAAAAAAAAAAATTTAACAAAAAATATCAGCATTCAAAAATGATTTAATGCAGAAAAGTATGTTAAAAAGTTATTGTGCGCGAAAGTTCGTCAAAAGAAGTGAACGTGGGAAGAGCTTTAATTGTAATGTGCCCTTCTATATATTTGCATGTTGCCACCGCCCAGCACTTTGGCAACGCTCCCAGGTCAGCAGTTTGGTCAGCAGTCAGCGTTCTTCAAGCAATCGCAATAACAACAACTCAGAATCAACCAACGGAAATCCAACGAAAAAGACACGCCGACGGGTCGCATCAATGGCACAGCGGCGTGCGGCCAATATTCGCGAACGCCGTCGGATGTTCAATCTGAATGAAGCGTTCGACAAACTAAGACGAAAGGTGCCCACATTTGCCTACGAGAAGCGACTATCGCGCATCGAAACACTACGCCTGGCAATCACCTACATCGGTTTCATGACTGAGCTATTGACCGGAGCCCCGATGTCAACGCACAAACCTCGCTCGGCCGATATTTATGCGGGCATGAACGGGCACCATCATCCAGCCACGATGGGGCATCACCATCTCCATCCGGCAGCTTTTCAAAGGGACTTTGTATCGCCCTATAGCCATAGTTTGAGTTAAACGACCGAGTGGAAGCGAAATGGGAAAAATTTTATTTTGTTGATAAATGTGTAGCTTTTTTTAAATTTTATTTTAGTGTAATAACAAATTGGTTAAGAATAAAGTCAGAGGCAAAAAGACTGTCTAAGAAGCGTGGATTCGGTTGGCTATTTTCTTCGTACATAGAGTCTGAATGACTGTAGTCAAATCAATCACTGTAGTCCGAATACTATCACCGTCACCGGAAAACCAGATGGTAGTAACTTTTTCAGAACACAGAGTGGAGACACAATTGGATTTAAAGCCGCGTTACACACCGTAAATAAGATATACTGCGTTAAACGATAAAGTAAAAAGTTTCAGAGACAATTTTGTGATTTGTTAACTCCGTGTTGCTTGAGCGCGGATCAAAGATGGGCACCAAGAAAGTGAAAATGCCATTCAGTTTTTCTCGATAAAGGCAAAAAACGAGGCAGATGGCTGAAAACGTGAATAGTGCTAATGTTCCTGATAATAATAATCTAGTTTTTGTAGTGTGCCCAAAGGCCGATACTATAACCTAAAAGATCTTTTGTGTCCTGATACTTTGAAACTCAATATTGCACAAATTTCGTCAATACTCTTCCAGGAATTTTGATGCTAAGGACACACCACGCCCTGGACACACCATTTAACGCAGAAAAGCCCTTGAACCAAATTTTTACCTGTGAATCGATTCATTTTCGGAGCGGATAATGGCTGCCGAGAAAAGTGGGTCCCGCGTCAATGTTAGCTACAACCGAAAAAAGTCATGATCGACACTACAAATTTGAAGAATAGATCAACCTAAATACCGGGCAAGAATGTACACCACCTGCCACCATATGTATGTCATCCACACCTTATTTGATGCAGATACGATTTTTTTAAGTGTTCTATGTTGCATAATATTTTGCGAAAATGGAAAAACAGAGTATGCAGACATCTTATTTTTTTTTTTTTTTTCATGTATCAACATAAAATATTCGGCATGGAAATAAGTTTCCGCCCTCGTAAAAAAGCTGTCGCTGCTGATACTAGTTTATTGTTCGGTCTAGTAATTTACTGATGATTTCAAGGTTTATATGTGAGGTCTCGATCTCAGTAGTTGACATTCGTTTCAAGCGTAAATATCCTTTTTTATCTGACGTCAAAAATGTCTACGTTCGTCCCGAAAAAACATTATTTGCGGGAAGTCAGGATTCATTAATATCTTTCAAAGAAAAGTGCACGTGTCGTATATTGATCAATATTTACGGTAATCACGTTCCATCAAATTCAACTTGTAAAGAGTGGTTTCTGGATTCGACGCTTCCAAAGCAATTTCGATGTGAGTGATAAGATCGCGAAGGGGTACCGAAAGATTTCAAGATACTCAACTACAACAATTATTCGATGAAGACGCATGCCGATCCCTTGATGATATGTCTAAAGAGTTGGATGGAATGGTCCATAAAGCAGGTAACTTTGTGCCACTGGGATATCGACAGACGTTTGGTGACGTGTGAGATGCTTCTTGAACGACAGAAAATAAAAGGTTTTCTGCATTGCATCGCCACTGGTGATGAAAAAGCCTAAGCGTCGAAAATGTTGGAGCCTGCCAGGTGAACCAGGTCCATCAACAGCGAAAAAAATTGTCATGCTTCAAAGGTTATGTTGTCCATCTGGTGAGATCAGAAGGGTGTCATCTATTATGAACTCCTTAAACCATCTGAAACCATCACTGGAGGTCGTTACCGACTGCAGCTAATGCGTTTGAATCGAGCTCTCAAAGAAAAGCGGCCGACATGAGACGGTAGATATGACAAACTGATTTTGTTGCATGACAACGCCAGGCCCCACGTTGCTAAATTGATTCAGAAATATTTAGAGGGACTGAATTGGAAAATCTTGCCCTCCCGCCACTTGCCGTATTCCCCAGACATTGCTCCTTCGGATTATCATCTGCTCCGATCAATGCAGCGCCCTTATTGGAGGGCGGTTCAATTCTTGCGAGAGCATCGCAAACTGGCTCAATGAATGGATCAAGTCAAAAGAACTCGAATTTCTCGTCAGAAAAATAAACAGAAACATACCAAGAATTCACGCCGCAGCTTAAAAAAAGAACCGCTACCGTAATTGTATTTTTAGAATGCGGGAGTTCGTAGAATGAGTGTGACATGAAGGAGTATTAAATTTTATGAATGTGTGTTTTATTACAATAGGACCAAGTACTTCGATAGAAAAGCGTGAATTAGTTTCGGAGCATTTCAAAAACGGAATGTCGCATTGCAAAATAGCTGAAATTGTTCATTTACAGTCTGTGTCAGAAGAAAAGAACCGGTTTAACCGGCTGCCTAATAGTCTCACTCAAGGGTTACGACGCCAGTGCTAATTCAGATAAATGTCGTTCGAAACTTTAACGTAAACGCAATGAAACAAAAATGAATAAGAAGTACACGAAGCGTTTCGAAGCGGTGTTTTTATGCACTCATTCGAAAGGGCCGAAATTATCTTACGCGGCAGCAAAAATGCTTAAAAAATCAAAAAGGGCGTTGTGATTTGGAATCAGCGGTATAAGGTGTACAAAAATGTTGATGACTTTTCCGAGCGCGGCTTGAAGCCAGTGATGAAAAAAAAGCGGGATAAAGTGGTCGTCCAGCTTTTTAAGCGGGACCCTTCTTTGTGACTACGCAAAGCTCGCACAGTTCTTACTAAACATCTAATAGATGTGAGTATCAACACCATCGAAAGGCGACTGAGGAGGCGAACATATCCTACCGTCACACATCATCAAACCCACTGCTCAAACAACAAAAAAAGCAAATGGCGTTACAGTATTGGACTGGTATTCCCATTTCCCAAACGCCAACCCCATTATAAATACGTGGGGAATTATGAAAACGCATCTTGTCGAAACGATAGTCCATGATTTAAAACAACTCGTGCGTTAAGTTCGCAAAATCTAGTCCTGTTTGTCGACGAGCTACGCAGAACAGCTGGTTCAAAGCATGCCGAGAAGATGCCAGGCTATACTTGGCAATGATGGAGACTACACAGCTAATTGAGTAATTGCGACCCGTAGTTTTGCACATATGATACTTTCATGTAAAAAAAAATGTTTAAATGTTAGGTGCACAACTAAGTTCTTGCTGTGTTTTTGATTAAAATACAACTCGCTTGCTGGCTACTAATTTTTCCCATCTTTCTGGTAGATCTCGTATACCGTACCGGTAAAACTGTTCATCCTTTGAAGCTATCCACGGATCAAGCCATTTTTTGATGTCTTCATATAAATGGAACTGCTGGACAGCTAGACCATGTGCCATCGACCGGAACAGATGATTTCCCATTTCAGTGTTTCCAAGTAGGTTTTAGCGGGTCTGGCAACGTGAGGCCGAGCGTTGTCATGATGTAGAATCACTTTTTCATGCCTCTCCTGCGGCCGTACTGCAGCCGCTTCTCGCGCAGTGCTCGGCGCAATCGCATCAATTGAAGTAGATACCGATCCCCAGTGATGGTCTAGCTTGGTTTTAACAGTTCATAATAAATAACACCAACTTGGTCCCACCAAATACATGGCATAACCTTCGCAGCGTGAATATTTGGCCGAGACGACGACGTAGAAGCATTGCCCGGTTATGCTCCCCATGACTTTCTTTTCTTTGGATTGCTGTAATGAATACATTTTAACACCCGTCACGATGCGATGAAGAAAACCCTTCCTTTTTTGTCACCAGAGCAGTTGCTCACAAGCGAAAAAACGACGTTCAACTCATAAGGAACCCAAGTCCTCTGTTTCTGAATCATTCCCAAAGCATGCAATCGCTTGGAAATGGATTGGCAGGTAACTTCTAAACTCCTAATACTGAAGCAAGCTCTTCTTGCATTTGATCCTCATTGAGCAATGCCTCCAATTCAGCGTCTTCGAAGATTTTTGGCCTTCCTTCACGCGAACGGTCGTCAACATTAAAGCGAATGTCGTCTTTCAAGCGACAGAACCAATATTGGCACATTGTTTCACTTAAAGCAGCATCTCCATAAGCTTTTTGTAGCTCTCGATGCACTTCAGCCGCCCATGATACCAAAACAAAATCACTAATCGACTAGCACACACTGCAGGCGGCATCTATTGACAAACAGCGGGAACTTAGTTGCGTACCTAATATATATATTTTATACTTCGTGAATAATCGCGGTTCCTTTTTTCTGACACACACTTTAAGTTTGTCAACAGTTCAGCACATTTTGAAAGCTGTTTGCATGAAAATCGTGTGGTAAATAAGGCCATATAAAACTTTCACACAACAAGAGTCTATAGTAAGTCAAGTGAAAAAAAATCCAGCAGCAAGCGCTCCAAAGTTAACTGAAATGACCAAAAAGGATTTAGGTAAGAGGGAAGCAAATTCAAATGGTATAATAGCCCGTAATAAACCTTTCGTAAGTGCTAGGAATAGAAATAAGAAATTGCAGTTTGCGCGTGATCATCTAAATAAGACCCCGGCATTGTGGAGAACCGTACTCTTTGCAGACGAGGTAAAATGAATTAATTTGGACCAGATGGCAGACCTTTAATATGGCGCGAGGCCAAAACGGAGCTCAAACTTCACAATTTACGAGCTACGATAAAACACGGCGGTGGCCAGGTTATGGTTTGAGTCTGCATGTCATCAAATGGAGTTGGAAATTTTACATTTATCGAAGAAACAATGAACAAATTTGTTTATTTAAAACATCTGCAACGAAATTTGGTTCAAAGCGCAAGAAAATTACAACTTGAAGATGACTTTCGGTTTTATTAAGCTGTGAAGTCTGAGCAAAAGTCACAGATAATAAAAAACTTGGTTAATATATTGTAGAAATGTGACCACATTGTTGAAATACCTGAAGAATCACCTGATTTGAACGTCATCGAAAATTTGCGGTCGGTTTTGAGGGCAAATCTAAGAAAATAATAATAAAAACATTAACAAATCAGAACTTAAAAAGGCGATCCTTGAAGAGTGAAGTCAAATTAGTCCAGAATGCACAAAAAAATAGTTAACTCCATGCCACGTAGTGGCTCAACGATCGAGGACAGGGTGGGCGGAGGTGTATACTCCGAACATCTGGGGATCTCCTTCAGTTTTCGGCACCCCGACTACTGTAGAGTCTTTCAGGCTGAACTGATGGCAATAATGAAAGCCGCGACAGTGGTACAGTGTGATGCGATATCTGATAATAACATATACATATTTACTGACAGCCAGGCGGCGATAAAATCCCTCACAAAATAGTCGACAACTTCCAAGGTAGCCATGAAATGCCGTACATCTCTTAATGAGATGGCTGACTCATTTCGCTTAAGGATAATAGGGCTTCCTGGCCACCGCGACATTGAGAGTAACTGCAGAGCCGATGAACTAGTGAGACTCGGAACCAAATTGATCGATAAGTACATAGACAATGACATAGGGATACCCTTACAAACATGTAAGCTACTCATCCTTGAAGAAATCGTAAGGAAAGCAAACGAAAGACGGAGTAATGAAGCCACCTGCAAAATCGCCCTTCAACTGTGGCCGACTCTCAATGCTAAACGCACAGAATCTCTGCTAAGCCAAAATAAACACAGCCTTAGCCTATTAGGTAGGCACGCCCAAAGAATGGGTATGCAAGCACATGACTTCTGTAGAAGATGTCTTATTGAGGAAAAGGAAGAAACCACCTTGCACCTTCTGTGCCATTGTCCTTCTCTATCCAGACGGAGATTTACTATTCTAGGCAGACAATTTTTTAACGAATTGGAAAATCTCAATTCTGTTCTAAAATTCTTGAAAAGCACACACTGGTTTTAGGAGAAATAGGGAAAGCTCCTCTTGCGGCATCACAATGGGCTATGAGCCTGAGTATGTCCCACAGGACAACCGCTTCAACCTAACCTAACCTATGCCACGAAGACTTCAAGCTGAAATTGGCAGTAAAGAATACCGAAAAAAACTAAATAGCTTCAAATTAAAAAAGAAATAAACAGTTGCTCGTTTTTAACTGTATCATTGAAACGCTGAGTGGATTCTCTGTATGTTATTGTTTTTCTTTCTGCATTACAATGAAATTAGTCGACACTTTTTTGTATTTTCTGTTGAGAAATTAAATAGAACAAACTAAATAAGATGTCTGCGTACTCTGTACTATAGAGCTTTTAAAAAAGTTCTATCTGCATCAAATAAGGTGTGATACATCGGCTTGTAATGGATTGGCTTTAAGGGGGTAGTATGGTATTTTTTTTTTTTTACATTTTTTTTTTGTTTTTTTAAATTATTCTATAACATCTTAAGATTATTGTGTGAAAGTTTGAAGTGCATTAGAGTAAAATTGACAAAGACACAAAGGATTAAGTATCTACCTCTCCAACCGGATTTCACGCTGCCGAAAATCTTTAAACGCGTTTTTCTCACACTTGCCTTTTTTACGGTCGGTGTCCACTGTAGATTCATATCTACTGCACCGATTCTTTTCAAATTTGGTTTTTTTGTTTCTTTACTTTATTCACGAGGTAATGACGTCGAGTTTTTTTTTTTTTTTAATTTTGTCATATTTTAAAACAACAAAGTTTTCAAGTTTTTTTTATGAAAAATCGGTGTTTTGACTTCAAAGCGCTTTAAAAAATTAAAAAAAAAAAAAAAAAAAAATTCGACGTTGTTACCTGCGAAACTTTATTAGCTGATGAAATCAATTTGGTTTTTTGATTTTAGTTGATCCAGTAATGAGTTCTGAGGGACACCGCAATAAAACTTTTTTATGAGACGTCCGCGAAGATTCGCTGCCACCAACTCATTTCATCATAAAAATCAATGAAAATTTCACACAATATTCTTTAAATATGACTTTATAATGAAGTAATTTTAAAATTTTGAATAAATCAACTGTGTCGACAAAAAAAAATTCGAAAAATATGCTTGTTTTACACCGAATTAACCATACTACCCCCTTAAGGGGCTACATACGTCTAGCAGCGCCAAAAAAGCGCTAAAGAAAAATTGTTTTTAGAAGGGATAACAATAGAAATAAATATAAAAAATTTTATTCATAGTTTATTAGTACTTAAACTTTGTAAAGAAATGTATTTTAATTTTTCTTTATAAAAATTAGTATATAAAAAATCCAGTGGCCCAAAGCTCAATGAAAAAAGGTTGCTCCACTGCATCATCTCTCCTTAAAATGTTAATGGATCTATAAAAAGTAAACAAATTCTTGTAAAATAAAATTGTAGTTATAGTCTGTTGAGGCAGATTTTTTAAATTCGAAAAATTTTGCAATTTACGGCATTTTAAAAGAAGGTATGCGTTTTACGTGATAAATGTCACACTTTAAGTCTGTTTATAAAAGTTTTTAATAAAAATATCAAAAATCTGGCTCGACAAACTACAGAAAAACACTTTCGAATATTTAAAAAAAACCGCATCAAAAAATATTAAAAACTGTATGAGTTATCATGCAGACCGTGACAGAAAAAGTACAGCGCACGCTCGATAACATGAACTAATTCAAACCAAGGCTGTTCACAAAAGTGTTCACGTTTTGGAATGCCCAAAAAGACTAAGTATATATATTTTTTCACATTTAAATTCACATTTTATTCTTGTTTTCGTCACATAACAATTGAAAATTAAGTCATACGATGGTTTTATTTAAAAAAATCAGTCATCTTTTTTTGTATCTTCTGTTTTTCTAAAACTTGAAGCACAGCTTTCTCCCTTAACCGTCTTAGCACACTCATATCATTTTGATCGATGTCTTCATGACCAGCCCATATTAACGCCTTGTTGAAAATTTCAACTGCTTCAGTCGGCTTAATTTTCTCCAGTTGCTCTGATACGCTGTCATCATCCGATTCGTCCTCTTGTTGATGATCGTCATCTGCATTGCCCTTCTCGATATCTTCGTTCCATTCATGAATGGCTGGTAACGTGAATTCATTCTGAAGTTTTAAATAAAAAAAACGTTTTTTCAATAACCCACATACATATCTTTGCGCATATCTGCGAACACGAACGAACCTAAGGATTTAAACTACTAAGGAGATCGACGGTGTTGCTCATCCAGGTGCGAAGTTCAGCTTCCCATTTTTCTTTTAAAACCGCCAACGGAACATTATCTTCGGGATCATCATTGTTTATCGCAAAATTGAAAATACTGTTCCAGCACTTAGCTAATATTGCTTCACCAGCACGAAACCAAGCCGCATCCAAAAGATTTATAGCTGTTTTTAAGTTAATTTTTTTAAGCGACTCGAGCAAATCAGACTTTGTCGCTGCTGTTGTAGCTCGTTGAAGCTGGTATTGAAGAAGGATGTTTCTGTAATGCAACTTAGTTATTTTTATTGCATTCTGATCCATCGGTTGAATGACGGGAGTAACGTTTGGTGGCATAAACATTGCCGAAATTTGCCCATTCTCCGTTGTCAGTTCAGCTTCATTTGGGTGAGAAGAAGCGTTGTCGATTAGGAGGAGAGCTTTAACTGGTAAGGCTTTCTCCTTTAAAAACGATATAACCTTAAAAAACAACCACTTAACCTTAAAAATCGGACAAAACTTAAAAGGAATATTCACCTGTGGAACAAATGGCTCATGAAACCATTGCCAGGCGGATTTCAAGCTCTTATAGTCGGTGGGACACTGAAAATTTTTAAAGATTCTTCGCCTTTCCAATTACCAGCAACTTAAGCTTGTGGGATCCAGTGGCTTTTGAACAGCATAAAAACGTGATTCGCTGCTTCTCGGACTTTACCCCTGGGGCTCTCTTCTCCAAACTTGACGCGTACGTTTTCTCTGGCAAAAGTCTGCAGAATAAGCCCGACTCATCAGCATTATATAACTGATCGTTGCACAACTCCAATTCGGCCATTTTAGATTTCAGTTTTTCTTTAAATGGATCCACTAGCTGAGGTTGCGAAGACAGTTTTTCGCCTGATATTTTAAGAAGACGAATACCGTACCTCTTCTTGAATCCTTGGAGCCATCCATCACTAGCGAAGTAGTTTGCTTCATTTTCCTTAAATTTTGCATGCAGTGTTTTTTGCCTTTTCTCTCTCCATTTCGGGCAAGTCTGTAGTTTCGAGAAAAACAAGTTTAAACTTTCAAGTGCAAACGAAGGACAGCTGCCTGTGCGCATCAAACTTTCGCCGGGCAGTTACATTTTCTACCATAACTTAACATCTATGAGGAGTTTTTACAATGGACTTGCACAGAAATATGCCTAAAACTATAAAGAATAATAATCTGTAAAAAACTCAATTTTTTGAAAATTCTGGACGCATGTAGGGGTTACAAAGCAAACCAATTAGCGAGAATTTGCATTAAAAAACTAAAATCCCCTAATTGTGACATACCTTTTTTTGCTTGCTCTTAATTCACCAAAATATACCTGATAATCCCTTTGTATAACTGCATGGGACAGAAAAAAAAAGAAACAAAAACACTTGTTAGTAAACAACAACCGCAAACAATAAAAAGTCATGTGAATCTCTTCACCTGTTCCAAGGGCCCTGAAAGCGAGTAGTGACAGTGTTAGCAAGGCGTAAAATTATTATAATTAAATTAAATAGAACAAATTGCGTAATATTTGCCCATGAGGGTACACACACATACTTACATAAGTCACACATACAAGCCAGTTGAGGGATGCAAGGGAAATCAACCCTCACGGCTGTCGATCAATGCCTAATAAAGTGTAACCAAGTCGAGGCTGTTTAAATAGCACGAAATTTGTGCGGATGAACAAAGACAATTCAAGGTAATATTCAAATTAAAAACTATTTCATAATATTCCCTATTCTATATTCGGATCAAACCACATTCAGTTGCGCACAGTTTTCTGCTAACCTGCGCTTAGTAAATCACCAAAATGCCAACACCCATCCCTGCCAGAGCGAATTCACTTTTCTCCTTTAATTGAATCAAAACTGATTTCGTAAATCTTTTATATCAGGGTTGCTGTCACAATATATTCTTGCCACATTTGTTGCACAATCGCACACACACATGCAATAAGTTAATGCAACATGCGGCACAAAAGGCGTGCAATATGTTTTGTGGAATTAGTGACACTTCATGCAACATCCGGGACGTATCATCATAAGCCCTTGCCAATGTGGGTGTGAGTGTTCGCTTGTCAGAGATGGGGTGGATATATAGCAATCCGAAAGTAGAGCATCAGACAAGTGAGTGAATGATGGGCTAAAGTGCCCTCATCGGTCCAATTATGAGGGGCGGATTAATGTTGCTGCAAGCGGCTGAGTTGAAGGGCATTCACGTGCCACCGATTAGCACGTGGTGGAAACATGACTTCTGTATGACTTATTAAAATATGATTAACCAAATTATTAAAGAAAGCGCGCGATCTTCAGCCGAGCAGAACTTCAAGCAGCGCAAGGTAAGATGAGGCAATTTAAAATAAAAAAAAGTGTTCTAACAATTTCACTTGTTTTTGTTTTGCTATGAGCAGTTCATATATCAATTTATAAGTGATTTTCACATTTTTTTTCGTGTAATCGTCTATTTCCTGTGGCATCCGCATCACATGTTACCATTGTTTTCCCTCCCATAACGAATTAATCAGATTAACACTACGATGGCATGAGGTAGTCGTCTAACCGAAATCACCCTTAAACAGATTCCATGACACGCCTTGACAAATTAATTGAAATTGCATTTTTTCGCAAATTTTATTACATTCTCTACAAAAATCTCAGAATAAGGAGACGCTTAGACTGAAAGGCTAAAACTAAATGAAATCGAAATGATGAATTACTCGTCCGCTTGGACTAAAAAAAAGTCGATACATTTTTTAGCCCGCTATATGCGATCGCTTCATAAAGGCGATATCAACGCAGGCGTAAGGCAAGGTTGTCTGTATGTGGGAGTTCGGAAATCTCCAGGCGCACAAAACTACGAGTATTCGGCTCATGCGTAAAGTCCGTGTTGTTGTACGGAAGCGAAACATGGCTGGTCTCTACACACCATCTCACAGAGACTACAATCCTTCATCAACAAATGCCTCCGCAACATCTGCAGAATATTCTCGCCAAACACCTTCAGTAATGACGCACTGTAGAGATTAACGAACGAGGAACCCATCTTTAGGCAAATAAAACGCAGAAAATGCCGATAGTTAGATCACACATTGAGAAAACCACCAGATAGCAACACTAGAATAGCACTGGAGTGAAACTCGTAAGGGAGCAGAACTGATAGAAAAGGTTTTTTCCAATGGCGGTCACTCCTTGGCGGTCCTTCTGCCATGAAAAAAGCGCCTCATAAAAAACCTGCTGCCATTCGCAGTCGGCTTAAAACTGCAGGCCCCTCTATTTGCGGAACAACATCAAGACGCACACCACAATTAGGAGGAGGAGCTCGGCCAAATACCCAATAAAGAGTGTAAGTACCAATTATATGCAGACATACATAACACATGGACTGAAAAGTCCAGAGCCTAACACATAAGCAGCTAGTTTTATTGCATTCGCCTCTTTTTCAGTTGGTACTAATCTTAAAAAGACAGCTGTTGAAATTTCATGACATTCTATTCATTAGTTCATGAGTTTTTGTGCTAAGAGTGACGATACTTTTGTTAATTTCAGAACAGTGGATCAAAAAGAATTTCGTGTTTTAATTTTACACTGCTTCTTGAGGGGGAAAAATACCGATCAAGCGAGTCAATGGGTTGGAAAGTATTATGAGGACTCCGCTCCATTAGAAACAATGGTCGTAGAGACACCGAAGATGCTCAACGCAGTGGACGTCCAAATGGGGCGGCAACACCAGAAAACATCAAAAAAGTCCACAAAATCGTTTTGAATGAACGAAAAGTGATGTTGCGTAAGTTAGCTGGCTTCGTAGGGGTATGAAGAGAACAAGTTGGCTTTATATTGCATAAACACTAGACTATGAGAAAGCTCTGTTACTCACTCTTGACCAAAAGCATCATTAGTTCATGAGTTTTTGTGCTAAGAGTGACGATACTTTTGTTAATTTCAGAACAGTGGATCAAAAAGAATTTCGTGTTTTAATTTTACACTGCTTCTTGAGGGGGAAAAATACCGATCAAGCGAGTCAATGGGTTGGAAAGTATTATGAGGACTCCGCTCCATTAGAAACAATGGTCGTAGAGACACCGAAGATGCTCAACGCAGTGGACGTCCAAATGGGGCGGCAACACCAGAAAACATCAAAAAAGTCCACAAAATCGTTTTGAATGAACGAAAAGTGATGTTGCGTAAGTTAGCTGGCTTCGTAGGGGTATGAAGAGAACAAGTTGGCTTTATATTGCATAAACACTAGACTATGAGAAAGCTCTGTTACTCACTCTTGACCAAAAGCAAGAACGTGTTGATGATTCTAAGAAGTGTTTGGCCTGGGCAAAACTACATGAATCGAAATTCGAATTGCTCACACATCTACCGTATTCGCCAGACTCAGCTCCCACCGACTACTGGCCGTTTGCAGACCTAAGAAAAAATGCTCGCCGGTAAGAAATTTTGCTCGAATGAAGAGGCTATCGCTGAAACTGAGGCCCATTTTGAGGCAAGAGATAAATCGTTCTACAAAAGTAGTATTGGAATGTTAGAGCGGCACTGGGATGATTGCGTTGTTCTTGGTGTAAATTACGTTGAGGAATTGATGAAGCTAATTGTGAACAAAAACAAAAACGTATTTTCTTTGTTAGGCCCGCGACATTTCTGTCCATGAGGTAACACATCAAAGAATCACTGGTCTTGTGAGTACCACCACTGCTACTCACACAACCATATGCCCGCAATTAAGAAGGAAACGCTCACTTATGAATTTAATCTTTTATTCAATAGGCTTTGAATTGATTCGAAAAATGTTGCCAGTTGTGCTATTGGTGGCTTCGACTTGATTGGCATTCTCATTAGCAAGACGCACGCAATACTGAATTTATGTACTTACGAAAAAATAAAAAAGTTTGGTTCGAAAATCAAAAGTTGTTAGCCGGTATGGGACACAACATATATTTAAAAAATTAAAAGGACTTTTGTTAAATTTAACCCGACTTCTTATTACTCAATATGTGCCTACTACCTATCTCCGAACCTGACGGCTTCCTGGCGCCTCATGTCTAAAATATTGTGGGTGTTTTTTTTATTGCATGCGGATAAACTATTCATTAAGATCAGAATGAAAATAACCTAAGTTTCAACATCGATTGGCTTCATATTAGGTTACTCTCAAGGTCAGATATCCAAACTAGCATCAATATTGGAAGCGTTTTCATTTCAGACCGGGGGAATTTGGGCTATCTTTGATTTGAAGGTCAAGTGTGCAAGTTAATATTTTAGAGCAAAGTAGTCCTAGATAGTAAGCTTACCTGAAAGAAGCACGTCGAGCAAAAAGCCTCTCGAACACTAAACGTCTTCTGACAGTGCAAGAGAACTTTTGGAAAGGCATGGGGTCTACGACCGGCGATAGTACACTGTACAACACCCTGATTAAACCCATTACTACATACGTCTCCGCAGTATGGTGAAAGACTACAATGTTTAATTCCAGAGTAAAACCCCTAAACAGGCTACAGAGAAGTGTGTGCTTGGGTATCACAGGTGTCATGAGTACAACATCTGGTGATGCCCTTAATGCCATTCTGAACTTGCAACCTCTAGATATTCAAATTCGAAAGGAAGCGATGAAGGTGACGTACAGGCTCAAGTTAAACAGAGTCTAGGGAAATGAAGAAAGCACTGGCCACTGTCAAATATACCACCAGTTGTCGGAGCAGTGCACACTGTTTTCGATGCCAGTGGACAACCGGGTGCCTGTCGTTAGCTTCGGTAGGAAGTATGATGTTTTGATCCCAGATAAATATCAATGGTTAAGTCCAGAGAATCTATTAATGGGATATCAGCACACCCTCTACAACAACGGATCCACGACCAGACGATGGATGGTACTAAGTATTCCTTACGGAAGTCTATGCCCTCTTGAATGTGGCATACTGGCTAATTGAGAAAAACTGGCGGGGTAGCAGTATTGAAATTCGTATTGACAGTCAAGCTGCACTGAAAGCCCTTGCCAACCCACGCTGCTATTCGAAGTTAGTAGCTGAATGTAAGACAAAACTCAGTGTTGCAAAACACAACAAAGTTAGTCATATTTGGGCGCCTGGCCATTGTGGTATTACAGGGAACGAGTTAGCTGATAATCTGGCTAATAAAGGCTCTGCAAGTATGCCACTAGGCCCTGAACCCTTTCTAGGTGCCAATTCCGCATCGATTCAACTATGGATTGATGACTTCAATCCATAGCGACTTCTACCCATAGCGGACGTTGGTCTGGGTTGAACTCGTGCAGAGTAGCCAAGTGCTTTGTGAAAGAACCAAACAGAAAAACAACGACCTTTCTCCTAAAACTTAGCAGAAAGGACCTGAGAGTACTGGTGGGTGTAATCACAGGACATAACGCGTGTGATCAGCATATGGCTGCCCAGGGGGGTCGTAGACAGCGCGATATGCCTATCCTGTCTTGAGAATGACGACACTGCAGAGCATTTTCTCTGTAGCTGTCCGGCGTTTTCCAGAATCAGACTTAGGGTGTTGGGTTGCGATACACTGAGTATGGATAAACTTCATACTCTCCTCTTCCGGATGTTTTAAGATTCTTCAATGAATTCAAGATATTTGTGGAAGAGTGACCTCCAACCACTTTTTATCTTTCCTATCTCTATTATTTCTACTGAAATACTGAAATCTATCCGGGTGTAGTACAATGGTCTCCTGACTGAGTGCTTGGACTTGCCCAACCACCCACAAATCTAATCTAATGTAATTCTGTAAAATTATAAATTTATGTAAAATTCAAAATCAATTATTGCTTATATAAATTTATGAGAATGACACACCTCTGCCATGAAAAAGTTTCTCATCAAAACTACTGCCGTTCGGAGCCGGCATAAAACTGTAGGTCTCTACATTTGTTATAAAACACAGATGAAAAGATAAGTTCAGCCAAATACCTAACAAGGAATGTATATTTTCAGTTTTTGAGTTATCTCGACAGTAGCACCCTGGTGAGTGAAATCACAGATGAGCTCAAAACTGGGAGTCCAAGTCGCGCCCGTTTCAAAAATTCGTGGCTATAAATCATCTATTAAGCGCAGGCAGTAAAGCTCTCAACTAATTCGAGCGATGCTTCTTTGTCAGCACTTTTTTAAGTCTTAATAAACTATTTACGCACAGCTCTAAATCCGTTGGAAAACTACAACTGATAACACCGCGTTACACACATTCTGTCCTATGAACCAAATTTACTTTTTCGGAAAGGGGATAAAAAATAAAAATAACGTGTATCGGCGATTTTCATGTACACGCAACAATTTTTTTTTTTGTATTATATTTTATAACTTTAAACGAGCAATTCTTGTATGCATATCTGTATAGCCACACGATCTCAGTATTAGCTTAACGGATTTGAATGAAATTGGGCACACAGATAGTGTATCACATTTCTAGACTTTTCACCTAGGTGTTGCCACTGACAATGTTTCACAGGGTTGCCACCTGTTCGAAATTAAAAAAAAAATTGCTCAGATATGCCGATACACGTGTATTTTTGTTTTTTATCCCCTTTCCGAAAAAGTAATATATATTTGGTTCATAGGACAGAAAAAAAGTTCGTTTTTGTAACGCAGTGTAAGTAGTGGTTATATTTTCAAAATGTTCAAGAGCTCGAAAATTTCGAACCACACTTCAATAATAAAAGGTTGTGAAATGTTTGACAACTGATTTCGGATGCTATTTAATATATGAAAATGACTTTGATAGGCAAACTTTGATACGCAACGGAAGAGCATCACTACACAACTTCGCCCTCTTCCGATCTGGCCCTATCTCGAAATCCGTTGCCGAAAAGTTATGCATGACTTTTTCATTTCCATGCTTTTGAGTACTTTTCTTTAAAATTTGCTTTGAAATAAAGGTAGTTTCTGCGAGAACACAGCCCCGGTTTATTAAGTAGCTCAAGATGGCCAAACAGGGTGGAAATTAGACATCTTACACAACCTTTAATTATTGCTTTATGATTTCAATCAAATATTTGAGCAGCAAACCAATTAACGAGTTTCGAGCGGGTGTCGAGCTACTCGCATTGGGAGCTCGTATTTGGAGCTCTTGCGATTAAAGTCTCTTTTTAACAATTTTATTCAAATTGAATATGGAAGTATTTCAGGTATAAAGTTCTTCGCCAGCTTAAGAAACAAAAACCCGAAGAAATTCACGTTCGATTTTTCATAAAACAGATTGAAGATTCATTGTATTGCAAGTTCTCGATGAAGATTTCTTGAAATCTTTTAAAGAAAATTTAATTCTTCACTTCATATTGAGTTAATGAGTTGTCACTGAACTCTTCTCGAACCTCGCAATACGCAACTATTCAGCACGGCGTCAATGAATATCTGCATCAATCTATTTTCTTGTTCTTTGGCTTAATGCGGATTTTCAAAAGTATTCATTACTCGGTAATTGGTTGACTTGGCTCGTTAATGCCAAAAAAGTTTCGTAATTTTATTCGTCCCCTTCTTAATTGGCGCGATAACCACTTACGCGATTTTGGTCGAATTTAACAAAGCGCGCCAGTCGTTTCTTTCTCGTGCTAACCGGCGCTAGTTGGTGAAGTCAAGTCCTTCTCCACCTGATCTTTTCAACGCAAATGAGGTCTTCCTCTACCTCTGCTACCGCCAGCTGGTACCGCATCGAACACTTTCAGAGCCAGAGCGTTTGTATCCATTCGCACGACATGACCCAGCCAACGTAGCCGCTGGATCTTTATTCGCTGCGCTATGTCTATGTCGTCGGAAAGCTCATACAACTCATCGTTGCATCGCCTGCGATATTCGCCGTTGCCAACGTGCAAAGGCCCAAAAATCTTACGCAGAATCTTTCTCTCAAACACTCTAAGCGTCGCTTCATCGGATGTTGTCATCGTCCACGCTTCTGCGCCATACGTTAGGACGGGCATGATGAGAGCCTTGTAGAGTGTTAGTTTTGCTCGTCGTAATTTTATTAGCTCATTCTCAATCCAAGAATTATTTAAATCAAATATTTTCACGATACCAGCGCGCAGCTTTGGCGTAGGATGCGCAATAATAAATTGGTATCGACCAATTACAAATTTACAAATGTCATCAAAGCGACCTTGAACATAATGGTCTCGATGAAAAAGTGAGGTGCGTTAAAATTTTACACATCGATTAAAGTAGCAAAAGTTATCTGTTTTATTACAGAATTTAGAACTTTTTTTAATACATAACAAAAATTTGAGCAAAAAACTATTTCCAGGCGTTTCAAAAGGAAAAGACACTGTTTAATTAAAGTGATCCTTTAACAAAGGTATACTTTTCGAATTTTTTTTCTGTCATCTATAATATTTTAGTATTCTATGGAAGCACTATTTGCTTTAGCGACACAAATTAATATTTTTTTCATTGATTCTGCCAGCTTTTAAGTAAATTTACATCTAGAGAAGCCCATTCTGCCTTAATTGCCGCTTTAAGCTCGTTGGTGTTGTCAAATTGGTGATTGTTGGCGTAAACTCTTCTGATTAATATACCCCAATTGTTTTCCATTGGGTTTAGATCCGGAGAACACGCCGGCCAGTCCATAGTTTCTATGGAACAATAGGTCAAATACTGCCTTGTTTCCCTGCTTACGTGGATTCGGACGTTGTTTTGCTGAAAAACGAAGGGCACTAATATAAACTCTATATCAAGAGTTGCTTCCGATGTAAATGCACCCCAAACCATAACAGAACCTCCACCGGACTTGGGCTTGGTAAATAAGAGGGGGCCCATGCGCAAGTCCCTCCAATAATTTAAAAAACCATCGGGTCCATCAAGGTTCCTTTTTTTCCATTCGAAAATATAACCTTTTTAAAACAAACAGCGCGTGTGGCGTAGTACACATAACAGAAGGGAAACTTTCAAGGCAGTCAAAGAAAGAGGGAGAGACCCAAGAGAGAATGAGAGGGAGAGAGAGAGAGAGAGAGAGAGAAAGAATATATATCTAAATAAATTCAGGGAATACAAATAGGCAAAATTTGCAAAAAATGGAGAACGGTCGACCGGTGTGGGTAAACGCCGGACACAAGCCGTGGCAACAATGCGCACTACTCCGAGCGTTTATCACCCGCACAAACGCAGCGATTCCAGGACCCCAGCAACGGCACAAATTACCGCAAGGCAATATCAATAAATCCGTCGCCGGAATGGATAGCTCTTTATAGAACGCACAAGCACTAGCCAGGAAACGGAAATACGCGTCAAAAAGTAGGCACCAAAAAACACAAAACGCCAAAAAGCTTGGGACCAAAAAAAACCCCAAACAGTAGGCCCCAAAGAAATATAACGCCAAAAAGTAGGCACCAAAAATATATTTCCTACAAGTTTGCATCCACAAACAATCGCCAAAAAGTAGGCAGTGTTATTTCTTACTAGAAATTAGCAACCACAAGCGTAAACTCAGGAAAAAAAGCCTAAAGTGTATCTAAGATATATATAAGGTATCGCTCTCTCTCTCTCCTTTTCCTCTACGTTGTATCTCTTTTCTCTCTCGCGGAACGAAAATGCCCAAAACGTTGCATGGCCTCGAAATTTCACTCTCCATTCTCGCTCGCCCAAGAAGACGCCTAAGAAGTTTCACTTGAAAAAATAATATGAAATTGGGCAACATTAAAAATATTCCAAGCATCTCCCTGTGTCCCAGTTGGTGTCTAGGTGTTTTTTTGCAAACTGCAGACGCGGCAGCTTGTGCCGTGGCGAAACATGGGGTCCTTTTCTTATTTTTGATAATTTTAATATAAATGATTGCAACTCTGTAATGTGCGCCGAACTGTTGTTTTTGAAACCTTATTTTGAACAACAGCGGCTAAGTTGGGGCAAGACTTAATCGAGTTAGAAGCTTTTCTTATGATTGTTCGCTGTTCTCGACTTGATAGTGATGATTTTCTTCCAACGAGCTTCGAAATGTTTTAAATATCAGGGCTCCGTAAAAAATTCCGGATAAGACAACGACTTCTGCCTGGTTTTTTTCCAATTAATTTGATTGACAAGCCTGCATCCTTGTAGGCCAAAATTTGTCCGCGCTCCTCTTGTGAACCCCTCGGCATTTTAGGTTAAATTGAATACAATTATAATTGAAGTCATCCAAAACAACAATCCAGCTTCTTGGAAAAAGATAACGGTTCTACAAAATACAGTTAGCTTTCGCACCAAAAACAATTGATGGAAGTGTTAAGTCCATAACTGTTAAAATGACGCCAAATAAAAGCTACTTCGGAAAGTAAAAGCGAGTTTATGGTAGTTCAAAAGCTGTATACCAAAGGTGTCTTATGTTTATGAAATGCACCTTATTAGATCTAAGATCCACCAGTTTCTTCCGTACTTACTGCTTTTTGAGCAGAAGCGCAAGTACGTATGCCCATATGCAGATGTGTATGTAAAAACTTGACAAGCATCAAAGACTTCCATATCTCCGCTGAGCAGTTCGAATGCACGCAAGTAAGTGTGAACTGATCTCCACTCTGATTGGAAATGCGGCACTGTTTAATATGAAAAATAATTGTTTATCGGTTATATTTAACAACAATATAACCAAAAATGGAAGTGATAGGTAAACTGCTTCATATTTTTAGATGCAAATAAGCCTAAAGACGTTCAAATGCGCGAATTAATGAAGCTGCGCCTAGTGCGTCCGTGCAAACCAGTCGGCGATGAACACAGCTTGGAGTCGATTTCTGAAAACTCAGCTGCAGCTACAGTTTACTTCACAGAAAGTATCGAAAAATGTTAAAGGAAACGAACAATACGCCTTCCGAAACTCCTGCAGGTAATGCGGAGCATGAAGCCAGTGTAACCGTCGCACCCGAATGGCTAACAGTCGAGTTATTTGAAGACTTAATGAAAAACAAGTGTGCGGCCTGATGTAAAGGACGGCGAAAATTTTATGACGATTCTGCAGCGCGTGCATCTCGATGTAGAAATGCAAGGTAAGTATGATTATATTTATATGTAAATGCATACGTTAACACACTCCAAGTTACATATACATACATGTGTAAAGAATGATTTTTTAAGAGCTATAGGAAAGTTGTTCAAAAAAACACACGTAAGATTCAGAAAAATGCATGAAATTTTTATTAAAATCAATAGTACAGTCCATATTATTTAATGTTTGAAGATTATTTCATGCAAATGTTGACCGCGACTGCGCTTCAAATGGTCCATCCGCTTAGTACAATTTCGGCATACTCTTTCCAATGTTTCGGCCGGTATCTCACATACATTGTAAATGCTTTAATGTTGTCTTCCAATGCGCTAATTGAAGCAGGCTTGTCTGAATAGACATGAGCTTTAACATAGCCTCACAAAAAATAATCTAAAGGCGTTATATCGCACGATCTGGGTGGCCAATTGACAGATCCCTAACGTGAAATAAAATGTTCACCGAACTCGCCTCTCAACAAGTCCAATGTTACGCGTGCTGTGTGGCATGTGGCGCCGTCTTGCTGAAACCACAAGCCATGCAAGTCGCAAGTCAAGCTCTTGCATTTTGGGCAAAAAAAAAGTAGGATATCATTTCACGGTAGCGCTCACCATTCACAGTTACGTTACGATTCGCAGCATCTTTGAAGAAGTACGGTCCAATGATACCTCCAGCCCATAAACCGCACCAAATTGTGGCCTTTTCTGGATACATTGGTAGCTCTTGCAATTCTTCTGGCTGATCTTCACTCCAAAATCGACAATTCTGCGCATTTACCGATTGATCCAAAAATGAGCTTCGTCGCTGAACACAATTTTTCGATAAAAAACTGGATCTTCGGCCAACTTTCGGCCATTTACCAAAAATTCTGCGTTGCGGTAGGTCGTTCGGCTTCAATTCTTGCACCAGCTGTATTTTGAAAGTCTTCACACCTAAATCCTTTCGCAAAATTTTCCACGTTATTGAGTAACAGAGGCTCAAATGCTGCGAACGGCGACGAATCGATAATTGATGGCCGATACAGCTGCGATATTTTCTTCAGTTCGCACTCTACGTAAGCGTGGTTTGTTTGTTGGTGGTTTGACGTCCAATAATGTAAATTTGGTTCTAAATTTAGTCACAATAGCTCGAATAGCCGCTTCAGTGGGCCGATTAAACTGACCATAAAATGGAAGAAGCACGCGATAAACTTTCTTAACAGAACACGCATTTTTATAATAAAATTCAATGTTTTGCAAGCGTTGATCGTTTGTAAGGCGATTCATGGTTAAATTATACACCAAACTGAAGATGTTTGACAGTGAAACAAAACACGAAACGTGCTTCAGCTTTTCAAAACAACTGGATAAAAAGATAATAGCTAAAAAATCACCCTTTATATACATACAAATATTTATACAAATTGGAAATTTATGTGCATGTATCTCTCTTTGTCTTACCGCATTTACGTGTGTTCGTTAATCGGTCATTGCTCTAGACGGAACACAGGCCACAGTTTCCCACATGGTTAAGACGCTACCCACCCAGCCTATTGTGCGGCGCTTGGTGGAGTATTGGCAAATCTTTGGCAAGGAATGTTTCACTCATAAAACATATCTACCAGCATTTGATGAGATGTACAAGAATATTGGCATGGACGTGAGCCTCGGCCCGAAAATGTTCCAACTGCCAGTACCAAAAGAGTACGCCGATGAAATTTTTCCCTACGAATTCTGGTGTTGTTGCTGTTTTTGGCCATCCTTGACGTGAATCGCCTTTAAGGCGTGTACGACCAAGATTAAATTCAGCAACACATATTTCTACTGTGGGCAAATTAATGGCGAAAACTCCTTATACACTTTCAACATTTGTTCAAAAATTTCCATTGCTAAAATAAAAATTCAATCACTTGAATCACCATACTTGATTTTTTCCATTGTACTCGTGGAAAATACGGCGACACGTCGACACTAAATGGCTTGTAAACAAAGAATGAAATGACAGATTGAAATGAACCTTCACATAAGTTCATATGAAGAGTATACCAACAAAATAACAAGTAATAACGTCCCCTCTTTTTGAACCGCAAAACTTTTTGAAGAACCTAGTATGTATGTTGTAACAATTTGACTGCGCTCACGTAATGCTACGCTATGCAAAATAAGTGTGAAAATCCTACTCAGCTTTGAGTAATCGCCAGACAGATTGCACAATTAGCAGGCCGTTTTTAAATTGAGCGAAAGCTGTATGACTGAGCTTTGAGTTGATCAAAATGTTGCACTTTTCAATTGCAAGCGCTATTCGAATGGAATGTTATTATTATTGTCAGTTCTAAGTATGTACATTTGTATGTATTGTATTGTATTGTATTTGTACTGCTGCCCTTGCGAATATATGCAACGTTTTTCTCTTTTCAAAAGAGAGTTACAACGTCTGAGAATGAAAAATGCCTACATAAACTAAAGTTGAATGCTTTTCGTAATTGAATGCATTTGTTCAGTACAAATAAATCAGTACGGCATGCGCGTTCGGTGTATGTAGACAGTTACGTGTGAGTGTGCCAAGCAATGACGTCGAATGCAAATAAAAACATTACGGCCTTAGTGACATGCGACCAATTCAAAGCGCTCTTGCGGGAGAATTTTCAAGGTTTCGATGAACTTTTGAGTTTTTCAGCAGTTCGTGCCTTGGATGATGGCGAAAACTATATAACAACAATTATAAGAATTTGCGCTGATATGAGGCTGAAGGGTGAGTCATCAGCTGGTATACGAAGCGAAAGTTGTTTACCTTATCTTTGCTTTGCTGTTTCTTTTGTAATGTATAGACGCTAGTGAACAGCAAGTACAATTTATACTGAAAATCCCCTTACAGCTAAAGCAAAACAAAGAGTGTGAAGAGAAAGAGCAGCAGGGGCAAAGAGAGAGCACTGGTGTGGATGATTATCATGAACTTTTCGTCACCGAAGTGGATATGTACGACAACATCGTGCCAGAGCTGGAGGAGTTGTATGCGAAAATGGGAATATTAGTGCAATTCAAAGCGAAAAAATATAAATTTGCACATAAAATGAGCTGCAATTATGTTCTTATGGAAGATCTGCAGTTGAGAGGATTTGAAACCGCGCGTCGCCGAGAGGGGCTCGACGTGGTGCATACGACGGCGGTACTTGCAAAGCTAGCCCAGTGGCATGCAGCCTCTGCGAAGAGAATTGAAATAAAGGGTGCTTACCCGAAGGAATATGTGGAGAGCTACTTTTCGCAGACGCATTTGGAATTTATCGAAAAAATGAACGCAGCATTCAATGAGCCATTCATTCAGTGTATGGAAAGCTATGATTTGATGGTCAGAGAGAAAGAGATTATAGTGAGTATTTCAATTTTGAAAGAGATAAGAGCCAGCAATTACTTTAACTAATATAATATAAAAATATTGAAAATTTTTATATCCAGTCAGATTACCGTGATATTATAAATATGTTCACATAACGGTTATTTGCAAATACCAAAGTGAATATGTAAAGATTTATGTATTAAGGGGGGCCTTTTGTCAGTGGCTTCAAAAAAGGTGTTTTTTTCTCAATTTTTTCGAGGTGAAAAAAGCGACACACAGGAATAATCTTTTGCATTTATTTGAAGGCATTGACAATTGACAATTGAAGAGTAATAGACAATTTTTTAACATAAATAAAAAAAACCAAATGGCGGACATATAAGGGATCTCGCACAGTTTCTCGTTGTGGGCTAGTAAAACGGCGTGTAAGATTGCGGCCGTAGTTTTCACCTGAAACACAAAAGAAAAATATTGTCTTATTCAGAAGGCTTTCCCGCATATAATAGACTACTCTTGTATAAAAATATGAAAAAATTAACACACAATTAATTATTGAAAAAAGTGCTTTTTTCGTAATTTTTTTCGAAAAAGGTGTTAAATAACATTAAAAATAATTTTTTTTTGTATTTTGTTAGTTAATTACATAGTTGCGCATTTTAATTATCTTTATATAGATTATCGGTTTGAAACGATAACTTTCGTCGTTTTTTTTTTAATCTTTTCAAAAACATGGTTTTGATAAAACGTGTTTCAAAGTTTTCAGAAGGTAGACAGTATACTCACACGAGGGACGGTACACAGGCCTGTAACTCCGAAATCACTTTGAATTCCGCTATAAAATTTGGAGGGCATATATTCCTATAATATATCTATCGATTGCAGTAAATAAATCGATTTTTTGAAGGCGACTGATGAGAGGCTCCCCTTAAGCTGGGCACAGACGGCAAACCAATGCAAACAGTCGGTTGAAACTCATTTGCCACGCACGTGGGGATTTGTTGACAATTTTAGTTTCGTGCTTATCGTCGATGAGTAAATATGGAACGCGGGAAAAAAATGTTTATTATGGATGGTATTTATTTGTGCGTGAAAAAAGGGAGGAAAAGAATATGAAAAAATGCGCTCAATTTGAGTGCAGGACTGCTTAATGTTGTCATTTGTCCGCTCATGTTCACACTTCAAAGTTTCAAAAGAAATGATTGCAAAACCCGAAGGGAAACTCGTCAACTTCGCCACACACACGCAACCGATTGCAAGTTGACAAATTTTTTTCTTAAGGGGTTAGGTGGGTTTCAGAGGTTGAAAAAAGGAGATTTTGACTATTTTTTTTTAGTATATAAAATCATATATTTCATTTAAACAATTCACTTTATCTAAGATACATATATAAAGAATATTTTGTGAAATTTTTATTTAAAAATTTCGAAAACTCGGCCGTTGGTACCTCATCTTCCTCGACGTCTAAAAAAAAATCCTCTTGCCGTGGACAGCATAACTCATTATTGGTTCATCTAAAATCAAAAAGCCAAACGGATTTCGTTAGAGCATGGATAAATCTCGTTGTTGGACGAAGGAAACAAAAAAAAATTAAAATTTGAATTTTTGACAGGCTTTGAACCAGAAAACTAATTTTTTAGTGAAATTTTCGACATACATTGGCTAAAAAAAAATAGTTGTAATTAATGAAAAAAAAATCCTTCGTTCAATAACTAGATAATGTTATTTCAAAGATTTGTACAAAATTTGAACTAAATCGCTTCATAACTTTTCGAGATATCGTGTCCACCGACTTAAAAAATGAAGTTTTGAGATAAACACGTATACTTGCGAAGCGCTCAACTGACGGTGCCTAATGGGCGAAACTTCTGAAGGGTCTATCTCTTAGAATTTTACTCGGATCGACTTAAAATTTTAGGAGAGTATTTTAAAAATACTGTACTATTTAAAGAGACAAAAAAACAAAAATCAATTTTTTGAAATTTTCAAACCCACCTAACCCCTTAATTTCCGATCGGTTTGACAACTGCGCCACACACGCATCAATGTGTTGAAATTTCAAAGGATTGTTTGGATTTGTTGTCCGTTTGCGCCCAGCTTGAGGGTGCGCTAATTTTGAACTTTCGAAAAGTACCCGCGTCAACTCGGCATTCGCTTCTCTCACCAAAATAATATAACAAACGCGTGATTTTTGTTTTTTTATTTTTTGGATTAGTTTTAGGAGCCACTTCGAGTGCCATGTGTCGAAGTTTGAGAAAATAGTAAAATACTTTCCAAAAATGAGCGTGATAAATAATGTCATGTCTCTGTTCTGTCGCACATTGACAAAGTAGCAACCTACTTGCTGTGATAGACCCTACCTGAGTTGTGTTTTGCTAGGTAGTTTAATGAAAGGCCTGGAAATAAAATCAAATTCAAATTCTTCATCTGCTAGGAGCGACCTCTAAATAATAAGTAATCAGTGCAAAAAAACAAAAAAAAAAAAAAAACTTAGTAAATCAAAACATGCCGAAAGAATAGATCAGGTTCAATTTTTAAGGACACTTGTGTACAACAACAACATCATACTTTTGTACACAAAATGCATTTAGTTTATTAATAACTCGAGGCAACATTGAGATGTCGAATCAACTCTAAATAAAAAAATAAAAATCAAATTAAAAAAAAAATAAAAAAAAATTAAAAACATTAAAAAAAAATAAAAATTAAAACAAAAAAAAATTCACCGCCATGGCAAACCAAGAATCGGTCAATAAACACTTTCACTTTCCTTCAAGAGTGGCAAACTTTGGGATCATAAAATGTTTCAATAAGAAATGAACCTTAAGTGCATCTAAAGGGTTTTCCAATAACAGGTGTTCTTTTGAAAACCCAGGTTTGTCCATTCCTCGTCGTTCTTTGGAATTAGGCATTCCACAAACGTCATTACACCGTATTTTGCATAAAGATTTGGGTCTTAAGGCTTTTAAAGTCCAGTTAACACAATAACTCAAGCCGGCCGATCATCAACAACGTCGTGTCTGATTTGGGTCGTTGAAATGCATGAAAATGATCCGGAATTCCATCGAAAAATCATCTTGAGTGATGAGGCCCACTTCCACGTCGGTGGCTTCGTGAACAAACAAAATTGTTGGATCTGGGGCTCAGAAAATCCAACAGTTATTGATGAAAAGCCTCTCTATCCTCAACGTGTGACTGTTTAGTCCGGCGGAGTCATTGGACCTTACTTTTTCGAAAATGAAGCTGGAGTAACAGTTACCGTGAGTGGATTGCGCTATCGAGAGATGATCAACGATTTTTTATGGCCGGAATTGGATCGTATTGATCTGGACAACGTTTATTTTCATCGAGACGGCGCTTCCTGCCACACAAGCAACGAAACCATTGATATTTTACGGGAATAACACCGCTCAGTCATTAAGATGCCAATCCAAAAAAATTGCAGGGTTTTCACAGAAATTATAAAATTTGTTATACTTTAAGACTTTCGCCCAAAATATTTTGGGAAAGTACTAAGATTTACATTAGCTGGACCGATTTCAAAATATCTCCACATCTGGCAGAAATCTACAATTATAATAAGTTTTTTAATTCCTATAGAGAAACGGTACCTTTTTTTCCTTAGAAATTAGATGACTTCTTTTTTATTCCAGAACTTTCTTTGCGTTTATTTCACAGTTGAATTACATGCGAAACATGAATGAGTTGTACCTGAAATTTGGCAGTGTGGATGCACAGGCCTTCAACGTCTTGAACCATGGCGACTTTTGGATAAACAACATCATGTTCCAGCACGATGACGACGACAGAGCGATAATAAAGGAGGTGCTATTTGTTGACTTTCAATTGCCCAAGTACGGAACTTTCGCCATGGATTTGTTCTGCTTTCTGATGACCTCACCACAGTGGTTCATAAGACTAAGGAACTTCGACAATTTTGTTCAATACTATTATTTGGAACTGATAAAAAATCTGAAAGTGTTGCAATATAAGAAACCAATGCCAACCCTGAAAGAGCTGCATACCCAACTGGAAAAATATGGTTTGTGGGGTAAGTTGTGAAATACATCAAATTTGAGCTTCGAGGCATTGACAAATTTGTTTACATTTCTTAATTTATGATATATTTGGATTGGATTTATGAGTGGATATGTATTTGCAGCATTTGTTTGTGTTCAACGCATGCTTGCTGTGGCTTTACTGGACCCCCAAGAGAACTCGAACATCGAAACTTTCATGAGCAACAATGAGGAGGGAAAAGCGTTCAAGAAACGCATGTTTTACAATCCCCAATATGTTTCCCAAGTGAAGGAGATTTTGCCTTGGCTGATAGAGAAAAACTATCTGCACTGCTTGACACAGATCTCATAAAGTGTTTGTGATTATATTTTTTATACAATTTTACTATTTTTATATTTAGCTGGCGGAGCGAAACAAATTATTGTAAAACTTGTGCGAATTTTAATTTTATATACATACATACCTACCTTTAAATATATAAATTTAGTCTAGTAATATAACAAAAATAATGAGTAAATGATAGAATTTTTCTTTGATATTATATTTTGGTTCGAAAAGTTTCTGTAAGTTGGATAAGAAATCATTGCTACGCTTAGCATTTTTCACTTTTAGTTGTTGCCAAAAAATATTTATTTATTTATCAGTATCTATTTTGCTGCTTTCAATGTATTGCTGCCCAGAATAGTCTTCCAATCTTCGCACCACTTCTGAAAGGTTATTTGTGGTATGTTTTTGAGCTCTTCAAACGATACGGTCTTCATCTCCTCCAACGTGGCAATTTTCTGTCCTTTCAGAGTTCATTCCAGTTTTGGAAATGGAAAAAAGTCACAGGAGATCAAGGCTGGTGAATCCGTTGTCTGGGCATGTTTACAATGACATTTTTAGCCCAAAAATAATGAACAAGCAATGATGTGTGAGCCGGCGCACTATCGTGGGCTAATATGTATCTCAGACTGATTGTTGGTAATAAAGGGTTTTCCAAAAAGAGGTGATACAGGTGAATGGATTGCGCTATCGGGAGATGATTAACGATTTTTTATAGCCTGAATTGGATGGTATTGATCTGGACAACGTTTATTTTCAACAAGACGGCACTACGTACCACACAAGTAACGAAACCATTGATCTTTTACGGGTAAAGTTTCCGGACCGTGTTATTACTCGAAGAGGTGATCACAATTGGCCACCGAGATCTTATGATTTAACATCTGTTTTCTTTGGTGCCACATGAAAGAGAAAGTCTACACCAACAACCCAGGGTCGATTCGAGACCGCAAAGCTGGAATTCGTCAGGCTATCGAGGACATAGGGCAGCCACTTTGCAATTCGGTTATGGAAAATTTCATGAAAAAGATATTCTCCTGTAAGCGTGGTCGTGGTGGTCATTTGCCTGATGTTATTTTCCACTATTAACGGTATACCTTCCTCTTTATAACATAATGAAACTAGCGGACCCGACAGACTTCGTTCTGTCAAATAGAATTTGAATGTGGCAGTTTGTATTTCGACCTTAAGACGTTTTTACTCTGCTGACCCGCACACACCGCCCTATCATCATGGCGACGGTTCTATTCAGAAGAATTAAAGAAAAGAGTCAGCTCGGGTAAGTATCGTCGTTTCCACGAACTTTGGCCACCCTTTTGGGACCCATTAAAAACCACGACTGTGATGTTTGCCAGAGGGCTTCAAACTAAGAGGGGAACTTAAGGTTCAAACCTGATTGAAAAATAATCTAAAGGGATAGTGGGAACGTAAAGGTGGTAAATATTTATAAAGTGGGTGCTTCAATGACAAAGCATAGAGATAATTAATTATTTATTATTATTATTATTAGCACAGGGTTAATAACCGATATAATAGAGAATAATGAAATAAAACGTATATAAGTATTTTCATTAATCGCTTTATTGTAAATCAAGTGAATCAAAAATCTGTTTTATTTTTTTTGTAGTGCTTTATGATATACAATGTTTTTTGTTTGATTACCTGGTGAATATACAAACAAATCTGATGGTTTTTCAAAACGAGAACAGGCAACATACAATTGACCATGTGAGAAACATAGTTTTCTAGATTAGTTAATAATGTTTATCTTCTGTTCTTCATAAAATATGTTCGCCTTTTGTTATTCTTAAAATATATTTGGATTTGTTCAGCCATCATCAAATGTATTAGTACAGGCAAAAATTCTTAAACAAGGAAAGTTTAAAAATCGTGTGCGCGAAAGAACACAACTCAGCAGGGCAAGGCAAATGCGAAGAAAAGTAAGCGTGACCCTTTTAAGTCCTCTCGAACGATAAGGCTGGAAATAAATGAGGAATATAGCCTAAATACATATATCATCGAACACCCGTCGTCGCCGTAGGCTCGAATCTGCGTGCATTAACATAAGGCAATTTTTTTCTAATAGCGGTCGCCTCTCGTTAGGCAATGACAAACCTTCGAGTGTATTTCTGTCATGGAAAATCTCCTCATAAAATAAAATCTGCCGTTCAGAGTCGTCTTGAAACTGTAGGTCCTCCTATTTGTGAAAGAACATCAAGAGGCACACCATAAATAAGTGTGGGAGCTCGGCCAACATCTAACAGAAGTGTACGTGCCACTTATTATTATTATTTTTTTTAAATCAATCAGACTTGTGCAAATACGCCTCACTGAAAATAAATTGTATGGACGTGTCAGAAAAAAAAACCGCTACTGTCGGAAAAAATATCATGACGCGCTTTTCTGTCGCAAATGCCCTTTGAAGGGGCATTACTCAAAAAAGGCTAAGCCGATTACTCTCAAATTTTAACACGAGCTTCTTAAATATATTTTTTTAATCGAAGATTTTTTCTCACCGATAATTTTTTTTTATGAAGAGTTTAAGGTCCAAAATTAACTTTTTTCTAATATAGAAACCGCCATTTTGTCAAAAAAAAAAATTCCTATTTCTTCGATTAATTACTAGTGCTATTATAAATTACTTTAACGAAATTTTTTGTTTTTTAATTTCAAAGAAACCAGTCCAGAGATATACTGGGTACCGCAAAACGTCTTTTTTGAGAGGAGCTCCCGGAGATCAGCTGTAGCTCCCTTCCAAATAAGTATTTTTACTAATACTAAGTCTTAAACACAGTTAAAAGATAAAATAATAAGTGTACAAATTTTTAGATCAATAAATTTAAAAGTTTTCACAAAAAAAATTCTGGAAAATTCGCTTTTTTCGGCCTTCTAACTGTATATAATCCCTGAAGCAAGAACATAAAATTCAGGAAAAGAATAATTTTTAAGAGCGAAACTAAAATTAATATGATTGGTCCTGATAGAAAGACTTTTGTTCATCATAAAAGACAAGAATTTGATCCTCGGTACACAACAAAGGCAGCAAAGCACGGTAGGGATAACTTGAAAGTTTTGGTACCATTTTCTTGGAATGGAGTGGAACCAATAGTGAGAATAAATGGCAATATGGAAAAGTTTGCTTACCTTGAAATCCTCAAAAATACGATGGAACCATATTTGTTTCGCGTCCAAGCAGCTAAACTAGGTATTCATGCAAGGTAACGACCCCAAGCTTGCAGCAAATGTGGTGAAAAACTGGCTTTCCAAAGAAAAAATTGCAGTTCTCGTTTGGCCAGCACAAAGCCTCGACTTAAACCAATAATAAAAGAGGCAATGAAAAACCTTTGGACAACAAAACAACTCTTGGGTAAATCCTGGGGTCTGAACCCTAAAACGATCTTCTGGATCTACACTCCAAGATCTATTGTACTATATGGGGCCTTGGTATGGTGGGTTAAAACAAGTAAAATTACTGATATATCAAAACTATGTAAACCACAAAGGCCGGCGTGCCTAAGCATAACAGGGACCATGAAAACTATCCCAACAGCTGGCTTGGAAGCTCTTTTAAATTTACCACCACTACATTTAGCAATATAAGAGAAAGCTACTATGCAAACACTCTCTTTTCATATGAAAGAAAAACTTAAACCAGGAGATCTGGTCATCTGTACACCTCAATATCTTGAACAGGGTTCAACATGCAATATGCATAATCCAGTCGAATGACCACACAGAACCCGTATTCAATTTTATAAAGAGATCCAAGGTCATCTTTCCACCTAGGGAAGAGTGGAACAATAACCCAGCATGGATTAATGATGGCTCACAAAACCGGAACACAGATGGTTCTAAAACGCTCCAAGGAGTAGGAGCAAGAATAGTGGGGTCTAGAGTACAAAAATCGCTAATACTAGGTACAGATTCCACAATTTTCCTTGCGGAGCTCTTCGCCGTAATAGAAACAGTGGAAATCATATCCAAAAGAGGGCTCAAGAAAATAAAAATTAAAATACTTTCATACATCCAATCGGTTCTCAAAGCCTTGAATAGCTTCACATTCAAGTCAAAATTCGTAACAAAAAAAAAAGTGTAACAATGCGCTTAAAAAACTGGCCACTTATAAACAGGTCGAGCTGATTTGGGTACCAGGATATGAGGGACGCGAAAGAAGGGGCAGAATGGCTATATATTGGACCAACCCTATTTTTCGGCCTTAACAAAAATAATATAAAACAGGAACCAAAAAATAGATCCAAACCAAAATCAGGGAACACTGGATCGGCACAAGCGGCCTTAATCACTCTAAAAAGTTTTTGAACTTCAATGCCTCTTTGGAGCACTTACAGGTCACTTTGCCTATACTAAACACTTTAATACAATAATAACCCTACTACAAGATTATGCAGGTTCTACTGTGATGAAGAGGAGTCTATGGAACACTTAATCACCAACTGTGAGGCTTTAGGCCACAGCAGACGCAGAATCATGGGCTCGTACCTACTAGAGGAGGAATACCTACAATTGCTCTGTCCTATGGCGCTGGTTCGATTTCTCGGTATACTAAATAATTAGAATTAAGTAATTAGGGGCGCACAATAGATCAATCTAGCCGCAGTACATAAAGGCCTTAGCCTAACCCGTACAACCATTACCATTATCATAAACCATCTTTAGAAGCTGTATAATGAACTATGCCAATGAACTATGGCGAGGAATGCGGAAGCATTGCACTCTTTCACTTTGGAAGAACGCCAGAAAAAAAAGTTTAACTAGATGGTGGGAAACAGTTTTAAAAATAATGGACACTCAACATAATACTAATCGGGTAAGAAATTAAGGTTGTCCCCTGTCGCCCCTTCTCTTCGCCATCGTCCTTGATGACGTCATGAGTCAACTGACCCTGCACAAAAAAGGCATCGTATGGAGTTTCACCTGACATCTTGAGGACCTGGACTTCGCCGATGACTACTGCCCCCACTCTCACAAACTCTCTGACATACAAGCACAGGTGGACAAACTAGTTTCACTGGCACGCACTGTCAGACTGGAGGTCAACATCGCCAAGACCAAGGTCATGAGAGTTAACCACAATAACGCAAGGCAGACGGTTGGTTGACAGATGCCCGGTGGAATTCGTTGAAAGCTTCTGCTACAGATGGTGGCGCAGATGAAGATGTTAACTGCAGGCTAAACAAAGCTAGGGCGGCTTTCGGGCGAATGCATACAATATGGGGGAGTTCGCAAATCTCCAGGCGCACTAAACCACGAATATTCGGCTCATGCGTGAAGTCAGTATTGTTGTACGGAAACGAAACGTGGCTGGTCTCTAACACCATCACACAGAGGCTACAATCCTTCATCAACAAATACCTCCGCATCATCTGCAGAATATTCTGGCTAAACATCATCAGTAACGACGCACTGTATAGATTAACGAACGAGGAAACCATCCTTAGGCGAATCAAACGCAGAAAGTGGCGATGGATAGGTTACACATTGAGAAAACCACCAGATAGCATCACGCGAATGGCACTGGACTGGAACCCGCAAGGGAGCAGAGGTCGCGGTCGACCAAAAAACACTTGGAGAAGGTCGATGCTGCGCAAACTAGCAGATACCAAGAAATCAAGAGACGGTGCAAAAAATAACAGCACAGAGCCGTGTACGATGGAAGAGTCTTGTCGAGGCCGTATACTCCCGAGAGAGGAGTGAACAAGGAAAAAAAAGAAGAAGAAAAAAAAAGAAGTTAATAAACAAATCGTACCAATTTGAAGTAACTGATTTCTGTTTTTTTGCAGATCGCTAAAAGTGCGCTATTTCAGTGTCCAGTCCAAAATGTGAAATGCGCATTTTTCGAACTTTTCATAACTGTCGATATTGAATTGCTATTTATTTGGCTTTTTTTGTGATAATCTGAGATAAAAGAATATATTTGGGAACCCTATCCGCCACCTGGGGACGCGTCTGATGGAAGACTGTCAACTTCACACGGATGACCAAGCCATAGCCGACCTGAAAAAGCTACGAGATAGGAGCTGGAGATCTGCTGCTACGAACCGTGCAGATTGGAAAAGGATTGTGGATGAAGCTAAAGCTCACCCTGAGCTGTAATCGCTACCTGATGATGATGATGATATTCCATGTTTTGGTGGGTAAGTGCGCTATTTCTCTGCCCACAGCTGTATGTGCATATGTACGTATGTATGTAAACAAGGAAATTTGTTTTGTTTCTCTTCCCTTTTTTATTGCATTCATTTAAACTGAATTGTAATTTATTCTCAAGTGGAGAACATCACAATAAAAATATATATATATATATACATGTATATGCGGACAACAGCAACAACTCAGCTTAAGTGAATGTGAATGCGCTCGCAAATATGTTTGCCGACTGCTTCGATCACTGATAACGAGGTGAATCTCCAAAATTTCGCAAAAAGTTGATGCCATAAAAAACGAATTTCGTATCTGCGGCCAAAAAGCTCGCTATCTGTTGTACGAGTGTGTGTACATATGTATGTATGTTTGTATGTATATTATCTCACAGGTTGCGCAAGCTTTTCAGTTTAAGCCTCCAAGTTCAGTGAGAATTTGAACTTCTTCTTTGTTGTTTAATAACTCAGTTTCGCCAAGCGGTTAATGGTCAGTTAGACTTTGACTTTTAAGAGTGCAACAGTTTTTATTCGTAATTTTCAATTCATAAGATTTATGAGCGTCGGGCGAAAATGTCGGCAAAAGAAGAAATTAATCACAAAAATGGGACATTAGGCAGCATACCAAGTGAAAAAACGAGTGACGCTACCAACGGTGATGGTCCTACAGTGCCGGACTGGTTGAAAGCCGAATTATTCAACGACTTCCTCAAGGAAAATATACCAGAGTTTAAAGAAATTAAGAATTTCAAAATAAAGCCTGCAGTAGCACCGGGCGAGAACTATACCACCCTAATGTTGCAAATCGAAATCGAAATCTACACACAATGTAAGTTTTGTTGGTTCCCTTATCTCACCCCCCACATATGTAAACAGTTAAATAGTGAAATATCCCTGCCGGAAATTGGTAGTCGCTTACGCAAATACTAGTTTTCAGTGCACTTAGTACGATTTACTTTGGCATTGGCATCAAAATCTTGCAGAGGCAATGAGAGAGCTTAAACAAGAAATACTTTTTTCCCAGAACACAAAAAAAAATACCTGTATATACAAGCAGGCTAATCACCTACCCTGTCAGAAATCAAAACAGATTAACGAAACCAACGCAAGACTGAGTCTTGTCGAGGCCCTATGCTCCCGAGAGGAATGAACAATGAAAAACAAATACACAAGTAATATGGCGGCCGCCGAAGCTGAATGTTTTGGTGGGTGATTACCATTCGGGAGTGCGTAGGTTCGAATCTTCGCGGATGAACACAGTGTTTCCAGATAGGTTTTAATGGGTTTGGCAACGTGAGGCCGAGCGTTGTCATGCTGTAGAATCACTTTTTCATGCCTCTCCGAGTATTGCGGTCGCTTCTCGCGCAGTGCTCAGCTCAATCGCATTAATTGAAGTCGATACCGATGCCCAGTGATAGTTTCGCTTGGTTTTAACAGTTCATCATAAATAACACCAACTTGGTTCCACCAAATACATAGCATTACCTTCGCAGCGTGAATATTCGGCCGAGGCGACGACGTAGAAGCATTACCGGGCAGTCGCCATGACTTTCTTTTCTTTGGATTGGTGTAATGAATCCATTTTTCATCACCCGTCACGATGCGAAGATGCGATGAAGAAAACCCTTCCTTTTCGCCGTTGGAGCAGTTGTTCACAAGCGATACAGGGAAAAAACAACGTTCAACCTCTCTTGGTTTTAACTCATAAGGAACCTAAATCCCCTGTTTCTGAATCATTCCCATGCAATCGATTGAAAATGGATTGGCGGGTAACTCCTAATACTGAAGCAAGCTCTACTTGCGTTTGACACGGATCCTCATTGAGCAATGCCTCCAGCCTCCAATTCAGCGTCTTCGAAGGTTTTTGGCCTTCCTTCACGCGAACGGTCGTCAACATTAAAACCACCGTCTTTGAAGTGACGGAACCAATCTCGGCGCATTGTTTCACTTAAAGCAGATCTACATAAACTTTTTGTAGCTCTCGATTCGCTTTTTTTTTTAATGAAAGAGGAAAATCAACACTTCCCGCAAATGACGGTTATTCGGCACAAAATCAGACATTTTCACAAAACCAAAAGTATTCGAGTATGATACCAAAACAAAATCACTAATGTGTCGAAGCAGTTTGTTTACCATATGTCTAAGCCAGGTTTATGACGTTTAGGTTATGTTAGAATCGACTGGCACACACTGCAGGCGGCATTTATTATCAAACATATTTTATGGACAACGTTAATTGCTATTTTATTGTTATTTCACATATGTACACCAATATCTCGTTTTCTGTCGTTTCGCTTTGCGTTTTTTCGAAGTTGCGTCGCTGCTTAATTAGTACTAATTTTCAGTGTGCGTCGTTAAGTTTTCGAGGTTGCGTTGTTTTAGGTTCGAGTTTTTAATTTCTTTTTTTTTCTGACTATTCTTTTTTTCTAAAAGATTGCAACACTTTTGTTTCTAATTGCGCCATGCCATCAAAACTGCGGGATTTCCTTTCTATGCAAAAATCAACGCAATAGTTTTATTTTCACTTTGTTTTGCTAATTTTAGCGTTCATTTTCAATTACATAATGTGTTGTGCTTTTTTTAAAATAATAATAAAAATTAATATAAATTTTAACGTCTCTGGTTATAAAAAAGGTAAATACTTTTCCAATTTATTTATTGGCAGAATTATATTATTTTTTGTTTTTTACATACACCTGTAATTTTTTTAGCCAAATGAGGGGAAAGGGCGCTGCTGGTAGAATTACAAAAAATAAAAAAACTATAATTTAAAAAACTATTTATGTATTTAAAAGTTATGACCTTCGACGAACATTTAAACTTCTTTTAAGTGAGACTGGCGGACAAGATAAACCTGTCATGCTAGAGTTTTGGAAAAAGTTCAACATTATGAAAGCCATAACAATTATTTCCGATCTGTGGGAGGAGGTTAAGCCATCTTGCATGAATGGTGTTTGGCGCAAAATATGGCTGAATGTGTTCACCGAATATGCGCCTTAAAAGTTGATGGTACACCAGCTGTTCGTCATGAAATTTCTTATTTAGTTAGAGAGTCTAATTTTGAAGGTATGGAGCAGATTGACATAAATGAATTGCTAACCTCGCACAACCAAGAACTCTCTAATGAAGAACTATTGCCACTGGAATTGCAATTTGCTAATGAAGAAGATGACAGTGACTGTTCAAAAGAAACCTCCAAAGAACAAAATTTAACATTCAAACACGTTTCCAAAGCGATGTGTTTGATTGACAAAGCAAAAAGCAATTAAGATTAAAAAACAAAAAACGATTCTGATAGCGGAAGGAGTTTTAAAGTGTCCCAGGCAGTAGCTATGAATGAACAGTTGCTGCAAGAAAACTCATTTTACGTTGAAATAAAAGCTGTTCAGCAAACATTGGACCAATTTTTTGTGAAAGAAAGCCGACTTACGACAACAGCCACTATGGACACATCAGACAGTGATAAATTCTAATTTTGTTTTTCATAAATTAATTGAATAGTTTATTTTGTTTTAATTAAATTCGTTTTTTTATGTATCTATGTATGCAATAAATTTTTATATTATTTTTAAATGTTTACGTTGTTCAATTTTCTTTTTCAAAAGTAGTATTTTCGTAACTCTAGAACCTATCTTCGATCTTTACATGGTTTGCTACAGAAAGTGGTTTTTTGGTAGGCCCAGGAAACTAGCTCGACGACGGGTTGGGTCCAGAGGGAGAGGGGTGGGTTTAATAGGGCATGTGAAAAGGTGGTTAGTGTCGTGACGGGTGCCTTCACACGCTGGACATGTGTTTACTATGTCGGGGTCGATTCTGGATAATTAGGAGTTTAACCTGCTAAAATATCCAGAACGTAATTGTGCCAAGGTTACGCGGGACTGTCGGGGAAGTTGGAGCTCTTCGTCTGCGATTGGTGGTGGTTGGACTCCGATAACGGCATTCGGGTGACGGGAGCTTAAGAAGGTGGTGAGCGTCTCCCGATGAATGTCGTTTATGGCCTGTCTGTACACTGTTCGATCCAGTAACTGTCAGTATGTTTTGTCTGAGATCTCTTCCGCGTAGTTGCTGAAATGCTTCCTGATGTGCCTGGGAGGTGGCTCAGGCTCGAGCAGGTGTCTGCATGGGTGAGACCTGAGGTAACACCCTAGCAGGAGGTGCTTTCTGAGCAGTTTGTTATGCTCCTTCACAGGTAGCATATGAGCCTCATCATGTAGATGTTGTATAGGTGACATCAGAAGACATCCTGTCACGGTCCTTAAGGCAGTGTTTTTGCAGGTCTGAAGCTTCGTTCACTGCGACTCACTGGTTTCAGGCGATCAGACAGGCGCAGCATAGTTTATAACCGGTCGGCCTATTGCGTTAAAAGTCCACAGCAACATTTCCTTGTCTTTGCCCCAAGTGCTGCCGGCGAGCGACTTGCGATTCTGTCCTTTAGTTGCAATAGCGGTTGTATGCGCTGAGAAGGAGAGCAAGCTGTTAGAGGTAACTCCCAATACTTTGGGGTTGTTAACCGTCGGAATTTGTGTATCATAGACTTTCACCTTGAGTTGTAGCTTGATCTCCTTTGCCCAGGTGGTGCAAAGGGTCGCCCTGGATTTAGTGGGGGAGAGTTGTAAATTCCTCGCAGTGAAGAAGCGAGAAAGGCTGGCGAGGTAGTCGTTTACCTTGGAGCATAGGCCATCAATGTCATTGCCCGACGCCTTTATCGTGCAGTCGTCGGCGTATGAGACCAGGGAGACTCTCTCTGGTGGCTGGGGGAGTTTCGAGATATAGAAGTTGAAAAGCAAGGGTGAAAGGACACCACCCTGAGGTACAGTTTGCTTTATTTTCCTCTGTTTAGATGTTTGGTCTCGAAATATCACCGACGAATGACGACCACTCAGGTAGTTCGCGGAAAATAAAAAAGCGTAATTCGTTTTGAGTCGTTTCAATTTGCGTTGTGATCTTTTTTTGGAACGTAACCACGACGCAAAGTGAGGTATTGGTGTACTTATATATGTACGCATACTTATTTGTATAAATTTGAGTAATATTAATTATGTAAATATATGATAAATAGAAGTTGTTAGCAGAAAATAACAAGTGTGATATTCACACAAGAAATTATTTAACTTAATCAAATAATTATTAGGTGTGCAGCTAAGTTTCCGCTGTTTGTCAATAGATGCCGCCAGCAGTGTGTGCTAGTCGATTCTAACATAGCTTAAGGGGTAACACCACTCTACACGCGTAAAATAAACACGATTTTTAAAGAATTTTTTTGTATAGAAAGAAAGGGAAAACAATCTCTCTGATTTGGGAAGTTATTACTTATATACTAAAACACAAAACTACAAAGTTTGATCGAAAAATTTTACAAAATGGCGGCATTGGAGACATTTTTGTAATGTGGTTTCTCTTGAAGGAGCTCCGCGGCACGCAGCACCGAGGGTGCAAATTTTAATCTGGAACAAGGAAATTTTTTTTTCTTAATCTAGATAAGAATAGCTAGAGAAACACGTAGGGGATTTAAAAAATATTTATTTTTGTGGAATTAGCAAGCATTTGAAGGAAAAAAACTCTATTTTGGACTAAAAAAACGGCACTTAAATAATTATAACAATCGTTTAAATTGATCTATCGAAAATCCCCTACGCTCTTCTCTTAAGAAGGTTATTATACAGGCGTATTGAAAAACCTGATTAAAAATATTTAAAATTGTTTGAGTTATGCTGCGTGTCAATATCAGAAAACGTGTTTTGAGAAAAACGCGTTTAAAGTTTGGAAATTTGGAGAAATCGTTAGGTAGCAGTCACTAACGCTTGGTTAAAAGCTTAAAATATTTATGAAATAAACTTCGGTAACGTATAAAACTTTTTGTTCTGTATTTTAAAAGGTTCAAAGAATTGTTTAAGCTTATAAAAAAAAAATCAATTTTTTGAAATTTCTACAGTGGTGTTACCCCTTAAACGTCATACACCAAGCTTAGACATATGGGTAAACAAATTGCTTCGACACATTAGTGATTTTGTTTTGGTATAATCTACTTTTCGTTTTGTGAAAATGTCTGATTTTGTGCCGAATAACCGTCATTTGCGGGAAGTGTTGATTTTCCTCTTTCATTCGAAAAAAAACCGGCGGCTGAAGCGCATCGAGAGCTACAAAAAGTTTATGTAGATCTGCTTTAAGTGAAACAACGTGCCGGGATTGGTTTCGTTGCTTCAAAGACGGTGATTTTAATGTTGACGACCATTCGCGTAAAGGGAGGCGAAAAACCTTCGAAGACGCTGAATTGGAGGCATTGCTCAATGAGGATCCATCTCAAACGCAAGAAGAGTTTGCTTCAGTATCCGACAATCCATTTTCAAGCGAATGCATGCTTTAGGAATGATTCAGAAACAGGGGATTTAGGTTCCTTATGAGTTAAAACCAAGGGATGTTGAACGTCGTTTTTTCTTTTTTCGCCTGTGAACAACTGCTCCAGCGGCAAAAAAGGAAGAGTTTTCTTCTGGATGGAAAATGGATTCATTACAGCAATCCAAAGAAACGAAAGTCATGGGGACTGCCCGCTCATGCTTCTACGTCATCGCCTCGGTCGAATATTCACGCTGCGAAGGTTAACTGTTGAACTGTTAAAACCTCGCGAATCCATCACTGGAGATCGATATCGACTTTAGTTGATGCGATTGAGCCGAGCACTGCGCGAGAACCGACCTCAATACGCGCAGAGGCATGAAAAAGTGATTCTACAGCATGGCAACGCTCGGCCTCACGCTGCCAAACCCGTTAAAACCTACCTGGAAACGCTGAAATGGCTAATCCTACCCCACCCCCCATATTTTCCAGATATTGCGCCGTCCGATTATCACCTGTTCCGATCGATGGCACATGATCTAGCTGACCAGCAGTTCCATTCGTATGAAGACATCAAAAAATGGTTTGATCCGTGGATAGCCTCAAGAGATGAACAGTTTTACCACGACGGTATACGAGATCTTCCAAAAAGATAGGAAAAAGTAGTAGCCAGTGACGGGCAATACTTTCAATGATTCACTTGTAACCATTTTTTCAGAAGAAAGTTGTATTTTCATCAAAAAAAAAAAAAAAACAGCGTGCACTTAGTTGCTCACCTAATAAATATATTTTGTGAATTAATTTTAATTTAAATTTAAAATCGATCGCGAAATTACGACGCTTTGCCAATAAGTATAATTATTTTTTTTTTTGCCGAATGGGTTCGTGCGCGACTACCAATCGGAAGTCCCAAAGCCCCGGCAATGAATCACAAATTGATAGAAAAAGTTGTTTGTAATGCCAGTCGCTCCTCGGCAGACAATGGCAAGCCTCCGAGCTAGGAAAATTTATATAATTTTCTTTAACTCCTGCGGCTCACAACGGACCTATTTCGTTGTCTAAGTTGCATCGCTGTCTCTACGTGCGATGCGGCTGCCAAGCCTAACCTAACCTTATTTAACTCCGGTTGGAGTGTAAGGCCATGAAAAACTCCTCATACCGATACCATTTGCCGCGCGGAGGTGACATAAAACTGTAGGTCCTTCCATTTGTGGAAAACACAAACTGTATATAATTTTTCAAAGGCAGCATACTTAATTGGCGAACTCTCAGTGCCTGATTTTATATGAGAAAAGAAAATATCCTTTGCAGGATCCCTTAAAATAGAACTGCGTGACTTTCCAATCCTTTCCAAGCAGATTTGTTTCCACGGTCATCCTAATACACTTTGAAATTATATTTATTCAACAGCTGGCAAGCAGAAGACGCTGTCTTATATGATGAAACTGCCTATCGATTCGCTTAAGGACTTAATGGAGAATTATGACGTCTTCGGCATTGAATCCACCATGTACTGTTCAGTGGTGCCCGAAATGGAGCAGATGTATCGTGATGCAGGTGTCGAAGTGAAATTCGGTGCACGATATTATGACATTCGGCCACCAACAGAAGCTGCTATCATATTGCTAGAAGATTTACGCCAGCGCGGCTTTAAGAATGTCAATCGGCTTCAAGGGCTCGACATGGAGCACACAAAGTGTATGCTTCGGAAACTTGCTCAATGGCATGCAGCGTCTGCGACGCGCGTCCAGTTCAAAGGTCCCTACCCAAAGGCTATAACAATTGGCTTCTTCTTAGAGGAATACTACGAATCGACGAAGCAGATGTATGAAAATCTAGGCAAAGCATTCATGAACAGCGCAAGGACGTTGCAAGGCAATGAGGAATACATCGAAACCTTGGCACGTATAGACACACTTAAATGCGTATGTATGTATGCATATATAAGAATGCATTTGTTTGATTTCTTTACAGGAGAAATTCAATTTGGATCAATTTGCTAGACTCTTCAAAGCCAGCAAGTTCGATCCGAATGAGTTCAATGTATTGAACCACGGCGACTGCTGGTCCAACAATGTCATGTTTCAATACGATGCGTTTGGAAAAATCAAAGAAACATATTTCGTGGACTATCAGCTACCCAAGTACGGCTCACCAGCTCAAGATTTGTATTACGCTCTGCTCTCCTCAACGAGTTTCGAATTGAAAGTAAAACAATTCGACTACTTTATCAAATTCTATCACGACAATTTAGTAGAGAATCTGACGCTGTTGAAGTACCCCAAGCAAATACCCAAGCTGAGGGATCTGCACACACTTTTGCATAAGCACAACATTTGGGGTAAGTAAAAAATATGAGCAAAAAATAAACAAAAGAGTTTGTCAAAATGCGTACCCTTAAAGCTTACGCGACAACCAGTGGAGTTATGGCCGCCGTACTGCTGGATCCCACCGACAAGGCTAAGCTCGAAAGTATGATTGAGGAAAGTGAAGCTGGAGATGATTTCAAGAAGCAATTGTTCGCAGGTGCGAGATTTCGTAAGCATGCTGAGGTCGTCTTGCCATGGCTACATAATCGCGGCGTATTGGAGTGCTGACCTACATACAAATCACCGTTTTCGCATTTTGTTTAACGACCACTTTATCTGTGCGATTTTTAACTGTTATTTGTTGCGTATTGTGTAATAATGAAAAACCAATATATGCAAGTGCATATGTATGTATGTATTGTATGTATGTAAGTACTTATGTGCACATAGTGGATATATATGATGAACGTGAAGAGAATAAGGTTTTATTTATTGCAATTCCTGGAAATGTGTGTATGGAAGCATGGATATATACAGCGTTGAAACGCACGTGTGTAAGCTTTTGAGAGCATTTCAAAATACCAGTTAATCGCACAGGAGAAATGAAGTATGTAGTTAGAGCTGGATTTGTTTTCATTTTATTTCATGCCTCTATGGGATTCCCACAGTAAACATTTACACGACGCGGAGATCAAAATAAAGCATTTGTATGGATAGGAGTACGAAATAATTCGATATTCCATGCAAATGAGTGAAAACTGGTTGAAATTTCTTACCAGTCTTACAGTTTTTGCATGGTGAAAAGATAGTTAAAGGTGTTCTACGTAGCAAACCGTTATTTGGCTCTAAGCGAATTTGAGAGCTGAGCTGATGTTACTTGGGATGTGTTTCACAGAATTTAACTTGTGATAGTGATAAAAATCAACAACAACAACAGGCCGAATGACGCAGAATCCAAAGTTCGCCTCAAAAAAAATTTTTTTTTTACCATACCTAAGCAGCAAACATGGTAATCTATCAGTCTTGCAGGTTTTGGGGTTTTTCTAACATTAGCCGTATTAGTAGAATTAATTCTACTTGGTGAGTTAAATTGAATTCTGATAGGTGTTTAGAGTACATACATAGGAAACATACTTTTGTACAAGAATGATAGAAACAAGATTGCGGCCATCAGAAAGTGCGTGACGTCACATTGGCTGAGTTGTGCAGTGTTGCCAATCATTTGCTCTTAGCAATAAATTTAGTGCTTTTTTGCTTAGGGAGTCAATGACATTGAAGGCCTATGCTTCCAAGGTAAACGACTACCTCGGCAGCCTTTCTCGCTTTTTCACTGCGAGGAGTTTACAACTCTCCCCCACTAAATCCACGGCGATCCTATTCACTACCTGGACAAAGGAGGTCAAGCTACAACTGAAGGTGAAAGTCTATGATACACAAATTCCGACGGTTAACAACCCCAAATTATTGGGAGTTACCTTTAACAGCTTGCTCTCCTTCTCAGCGCTTACACCCGCTATTGCAACTAAAGGACAGAATCGCAACCTGGTCCTCAAGTCGCTCGCCGGCAGCACTTGGGGCAAAGACAAGGAAATGTTGCTGTGGACTTTTAAAGCAATAGGCCGACCGGTTATAAACTATGCTGCGCCTGTCTGGTCGCCTGGAACCAGTGATTCGCAGTGAACGAAGCTTCAGACCTGCCAAAACACTGCTTTAAGGACCGTGACAAGATGTCTTCTGATGTCACCTTTACAACATCTACATGATGAGGCTCATATGCTACCTGTGAAGGAGCATAACAAACTGCTCAGCAAGCAGCTCCTGCTAGGGTGTTACCTCACCACCCAGGCACATCAGGAGGCATTTCAGCAACTACGCGGAAGAGATCTCAAGCAAAACATACAGACAGTTACTGGATCGGACAGTGTACAGACAGGCCATAAACGACATTCATCGGGAGACGCTCACCACCTTCTTAAGCTCCCGACACCCGAATGCCGTTATCGGAGTCCAACCACCACCAATCGCAGACGAATAGCTCCAACTTGCCCGAGAGTCCCGCGTAACCTTGGCACAATTACGTTCTGGATATTTTAGCAGGTTAAACTCCTACTTATCCAGAATCCACCCCGACATAGTAAACATATGTCCAGCGTGTGAAGGCACTCAGCACGACACTAACAACCTTTTCGCATGCCCCATTAAACCCACTCATCTAACACCCCTCTCCCTCTGGACCCAACCCGTCGAAACAGATAGTTTCCTGAGCCTACCGTTAGATCAGCTAGACGAAGATGACCGGTGATTACGCTACACTGATAGGGCAAAGATACTGCTACAACAACAACAAGAACATAAGTTAAAAACAAAATTTTTATTATTTAACAAAAGAAGGATAAAAAAGGTCACTCTGGGAAGATTTCAGTGCCAATGAAAATTTGTTGATTCTTATAGAATTTTGTGGTTTGAAAGTGCAAATCTAATTTTGTACTACTTTAAGGGTTACGTAAAAATATTAGATATATTTCTCTCAACTCTTCTTAACATTAAAAATCTTTTCACATATTTTAAAAAGCGTTTGAGTTTACTGAATGCGAATTAAAACCATAGAGGTGTAATCGTCTCGTCCGGCCCTCAATCCTTAGTGGGACATAAGACATCAAGAGGTGTATTCATAGTAAAAATAAGCAAAAAAAAAATACCAAAAAATGCTAAAGAAACCATAACGACATTTTTACAAAAAGAGTACCTTGTCTTGTTACATAACCTGAAATATAGCAAAAAATTCGTTCTCTTAACGAAAGAGTTTCTCTAAAACTTATAAATGAAATTGTCCATAACCATAAGACCTTTATTTAAAAAAACGCGCATTTTAAAGACAATTTGTCACGCATGCAAAGTTCTTTAAGTAGTTCAATAAAAATGTGGTATTTGATTTTTTTAAATGGACATTTTAGTGCGTTTTTTATATCCAAAGCTAGGCAACACTGCAATAGCGACAGAGAGAGTTGACTACGCGCGTGAATCGCGGGCAATGTGACCAGATGTTAAAAAAAGGTAAAGCTGAATAAAACTGAGTGAATTACTGAACTAATTTTTAAAAAATGTATATTTTTCAAAATTATAAACATTACATTTTAATTAGAGCAGGCTAGAACAATGTCGTGAAAAAAGAACTAAAACTCTGAGACTAAATAACAAAAAAAAGCTAAATCAGGACTGATAAATTACCAGACTGCGAAGTCCGCGAGAGTATTTTTTGATTTTACTGTTGCTTTGTTTTTAATAATTATATTTATTTTTATGGCAAGCGATTGTTTTTATTTTCATTAACGTTTCGTTGTACTATTGCACCTGGTATACCTATATAAAAGGGTGAAAAGGTTGAAGTGCCAGTCTGGCACTCCTCTAAACAAAAACAAAAAAGGGTACTAATAAGCAAATTTCATTTTATAATTTAAATTATTCTAAGAAGCATTTTACATTATAATCTCTACTGGCTCTCCATAAAGTCTGCTGCTGTTGTGCGTTTTACTCGTAAACGTCTTGGTGAAGAATTCAGCCAAAGTTAGCTGGATGCTGCATCGCTGACACGATTTTTTAGTCGTTGCTTGTGAGCTTTGGCAAATTGCTTCGTTACTCCAGTCACAGTTGGTATGCCAAGACCACGTTGAAGGCCGCTATCCATTATTTAGTATGGCGCCGCTACTCTGCTAAGCGCAATTTTGTTTTCCAGACGTTGGATAGAGGTGATATTCTTTTGAGTAGCGCATGGCCAAAATTGTATGTATTGTTTGTAAATAAGTAATTTCATATGGATTGATACGATTGATTGAATTATTTCATTTCAAGTGAAGTTTTTCTCGTTTTTTCTCTCCAGCGCTGTTTGGCATCGAGTGTTATGCCCAGATATTTGGCCTCGTGGACATATGGAACTATCGGCGCGTCGATGAAACTTGACTTGTAAGTAGTGTAACTTGCTTTTGTTTATTTATTCTTTATTCTCCATTCGCTAGCCCAGTTAGCAATAAGGTTAACACTGCCATCGACTGCAGGGAAGGCAGTGTTATCCGCAAATATTGCAGTTGCTTGCCGATTTGCCAATGGTAGGTCGTGGATATACAGGAGGTACAACAGAGGACCCGAAATACTTCTCTGCGGAACGCCTGTGCTTACATTTTTAGAGACGAATAGGCAAATTCCTGTTTTACACCAAAGTACCTATCATGATATGACGATAGCAGCTCGCAGTATTGTGTTGGCAACAAGGACTTTGACTTTTGTAGGAGCATTCGAAAGCTTGCGATAAATCAAGAAAAGCGGCTGAACGCAATTTTTTCTTTTCCATAGCGCTTTCTAAGGTGCTTACCACTCTGTGTATTTGATCGAGTGCTTAATGCTGCTTTATCAAACCAAATTTGTGCATGGGAATCAGACGTTTATTTTCAATCAGTGACTATAGACGTTTTAAAGGTATTATTTCAAAAAGCTTCGTCATTACGAGTAACAGACATATTAGCCTATGAGGGGCACATTATTGGGAAATTTTTGAACCACCTATTTTTTTGAGAATAAAATGTCAACTTTGTTCATAATTTAGTTAAAGGTTTGACATTTACGAAATGGGACGCTATATGCTTGAACAAAATTGGGAAATATTGAAAACCTATTTCCAAAGTGGTGAGTCTTCTTCTTCTTTTCTGATGAAGCTCATTTTCACATCGGTGGCTACGTCAATAAGCAAAATTGTCGGATTTGGGGCTCAGAAAATCCACACGTTACTGTAGAGAAGCAAATGCATCCACAACGAGTCACTGTTTGGTGCGGTTTTCGGTCTGGCAGCATAATCGGGCCATTTTTTTTCGAAAATGAGTGAGGAGCCGCGGTTACAGTAAATAGCGAGCGTTACCGTGATATGCTCAACGAGTTGTTTCCAAGAGCATATCCAAGCATTGAAGAGGATAACATGGACGACATTTGGTTTTTTTTTTTTTTGAAAACCGAATAATCAGCCGAAATTCCCATAACAATTGACCGCCTCGGAGCTGTGATTTAAGCCCATTGGACTATTTTTTGTGGGGAGCCGTTAAGGACAAACACTATGCGAACCATCCAGAGACGATTGATGCTTTAAAACACGAAATCGAAGTTGCCATTCATGAAATTGGAGCCCAACCAATCGAAAATATGCTTAAAAATTGGGTTGATCGAATGGCCAGTCATGGCAGTCACTTGAACGATATTATTTTTTATTCATAAATGACAATATTCATTCTTCAAAATAAAAAAAAAGTTTGAAAAAATATTGACTAATTTTTTTTATAGCCGATTCAAAGAGCAAATTTTACATGGCCCACCCTATATATATGTACGTATGTACCTAAAGCTGATGCAATTTTTAAATAAACTAATTAGATAGACAATGGAATTCTTTTGGCACATTACGGAGGACTTCAGGTGTAATAAAATCAAATTCAGGGGACTTTTTAAGTTTCATTTTGTTTTTGTTTTTTCCTTACCAACTTATTCTGGTGTAACTTAACCCTCCGCCGGACACACTGGGTATTTTAGGGCCAGCCGAAAATTTCAATGAATTTCATATTTTTGAAATGGAGGGCGAAAATGACTTAGTTCCCCCAGCGAAAAAAATCTTACAATAGCGAGTGTCTTATACTCCAAGTTTGGTATTTTTCCGTTGTTTCAGTATTGCGTGTGACAGGAATAAAGTGAGCCCCCCGACTTTTAGTACCCAGAGTGCAGTTGACGCCAGATTTTTGGTACGTAAAGTAAATTTGTTTATCTTGCTGGACACCTCAATATCTTGAACAGCATGTATAACCCAGGGGAATGACCATACAGAACGAGTATTCAATTTTATAAAGAGATACAAGGTTATCTTCCCACCTAGGGAAGAGTGGAACACTAACCCAAAATAGCTAAATTATGACTCACAAAACTGGTACACAGATGGTTCCGAAACGTTCCAAGGAGTAGGAGCAGGAGTAGTGGGGCCTAGAGCACACGAATCTCTATCACTAAGTACAGATTACCCGATTTTCCATGCGGAGCTCTTCGCCATAATGGAAACAGTGGAAATCATATCCAAAAAGGGGTTCGAGAAAGTAAAAATTAAAATACTGTTAGACAGCCAATCGGTTCTCAAAGCCTTGAATAGCTTCACATTCAAGTCAAAAGTCCTAATAGAGTGAAGCAATGCACTCAACTAACTGACCACTCATAATCAGGACTCACTGAATTGGGTACCAGGACATGAGGGACACGAAGGAAACGAGAAGGCAGAAGTCGTTCCCACGACAGTCGGTTCTACGTTACCGGAACGACCTGGGTTTATATCCGGCCAAAGACTGTCACTTCAGCAGCATTCCCCATATATGTATGGGGAATGTTTAGGCTGATACAAAAACAACAACAACAGAAGACAGATTTTCCAACCAACTTCATTTTTCGGCTTTAACAAAAAGAATATAAAACAGGAACCAAAAAATAAAAATCAGGGAACACTGGATCGGCACAAGCGGCCTTAATCACTCCAAAAAGTTTTGAGCTTCAATGCCAACAGAACAAAATCTGCTCTGTTTACTCTGTGGAGCACTAACAGTCACTTTGCCCGTAATAAACACAATAGGGTTATCTAGTACAAGATCATGCAGGTTCTGCTGTGATGAAGAGGAGTCTATGGAGTCTAGGAGACACAGAATCCTGCGCTCGTACCTACTAGAAGATGAATACGTACAATTGCTCTTTCCTAAGGAGCTGGTTCCATTCTTCGGTTTACTAAATACTTATAATTAAGTCATTAGGGGCGCACAATAGATCAATCTAGTCGCAGTGCAAAGACCCAGTGCGCCGACCGTGCCGGAACAAAATAGTGTTCCGGGAGAGGATTAAATACAATAATATATTTATCCCACACAGGACAGTTACCAGCAAGTTCTACTTCATCACTGCCTCCATTAGGGCTAGCGGATTTTCCCAAATGCTTAGCGAATAGACTCGCTTTTTGCTTCCTTGTCTTAGCCCAGTTGGCATGAGGCTCTCGATTCATTATAAGCTAGAACATTGCCACGCTACTCGGTAGATAGCTGCGTTTCTATTGGAATAGTGTCCAAAACAGTTATTATCCCCGCAAGGAAATTATTTATTTGCCAATGGCAACTACATTAAAGAATCTTTGAAATTGCGAAATTTGTATAAAAATATGACGCAATTGTCCCAATAAGAAATAAATCCAAAACCCTCGCAAGCCCAAGTACCTAAGACACAATTTAGTCCATTGTACTCCACTTGGATTCCCTTTTAATTATCTTTAAATCTACTCGACTTCCGAAGAAATCTCTGTAGATTTAGCGGTGCCAAGGAGCCAAGGTGGTCGCTTCTTAACACATCAGTACCAAGGACCTCAAGGCTGATTCGAGAGAAGGCCGGGCAGACGCACAGAAAGTCTGCCATCTCATCCTCCTCTTTACAAGCTGGGCAGAGTGCACTGCCTGAGATGCCTACCTTTTCCATGTGGTTCGTCCACAGAAAGTGGCCCATCATCAGTCCAAACAGCTGCCTGCAGTCTCTAATGACAGGAGGATTTGCGACAGTCGATCGGACATGACAGGTAACATCAGTTTAGTCCATCTGCAGCCTCTCTCAGCCTGCCAAACTCGCTTGTGGGTTGTAGTAAACCATTTGCTAATCGTGGCTTTGATGGCTGCAGAAGGGAAATCGGTCTCAGAGCCCATCCTAGCTAAGGTGTCAAAGGTCTCGTTACCCACGATACCCACGTGTCCTGGGACCCATGTTAGCATCAGGCCTTGATGTGGTTGGAGGGCCATCTAAGGCCATGAGCGCAGCTTGGCTGTCGCTGAAAACACGTAGAGATCTGCCTCTCCATCTGTTTTCCACAACAAAGATCATCACTCCTTGAACTGCATACACCTCCGCTTGAGACACAAATGCATGCATTCGAAGAGTAGAGTGCAGTTTTGTCCCGCTGAATTCCACGTAGACTCCAGAGCCGGAACCGAGCTCGCTCCTAGAGCCATCCATGAAAATATGAAAACAGGGTTTTCCGGGCTCATTTTCAGAGTTTGACCACAGTTCAACCTGTAGCAGCTCCACACTGTATCTTTTGTCAAGTGCGACTCTTGATGGCAAAGAGTGAAGGGGCATGGAAAGAATCGTTGGATCGATGTACATGCCTTCTCTGTTTTCCAATGCTGGATAGGAGCCGTACCAGTTCTTATTGTGTTTCAGCCTGCAGATGGCCTTCAAGGCATCTCCTTGGATGAAAGCATCAAGTGGTGGTGGGTCAACCAGAGCATCTAATGCCGGGCCTGAAGTAATCGGAAAACCTCCGGTACAACAGATGGACACAGTGCGTTGTAGTTTTGATAAGGTCCACCTGACTCCCACTAGAGAAAGTCTGCTCATCCAGACTACCGATGCATAGATGATAATAGATTTTATCATAGCCGCGTAGAACCAAGGGATCTTGCTAGGAGAAAAACCCTCAAAACACCCTAGCGCCGACAGAAAGCTGTCAGTGCTATGGATGTCTTTATTTCAACGTGTGACTGCCACAAAATTTTACTATCAAGGATTACTCCAAGATGTTTGATTTCTTTGGATAGCTGGATTGTGACTCCTTTTAGCTTAGGCAATGCGAGTCCATCAAGCTTCCTCCTTCTGATAAAGAGGACAATACCAGTTTTTGTGGAGTTTGCCGATAGCTAGCACAGCACCAAGTGTCAATCATATCCAGTGTTTTCTGCACTTTTCTACAGATGTTCATAAGCGAAGGACCTGTTAGCAAACAGGCAAATTCATCCGCATATGCTTGTGCGTAGACTCTCGAGTCGTTTAAGGTGGTGAGCAGAGGCCAAGACTAAAGCAAAAGGCCAAGACTAATTTAAAACGGCACATTAACGGCATAGAACCTCAATTATGCCTCAGCGGGATCGAAAATTTGGACCATCGGATAGAAGTGTGCAGCCGAGGTCGCGGCGACCATTTGGCCGATATTTTGTTCCATGCGTAATTGAGCCATACCAATATTACCATAGTAAAGAGAAAAGATAACAATTTTCTAAAAGAATTGTATTTTATTCAAAATCAACACCGGCCCTTGAAACTTAACCAACCTTTATTATGCAGCTATTTTAGAAGAAAAATTATGAAGTTGATCTGTCCTATGCATATCGCTTAGTGTTTGTATTGCATTACTATGAAGGCTGGAATGAGATTTGATGTTCAAGTAAGAAATTCGTTTTACTTATTACAAACTGTAGTTATGTTTAACAAATCGGTTGGTTTAGACTTTTTTCAAAAAAAATTCAAAAAATTGTAGCGGTAAAAGACTTAAACCTATCCAAAGTTTGCTCGAAGAGCTTTCAGTCTCAACAGCTGAATATGTGGAACGATATTGTCTTATATCTTCAATAGAGTCGCATGCACGGCAAGCAGCGCGAAAGTGTTTGACAAACCAACAGTCTTCAACGAGTCGCTGAGCAGCATAAACGCCGCACGCAGTTAGTCACTAAACCATCTACAACTATACTAAGTTGCTAGTAAACACAACTACTGAGATGGCTTCAGCTATACAACAGAATGAAAGCACGGCAAGTGCGTGCGCAACAACAAATGTTGTACAAGTAACTCACGAAAACCCTGTGTGGCTACGGGCGGAACTATTTGAAAAACTGCTGAAAGCTACAATTCCGAAGTACCAAAAGATCCAGCATTGCTCGGCAAAACCCGCCTTGGCAGCTGGTGAAAACTATTCCACAATAATGCTGCGTGTCAGCATAGATGTTGAGCTAACAGGTCTGCCAGATTTCTCATATTATTTTTGTTGTACATATTTTTAATATTTACTATACGAACAACTTCTTCACTTTGCGCCGCCACAGATGATACAACAAAATCGCTTTCGTACATGATGAAACTGCCGCATGAAAATGAAATGCTTCAGGACCTATTGCGTGGCCACAATATTTTTGAAATCGAACACAGGATGTATCATGAAGTTGTACCTGAGTTCGAGCAGTTGTACCGGGCAGTTGGTGTCGAGGTAAATTTTTCGGCAAAAAGCTACCATATCGAAACACCTTCAGTGTTTGGCGTCATTTTGCTGGAGGACTTGTGTCCATTTGGTTACACGAATGCCAATCGCTTAGAAGGACTTGATTTGGAGCACACGAAGGCGGTACTTGAGCGTTTGGCGCAATGGCACGCAGCCTCTGCAGTGCGTGTCGAGACCAAGGGGCTATACCCTGAACTATTTCTTAAAGGCATGTTCAGTGCATTCACCGAATCGCAGCAGGGGTCAATGAAAGCCTACTACGACACTTTTAAGCCATCACTTTTCGAGTCTATAAAAAGCCTAAATGGGCACGAAGAATACATAGATGACTTGGTAAGTGGCAGGATATTTTGTGGGTATTGGTTATCATTTGGCTAGGCAACTGTAGATGGTTTGCAATTACAATTTTAGGCGCAAGCGTTTGATAGCATAGCCAAAGAATCTACGCGTGGCTCACATTATGAGCCAAGTGAGTTCAACGCTTTGAACCATGGCGACTGTTGGGTCAACAATGTCATGTTTAAGTATGACAGCGAGGGCAAAATCGAAGATACGTTACTCATTGACTACCAGATGATCAATTATGGCTCGCCAGCGAAGGACTTGATTTACTTTTTGCTGTCATCTACGAGATGCGATTTGAAAGTGAAGCAATTTGACTATTTCATTAGATTTTATCACGACCATTTAGTGAAGAACTTGCAGCTTTTGAAATACTCTAAAAATCTGCCGACATTGAAAGAAATTCACATTGCAGTGATGAAATACGGCAAATTGGGTGAGTCCGGGTGTGGAATAGAGTAAGAAATTGAATTTTCATCAGCTTAATTTCTTCTTTCCGTAGCACTAATATCGGCCCTAGGCATTATGGCGGTCGCTTTGTTGGAGCCGCGTAGCGATGCCAATATTGACGGGTTTATTGGAAACACGGAGAGTGCGGTGAGCTTTCGCAGTGCAATGTTCACAAATCCCAGATACCGCAAACATTTGGAGGTACTAATGCCGTGGATGAGCAATCGAGGCGTCTTTGAAGTGGAGCGTTAAGAAATGCCAAACTACGAGTATTTTGCTTACGGCGCAATGTAGCGTACTGTTATTTTTTATTTACTCATTAAATTTCTTTAAATTGACGCTTACACCTTTTCGAGTGCTTGGCCGTGCTCCTCCTTCTATTTGTGGTGTGCGTGGTGATGTTTTATTTTTACAAATGGAGGGACCTACATTTTCATGTCGTCTCCAAACGACAAATTATTTGTGTAAGAAGCTTTTACATGGCAGAAATACACTGTGAGATTTGCCTGCCGAGGGTGGTCGCTTCATGCCCGGGGTTTCGAATACGTGCCCCAGCCCATTCGACTACAACTGCCGTAATTTATTGGTACAAATCAAATACTAATTGACACCATTCAAGTTATATTAAACTATATTAGGCATCATAAGTTGCAGAATTTTATGTGTGAATTGATTTGGCAGGTACCCGTAAATATAAAATAAAAAGCCGCAAAACGTCTGAACGCTAATCTGCTTGCTGCCTAATTTTATTACTCTATTTTACTATTTGCCCTAATTAAATGAAAGATATGAATAAACTTACCGATACCCCCAATTCACAACTACGTGACAGTTACCTCATATTAAAACATACGAGGAGTGTTCAAAAAGTATGACGAAATTTGAATTTTCGCAGGTTACGTAAAGGGTGGCCGGTGTTGATTTTGAATAAAATGCTATTTTTTTAGGAAATTATTGTCATTTCTCTTTATTATGATAATATTGGTATGGCACAACTATAGGGTTTTTCAGTAAGAGCGCTTCAACTTTTGAACTTTTTTGAATAAAACACAAACGGTTTGACTTTTTTAACTAATTTTTTTTTTTATTATCGAGTTTGAACATATACATTTAAGTATGAAGTGCGATTTCTTTTGCATGACCACCGCGTGCACGTTTTACGAAGTCCAATCGTTGAACCCAATTTTCGACCACTCTTTTGCATAAATCGGCCAAAATTCCAGCAATTTCGCGTTCAATATTGGCTCTGAGCTCACAAATCGTCGCCGGCTTGTTACTGTAGACCAATGACTTCACATAACCCCAAAACGGGATGGCTTGTTAAATGGACCGTAAAATGGCCGTAATGCTCTTAAAGTAGCAGCAACAGAACGATTATTTTCATAAAAAATTTGCACGATTTGCAATCGTTGCTCAAGTGTGTAGCGTTCCATGATGAAATGTATACTAATGAAGTTTACAAATGACAAGCGAAAAATAAAAAATATTGCGTCGTTCGCCCTGCCTATCGGAAAAAAGTTGAAGCGCACCTATTGAACAACCCTATACGTACGAAATTAAATATCGGCCAAATCGCCGCCGCGGCTTCGGCGACACACCTCCATCCGATGGTCAAAATTTTCGTTGGCGCCGAGGCATAATTGAGGTTCTATGCCGTTAATGTGCCGAATTATCTCATTCCTTAGCTCTTGAATTGTTGCTGGCTTATCGACGTACACCTTTGCTTTCAAATAACCCCAAAGAAAGAAGTCCAACGGGGTCGTTTACGTTTAGGTGTGGTTCACAATCAACATCGGCCCTTGAAATTTAACCACCTTTTATATTCGAATTTCGATTTTTTTGTGGCGATATGTTGGTACTCATGTCTCTCACTCATGCCGACGAATTCGGCCATTTTGAATGTTCAGTTAATTGTTGACAGCTTCTGTGCTTGCACGTGTTTCGACTCGTCTTCGATTTTAACCTATTCAAAAAGATGGATCAAAGAACCTGTCTGAAATTTTATGTGAAAAACGAAATTAAGTGCGTGGATGCATTCCGAATGTTGACTCAGTGCGGTGTCATACGGAGAAGCTACTTTGGACCAAAGCAACGTTTATCGGTGGTACAAAATGTTCTCAGAAGGCCGAGAAGATGTGAATGACGAAAAGCGTCCCGGACGCCCGAGCACTTCAACAACAGACAAAAAATTGATGAAGTGAAGAAAATGCTATTGACCAATCGTCGAATCACCGTTAGAGAAGTTGCTGAGGACCTAGACATATCGATTGGCTCGTGCCATTCGATTTTTTTCAATGATTTGGGCATGACATGGGTCGCCGCAAAATTCATATCAAAAGTGCTCAATTTCGACCAAAAGCAGCATCGCATGAACATTGCTAACGAGATGTTAGACTCTGTCCGCGACGACCCAAATTTGCTCCAGATGGTCATAACTGGTGACGAATCGTGGATTTATGGCTATGACGTGGAAACCAAAGCTCTATCATCTCAATGGAAGCTGCCGCACGAACCAAGACTGCAAAAACAGCGCGCCAAGTTCGGTCCAATGTAAAAGTTTTGCTTACGTTTTCTTCGGTTGCAGGGGCGGAAACTGAAGAGGCCCATGAAAGGACGAAGCTACGCTACGATTGACGAGATAAAGACGGCATCGAAGGAGATAAAAAAAATGATTTCTTTAAGATAAAAAAAATTATTTTTTGAAGTGCTTCGAAGATTGAAGAAAACGTTGGCACAAGTGCATACTATCTCATAGGAATTACTTTGAAGGGTACAGAATAGATATTAATGAATAAATAAATAATTTTTGAAAAAAAAAGGCAAAATTCGCGATACTTTTTGAACACACCTCGTATATAACATAAATGAACTTTCGCCCATATAAACTTTCACCAAATTACTCAAATTCTTGATAGCACTGGTATCGCGTCACGCGCCTTCAACTTCTTGGAAGTTCCACAATGTCAATATAATCAGTGCTGATTTTAGCCCATTAGATAAGGCGTTAGAGTCTTGACACACTCTAGAAATATTATGTGGCTAAATAATGATAACGGCTTCCAGGGTGACCACTACCAGTAATCTGTTTTAATCGTTTCGAGCGCTCCAGTCAATATTTTACCCAAATGGTTCGAGTATACAGGGTCCGGCACTCGAAGTGTAACCAATTGAAAATGCCATAAAATTAACTTGCAAAATTACTTATATTCAATTCAAAGTACAAAATGTTTTTTTTTTTTAAATACATATTTAAATACATTTCATTCTATTACACCTAGTTCACAACTATCCAGTAATATTATTTTATTAAATTCGACAGTATTTACCGGAAATACGTATATAACTGTTAGACAGCTGACAGTCATCAAAATTTCTGGAACAAGATCATTTGGTTTTTTTCGTTTAAGTCTCCGGCATTGGTCATCTAAATTGACAAGTAACCGAGCCTCCGGGTTAGTATGTTTTTCGAGCCTTACGGCATGAGCTACAGCGTAATGTTTGACAACTTCTGATACTAATGACATCTTGAGGTCACGATGTAAATCAGTGTTCCTCACATACCATGGTGCGTTTACTGCGTTCTTTAGAAACTTGTTTTGAAATCGTTGTATTTTCTCGATGTGAGTTTGTTTGGCACAGCCCCATAGCTGTATACCATAAGTCCATACAGGTTTAAATACTTGTTTATAAATTAAAAATTTGTTTTGTATGGAAAGAGGAGACCTTCTTCCAGTAAGCCGGTTTAATTTTTGCATTTTGAGGTTTAATTCCATGTGTTTTATTTTAACGTGCTCTTTCCTTACAAAATGTGTGAAAATAATACAAAATTAAGAATGAATTTACTTTTGCTCGATATGACCACCTTTTGCCTTGACTATGACTTTGCGACGGTCCAGAAACGAATCGCAAGCTGCCCGAATGCGACTTGCAGGTATTTTGGCCCACTCGCGGACAATGGATTTTTTCAGCGCCTCGAGCCTGGTGAATCTTTTAGTTCGGACCTTGCTCTCCAAAACGGCGCAAAGAGAATAATCCATCGAATTTGCGTCTGGTTAATTTGAGAGCAATTGTGTGGACGTTATAAAGTTCGGAGCGTTGTTTTTTAGCCATTCTTGGTTCACTCGAGCTTTGTGAGATGGTGTTGAAACGTCCATGGTCTGCCACCGAAATATTTGTTTGCCCACGGCTTCAAAGCAACCTCCAGAATACTTTCCCGATAATATTTCGCATTTACCTTGACGCCAAGCTCGATGAAAACGATTGGAGAGCACCCATCTGCGGTTACAGCGGCCCAAACCATTACCTGTGGCGGGTACTGCCTCCTAGTGGCCAATTGATGACTCAAATTCTCGTATGAATGGTCGGTCAAATAAACCCTATTGTTTTGGGAGTTTACGAATTGCTCAATTGCGCCCAAGCGAAGCAACTCCTTCTCTGTATTACTAAGTTGTCATAACAGTATCGCTTTCATTCACCGATTCAGCTTAGATTTCACTGACACTTTAAAATTACTCCTCACCGCACTTGTGCGCTCTATGTTGGTATAAGCAGGCTTTATTTGGAGGCTTTATCATCAATTCCTTTATCTCCCATTGGAGCATATCGCCCAATAATGCATATCCACGCGGCCCAATTTTTGGCTATCAATTTTAGTGCATTCCACGATTGCCCGCATTCACCGACTTCTTTTTGTAGGTGGCCTATTCACCTCCGCTGATGACGTTCGACCCCCACACCTTGAGAATACGCAGGTCTCGCATCGATAGAGCAGTACTGAGATGGCATTTGATTTAAATAGTCACATTTTTGTTGGAAAGGATATTTGTGATGAGTTCGAGATGGTGGAAATGAAATGGTGTGCACAAATTACGTTTGATTTGACGGGGTGTATAAGGCTTAAGGTCTATTTTATTACAAAAAAACTAGAAACTTTTCTTATTTGGAGTTTTAGCTTTCAAATGATACCAAAAAGTCCAATCTAGAAGACTTTCAATTTCATGCCATTTTTGTCCGCGTTCGAAGCACTGTGCGCTGGTTGTAATGCAAACTTCTTGTGAATTTTTTGCCTTTAGACGCTATACCTTCAGCAGATGCGGCTCATTTGTTAGCCATCAATCGCAGGAAGAAAATAATTTTAAGTAAAAAATGAGCTGGGTAAGCATTAAAAGGCGTGTGTGACAGTATCGCGTAATAGATTTCTCGCAAAAAGAGAGCCTAAAAGCAGACTTTTGATGGAGCATGGCAATAAACTGACAATGACTAACTAAAGTGGGCCCAAACATCTTTAAATAGCTCAACGCAGTCGCAACCGTTGCAGTCCCTACATGACACTGGCGAACAGATGTTTCTGATGACACCAATGATCAGTTTTTAGTCATCCGTAATTGCATTGTAGGGATGAAAACGATTAGATGCTTGACCTTTTTGGAGCGATTTGAATATATTTTGCACTTATATGAAGTAGAATTTCTATAAGAGAAGACATATCATGTCACAACGGCAAAGTACACATTTTTTTCTCGCGACTAAACAACAATTAAGCAGTTTGCTAAACACGTTTGTAATAAGTGATATTAATAATGTAAGCTCTTATTGGATACCTAGTGGTCTTGTAGGGTTGGTTGAGTTACAATCATTTCTACAAAATTATATATCCGTCTTTTGGTATTTTGGTATCTTGACGGAGGATTTCAAAGGAACAGATTTTAAAAACCTAAGAGCTTTTATGGATTTCAGTTGCTGGGATTGAAATTTTGTCTCATTATTATCGTTCCTCATAGGAATTAAGTCCAAAAATCTCAATATAGTGTTACATTTTTACATCAAGAGAATTCTTTTCTGGGTGGGAAACATTTCAATATCATTTTTTTTTTTAACTCCAAGCCTTAAAGACTAAGACTGTTTATATGTTTATCGTCGAATTATTATGGATAATTCACTGACGATGCCTTCAGTCCTAGTGGCAGAATGGAGTTCTCAGCGACTACTATTACCGTTGTGTGTCTGTAAGTGTAGAAAGCCTTGTTATTAGAACAGTTCTCCCATGCGATGCAGTTTATCTGTGTGCTTACCGCGTTTAGTGCTGTAGTGGTAATCTATCGAAAGAGGAATAAACTGCCATCTTGAACAGCCCACGCACTTCCACCGGTGCGACAAATTACAATCAATGTTATTTCCATCCTGTATTTAAGAGAAGACGAATGAAATTGTTCTGATGAATTTCGGTCATTGTGGCAGCCCCTGGTGGGCGCTTTGCTCAAACTTAGTGCAGTATTTCCCCTCACCTCATTTAGACCCGTCACAGATATTATTGAGATCGGATAAGAACCACACCTACTTTTCATATGGTAAGACTAAGTTTGAGTATATGAGACTGAGACTTTGAGTTTGTTTGAGACCAACGCAGCCAACAGCCAGTCGCAATTTAATTCTTCGAGCGACTAGTACTAACTTTTCAACCTTTTTGACAATTTTTTTTGGTCACCGTTACAAAGCGACTTGGCCAGCGATAGTCTTCACAGATTACTCTTCCTTGTCGAAATAGCCGAGCCCGTATTTTAGCATTGCATATCAAAGTGACGATTCCTCATAAAAAATTGCTCCCACGTATTTTCTTTTCTAACAATGAATTTGATCATAATAACACACGTGCTCCAAATTGCGATAATTCACAGTTTTCGTTAACATAGCGTTCTTGCTTATTTCAGGGATAACTGTTAATGAACGAAACAAAAAAGGTGTAATATTTGTCATATCAATGAGTCAACCAATATATATTATCAATAACGAGCAGAAGAGCTGTTGTTGTAGCCGTTCACCAAGCTCTGCCAAGCACGACGAAGGCAACGGACGTAGTCGTCATTCTCATTCAGCGATAGGCCCAAGCAACATTTCATTTATACGTCAAACGTCTTTTTTGTTGTTCGTGTTATTCCTCTTCGTTCCATTTCTTCTTTTATCATCCTGTTAACGTAATTTAAACCACAAATAAATTGATAAAAGAGTCATTGAAAGCTCATTTGTTTATTGTCAGGCCAAAGCATTTCTGAATGACAGTCGTTTTTCAGTTTTTCACATTCCCCTTTTATGCTTTAGGCACGTTTAATGGCGCTCAACTCGTGGCTCTCTCTCTGTAACAGGTTTTAGCAGAACCTACTCTCAACTCACTTCCACTTTGCTATTTAACTCAAGCTTTGAGTTTTTCATTAAGAAGCAATTGAGCGAGAAGGTCATGTACGGATGTTGAGCATAAACTGAGCATTACCAATTATGAAATTTTTGATTTTATGAATCCATGTAGTTCAATACAAAATGAAATATTAAAACAAAGAAACAGGTTCGTCGTAAACCTGACGTCGGTAAGTATTTTTATTGAATACCATACAGGAAAATGCTGACTCATTTTTCAAACATAAAATATGCAAATTTGTCTTTTTTATATTATCTCCACTTCGCAAAAAAAAAACAGCAGCTGCTTACTTGGTTGCTGAAGCTGCATGAAGGTGGCACTTATTTTGTTGCAATTCAAAAAGATGAATTATATAATTTTTAGATTTATTATATGACTGAAATATTTTTATTTAAAGTGTTCATGCCGCTCATTTGCAGTAAGAGTCTTCTACTCTAAAAAAATTTTTTTACCACCATTAACTAATATTTTTTGCTGCGCGCAAAATGCATGTCGATGGCAGGCAATGGCAAACCTCCGCCATGAAAAAACTCCTCATAAAACATATTTGCCACTCGGAATCGGCTTAAAACTATAGATCCCTCCATTTGTGGAACAGCACCACGACGCACACCACAAATAGGAGGACCTCGGCCAAACACTCAAAAACAAGGGTATTAGCGCCAATTATATACACAAGGTAAAGTTCAAAATAAACCAGACTAGCGTCATAAAAAGGGTTTTGATGGCGCCATCTTTTTTATGAGTCAGTGCGTTGGAAGTTACATCCCTAGCTGACTTCCAGCGAAAGCTTGAAGACATTCTGTTCAGTGGAAGCGAAGTTATATCGTCTAAAGTGTCAGTATGTTTGTGTCATCGGTACAAAAATGAGTTTCGCACAAGGAGCTAATATCAAATTTTGTTTTAAAATCGGTAAAACATTTACCGAAGCATTTGAATTGATGAAAAAAGTTTATGGCTATGATTGTTTACCTCGTGCCACATTTCATGAGTAGTTCACACGTTTCAGAGATGGTTGTGAGAACATAAATGAGAATGAACAAAATCAGTGACCACCGAAAACTCCATCGAAATTGTTCGTAAATTTAATGAACCGAAATCATCGTTGAAATTCATAGAATCGGAGTTGAATATCTCCCAAACATTGATTTATCGCATTTTAACTGATCACTTGGGCTTACGAAAGGTTTGTGCATATTTTATTCCGCACAATTTAATGGAGGACCTAAAATTGCTCAGAATTCAACATGCGAAAGACCTCATTAAAGAGGCGAGAAAAGATGAAAACTTCCTTTGCAACATTGTAACTGGTGATGAAACGTGGTGTTTCCAACATGAACCTGAAACTAAGCGTCAAAGTGCCGAATGGAAGGCCCCAGACGGTCCACCACCCAAAAAAGTCAAAAATCAAGTCGATGTTCATTTGTTTTTACGATTACAAGGAAACTGTCCGCAAGCGGTTCGTGCCAACGGGCTAAACCGTCGCCTTGAATACTGCGAAGGAGGAGCGCTTAGTGCACGAAAATGCACCATCCCATCGATCCACTCTTGTGACTGATTTTTTTTACTACTCGTATTCGCTTGGTATGGCTCCCTGTCGCTTCTATGGTGATGAAAGGAAAACATTTTGTGCTCATAGACCCCATCCAAAAGGCTTGTACCTATATCCTGAAGGGCATTCCGGTCAATGACCTGAAACACTCTTTCGAAAAGCTTTTAGATTGCGCGACACAGTGTATCGAGGCCAAGGGGGACTATTTTGAATAAATAAACTCGAAGTTATCAGCACAAAGCTCCTGTTGTTTCTATTTTAGCTCAGATTTGTTTATTTTTGAAATAAATATAATATAAATAAAAATGTTATATTTTCGTATTTTTACTTAGAGAAGCCCCAGGGTAGTGTGTTGGGCCCCGTCCTATTCACAATATTTACTTCCGACATGCCAATAACAGAAGAAGTGGAAGTGGCTACTTACGCTGACGATACAGCCTTCATAGCTTCTAGCGATTCACCTGCAAAAGCATCCTCTTTGCTGCAAAACCAATTAAATATTTTAGAAATTTGGCTTGATAAATGGAGGATCAAAGTTAACTCCGACAAGTCTACCCATGTCACCTTTACGTTAAGAAAAGATAACTGCCCTAGAATATTTTTAAATAATACTGTAATACCAACGAATACCAAGGTGACATATTTAGGAATGCATTTAGATCGACGCCTTACTTGGAAATCCCATATTAAGGCCAAACAAGAGCGGCTTAAAAATAAAACCAAGCGAATGCACTGGCTGCTTGGTCGCAAATCTCAGCTTAGTTTTGAAAACAAAATAAGACTATATAAAGCTATTTTAAAGCCTGTATGGACCTACGGTATACAGCTTTGGGGAACTGCTAGCAAATCGAATATAGAAATCCTGCAACGCTACCAATCAAAAACTTTGCGTGCTCTTGTTAACGCCCCTTGGTTTGTCACAAATGAAGCAATACACAAGGACTTAGATATCCCATTTGTAAAGAGTGAAATTCCAAACTTTTCTAACAGATATCTTGCACGGCTGTCAAACCATGTAAATACGAATGCTATATGCTTATTAGACTCAAGTAATGAAAGAATACGACTGAAGCGTAATCATATCTTAGACTTGCCATTTCTCTAATTTTGCCGAATTAAATTATTTATTCAACACTAAATAAAAAACAAAATACATAAGTTCCTATATGAAGATAAGCAACTCATTAGTACAAATGAAATTTAATACATTTAAGATCAAATCCTAGAACAAGTATCGTAATTTTATATGTAGTTTTGCATTTGTGCAAATACTACCGCGGCTATTAGATTATAAGACCTAATTTGCTGAATATCATTATATTAAGATAGCTTGCAAATAAAATATTTACACAACAAAAAAAAAATATTTACACAACAGAAGCATAGTAAAGTGAAAACTTTGAACACGATTTTTTACTCTTGCAAAAAATGAGCGATTGTAGTCATACATTTGGATTAAAACGACTGCAATATTTTTGCTAGTGGTTTTGTCTAGGCTACCTGGTTATCGAAGTAAAAGACTTCTAAACTGAGTGAATCAATTTGTTCCTTATATATTTTTTACATCCTTAATAATTTTTTTTTTTTGGTGGGCGACCGTCGTCTACTGCATCGTGCAGTGTGACCACTGAAACGATCCCTCTTCTCCTTCTGAGGGGACACCCTTCCACTGCTTTTCATATTACTTCGGGAGGGCCCAGAACGGCATCCATAAAGGACCAATTCTATTCACTCACATCTGGGTCCACCATATTTGTAGTCAGCTTTCATGCTATAGGCTCGTCTTCTTGTGTCTCTATCTGTGCAGCTTCGCTTTGTTGCACTGTGTCGAGGTGAATTTTTTTTTTTGTAGTACGTTCTCGTTGTATTTCTTTACCGCGTTCCAGCTGTCCACGCGTTCGATGATTTTGCTGATTATGTTGCTCGGTGCGATGTCGCCAATCTGCTCCCTCAGAGCATTTCTTTCCGCGAACCATCTGTTACAACTAAAAAACGTGTGCTAAGCGTCATCGCTCTGCGCTTCGCAGTATATGCACTTGGAACCGGTTACCTTGCCCAAGCGGTATAGGTATCTCCGGAAGTATCCATGGCCCGAGAGAAACTGAGTTAAGAAGTCTCGCCGTCTGCCGCTCGGTTCAGTGTCCCATCGGCTTTGCCACCGCCCCATGGTTTGGCATATCCGTTCTGAGAAGCTAGTGATGCCGTGTTCGTTCTTGAAATCCCACGCATCCATTCGTTCCTGGACCATGAGGACGATGGGTATATACCCGCTGATCACGAAAATTGCTGCGCCTGAGACAATGCGGTAGGCTGAGGCAACTCTGAGTGCCGCTGTTCGTTGCACAGCCTCCAGTGCTTTGCGCTTGGCTTTGCAGTTTAGCACAATTCTTCATACTTCGCTGTCCTACAGGAGAATCGTTAGGAGATTCATTTATAATATGGAAGTACCTTTCTATTTTTTTTTTTTTTTGCTTTTTTTTTTGTTTTTAAATACAATATTAACCTCTTTTTTAATCAAAATCTGAACTTAAACGTACCGAGCGCATATAGAAACTGTAAGTTCATTTATTTTGACAGTTTTAGAGCCAGCTTTAGTGTCTCTCTAATGTTAGTGAAATAGCCACTCTAACCCGACTATGACTAAGATAAAGTACAATTTTTATTAAAGTGTTTTTATTTTTATTTTATTATTGTATTAAAGTAAAGTGAAATTGTGGTACATTTTTTCATACCTATAGACTATTGTAGAAAATATTTTCTTGTGGCAACACCGAGCACTTCCATTGCAATTTAGTTTTTTCCCCAACCGGAGCGATTTGTTAACATTGCGTTTAAGTTATGTTCATGTGCAAAACAGACATACATATGTACATACACCTGTACCGACGATCACTCGTACATATGAAATTGAGCACTCGCATCACATGTCGACCTGATAAAGAAACTTTCAAATGCTATTATGTGACATGTATGTATGTATGTGCCTGATTAGGGGTATGCAGGTCGAATAAGGTGAAGTTACAAATCGGTATACCCGAATACCTAAAAACTAATATCGAATTATCGAAGTAGCAAATCTGATAAAGTAGCAGAGAAACTCTGTATTATATCCGAAATTCGGTTTGTGTTGATAAGTAAAAGTTGTGTTTATTTTGCTATATTTTTTGTGGGTCTGAAAAAAATAAATCATTTTGTTTCTCATATTACCACGAAAGAGAGGAAAAAAGTGCGCTCAGACTTGGAAAGGTAACTAAGTTGCTGAATACCGAAACGCAATGTCTCCAAACTGGGTCTGCATACCCCTTGGTATAGTTGTGCTGTTTGACGCCGACGCACATTTACATTCGAACGCACAAAGTAATGAGGTGCAATTAGAGATAGTTAATCAAAATTATCAATCAAACAATATGAGGAGTACTCATGTTTCCCAAATAGGAAACGCTTTGCTTATCACGCATTGATAATATGGGCATACATTCATGCACAGGGCTGATATCAGCTGGTTCCACCTGCCACCGCATGCCATGACCGGCGTTTGCAGGGGGACAGAGCGAGCACGAATAGATGAACTGCCACAAAGGAAGAGTGTTGTTGTACTTTTATATCCATTTATACAGGCCAGTTGTAAATCGAAAGAAGATATTTTAGACACAATTACCATTATGACTCGCATCGAATTTGGGCTAAACGTTTAAGGCTAAAAGCACTCAGTCAATACCGCCAATCATTCGACAAACATTGGGTGCGCCCGTTGCAATAAAGTAAAGAAAAATTAAAAAATAACTCAAAAGGAATAGGTAAATAAATTTTGTTGGTATGATTTTTAATCTTTTTTAGCTATTAAGTGTAAAAAAATCATTCCGATTGATATAAAGTCATGGAAGAGTGCGCGAAAATTTCCAGTCAAAAACACTAGCGTCGCGGGCAGTTGAATACGGGAAGTGCAATTTAAGGTATAAAATAGTTAATTTCTGTTTTATTTAAAAACACACACAGCAGGTGATGACGTTCCTCTATCAATCCGTGTTTGAAATGCAATTTATTTTATTGTCATTGCAAGCAAAATGTAAGGACTAGTGAACAGAATGTGACAACCTTAAAAATCGATAGTATTGACATTTTGAAAGGCTGATAGTGTATACTCGTATGGATAATCCCCTCAACTTTAGCCCGATAGGACTTTTAGTTAGTAAGGCTCAACCGGTTCTGCGATCCCTACTATCAAGAAAAGTGCCGACCTGAATTTTATGCTCAGTAAAAGCGAACTCAACTCTACGTGAAAGATTTCATAAACGGAATAACCTTTGAGTCTCAACTAAGGGGTGGTTAAGTTTTAAGGGCCGGTGTTGATTTTAAATAAAATACAATCTTTTTAGGAAATTATTGTCATTTCTCTTTATTATGATAATATTGGTATGGCTCAATTATGCATGGAACAAAATACCGGCCAAATGGCCGCCGCAGTCTCGGCGGCACACCTCCATTCGATGGTCCAAATTTTCGATGATGCTGAGTCATAATTGACGTTCTTCGCCGTTAATGTGCCGAATTATGTCATCCGTTAGCTCTTGAATTGTTGCTGGCTTATCGGTGTATACCTTTTCTTTCAAATAATCCCAAAGAAAGAAGTCCAACGGTGCCAAATCACTTGATTTGGCGGCCAATTGACATCGCCGCGACGTGAGATTATTCGGCCATCAAATTTTTCGCGCAAAAGAGCCATTGTTTCGTTAGCTGTGTGACAAGTGGCACCGCCCTGTTGAACCCACATATCGTCCACATCCACATCTTCCAATTCGGGCCATAAAAAGTTCGTTATCATCTCACGATAGCGAACACTATTCATAGTAACTGCCTGACCGGCCTCATTTTAGAAAAAATACGGCCCAATGATGCCGCGGGCCCATAAACCGCACCAAACAGTCATTCTTTTTGGGTGCATTGGTGTTTCGGCAATCACTCTTGGATTATGATTCGCCCAAATGCGGCAATTCTGCTTATTGACGAATCCACTGAGAAGAAAATGTGCCTCATCACTGAAGATGATTTTCTTCGAAAATTGGTCATTCACTGTTGCCATTTCCTGCCACCATTCTGCCCATTGACGACGCTTGAAATGGTCAAGAGGCTTTAGTTCTTGAGTCAATTGCACCTTGTAAGCGTGTAAATGCAAGTCTTTATGCAAAATAATCATCAACAACGAGCGTGATAGGTGCAATTGTTGGGCACGACGACGAGTTGAGGTGGGCGGCTCTTCAACCACACTATCGCGAACAGCAGCAATATTTTCTGCAGTAGGAGCTGTACGACCATACACTGGTGTTTTCGCATCTCCTACAGACCTGGTTTGCTCACACCCTTGCACCATTTTTCCGATTGTACGCACAATTGGACGATTAAATTGACCGAAAAAATCACGAAGTGCGCGATATGCATTTTGATTTGAACACCCGCTCTCGTAATACGCCTGAATAACTTTAACGCATTGCTCGATTGTGTATCTCTCCATGGTTCAAATTGAGTTAGTCTAAGATTGAAGAATGCCAAATGAAATGCACAAAGAAAACTTGACGTTTAGGTATGGTTGATATTCAATATCGGCCCTTGAAATTTAACCACCCTTTATATGACTTATAAGGGAGTGCGCGAAACAACAATGTAATGCCTGTGACTACTTTCGTTCCGTCAAAGAAGGGCATTCATGCGCGCTTTAAATTTGACTCTACAAGCAAAGCTCTTTAAAATCTTTTAAATTATTTTAAAATCTTTATTCTACAATCTTGCTTAGCCTAACACTTAACTAACGGCTTATTTCTAGAGGTTCTTATACATACATATATTTAAGAGGTTAGAGTGTGCGACACCAAAATGTGCATGAAACATAAAAATGATAGAGCAAATTTTTCTAATAGCACCAGACACAAATAGCAGGAGGAGCTCGGCCAAACATGAAAAAAAGGTGTAAGCGCCAATTACTTACCCTGCAAGACAGCTGACTATCATATAAGCACTCATATTATCATATTATCATCATCACTATCCTCATCCAACTACACATTTTTGTTCTAGCCATGGGAAAGTTCTAATAGTTTCCCCTTGTCGGTGTGATATTCTACCTCTCTTTTACCAATAGCAATTTCTTATAACTGAAAAATATATCTACTATGCTCTAAACTACTCATTTTCGTCATCAAAAAGTAATCAGCACAAACTCCTCAATAACTCCTCATTTTCATTAAAAAGTGTTCAGACTGAGTAGTTTCCTTAAAATGTTTTATTTAGAAATTATAAAAATTATATTTTACGGAGATCCGAACTAGCGAATTCTCAACTTTTAGCCAAGCATCTACTCATTCGGCTATGGCGACCTTACAACAACAAGAGCAAAATTTCACACTAGAACTTTTTTCAGAGCAGCCACATTATAAGCATATAAATGAGTTGCCTTGGCGTTTAAAGTACAGTAGATATATTTTACACTTATATGAAATTGCTATTGGTAAAAGAGAGATAGAATTCACACCGACAAGGGGAAAACAATATCAAATGAAATACTTGATTTCCCATTAAAAAATGTTGTGTATGCTATTCTGATAATGCGCATGTATTAGAGACTAATAAAATTCTTGTAAATGTGTTGGAATTTTTGTCGAAAGTGCTCAGCACTGTCTTGTAGGGTAATGTTATTTTATTTGGTTGTATATAAGGCAAGGGGAATTATTGAGAATATGCCTGGAATTTTTGAGCTTTGATTTTATTTCATTTGCTGGTGCCAATTTTGTGTTCCTGACGATTTTTTTTAGTTGTTGAATAGGTAGAAAAGAATATTATTAGGTTAAAGCAGTGCAATCTTAAAATCTATTGTGCCACCCACAAGGTCTTGATTCCAATACTCGAGAGAAACTTCAGTATTGAGCCTACGTGGAATTTTACCTTCCGTATATTGTTGTATGGGTGCCCGGGATTCTATTGCAGTTGTTCCTCAGTTCAGGGCATGGCTCAAGTAGGTAACTACAGAATCTGCAGATCTCACATGAAGAAATTGACAGTTTAGACAAGTAGCATTTTAACATACAAAATCCAGTCAAATCCCCAGAAACATTCACTTTAGGTTGTTCTCAGATAAGCTCACACATTTCTCAAGGCTTTTATGGTCACACGAACATAACAGTGGTCTGGGGTGCTCAAAACAGGTTGACGGTACAGGTATAATTTCTTACGCACTTATTTTCCTCCTTCAATAGCATGAATACGAGGGTCGTTTGAAAAGTTTGTGCAAAAATAAAAACTACTTGATTGTTTAGGGTAAACATATTTTTTAATTTCTCGAAATATTCTTCTTTTAGGCTTATATACGTCTTCCAAAGCTGTGTTAGTTTGTTAATCCCTACCGAATAATAGGATTTATCCAAGTCTGAAAAATAGCCATTCGTTTTTGCAAGCACCTCCTCGTTTGAATAAAATACTTTTTTCACGCCAGCCATTTCTCCAAATTGAGGGACAAATAGTAGACCGAAGTAACCGAGGGTGCCAAGTAGTAACCCTACGAGTATTTCCATTAAATTTGCGACCGCAATTGCCGAGGCTTGAGCAGGTGCCTTGTCGTGATGTGAAAAGGAAAATAACTCGACTTCCGCGATTCAAACGCTTGACAAACACAAAGAAACTTACCGATCTGGCTGAAAATTGGTGCGTACTCTAAGAAATGCTTCTAATTAAACATAGTCGTGATTCGCGCCATTAGTGCCATATTTCAGACTTTGCACGGACTTTTCTAACGTCCCCGTAAAGCCACTTTGCCTACGCCACAAAGGGTTCCGGAGCTATAAAATGAGCTGATGCTCCTTTTTTGCACGTTCATCAGCCATCTCTTTTATTTCAGTTTTTCAATACGACCCGGTACTTATAAGAACCAAACCAAAGGTGATCAGCTAAGTGGTAGAAATATTTAAGTCGTTAAATTGCAGGAAGTAATGCTCCGCGGCCGTCGTAGCCGAATGGCCTGGTGCGTGACCAACATTACGGAGTACGTATGTTCGAATATCTCATGGACCAGCAAAATTATACAAAAAGTTTTTTTCTAATAGCGGTCGTCCCCCGACATGCAATGGCAAGCCTTCAGACCATGAAAATATATAAAATTTCCACAAATTTCCAAAAGTCCGGTTGAAGCGTAGGGCCAGACCAGAGCCATGAAAAAAGTTCTTCATAAAATAACCATTTGTCGCTCGGAGTCGGCTTAAAACTGTATGCCCCTCCATTTGTGGAACAACATCAAGAGGCAAGCCGCAAATACGAGGACGAGCCAATTATTTATTTTTTCCTTAATTCACCGGTTGGGCTTAGCAAACATTAAGTTATGTCTCTAGCCCTCTGTATAGTATTTATTTTCTACTTGTTTTTTATAACTTCGTGTCCAAATGTTTCGTGAATCAGTCACGAGGTATTCCTAGCGCTCAGTGTACATATAAGAGCAGTGTTCAAAAAATATGGTGACTTCTTATCTTTCTGAAAGAATATTTATTTATTTATCTGCGTATTTCTATTTTACCACCTTCAAAGTTATCCACCTCAGATACAATACAGTTGTGCCAACGCTTTTTCCCAATCCTCGAACCACCGCTGAACAAAAAGCACTTCAGTATGGCCTGAGCTCTTCCAACAATACGGACTTTTAATAGGTATTTTAACAGTAGTCAGTTGAGTAGGTTGAAGCGGTTGTCTTGTGGAACACACTCAGGCTCATAGCCCATTGTGATGCCGCGCGTGGAGCTTTAACTATCTCGCCTAAAACAAATGTGTGCTTTTTAAAAATTTTAGAACAGAACTGAGATCTTCCAATTCGTTAAAAAATTGTCTGCCTAGAATAGTAAATCTCCGCCTGGATAGAGCAGGACAATGGCACAGAAGGTGCAAGATTATCTCTTCCTGTTCCTTATCAAGACATCTTCTACAGAAGTTATGTGCTCTGTGTAGACTCGCCCTGTTTTTCATCGTCCCGTCCCACTCTTCCCTTGAGAGTAGGAGGGTCGTGAGCGTTGTAATGGCAAGTGTAGGCGGGAGTGCATAATCCACCAATCCGGGAAGCTCCGAAGTGCCAGCCAGGATTTTGGCGTGACCATAGCTCTTATTTGACCACTTACTTAGCCTTATTGCCGTACTACGCGCGATATATTTTGCCTGCAGATCTACCGGCAAGAAGTTTAATGTATATGCGACATTGATATAATTTCGATGGCGTGGTTGACATCGCGCCAGTTATTAGAATAGATGCTAGTCTTTGAACCTTGCCAAGTTTTTTAATGTTCATACCCTTCTCAAGGGCATTCCACCATATTAAAATACTATAGTAGAGTACAGTGTATCATTCTGGGTTCCAATCCCCATTTCTTTCCAATTAGCCTTCCGCAGGAGTACAATGCCATCATGTATATATTTGCGTACTCTACCTGCGACTGGGAACCGCCAATTTAGCTTGCTATCCAGTATAGTCCTAGATATTTCGTCTTTTCTGTTACTCTAAGTAGTTTCCCTCCTAGGAATGTGTTTAAGAGCAGGTGTTTTATGTTTCCTGCTAAATAGTATCAGATACGTTTTTTCCGGACTTACTTCAAGTCCTCGGCTTTTACATCATATTGATAGTCTGTGGAGAGATCTTTCTTGAAGATCATATAATGTTGGAAGTTGTTTCCCCGAGATTGCTATCACAATATCATCGGCATATGATATTATTTGACCTCCCATTTTTTCAAGTTCTTGTAGAAGATTATTGACAGTTAGTTTCCACAGAAGCGGAGATATTACCCCACCTTGGGGTGTACCCCTGATCGGAAATTTCGTAGTGGATGTGTCACCCAGATTTGCGCTTGTCATTCGCCTCCACTAGCGCACTGTTTACTCCCACTTCCTATAGCGAAGTTGTGATTGCTTCCGGATATATATTAGTGATGGCACCCTGGATGTCTAGAAAGGCAGGTTGAGGCAAGATTACGGTGTTATTTTTAACCAAAAATGTAGATTTTTTATCCATTTTTTTTCGTTAGCAGAAATTCATCGTCCGACCCTCGTGATTGTCTGTGTAATGTAAACATGGCACACTCGCCATATAGTTGAAACTGCAGACATTTGTTCATGATTCAAATTTCTCCACTCTCCACTCTACTTTTGGAACACACTTCGTATTTCAATAATCATTTAAATATGTTTGCATATTTGTGTTAAGGTAAAAAGTGTGGCTGCTGATAAATAACGAGGCTGACGTGTAATATAAGAAGTGCGCATGCCATCTCTTTCGAATGTCGGACCTCTCACCTCTGTACATAAATAAATTAGTGTAGATTTCGTCCGCATATGAATTGTTTTTTTTTTTTTTTGTGTCGAGCAAGAAGCGTTAAATGCAAAATGAGAGGGCAGGGTAAGGCTAGAGGAGGGCATATATGTACATATGTATGTGCATGTACTGCTATGAAGAGTGGGAAAGTGAAATATGCAGCGCTCTTGTATTTGTGTTCATATAAATTTGATATTTGCAATCAACAGCATTGAAGTAATTAACTGATTAATTATTCTATGCATGTAATCATGGCTCGATTCCATTAATGCCGACAAGGCTAATTACACAAAAACACCACAAACATGATTCACATAAAATGCCCTTACAGGGGAATTTTTTAATTAGCTCAAGTGAGTAAAACACAGATAGAGCCTTCTGAATTAAAAGAATATTTTAGTTATGCAAGTAGAAGCTTTGCGTTCTGACATTTATTTACTTTAATATGAAAAAACTGAAACGCTTTTTAGCTATACTATGAAATGAGCTATGGAAGTAAAATTGCATTATCTCACACCATTAGTTATTCTACAAGCCATGGCAACCCTTGTACTATGGCTCTATACCTGGTTTCAAATTAAAGTATTGTGCAGTCAGGCAACATCAAATGTTAAGTGTCTCAGATTTTATTTATTTATTTTTTTATTCTGGCTTCCAATTTTATTAAATAAAATTAAACAAAAATGCTATTTCTATGTTGTCAGTCCGCAGCAGCTCTAAATGTTTGTGAGTCTTTACAAGGGAGATTTTGTATGGAAATATTTCACCCTTAAACGAGGGTTGTGGTAGATTGTAGCTCCGCCCTCGCAAATAAGCGACATCTACATGTCAACTTTTTCGTTGCCGCGAAAGAAATGGTTCTGTACTCAGGTGCGTTAAAATAACGAATAATCAATCCAGAAGAAGCAAATTATTACAAATCAAGGCGAATCGAGTATCTAAGGAGGCGCCATTAAAAACAGTCACTTTATTTTTCACGATTTTGACAAGTCTGACGTCAGCTCCCTTTGCAATACAAAGTAAACGAACAGAACAAACAAAAGTAGGAGAAATTACAAGTTTGTGAAAATTCAGCGAATGGCTTTGTGATTTTGTGATTTGAGAGATTTAAACCAATCAAACTAATGAAAACGAGGTGCCGTGTGTTAAATTGTGAAAGCATAAATAACTATGTTTTTTTTCTTGTTTTTTGTTTTTTATTACAAACATTTTGGTAAATATACAGTGACTCATAGCTTATTTGATGCAGCCAAAAAAAATTATTAAGGGGACAGATACCTGTAAACGGCCATATTTTCTCTGATTTTCATTAAAATTATTTAAAATGAAGAAGCCAATAAAATTTTCTTCAAAATTGGCTTACAGTTTATTTATACATTAAAATAATATACAATTTTTTTTTTATTTTAATCATTTAAAATGGCGGATGTACACTCACTTCTTCCAGGAAGGTCGTAGCGGGGCTGCTCAATCGGCGGGCATTGTAGCATCGGCGTCAGTGACCTGAATACAAAAAAAAACAAAAATTTCTCTATGAATTAAACAAAAATGGAAAAAAATAGCAGAATAAAATGCTTAAAAAAATGAGTTTTGGTGCGAATTTTCCTACTATTTTTGCTTCGAAAAAATTATTTTTTCGAAAAACTTTCGAAAATTTGTAAATTCACATAGAAAGTAATATCATAAAAAAGATGTGTCCAAATTTTAGGAAGATTGGTCAATAACTTTTCGAGTTATCGTGTACGCCAATTCGAAAAAATAGTTGCGAGAAAAAGGCGCCTAAAGTTTGAATACAACGTAACTATTTATATATACCTCTGCCAGCGCTCGAACGCAAAGAATAGAGTCGTCACAGTTGACGATCTATAATATAAGAAATACTTAAATATACGTTCTAAAAATTTGTTGACATATTCTTAAAGGATTATAAAGGGTGGTTAAATTTCAAGAGCTGATGTTGAATGTGAACCACACCTAAACGTCAACGACACCGTTGGACTTCTTTCTTTGGGGTTATTTGAAAAAAAGGTGTACGTAGACAAGCCAGCAACAATTGAAGAGCTAAAAAATGAGATAATTCGGCACATTAACAGCATAGAACCTCAATTATGACTCAGCATCATCGAAAATTTGGACCATCGAATGGAGGTGTGCCGCCGAGGCCGCAGCGACCATTTGGCTGATATTTTCTTCCATACGTAATTGAGCCATACCAATATTATCATAATAAAGAGAAATGACAATAATTTCCTAAACAATTGTATTTTATTCAAAATCAACACCGGCCCTTGAAACTTAACCACCTTTTATTAACATTTTATGAAAAACAAATTTCGAAATTTTACAGGTATCTGTACCCTCAATGCATTACACAATATACTTATTATATAAAACCATTTAGTTTTTATTGCGATACTAGTCCCCCCTATTTAATGTAAAACCAGATATGTATCTAGGTGGATGTACGAGTTTCGCTTAGAGCTACTGTATGTGGATAAGACTTAAATTCATTAAGTATTTCACTTTATACGGGTAACCGCAGATTCAAGCTAGCATTATTATAAATGTATATGTATGAATGTACTTACCAATATATAAATTCCAGATTTGCAATGGATTCCACACTGAATGGCAACGTCGAGAATGATGTCGATAATTTGCCCGCCTGGTTGAAAACAGTCACTTTCGCAAATGCCGGACGCGCTAGTGTAGGCGAAAACTTCGAGAGCATCATTAACACGCGTTTCGAGAGCGATCCAAAAAGCAGCGTCAACTTCTCCTCTATGCTGTTGCGTCTCCATCTCGACGTAGCACTTAAAGGTTTCTATATTAATAGAAAAATATTTCCTTTTTTTCATTCTATGACATTTTTTCTTGCAGATGGTGGCACAAAAACGGTGACATTTGTGCTTAAAACCCCACACACCAATGAAATGATGTCGAAAATACTAGAACTATTGAAACTCTTCCCGAAAGAAGAGAAGGTTTACCACAGTATTTTACCGAAATTCGAGGAGTTGTACAGGCAAGTGGGAAAGGACGTTAAATTTGCACCTAGCGCGTATCAATTCGATCGTGACATAGGAGTGGATTATGTTCTGCTAGACGACTTGCGACCAAGAGGCTATAAAAATGCCAATCGAATCAAGGGTCTCGACTTGGAGCACACCAAGCATGTGCTGCTGAAAATGGCCGAGTTCCACGCCGCCTCTGCGTGTTATGTTGAGCACTTTGGCACATTTCCAGCGGAATTCACTGTGGGAATCTATACAAAGAGCAATAAAGAGCTATTGAAGGAATTCAATGCATCTGGTGCCTTCTTGGCGCAACTAAAAAAGTGGAAGAACGGGCAGGCGTACTATGAGAAGTTGGTGAGTAATAATGTAGCATTCTGTGAAAGTAGGCGTCGTCTCTTAAACGAGCTAGCGTTGCAAACTGGTGCCAAAAGAGGCAGTCGATAACAGAGTATTGCCCATGTCCCAGATCGCGACTGGCGCGATTTCGTTCAACTCTTTGCGATTTGGCCTGAAATAGGCTGCGTCATAGGGGCAGGGATATCCACGAAGATACTTGAAGTCTCTCTGCTTTCTGTTATTTAATATAATTTGGACAGAAGTGCTAGGGATTGAAGGAGCGTGAGAAAACTAAAAAGTAATTGGGTTACAAAAATAATTAATTAAAATTTTTCCAATACCCGATACCAGTTACAATCTTCAGAAAGTCGCGAAGTGAGCTCGTCGCACGGGTCAGTAGATATCTCACTCATCTACGTAGTCGGTCATAGGCCCGAAAGCAGTAGCGAGAGTGCTAACGAATTGCACGTAGCCGGAGCCTCTCTCAATATTTCCTCACAGTAAGAAAATAGATGAAACCAACTGGAATAGAACACAGATTTGCTGTACCTTAATTACCAATTACTGCACCAAAATTAAAAATGAAATACCCTCTTAGTAGGCTATGAAGGGAACTCCCACACGACGATCGCATATTCGAGGTATTGCAGAAATCATAACCGGTTCGCCAATGCCCTGATGAAAGTCTATATTTGGAGATCTGAAGAAGATCTTCGGTCTTACACGACTAATAGAAGCGAATTTTGACGCACGAGTTTGGAAATTAAATGGCGTGGAGTCACCAGAACTATTCGCCTCCTGCGTCTATTGTACTGGCTGGCGCTATAGGGTTTTCGAAATTGCACATGAACAAATTGAGCTTCATCTCTTCTGCGCTTTCCTGAGAAATAAGTTGTGTGATTCCCCTTTAACAGCAGTCAGGGGGATGCCGATGACAGGGTAGACCAATTCAGTCGCCTTCCTGGCAAGCTCATCAGCAATTTCATTACCCACTTTTTTCCTATGTTCTGGAACCCAGATCAGATAAATCCTACCTGCACACCCAAGAGATTTGATCTTTTTCATACAGGAGTTGACTAGTTTGGATCTGCAGTATTGGAAAGAATCGTTCTCACATTTTTCAAGCATTTTGCATACCTGCAGGATCACAAAGACTTCTGTCTCAAAAACACTAGCAGCATTCGGCAGTTTTAAAGAAATAGATACATTGGATTCCATCTTGGCGCCGTCAGTGAAGACAGAGGTTACAGCTTAGGTGCAGATTTTCCCCAGTCATTCCAATCCTGCATACTCGGAAATATTGTCTTGGCATGACCCTCAAACTCAAGTTTGCGGATTAAATTAAATTTGTAAATCACTGTTGTATGATTTTCATTGGACTTTACTTTAGTGGTTTCCCGTTGCCTTCTAAAAGGTTTAGAGTTTCCCCTTCTTCAATGTACCTACATAAAACCGCTCATTCTGAGTCAGACGCTGGCCAACAGCCGCTTATTGCAAGACAGGCCAGTGCCTGGAGTTATTTTTTTTTTTCAACTTGATGACGAGCATTGCAATCGAGTTGATATTTGCCTGTTTAGGTCCGCGAGTGGCATTTTATTTCCCACCTACCCTACATATCTGTCGAGTATTCCCCTATCCGCCCCTCGGGGACGCGTACGATGGGAGACTGTCAACCCCACACGGAGGTCCTTTCGCCGTTAGGAATATTCTATATCTTTTGACCGTAATTTATAGTTAAGAGTGATGGGATCGAGTCAAATGTGAGATAAAGACTTACCTGCTGAAATTTTCTGTTTCAATCTCCAACTTACAGGCCGACATCGACACTTACTTGGTAGATCGCCTGCTGCAGGACCAGGTTTACAATCCGAGCGAATTCAATGTACTCAATCACGGTGACTGTTGGGTGAACAATATTCTCTTCAAGTATAATGCGTTTGGGAAAATTAAAGACACCCGTTTCATCGACTTCCAAGTCGGCAAATATGGATCGCCGGCGAATGATCTTTACTACTTCATATTATCCTCGACTGCAGCGGACATAAGAATAGCACAGTTCGATTACTTGGTGCGCTATTATTTTGATAACCTCGTAGAAAACTTGAAACTATTGCAATATCACCGGCCTCTACCAAAACTTAGGAATCTGCACGCGGCTTTGCTGCGAAACGGACTGGCAGGTAAATAATGCAAATTGAAATTGCAACTTTATTTGTGTGCAATTTAGTAACACTGAGATATTTCTTCCCCAGCTTACTTGGTTGTGTCTAAGGTGTTGCCAGTTGTGCTGTTGGAGAAGAGTGGCAATGAAAACAAGGAGAATGCCCTCCAGGATGAAAGCAAAATTAGACTTGCTATGTATACCAATCCAAAATATGTCGAAGCGATGTCAGAAATCCTGCCATGGTTGTATAATCGAGGCTTGCTTGACTGGAAGTAAGAATGGCAAAATTGTAATGAATAAGTGAACTTATTTTAAATCACAAAGTATTTGCTAATAAATTACGTTGCGATGTGGTTTTTCTTTTATTTATTTCACGCGACTGTCGCTACCTATGAAATGTATCTGTATGGCATCGACTAGTGTGCCGGCTAGATTCAAATAATTACAATACTATGGTGGAAAGGTTTTACAGATGTGGTCAATATCAGGTCGTTAACTGGCGCTCAGCGAATTTGACAGAAACAGCTGATGGGCTGACGTAACAGGGGTTGTGTTTATAAGAAAACTGAGATGCTTCTGGTGATATACGAAAAACAATCAGCACATTTTTACATGTGAAATGAGCAGGCTGCCGAATCTCTCAAGTGACGTGGCAACCGGAGCTGTTCGCGGAATTTTTTTCCACCACAGCTAATGACCAACTAGCCCGGTCTAGAAAGGAATGTACAACTACCGTGGGTATACTGACCGGCCACAATTTGTTAGCGGCACATGCATACAAGATGGGAACTACAAACAATGATAGCTGAGAGATAGAGAGAGAGCGAAACTCTAGCACATCTTCTATGTTCTTGTTCTATGTTCTAGCTAATGCAATAACCCGACTGAAATGTTTAGGAGCTCTACAAAATGAGAGGTTAGAATGTCTCTCGGGATTAGAGCTTTAGAACTTACTTAGATTCGCAAAAGACGCAGGCGTATTACAAGAAGCCTACTACAAGAAAACGCAAAGGTCAAGCTCCATCTGGTACCACTAACCCGTTTAATACTGCGGCGATATATAAGTCCCAGAGAATGTTCAAAAATTACTGGAGCGAAAAATATTCGCTTTAAAAGCGCTGTGATGGTATTTAACCGTAGGTTTTAGTCAGTACTACACAGCACGTGCTTCGGTTAACATAACCTAACTAATTTGTACCTGATATGCGGTCATACGTGTAAGGGTGTTCTTCGTGCATACACGTGTAAGCAATATTTTTAGTTTTTTCTACGTGTTTTAGTTCAAAATTTTTCTGTTTCTCATTACGAAAGAAAAAGGTAAATTGCATGTCACATTTGCATATATAAGAATAAATTAATCTGTATACATATTTACCTTGTTTTGTTGCATTGGGACATATGCATCCCTGCAGTGCTGTAGTTTGAGATGTAATTGTCCCAGCAGTTTTCTATCAAACGAATTTGGTTTTTGTTATCGAAATAATTTTAGGATGAATCGAACACTGACTAACGAAGAAATTGAGGACGAGCTTGATAATGCGTCTGATATGGAGGTGGATCCTTACCACGACAGTGACGATAGCAGTGACACAGATTACAAAGGCTCTGACGCCTCCATATCTTCTGAAGTAGATAGCACGGATTCCTCAGATGATGAAGATATTCAGATGCATGAAAATGTAGAAACAGGAGAAATAAAAACTATTATGGGCTGTTCATTAATAATGCCATATAATCGTGTACCACGAATGCATCAGTATTGGTCTCGCAACAAATCCCTCCGAAACGCAGTAATATCAGAATGCATTTCCCGAGAACGTTTTATGCTACTGATATCAAAATTGTATTTCTGTGACCCCGAAAAACCTTCAGATGCATCAAAACATATTACATTGAAGAAGTTTGATCCTACTTGAAATATATCATACATTTTTCAAAGCATGAACTGACAGCAAATTTCAATCCATTGATGAGTCAATGACGAAATTCAAAGGGAGGTCCAGTCTGAAACAGTATCTCCCTCTGAAACCTGTCAAAAAAGGAATCAAATTTTGGACAAGCAACTCGCATATGTAGAAACCGGGTATGTTTATGACACAAACATATATAGTGGACGGGAAACTGAAGTTACTGATGGAACCTTGGGAGAGCGTGTGGTTCTAAAATTGGCAGAAACAATTACGAGTTCAAACGTTGAATTGTGTTTCGACCGCTTTTTCACTTCAACACGTCTACTTAACACTATAAAATTTCCTGCTGTAGGACCGTTTACATCAAACCGTAAAAGTACACCTAAGTTTCAAACTAAACTAAAAGAAAGAGGTGAATGTGAAATAGCAGTACGTGATGAAGGGATATTAGCAATCAAGTGGAAAGTTAGTTGTAAATTCCTCGCAGTGAAGAAGCGAGAAAGGCTTGCGAGGTAGTCCTTTACCTTGAAAGCATAGGCCATCAATGTCATTGCCCGACGCCTTTATCGTGCAGTCGTCGACGTATGAGACCAGGGAGACTCTCTCTGGTGGCAGGGGGAGTTTCGAGATATACGAGTTGAAAAGCCAGGTAATTCGCTTTGAATCTGTTTGTCAATAGATGCCGCCAGCAGTGTGTGCTAGTCGATTCTAACATAACCTAAACGTCATAGGCCAAGCTTAGACATATGGTAAACAAACTGCTTCGACACGTTAGTGATTTTGTTTTGGTATCATCCGAGTATACCTTCGGTTTTGTGAAAATATCTGATTTTGTGCCGAATAACCATAATTTGCGGGAAGTGTTGATTTTCCTCTTTCATTAAAAAAAAAAACAACGGCTGAAGCGCATCGAGAGCTACAAAACGTTTATGGAGAAGGAAGGCCAGAGACTTTCGAAGACGCTGAATTGGAGGCATTGCTCAATGAGGATCCGTCTCAAAAGCAATGAGAGCTTGCTTCAGTATTAGGAGTTACCCGCCAATCCATTTCCGAGCGATTGCATGCTTTGGGAATGATTAAGAAACAGGGGACTTGGGTTGCTTATGAGTTAAAATCAAGGGATGTTAAACGTCGTTTTTTCGCCTGTATCGCCTGTGAACAACTGCTCCAGCGGCGAAAAGGAAGGGTTTTCTTCATCGCATCATGACGGGTGATGAAAAATTGATTTATTACAGCAATCCAAAGAAAAGAAAGTCATGGGGACTGCCCGATCATGCTTCTACGTAGTCGTCTTGGCCAAATATTCTCGCTACAAAGGTTATGATACGTATTTGGTGGGACCAAAAGCTGGTGTTATTTATTATGAACTGTTAAAACCAAGCGAAACCATCACTGCGAATCGGTATCGACTTCAATTAATGCGATTGAGCTGAGCACTGCGCAAGAAGCGGTCGCAATACGCGGGGAGGCATGAAAAAGTGATTCTACATCATGACAACGCTCGGCCTCACGTTGCCAAACCCAATAAAACCTACCTTGAAACACTGAAATGAGAAATCCTACCCCACCCCCCATATTCTTCAGATATTCCGCCGTCCGTTTATCACCTGTTCCGATCGATGGCACGTGGTCTAGCTGACCAGCAGTTCCATTTATATGGAGACATCAAAAAATGGTTTGATCAGTGGATAGCTTCAAAAGATGAAAAGATGGGAAAAAATGTAGCAACCAGCGATGGACAATACTTTCAGTGATTCACTTCTAACAATTTTTTTAGATTAGAGTTGTATTTTCATCAAAAAAACAGCAATAAAGCAAAACAAACAAAAGGTAGAGAAATTACTTGTTTGTAAACATTCAGTAAAAATGGCTTGGTAATTTTTGATTTTCAGTTTTACGATTTTTAAATAAAACAAACTAATAAAATTGAGGGCCGCGTGTTGAACTGTGAAAGTAGGAATTATAAAAATACCTTCAAATGCAAGAAAGTGTGCGTGTAATTTCTTGTATTTGGCAGTTTTAAATTGTAAATAACCCACAGTTTGGACTTTGCGCTTTAATGGATTGGATATCTGTTTTAAAGGGTGGTTCAATTTTAAGGACCGATGTTGAATGTAAACCACACCTAAACGTTAAGTTTTTTTCTGCATTTCATTTGACATTTTTCAATTTCAGACTAATTCAATTTTAACCATGGAAAGATACTTAATCAAGCAAAGCGTTAAAGTTATTCAGGCTAATTATGAAAACAGGAGTTCAAATCAAAATACGTATCGAAGAAAATCATCTTCAGTGATGATGCACATTTTCACCTCAGTGAATTCGTCAATAAGCAGAATTGCCGCATTTGGGCGAATGATAATCCAAGAGTGATGCCGAAAAGCCAATGCAGCCACAAAGAGTGACTGTTTGGTGCAGTTTATGGGCCGGTGGCATTATTGTACCGAATTTTTTCCAAACTGAAGCCGGTCAGGAAGCTACTGTGAATAGTGTTCGCTATCGTGAGATGATAACGAACTTTTTATGACCCGAATCGGAAGATATAAATGTGGACGATATGTGGTTTCAACAGGACGGTGCCACTTGTCACACAGCTAACGAAACAATGGCTCTTTTGCGCGAAAAATTTGATGGTCGAATAATCTCACGCCGCGGCGATGACAATTGGCCGCCAAGATCATGTGATTTGACACCGTTGGACTTCTTTCTTGGGGTTATTTGAAAGAAAAGGTGTACGTCGATAAGCCAGCAACAATTCAAGACCTAAAGGGTGAGATAATTCGGCACATTAATGGCATAGAACCTCAATTATGCCTCAGGGTCATCGCAAATTTGGACCATCGGATGGAGGTGTGCCGCCGAGGCCGCGGCTGCCGTTTGGCAGATATTTTCTTCTACACGTAATTTAGCCATACCAATATTATCCTAATAAAGAGAAATGACAATAATTTTCTAAAAAAATTGTATTTTATTCAAAATCAACACCGGCCCTTGAAACTTAATCACCCTTTATTAAAAATAATTTAAAACCAAATTGAAGAGTTTAAAAAAAGCAGAAATCCTTTCTCGTACCTCTGACTGAAGGCCTGATTGTGCATATTTCGCACCACTTTGCATAAATTTTAAACTCTCAGATAAAAATCTGTTGAATGCATTTTCCATGTGCCTGATTACCCGGAAATTAACACAACTTACGAAAAATTAGGCGTCTGTTCAATTTACATTTGATACGCGAAGCTCCACGAAGTTGTGCGAAGTGAGTATACCAGCTGATTAGCACAAGATTTTATTTTCTCTGAAGCAGCCGAAGAAAGCTTTGTAATATTTATAGTGAAAGTTAAGAATAACTTTTATTCCTTAAGCTGACCATTTAGCTCCTTTAGATAACTTAACTAATTCAAATATCAAAGAAAGCTCAATTCTCATTATACATATTTAGTAACCTTAAACAAGTATCATATAAGTTGTGCACATACATACACACACATATTCACATTCATAAGTGGACTCCGTAAGCTTGTACTCAGTGCTCGATTTTAAAAGTTTGGAGAAGTAACGGCGTATAAAGTTTCCTCATACACAATTTGCTCTCAGAAACATTCGAAGAAGAAAAATCTATAACATTTTGCGCGATGATATCATCAGCTTTATAACAACAAATAATTATTATTTTTTATTATAGCTCTGCCGAAAGAAAATATAATAAACTCAATTCTTCGAATTCCGGCTGATGGGCCACGTAAGCATGCAGAGGAAAAGTGATCGAATTATGCGCGCTCATACATACATATACACATAGATACGTAGATATTTATGTGCATACAATCAATACTTTTTTGTAGAAAATTGTATGCGTAAATGCTAGGCGGTGAAGTGTATGTATGTATGCTCATTGTATGCGAATTATTCTTACATTTATTAGGAAGGATTTGTTCATTAGTTTGTACCCGGTAAATCAAAAGTCTCTTTTAGGAGCTATGAGTCTTCTTAAATCGGAGCTATTTTTTTTTTTCTTAAATAAGCTCTTTTTGGAGCATTAAATGCGCTAATTTTCAAGCACGCTGAGACTTACTTGTAAATTTTTTGATGCTTGTTTAACCTCGTTTTAACACTCCACAGTGGCATTAGTAAACAACTAAAATGTAAATAATGTAAAAAAATTTTTAGGTCTTACGATAATTTCAGACCATTCAGACCATTTCTTCCAGGCCCTTTAGTGCTTGCATTTGCTGAATATGGAAAGTAAAAAGAATTAAATATGCATATATTTTTAATGCTCTACTACTTACCAGTAATTCTGCGCTTATACTTACACAAAACTTTCTACTGAAATTTCATTCAAACCTCGTCAACACAAATACGCAAACATACATACATACATATGTATGTTGATAGCCTCTTTAATTGGTAGCCTCCTTGTGCTATCAGAGAACATTGATCTAAAGAGAAGGTACAGGAACCAATGGGTATGTTAAATGTCAAATTCTCACAAAACGCAACTACGAAATTTTTATAATTCCAACACGACTGGGAAAAAGTTAACATACGAGAGTTTACATAGCTGAGCGTAATCAAGAGCATTACAGATGGCGTTTGCATAGAAATGTAAAATGTCATGATTTGGTGTTAGGGAAAATAAAATAACGGCAGGTTCACTCTTTGATCTGTGCATTTTTTCTTCTTGCTTATTTACCGTCCGCATTTGCATGAGAATGCAAGAAATTGTATGCGTCTGCATATGTATGTATATGTACGCACATATGAATACATGTACGTAGATATTTCTATACTGAACTCCCTGCGAAACAATACTAATTCGTATATCTATATGCAAGCATGTGTGTACATATAACCGCATACTTTGTTCCTCTACGTGCACATGCCGACGAAAGCTAAAATTCTATGCCTTGCGACGCTGCACAGTCTAAAATATTGTACAGCACAGCAAAAACAAATTCATTCATAAGTTCTCATATTCTCAAATTCATATAAGTGCTCATATTTCTAGGAGCGAAATACTTTCATTCGTAAAACGAACGAGACAAAACTGTCTCAACGAGACCAAAATTCTATATCTAAGATTGACGCAATCACTGGCGACTATTCGTCAATATTGAAATATTTCGTATAGAAATATTTATCAATATTTTTTTAAGGGGGTATTCTGGTCTAGACGCCTTATTTTTAGGTATTTTTAAAACTAAGATAAAAAAAATTAAAAACATGTTTCCTATCCATTTTTTTCTGGTTTTTATTAATATTGGAAAAGTATAAAAAAAAATTAATAAAAATATAATAAAAAATTGTGGAACTACAGGCCGGTGGAGTGGGGGCTACATAAAAAACGGTGCTCCATGGTTGACATGATTCCAACAACCCTTGTAGGGATCTAAAACAAAGAAATTAAAAAAATTCTTCATTAGTTAGGATGTCGCTATCGGATTACGCCAAATCAAAGGAAAAAAATATCACAAAATGGCGTCAACTAGCAAAAAAAAACATTTGTTTACCTTTTTTACCTTTTCAAATTTTTTAAAAATACTTCAAACTTAAATTTTTCAAAATCCGAGGGTGAACGATATGAAGTGTTACCAACTTCACACTGCTTGTATCTGTAAAACAGCTCATGACATCAACGTCAAAATTGTTCTAATGACAGTTCAATATATTGTTTATAAGCCATCAAAAGCATTTGCGTCGCAGTTTTGTTGAATTTTTTTTTCTGTGATGGAATTCAAACGTAATAGTGTGATTGCGTTATATTTGGCTGGAAAATCACAACTTGATCACTTGAAAAATAAGCTCAAGGTCAAGGTTTACAAGTTCCAAAAAGCACACGATCTTTCACCCCAGTAAAAAAAGTTCGGTGCGAAAGAGCAAAGGAGTTGTTCCGCTTGCGCGAACGTGGCGAATTTCTTAACATTGTGTTTTCTGATGAAAAAAATTTCCCAATTGATCGTGTTTACTTGACCGAACGCTCATACGAGAATTTGAGCCCACGTATGGCCACTCGAAGCAATTTCCCATCGCAAGTAATGGTTTGGGCCGCAGTGACCGCTGATGGACGCTCTCCAATCGTTTTCATCGAGCCTGGTGTCAAAGTGAATGCGACTTATTATCGGGAAAATGTTTTAGAAGCTGCTTTAGAGCTGTGGACACGCAAACATTTTGGTCGTAGACCATGGACGTTCCAACAGGACTCGGCACCGTCTCATAAAGCTCGTGTGAACCAAGAATGGTTAAAAAATCATGTTCCACACTTCATTTCGTCCACACAATGGCTTTCGAATCCGCCAGACGCAAATCCGATGGACTATTCCATCTGGTCCATTTTGGAGAGTAAGGTGAGGACTAAAAAATATGCCAGTATGGATGCGCCGAAAAAAGCGATTATACGAGAATGGGCTAAAATACCTCAAGGCTATAGTCAAGGCAAAAGGTGGTCATATCGAGCTAAAGTGAATATATGTTAAAATTGTAATCATTTTTGAACAATTTTGTCTTTGAAATCAATAAAAACTAATTTCACACAAGAAAGTTATAGTGTTTTGAATAGGTAAGACTTCATATCGTTCACCCAGTATATGAAACTTATATATTTGTACATATATCTCGCCATTAAGGTTAATAGCTCTATTTATGAGGTAATGAAATTGATATACATAGAAGGTACAGTTATGAAATAAACCGTTTAACAGAATTTATGCAAAAATGCCAGTAATTCTATTTAAAAATAAAAATAAAATTTAAATACCAAAATAAAAAAAAATTTGAATAAACAAATCGCATAGAGTGTTGATGCGACTATGGTTTGGAAGAATAAACAGAATAATAAAGGAATAAATACAAGATCAATGGTATCATTCTTGTGTGGCACTTCATATCGTTCACCATGAGGCTTGTGTGAGTTGTATTCACAAGCAGTGCTATTTATTACAACAGAGACCAAAGCCGTCAATTAAAAAAAAAAAAAATAATTGGCGCGTACACTTCTGTTAGGTGTTTGGCCGGGCTCCTCCTCCTATTTGTGGTGTGCGTCTTGATGTTGTTCCACAAATGGAGGGACCTACAGTTTCAAGCCGACTCCGAGCGGCAGATATTTTTATGAGGAGCTTTTTCATGGCAGAAATACACTCGGAGGTTTACCATTGCCTGCCGAGGGGCGACCGCTATTAGAAAAATGTTTTTATTAATTTTGCTTTCACCGAGATTCGAACCAACGTTCTCTCTGTGAATTCCGAATGGTAATCACGCACCAACCCATTCGGCTACGGCGGGCGCCGTCAATTATTAATCTAAAATTTTTCATTGAATATGCAAAGTTTTATTTCCAAGTTTTAATACATAGTCTTCGTCTTTAATATAACAATTCATATGCCCAATAAAAATGTTATACTTCATACTAAAAGCCTAAAAAGGTGTCTAAGTGAATTGTGAAAAAATGTTGTTGACGTTTAATGATTCATAATTTTCGGGGCAATGCTGCGCTGTGAATTCCTTGCGCATTTTTAGCTAATCGTAAAATGTTTTCTATGGCAAGTGCTCGCAGACGTATAAATATGTATAAAAGTTCACTTATATGTACATACATATGTACATATGTATGTGATCTTCCACTTTATTTTTGAAGAAGGGAGGTTGTTTTTCAACATTATAACATTACCTTTTTTAGTGGTATTTGGTTGATATATGTAAATTAAACTAAACTTAAAAAACTGTAATTTAGAACTTTATTGAAATTATTTATTACGCCCTACTCTTTAATACTGGATAATGAAATGCTGTGTTCAAGTTGCAGTACAACAAGATACAGAAAAAAGCAACAACAAAACTCGGGTATTCCCCCAAGCCATGAAGCAGATCAAGCAACAACAACAACAATTAAAAAGCCACCAATACATCTATGGGCATTAACTGACCGACGGTTGGTTTGCTTGTGTACTCCGAGTGTTACGGTATTCCCCCCATGCATTTTGTTGTATACTGTCCAGAGAACGTTAATTAACATTAACAGAGAACGTTAATTAATAAACACTAATTAATAAACATTAACGTTCTCTGTGAGACTTCTCTATACATTAACGTTCTCTGCTATGCAAAATAAGAATTAAAAAAAGTGTTAAGGAATTCGTGCTAGAATAAAAAATCGTGTAAAAAAGTGTATCCATTCTTATTGCTGAAACGCATTATAGGGTGGCAAAAAATAACTGTATACAAACTTCTCTGTGCAATTATATTAGATAAATGTAAATTTTTTTTTTAGCGAACTCTCTTATTTTGTGATTGTTGTGTGTGTTCTGGAGTACAAAAAAAAGTATTCGTTTCTGGTCCAGCTCTTTTTAAATACTTTGTGTAACGATGTCAAGTAGTCGCTCAGCTATTACAGCCCTGCATCAGCTAGGAGCACGCGACTGCGAGATTGCACGGAAGCTTGGAATTGCACGTTCATTGGTTTCTCGTGCAATCAAATGATTTAAGGAGCTTGGTAATGAAGGTGATCGTCCTGGAAGAGGAAGAAAACGAACTTTAACACTTCCAACAACCGAAAAATCATCAAAAAAAGAGTTCAACGAAATTCTTTGGACTCGATGAGGAAAATTGCTCGTGAGACAAGCATCAATCGTGAATGAGTTCGCCTTATAGCAAAAAAAAAACTTGGACTTAAGCCTTATAAACTACCAAAATACCAGCTGCTCACGGATGAAAACAATGAAGTAAGACTCGAAAGATGTCGTTCGCTCCAACGTCGGGCCGCAGGTACGGGCTGGGATAAAATCGTCTTTGCGAATGAGAAGCTGTTTACTGTTGAACAAGCTCACAATCATCAAAACGACAGAAATTGGTCTACAGAAGTTCGTGGACCTTCGTCCGTTGTTGAAGATCGTCAAAATTCGCGATCTGTCATGGTATGGAGTGGAATTTGGGCCAGTGGCAAGACTCCTCTGATTTTCATAGACCAAGGAGTCAAAATCAATAAAGAAGTTTACCGTCAAGACATATTAAAAGCAGTTGTTCTTCCCTGGTCCTAGCAGCACTTTGGCGGCGATGAGTGGGCGTTTCAACAGGATTCGGCACCAGCCCACAGAGCAAAAACAACCAAGAGTGGCCAATTTCCCCTCTTTCATTACTTCCCAAGAATGGCCACCATACTCACCGGATCTGAATCCGCTAGATTAGAGCGTATGGCCGATTTTGGAAGCAAGGGCCTGTGCAAAACGTCGCAAAACTTTGGAGTCCCTGAAGCAAGCTTTGCGTTGAGAGTGGGATCGCATAACGGTAAACGAACTACGGCCTATAGCCCAACATTTTTTGAAACGTTTGAGCTTGTGTATTCGTGCTAAAAGTAGCCACTCAAACATTGTCTATTAAAATTTCACAATTTGTTTTGAGCTACTATCAATGATACATTTTTTTCATTAAAAAATGCTGTATACACTTATTTTTTGTCATCCTGTATTTCAAAATCGTGTACGAACAGTCTTGGGTGTATAAAGATTTCGCATTAATAATAACTTTTAAAAAATATTAGAAGAAGAAAATTTAATTTTGCGGAGTGATATCTTCAGTAGTAGTAGCGTCCAGTCAAAAAAAAATTATAATAATACTTTTTAAAAGTATTTCGATAACAAAATAATTCATAATTTAAACACATTAATTTTGCATTAGGATAAACGTATAGGACTTAGCATAATACAAAATTTATCTAATCTTATTTATAGAAATTATTTGTGTTTCAAGAATTACGAGGGCGGGTCCATAAGTCCGAGACTTTTTGTATTTCTGACCTCTTTACTGAAAAAGAAATACTGCTCCTGTCAACAGGCGTCTGTCAGTTGACTCCTGTCAAAATTTGAACGTGTTGTGTCAGTTAGTTTGTGTTTTACAGCTACCTTTATCAGACTACCCAGTAATTCACAGTCGACCACAAGCGCAATCATGTAACAACTTCACAGGAAGGTTTGGCGTTGTTTAGTCGCAATATGGAGGAGTTTTTGCGCCGTTTTGTAACCGTGGACGAAACATGGATCCATCACCACACACCAGAGACCAAACAACAGTCGAAACAGTGGGTTTCTAAGGGTGAATTGGCTTAATAATCGGCACGAAATTCAGTTTTTTTCATTTTCTCCTCAAATTACTGGGTAGCCTGATAAAAGTAGCTGTAAAACACAAACCAACTGACGCAGCACGTTCAAATTTTGACAGGAGTCAACTGACAGACGCCTGTTAACAGGAGCAGTATTTCTTTTTCAGTAAAGAGGTCAGAAATAAAAAAAATCACGGACTTATTGACCCGCCCTCGTACCTCTTATTTTCCATATAAATACTCTGCGCCAATCATTTGATTCAAAAAAATGCCTACGAAGCCATATTTGACTCATCATCGTAATCACAGAAATTGAATACTCCACGATTGTAATAAAATGGCAGGATGTCCAACATAGCCTCCTTGAATGCCGGACTCGTGTAAAGTTTCAGCCTAAAACGCTGGGCCTCCTCACTCGGACTCAGAAGCGAGTTAATGTTACTGTCTTTATCGGTGGGGAATAATACGACTGCCAAGAGATTGAATACTGCAAAAAATGCTAAGAGGGACAGCAAAAATGCTTATTTTGAGTAAAATTATCAAAAAGTGCGAGTTTTACCATAGAAACTGTTATTCTCGCGGTACATATCCATTTGCAAGTCTCGCAATTTCGGCAGATCCTTTTTGTAACCCAACAATTGGAGGCATTCCGTAAGATGTTCATGGTAAATGGCCACAAAATGCTCGTATTCCCTTATGCGAATATCTTTCGCCGCCGAAATCGTTATCAGAAATAGCAAATCCTCAGCAGGACTACCCCATTTACAAATTTGGTAATCGATCAGAAGTGTATCGTCAACTGTGCCATTTTCTCGATACGAGTACATCACATTACTGCTCCAGCAGTCGGCGTGATTCAGCACGTTGAACGAGTTTTCTGCGGTAGCGAACCCACGCGTTACAGACTTCCAATACTGATCAACGGTAGGCTGAAAGTGGAGTATCAGTAAAAACATAAATATCTGATATTTGATAAATCGTATTCAGTTACTCACAAACTTTTCCAAATACTTGTCAGCATCTTTCAAGCCCCACGTTGCCATCGCTTCTTTGAATTGAAGAACTTTTGCGTCGAAAATTTGCTTGAACGATTCGTAACCATTTTCTTTAACGATGCTGAATTTGAAGTTTTCGGGGTAGGGTCCATTCTTTTCGAAATATACCGCTGATGCAGCATGAAACTCCGCCAGCTTTTGTAACGTACGACGCATTCCATCCATATTCAAGCCCTTTTTGCGATCAGCGTTTACGAAACCCTTGGGGATCAAGTCCTCGAATACGAAGTTAATCCGATTATCTCTGGCTTCCGCGAGTAAGCAACGAGGAGCGAGTTTCACTGGCTTGCCAACATCCTTGTACAGTTTCTCGAAAGCGGGTAAGAACTTGGCGTACATTTCCAATTCTTTGGGAAACATTTCCAAATTGTTAATTTCGCGGCCACCGCAATCGTCATCCAGCATTGTTTTCATTACGTACGTTTTGTGCTTTCTCGAGCCATCTAATAAGTAGGTAAATATGTATTAAACCACAGCGTACCACTACAAAGCAACTACAAATGGAAATTAATGGCGTTTCGTTTTCTTGATAAAAGTTTCTTTCTGATATTGCAAATTAGCTTTGAGTTGCTTTTAGATCGGTGAGAGGGCGGAATTTTGTATACTTCACAGAAGGAAATGAAAACCAAGCTTAGTGCACATGAAATGAAGAAATAACAGTTTTTAATTTTAAAAATTTGCCGCACGCTCACAGTTTTGCACTAAACACTTTTAAATTATTGTAAAATCTCATCAAAATCACTTATGCACTTTTTACTATGCGGTTGCTAATATCAGAGGACAAACATTTGAGAGAAAAAATATCAAATCCGATCAAATACGTGGAGAACCGGAAGAGAAAACGCCATCATCTTTAGCGCGCGTCCACTTACCTTTCAAAACTAAATCCAGGTGTATGCGCAACATAACGGAAGTGAAGTTCTCACCTGGGGGTGTGGCTGCAACCGCTGTAAACTTAGAGATCTCTGCATAGTCCTCTCCATCTTTCTCCAACACTTTTACAAAATAGTCTGCACTTATCCACTTGGGAACGCATAAGTTTTCGTTTGGATTTGTAATTTCACCCATTTAAGCTCACAAAAGCGAACACAAAATAGTATTGTTGATCTCTTAAAATTAGCGCTCGAAATGCGGAAAAACATTGAATGACTGTTGCATATTAGAAAAGATGGAAAGCTTTCGGAGCGCTACAGAGAACGTTGATTATACTGAGAAGTTGCAATGCAAGGCGAAATCGTATAAGGTGCGGTTGCTGGAGCAGCTGATTTGTGTTTTGCTTTGTTCTGAATTTTTGCTATTTAAACCAGCGAATGGCAAAAACAAAATACATTGTAATGTAAGTTTTGTTGTTGTACAACTGTTATCACCTTATCGAGATTCGGCTAAGTTCAATGGCAAAGCAAAATGAGGAATTTTATGGACAATGCAACTGGTGAAAACAATTCACCATCGCCATCGCCAACGCCATCAGTGAACGTCAAGAGAATTGACTGCTCAAATTTATCATCTCTTGAGTAGGTATTATGAGTAATGAAGAACAAAGAATATGTAAAGACTTTAAACGTTTCTTTTTTGAAAATGATAAGGTAGTTGACTTACGTGGTGCTTGTTATACACTTCTCACAAAAATTAAGGGAGTAAAATTTCCTAAATTTCTTAGTGATTTTTGAAACGCTGTATCTCGTTGAAAAATGGTCGCACGGAGTTCCGACAAAAAGCATTTTGAAGCATTAAATTTCTAGTTTTAAGATCTTTGAGCAAAACGTTTTTTTAATTAACGGTTATTTTGTAATCGTCAGTTAAAGAGCGACACAAAAATTTTCAAATTTTTTACCTTTTTTTTTTGTTTGCACGGGCTTGGAAACATTTTTTCAACTAAAACTAGCCATACAGTCAACTAGGCTGATTATTTGGCTTCAAGTTGCTTTGTTTGAATTCTCGCTACGATCATTTCTCTCTGAGATATCCGCACTTTACGAAGAAAGACCATTTTATCTTTGATCATTGATATCTCAGCAACTAATTACCCCACAATAAATCGAACAATAGTTTTGGAAAGTAGAATAAATTTCCTAATTTAATTTCTTGAGAAAAAAAAATGTGTTTACCCTTAACGTTGGTTTGAATTGAACACAAAAAAACGCCTTTTTGCCGTTTTTCAGAAAATCTATCGCTCACTTACAAATATTAATGTGGGGACTCATGTTTCCAGGGATTTTTACAGTTTAATATTCCACTAATAACTCTGTAAATTTTTAAATCGATCCATCAAGCCGTTTTTCCGGACCGATTGATCAAAATTTTACAAAAGAATTATAGCAACAAGTGCATTGTTTTTAAACATTGGCTAAACATTATTACATGAAATAGAAAACACATTTTTTTCAACTTTTTTCGCATTTTTTCATTAGTATCTTATTAAATAAAAATTAAAAAAAAAAAAAAAATTTTAAAATTTTTTTGAAAAAAAATTTTAATAATTTTATTTTGATAAAAGATTAGTTTTGAAAAAAACTGTTGTTGGGACGTATATTTAGTCAGTAGAAAATTTAATATGTAAATTTATTGCACGAATTCCGTAGATCGAGTACTGAATAATGCCTTGGGGGCATCAATTCAAAAAAAATAAACATTAGTAAAATTTGGGTACGCAGCGGTTAAATAGTCTCAATAAGTGTAAAATGTAATGATTATAATTTTGTAATATATAAATGTGTTTTAAATTAGTTCAATAATTCACTCAGTTTTATTTAGCTTTACTTCTTTTTTTAAATCTTTTTTTAACATCAGGTCCCATTGACCGCGATTGCAGTTGTTGTTGGTGTTCTTTTGCTTTCAGCAGTCAAATCTCTCTCGCGCTACTGCAGTGTTTCCTAGCTTTATATATAAAAACACACTAAAATGCCCATTTAAAGAAAATAAAACACCAAATTTTTATTGAATTACTTAAAGAACTTTGTATGCATTACAAATTGTCTTTAGAATGTGCGTTTTTTTAAATAAAGGTCTTAAGGTTATGTACAATTTCATTTATGAGTTTTTTTGTTAAGCGAGACTCTTTTGTTAAGGGAACGACTTATTTGCTATGTTTGAGGTTATGTAACAAGATAAGGTACTCTTTTTGTAAAAATGTCGTTACGGGTTCTTTAGCATTTTCTGGTATTTTTGCTTATTTTTACTATGAATACACCTCTTGATGTCTTATGTCCCACTAAGGCTTGAGGACCGCAAGAAACGATTACGCGTCTATGGTTTTAATTCGCATTCAGTAAATTCAAACGCTTTTTAAAATGTGTAAAAAGGTTTTCAATGTTAAGAAGAGTTGGACGAAAAGACCTAATATTTTTGAGTAACCCTTAAAGGAGCACAAAATTAGATTTGCACTTTCAAAACACCAAATTCTATAAGAATCAACAAAATTTCATTGGCACTGAAATCTTCTCAAAGTGACCTTTTGTAACATTCTTTTGTATAATAATACAATTTTTTTAACTTTCAGTTTCGGTAACTTTAAATTAAAAAGAAGAAACAAACACCAAACTTAAAAAACTTGGCATTAAAAAGCACCAAATTTATTGCGAAGAGCAAATGGTTGGCAACACTGCACAACTCAGCTAATGTGACGTTACGCACTTTCTGATGGTCGCAATCTTGTTTCTATCATTCTTGCCTTTTAATAAGTCTATGCAAACAAACTTCCCCTGAAAGTGAATGTTTCTACACTCCTTCTCTCCTTCTTAATTGGCGCTATAACCGCTTACGCGATTTTGGCCGAGTTTAACAAAGCGCGCCAGTCGTTTCTTTCTCGTGCTAACCGGCGCCAGTTGGACACACCAAGTGAAGCCAAGTCCTTCTCCACCTGATCTTTCCAACGCAGAGGAGGCCGCCCTCTTCCTCTGCTACCGCCAGCTGGTACCGCATCGAATACTTTCAAAGCCGGAGCGTTTGTATCCATTCGGACGACATGACCCAGCCAACGTAGCCGCTGGATCTTTATTCGCTGCGCTATGTCTATGTCGTCGTAAAGCTCATACAGCTCATCGTTCCATCGTCTGCGATATTCGCTGTTGCCAACGTGCAAAGGTCCAAAAATCTTACGCAGAATCTTTCTCTCGAACACTCCAAGCGTCGCTTCATCGGATGTTGTCATCGTCCACGCTTCTGCGCCATACGTTAGGACGGGCATGATGAGAGTCTTGTAGAGTGTTAGTTTTGTTCGTCGAGAGAGGACTTTACTACTCAATTGCCTACTTAGTCCAAAGTAGCACTTGTTGGCAAGAGAGATTCTACGTTGGATTTCAAGGCTGACATTGTTATCGGCGTTAATGCTGGTTCCTAAATAGACGAAGTCTTTTACAACCTCAAAATTATAACTGTCAACAGTGACGTGGGTGCCGATACGCGAGTGCGCCGACTGTTTGTTTGAAGACAGGAGGTACTTCGTTTTGTCCTCGTTCACCACCAGACCCATTCGCTTTGCCTCTTTATCCAGTTTGGAGAATGCAGAACTAACAGCGCGGTTGTTAAGGCCGATGATGTCAATATCATCGGCATACGCCAGCAATTGTACGCTCTTATAAAAAATTGTGCCTGAGCGATTAAGTTCTGCGGCTCGCACGATGCTCTCCAACATCAGGTTAAAGAAGTCACACGACAGGGAGTCACCCTGTCTGAAACCTCGTTTGGTATCAAACGGCTCGGAGAGGTCCTTTCCAATTCTGACGGCGCTGTTGGTGTTGAGCAACGTCATCTTACATAGCCGTATTAGTTTTGCGGGGATACCAAATTCAGACATCGCGGCATACAGGTAACTCCTTTCCGTACTGTCGAATGCAGCTTTGAAGTCGACGAAAAGATGGTGTGTGTCGATTCTCCTTTCATGGGTCTTTTCCAAAATTTGGCGTATTGAGAATATTTGGTCGATGGTAGACTTTCCAGGTCTGAAGCCACACTGATAAGGTCCAATCAGTTGGTTGACGGTGGGCTTCAGCCTTTCACACAATACGCTCGCTAGAACCTTATAGGCGATATTTAGAAGACTAATCCCGCGGTAATTGGCACAAATTGCAGGATCGCCCTTCTTATGGATTGGGCAGAGCACACTTAAATTCCAATCGGCAGGCATGTTTTCATCCGACCATATTTTGCATAGGAGCTGATGCATGCACCTTACCAGCTCCTCGCCGCCATGTTTGAATAGCTCAGCCGGCAGTCCGTCGGCGCCCGCGGCTTTGTTGTTCTTTAGCCGCGTTATCGCTATTCTCACCTCGTCATGATCGGGTAGCGGAACGATAATTCCGTCGTCAACGATTGGGGTATCGGGATCTTCACTTTCTCGGTGACATGCGCAGCTGTCACTGTTTAATAGGTTCGAGAAGTGTTCCCTCCATAATTTAAGATTGCTCTGTACGTCGGTCACCAGTTCGCCGTCTTTGTTCTTACAGGAAAACGCCCCGGTCTTAAAACCTTCTGTAAGCCGCCGAAATTTCTGGTAGAATTTTCGGGCGTTGTTCCTGTTGGCCAGCATCTCAAGCTCTTCGCACTCACGTATTTCGGCCTCTCGTTTCTTCTGTCGGATAATACGTCTCTCTTCCTTTTTCAGCTCTCTGTAGCGATCCCACATGGCTCGCGTTGCGCCCGATCGCAGCGTGGCTCTATAGGCGGCATCCTTTCTTTCTGCGGCAGCATGACATTCCTCGTCGTACCAATTGTTTTTTCGGGCTCGCCGGAATCCGATTTCTTCTTCGGCGGCGGTACGTAGAGAACGAGAAATGTTGCTCCATTGTTCGTGGGTGCCGGTTTGTTGGGCAGTACTCTCTGAGAGCAGGAGTGAGAGTCGAGTGGCGAATCTTCTGGCTGTCTGTTGTGATTGCAGCTTTTCGAGGTCGAACATTCTTTGCGTAGGTAGATGCACGTTTTTTGCTGCACAGAGGCGCGTGCGCAGTTTGGCTGCAACAAGGTAGTGATCCGAGTCAATGTTGGGTCCTCGGATCGTACGTACATCTAATACACTAGAAGCGTGTCTTCCATCTATCACAACATGATCGATCTGGTTTCGCGTTTTTCGATCAGGGGACAGCCAGGTAGCTTGGTGTATCTTTTTATGCTGGAATCTGGTGCTGCAGACTACCATGTTTCGGGCCCCGGCGAAGTCGATCAGCCTCTGTCCGTTACCGGATGTTTCGTTGTGTAGGCTGAATTTTCCGACTGTGGGACCAAAAATTCCCTCCTTGCCCACCCTGGCGTTGAAGTCGCCAAGCACGATTTTTATGTCGTGGCGGGGGCAGCGCTCATAGGAACGTTCCAGGCGCTCATAGAAAGAATCTTTGGTCGCATCGTCCTTCTCTTCCGTCGGGGCGTGGGCGCAAATTAGCGATATGTTAAAAAAACGGGCTTTGATGCGGATTGTTGCGAGACGCTCGTCCACCGGAGTGAACGACAGTACTTGGCGACGAAGTCTCTCTCCCACAACAAATCCGACACCGAATTTGCGCTCCTTTACATGGCAGCTGTAGTAGACGTCGCAAGGTCCTATGGTTTTCTTTCCTTGCCCCGTCCATCGCATCTCTTGGATGGCAGTGATGTCAGCCTTTACTCTCACGAGGACATCAACCAGCCGGGCAGAGGCACCCTCCCCATTAAGGGACCGGACATTCCAGGTGCATGCCCTCAAATCATAGTCCTTAGTTCGTTTGCAGGGGTCGTCATCAGTATAGGGAGGTCTCATCCGAGGCTTTTTTAAAGTTTTCATTGGGGGCGATTTTTAAGTGGCGGGTCCCAAACCCAACGCACAACCAGCTATCCTGGAATGTTTCGCCTTCTCACTTTAGCTCACTCCCGAACGGGTGTTCGGAAGCTACCCAGAGGATACGTGGGCTAATCCCGGCCGTTGTGAGCTGCTTGAACCATATGTAGAAGAATCGTCCTGGCCACTCCCAAGTGAATAGCGATCAGTAACTTTCCCCACTTGCGTGGACTTCTACACATGGAACCATCCTCCCTACACATGGAACCATCCTCCATCCATCCTCTACACTAGCACGCAAAAAAGTCGCTTTCTTATTGTTTTAAAGCGAATTTCTAACTTCGCGACTATATTTTGCATGCACTTTTTATTGGAGAATACCTTACTTTAAGTAACATGTGAACCTAAGGTTCGCTAGACGCACTTTTTTATTTTTTTTACGTAAACGACACACTGGAGTAAGTTTCACCCCAATTCATAAACTTTTTTCCACGGAGTTACTGATTTTAGTCCCACTTTTTTTAAATTAAATACATTTAAAATGAATTCTTTGTTGTTTAATTTAATTTATACGAAGATATCAGACATGCTTGGATTTTATTCATATAGAGAAAAATTTTATCTGAAATAGACTTTGAGTTCTTGAGAAGAAAAATTTATTCGAAAGCTATGCTGGACTGTAGAAAACTATATAAACTAAAAATAATGTAGTAAGAATAAATAAGTTAATAAGAAATAATAGTATTATAATTTCATAAAAAGTAGTTAGTGAATTATTAGTTAGTCGCATTACATGGTTTGTGTAGTTATATGAACTATATTTTTGTATAAAATTAATTAAAATTAAAATAAAGAAATAAGTAGCTAAAACTTATCAATATGTGGTGTACACTTTCTTTTGACGCTGACAGTATATACGTACATATATTTAACTTAATTTTGTCAAAAGTGAATTTTTACCTTTTTTTAATTCCATTTCTAGAAAGAAAATCTGTGGTCGAGCACTCGGCCTTTTTTTATCTGATTTCGATGATAAATAATTGTTTTGGTGACGATAACAGTGTCCTAGACTTGTAAATATTCTTGTGCATCATCGGTGTTTCTACGACCCCGTATAAAGTCAGCAAATCAACGTTTTATGGTTGCTTCTGATGGAGCGGAGTCCCCATAACACTTTTTAAGCCATTACTTCGCTTGGACGGTATTTTCCCCCATCAAGAAGCAGTGTAAAATTAAAACACGAAATTCTTTTTGGTTAAAAATAACCAAAGAAGCGTCACTCTTAGCACAATATCTCACAAACTAATGTATAAAATATTATGGGACTTTAAGAGCTGCTTTTTTAAGGTTAGTACTAACTGAAAAAGAGGTCAATGCAATAAAACTAGTGCCATCTAGTGACTGCGCTTTTTCAGCCCAAGTGTTAGAACACATATTTATATACCGCACTGGTATAAGTGCATTCAGGTTTACATTTTCGCCAGCGCCAAGTTACGGCAGCGATATCGCATTTTGCATAAAGTGCAATTCCACAAGCGAAATACCTCTGGGAAACGAAATCCACAGTCACTGGGCATACTGCCGCAAAGATCTGATCAATTGCACCAACATTTTGGACATTTCTCGTTCATGGGGATGTTAGAAGCTTAACATGAGCTTTAATCACTTGACGCTCGGGTTTTTGTCATACAATTTAACCAAAACATACTTTTTTATTTTGTATTTTTTAAAAATAAAAATAATTGAAAGTAGAACAAAAAATTGTTTTGTTATATCTATATTACATATATAAAATATAAATAAAATAATTAATAATTAGTAAGTTGATTTTGTGTGGCATATACCTATAGATAAAAACATGGGTCCAAACATAAGCACACTTTACAATTTTGGCTTTATAAGATACTAGCTTATACCCGTGGGTTTCACCCCACATTTCTATCAAAAAGTATGCAATGTAAATAAAAAAACTTTTTTAAGTCAGTTTAGGTATTATTTAAAACGATCGGATATACGACATTTTTTGTTATATTATTTTGAGTATAAATAAAAAGGCTTTTCGGTGCGCCAACTCTGGAGCAGGCTACATATAATTGGACATGGGTAAAACATGAGTTGGTTATATTGACTCCTGCTACAGCTAATGATTGTCCCTGAGCTTTATTTATGGGCATTGCGAAAGCCAGTCTAATAGGAAATTGGAGGCGTTTAAAATTGAAAGGCATATCCGTCGGTATCATTGGAATTCTTGGTATGAAAACTTTGTGGTTTTCAAAATTTCCTGATAAAACCATAGCTTCTATAACATTCGGTAAAAGTTTCGTGATAATTAGCCTTGTGCCATTGCATAAACGTGGAGGATCCAAATTACGCAGCATAATTATCATGGCCCCCTTTTTAAGCATCAGTCGATGAGGAGGAATTCCTGATGGGTCCAAGGAGTTAAGAAACTCAACGGGATAATGAACAGCCTGGGATTCTTCGACGACTGTGTAAATGGAATGATAAGTTGTGACAGTTCCTGGTAGTATTTCTTGAATTTTGGAATTAATGACATTTACATCGTCATTCTTAGGTGCCATAATGGCCCTTTCTCGAAGCCATCTATAGTTTGTGTGATTGGCTGAAATATTTGGAAATACCCTTTCTATCAAAGCATCGACTGATAACATAAGTTAACAAAAACCTGGAGGAAAAGAAATTAAATTTGGTGGTAAAGAAACTGGTATTTTTTCATTGCCTATTATAAGTAGTTGTTCAGAAAAACTTCTGCTGAAGCATCTCCTCCCAAATGTGCTCTCATATTTATAGAAAGAGTCAATTTTTGAACGTAGTCCCATAGGTATAACGATTTTAAGCAGGCATTCACTTCATCTGCGGCGGTAAGCTTTCCCAATAAGAGAATGCATTCAATTCATCAATACTTCTATCGTTGATAATATAAATTCGTTTCTATATCAAATGGTCTAACCCCCATTTTTCTCTAAGCTCATATTTTTTCATTAAACTTTTTACCAATTTTTGGTATTCTACCATAAATGCGTCCAGTAATATGCAGTATGAAAAATCCCATTTGTACAGGAGGTGTCACGCCCCATTTCTAACTATCACCAGTTTTCATGCAGGTGTTAGGTATTAACCTTATATAATCTCTTACGAAATTTCAGTTGTCTAGCCCAAATACTTCCGGAGATATGGACAATGAAAAATTACATTTATATGGGACGTGCCAAGCCCCCTTTTTCGTTCTTCTCAGTTTTCTTGGAGGTGTTCGGTCTAGCCTAAATACTTCCAGAGATATGGACTATAAAAAATTCCAGTTGTATGGGAGGTGCCATGCCCCCTTTTTCGTTATACGCAGTTTTTCTGGATGTGGTAAGGATTAATGTCATATAACCCCTTACCAAATTTCAGTAGTCTAACGTAAATACTTCCAGAAATATGGACTGTTAAAAAATCCATTTGCATGGGAGGTGCCACGCCCCCTCTTTAGTTATACGCAGTTTTTGTGGATGTGGTAAGGATTAATGTCATATAACCCCTTACCAAATTTCAGTGGTCTAACGTAAATACTTTCAGAAATACGGACTGTTAAAAACTCCATTTGTATGGGAGGTGCCACGCCCCCTATATATATCAAAATATTTTTTAGCCTATGACCATCCCGGTAAGGTATCCAGTTCGTGTTTCAAATTTGGTTATGATCGGTTTATGCGTTTAGGACGCAAGTCGATCTATAGATACATACATAATTTGAATTTTATATATATAGATAAGGAAACTAGCCATATGCAGAAGCCGGTACAAACGACAAGTAGTGATAGGCAGACACGATTCGTTCATGTGTCGTGTGTAACACAAACATGTCGGAACCTGCGAGCAGCACTCGGGTTGGTACGTTAAAGTACGTTCTCATATGCATTAATTACCAATAAATCCATAAAATTAATCTACCCGCTCACATTTGGCAGATTGCCTGCAAAATTGACAATCAGCTGTCAATACTGTTGTAAAAAGTTTTTCTTCATAGAAATTTGTTTGTGGTTTGTTTAATTGTTACTAACGATATGAAGAAAACACAAGGAGAAGGAATACCTAATTTAATTGCGCAATTGGCTCCTAATAATAAACAATTGGAGGAAATCCGTAAACGACGTTTACTACAAAATTCGATATTACATTTTAGAATAAGTAATAAGAGGACACACGTTTATAGACACATGCTTTTTTATGTAAAATGAAGGCATAGTTAATAATTTTTATTAAAAATTTTATTAGAATTATGTCTACGAACGTATTTTCTTTGCCGGCATCCATTTAATTTGGCTTTTCCTTTGACGTTTCTCTATACATCCGTAAAAATAATTATCTATTGCACAGATCACACAGAGTTGTATGTCAAAAAGTATGGTTGTTATCTAGGATTATTTTATAATATCAGATTTTGCGAGAGAAATTTTGTATGGGAAATATCGTTTTTTAATTACGGGTTGAGAGTTAAGCACGAAAACGTAGATCATCTACTTATAGGTACATACCAGAACGTATTATTAGAGCGCTGCTCGTTCTAAATCAATAAGCGGTTCATATTGTATGCATAGTTTTATAAAAATTAATATGAAACGCTTCTGGCATTGTTCGCCCTTAATTTTTTCAGTATATGGACAAGAAGTCTTTTACATAAATAAAACTGTCATGAATCGCCAAATATTCGCACATAATTCTATCATAGATTGCGATGTTAATAATTTTCAAGTGGTTGTTAGAGATTTCTTCGATTTTAGATTTAGAAATTTTGTCTTCGTCGGGAAAAATTGGTATGACGGCTTAGGTGCGTGCTGGGGTATGTGGTATTCCCGTTTTATGACTGCACGTACATACAAGTATCTACTGTGCTTTGAGAAACATCAGCTTCAGCTCATAAATGAAATTAATTTTGCTGTCTCTACAATATTTTAGACTATCAGCGTCGTAAAGACTAACGAATATGCCGCTGCGTTTGAGCCTATGAGTGTGTTTTGCTTTTGCAATGCGTTTATAAATACTTCCAGGGCGAAACTGCGAGTTCATTTGCGAAACCGAGTGTTCATCTCAACCGAATATAAATTATTGCATTCAATGATACAATTTTGTGCTGCATATCGTTTCTTAATTATGAATTTATCGTAAACGACCAAAGCAAATTATTCTATATAATAATTGATTTAATTTGAATGCACCACTTAAAAATTTTGTTATTTTTTGCTATTTACGTACATTTTATGCCAATCATTTTGGTACTTGGCCCAAATATCGTTCCCCAAAAACGGTTATGCTTATCGCCGAATACTTCGCACCACATGAGTTAACAGACGCTCGTTCTGTACAACGATTAAGTTTCAAAGATTTTTTGGCACCGGTGTACCATCATTCATCTCTTTATTCTTCCTCTTTTTCCCACACAGATTTCCTCTTCGAACTGTGAATAACTACCAGACGCTTCGTACGCAGTTCGTATGGCCATCGTAGTGTATGCGACAAAAAGCACGCGAGAGATACGCTTCATTGTCGCCCGCTTGTATTCCAATGACGAACCGCACACGAGTCGTTGGCTACTCCCACTCGTCACAGCTAGCATGCAGCATAACGCCCATCATACAGCAGTGACGCCAAATATTATTGTACGTTTGTTTTCTGGTTTGCCGTCTTCGCAATTTCAACGAACTCCTTAAGGGGGGAGCCTGGTTTATGAGGTCTAAAAATTGCATCTCTTTGCGATTTTTTTTTAGGGAAAAAATTAATTTAGCACTGCAAAGTTTTTCTATCTTTTAATGAACATTTAAAAAGTATAAACTATTTTTGCACTGGTTAAAATAAGTTGAAAAAAATGTTTAACATAGAAATTAGTAGAGCGCTGCAACGCTGGAGTTTCCAACTGGCGTACAAGATACAGCTCGTAATTATTACCTAAAGCAAAAAACTCAAATGGATTTCTAATTATCATGATTTTTTATTCTAGATGAACTAAGAAAACTGAGAGAAATTCCAAAATTTCAACTTTTTGGAGGTTTTAAAGAAAAAAATGACTTTCTATAAAAAAAAATTCACTTCAACTTGGTATAAAAATCTTGAAAAATTTTTTTTAATCTATTTTGTTAGTTCAAATAGAAGAGAATTTAATACTGAAGGGAACAAGCTATGATTCATTTCAAAAGGTTCATTAAACTAAAAACTCATTCATGTACGCCAATTCAAAGAAATCATAAAAATGAAAAGTCGAGAAAAGAAGATAAAGTTTGTACTATAGCTGTCCAGTCACAGCGTAACTACCTAACGCTCGCCTACCTTTGGCTTTGTATCTACGGAAATATTGAAAATTAGGTTCTGTAACTTTGTGTGAATATTCTGAAATATATTAGGAATCGCTTAAAACGAAAAAAAAATTGATTTTTTTGACCTTATAAACCAGGCTCCCCCCTTAATCATTAAATATGGTTGAAAATTTCTACTAAATTATTTGGAAGAAATAATTTAAAGGTATTTGATAGTAGTAACTACATACCTCAAGTTCTCTCTTCTTGCTTCTTTCTAAAAACGCACAAAAATAGTTGATATTTCCTCCTTTGAAATAAAGTATACGCCATGGATACCATCGTTTACGCTTTCCCCTTGGACACTTTAAATAATTTATGCAGCTAAATTGATGAGAAACTGAATCATTGGGTATGCCGTATTACTAGACCACAAAAAAAGTTGATTTTTGTCGCAGGGTGTAATATAATCTTAACTATATAATTCAATGCTGCTACTTATAAAACGAAATATCGTAAATTTTCAACATTCGAATGCAATCATCGATAAATCAGGCAAATATTTTACGAGTACGATTTGTGCTGTTTAATGATAAATTTTATGTCTCTCATATTTTTCAGCGTAAAGCAAAAAATCAAACTTGTTGAATATACATACATATAAGTAAGTAGTGACACTGAGGCCCTTCGCAAGTGGCAGGTATCGTCATCGGCACGACATAGTTTTTAATGCAGCGACGATGACGATACGCTTACATATCCGCTCACAATGCGACTATCTATCATCAAAGTACGGGTTGTCTATACGTCGCGCAGTGAAAAGAGTTTTATTTTATTACATTATATTATCTTCTGAATCGGAGAAGAAATAAAACAAAGAGAAGGCGCTGGGTGCATCTGTACATTAGGAATAACTCAAACAGCAGATTATTGCAGATATTTCGCAGGATGTCTCAAAAAGATGTTAAGGGAGGAGCCTGGTTTATAAGGTCAAAAAAATCAATTTTTGTTTCGTTTTAAGCGATTCCTAATATATTTCAGAATATTCGCACAAAGTTACAGAGCCTAATTTTCAATATTTCCATAGATACAAAGCCAAAGGTAGGCGAGCGTTAGGTAGTTACGCTGTGACTGGACAGCTATAGTACAAACTGTATCTTCTTTTCTCGACTTTTCATTTTTATGATTTCTTTGAATTGGCGTACATGAATGAGTTTTTAGTTTAATGAACCTTTTGAAATGAATCATAGCTTGTTCCCTTCAGTATTAAATTCTCTTCTATTTGAACTAACAAAATAGATTAAAAAAAATTTTTCAAGATTTTTATACCAAGTTGAAGTGAATTTTTTTTTATAGAAAGTCATTTTTTTCTTTAAAACCTCCAAAAAGTTGAATTTTTGGAATTTCTCTCAGTTTTCTTAGTTCATCTAGAATAAAAAATTATGATAATTAGAAATCCATTTGAATTTTTTGCTTTAGATAATAATTACGAGCTGTATCTTGTACGCCAGTTGGAAACTCCAGCGTTGCAGCGCTCTACTAATTTCTATGTTAAACATTTTTCTCAACTTATTTTAACCAGTTCACAATTTTTTTATACTTTTTAAATGTTCATTAAAAGATAGAAAAACTTTGCAGTGCTAAATAAATTTTTTCCTTAAAAACAAAATCGCAAAGAGATGCAATTTTTAGACCTCATAAACCAGGCTCCCCCCTTAAACTCCTTGCTAAAGAGCCTAGAGGAGAGAGAACAACACGTCGTAGCATATGCGAACGATGTTGCAATGGTAGTAAGAGGGAAATTTCCCAATACACTTAGAGAAGTCATGCAAGATTTACTAAACATGGTTGAAAACTGGTCAAAAGCAAATAGGCTAAGCGTCAACCCCAATAAAACTGAACTCATCCTATTTACCAGGAAACATAAAATTCCAAATATAGCTCCTCCGACTCTAGGTGGAACGGCACTGTCATTTAGGGATGAGACCCGCTACTTAGGTCTAATACGAGGGGTGCCTTTTATATGTCGGGATTAGAGAACAAAAACAAATTTTAATAATCGAAAATCACTTTATTGTTTTTCGAAATATTCTCCATGAAGATCTATACACTTTTGCATGCGTTTGAACCAATTGTCGAAGCACTTTTGCCACTCTGAATGAGGTACCTCTAAAACATGCATTCCGAATGCCGCAACCGCTTCTTCTGGTGTCGAAAAACGTTGACCTCTCAGTTTGTTTTTTACGTACGGGAATAAAAAGAAGTCATTCGGTGCCAAGTCAGGACTATACGGCGGATGACCCATTAATTCGATGTTTTGGGTGCTCAAAAATGCAGTTGTTTGAGCCGAGGTGTGATAGCTCGCATTGTCCTGGTGAAGAGTGATCCGTCTTTGGCGATTGGTTTTCCTAATTTCTTGGAAGACAACTGGCGAACAAATGGTTGTGTACCACTCAGAATTTACTGTTCTGCGTTGTTGCGACATGTTCAATTTTTCCGGAAAAACAGGCGACCATTTGCTTGGAAGTGCTTCGTGCGCGAACAACTCTTGTTGGATTTGGCTCATCTTGAAACACCCATACAGTCGACTGCTGTTTACTTTCGGGCTCATACCCGTAAATCCATGATTCATCACCTGTTACGATGTCATAGACGTGTTTCGAAGCCCCGCGATCGTATTTTTTGAGCATTTCCTTCGACCAATCGACACGAGCCTTTTTTTGAGCGATTGACAAATTGTGTGGGATCCAACGCGAACAAATTTTTTTGATAGTCAAATGTTTATGCAATATTGAATGTATGGTGGTCCCACTAATGCCTAGGATTGACTCAATCTCACGATAGGTCACATGACGATCTTGCAATATCAGTTCGCGCACAGCATCAATGGTTTTCGGAACAACAACTGATTTTGGACGACCTTCACGAAATTCGTCTTGGAGTGAACTACGACGACGATTGAATTCACCATACCATCGATAAACACTGGTCCTTGATGGAGCTTCATCGCCAAAAAATGAATTAAGTTCATCCATGCAATGTTGCTGAGTTAATCCACGTCGAAAGTTGTAAAAAATAATCGCACGCAAATGTTTCCGATTTAATTCCATTTTTGGACCGAGATGAATCTTTTAAGTTACTGTAAACAACACAAATAGCGCTGGTATTTCAAAACATTCTGAGTACGTAAAAGGCAAAAAATGTCAAACTTTGCGATACAGCTGTCAGTTGCCAAATTGCAACGCCAGGGTTGCCAAATCCCGAAATATAAAAGGCACCCCTCGTACTAGACAGAAAACTAGCTTGGAAGGCAAATGTCGAAGATAGAGTAAAAAAGGCGACGATAGCGCTATACTCTTGCAAACAGCTGATAGGACTAAGTTGGGGTCTCTCCCCATCTATCGTATATTGTCTTTACACAGCAATTATCAGACCTATCCTAACATACGGCATAATAGTATGGTCGCCGGCTTTAGATAAATTATACACTAAAGGAACCATGGTACACGTACAAAGAATGGCCAGTCTTTACATCTGCGGGGCTCTTAGGACCACACCCACAGATGCACTAAATATTATGCTTAACCTTTTACCAATAGAGCAATTCGGTAAGCAAACAGCTGCCAAAGCAGCTCTCAGACTAAGAGAAATCGGCCTACTCAGAGCAAACCAAAGAGGACACTATTCAATTTTAGAAAAATTCCCCTGCATTCCTGGCACAACGGATTTCTGTAAGACCAAGAATATCAACTTAAATAAATCCTCCGTCACAGTATTTCCTTCCAAAGAGGAATGGAATAACGGGCTATTGTTAAGAAAAATGATTTAAACATCTACACAGATGACTGCAAACTGGACAACAAAGTAGGTGGAGGGGCTTACTCCGATAAACTCGGAGTTAGCCAATCATTTCGCCTACCTGATCATTGCAGTGTATTTCAGGCGGAAGTCACTGTCACAAAAGAGGGACTTACGGTTATAAAAACGAGAGTATTATCCACAAATGAAGTCTTCATTTACTCGGACAGTCAAGCGGCAATAAAAGCGCTTGAATCAAAAACGCACTCGTCAAAAACATTTTCAGAATGTTTTAAACTACCAAATGTCGTATCTAAGTGCTACAAAGTGCACCTTATCTGGGTGCCAGGCCACAGGAATATAGCAAGGAACTGCAAGGCGGATGAACTTGCACGAATCGGTACAACGCTCGATCTCGAACCGTATAAGGCGCTGATACCCATGCCTATAGCCACTTGTAAATTACTTGTAGACAGGGAAACCATCAAAAAGGTAAATGCAAGCTGGCAAAACCTCACAACATGCGAACTTAGCAGGCAGACATGGCCGAAGTGGAACAGCGGTCGATCGATGATCTTGCTAAGATTTAACAGAGAAGCTGTAAGAAAAATGATAGGTGTATTAACTGGTCATTGTTTAATAGGCAGCCACGCTAGAAGGTTAGGTTCTTCGATTTCTGTAGAAGCTGTCTTAACACAGAAGAAGAGGAAACAGTCAGACACCTTTTATGTGAGTGTGAAAGCTTAGATATGAGAAGGCTGCACACTCTTGATATGGCATTTTTAACCGATGTAGCGGACATAGCCCTTCTAAAACTAACGAAGCTCTGCTCGTTTATTAAAGCTACCGGATGGTTTGAAAAGGAACACAATGGACCTGCGAAAGGTCGAAGTGTGTCTTTATGACAACCACCCTACCACCTACCTATGCATACATTTTTGCACAGACTTCGTTACTAATCGAAATGGACCTGCATACGTACATAAATACAATGAATGATTATAATAAACACTAAACCTAATAAATGTAATGCACCTTCACGCTATGAAATAAATTTAAGTACATGCATACATACGTATGTACATGTATAAATAGTATCTTAGGTTTCTCTCTTTATTTTTTCATTTACTTCAATTTCGAGGCTTTTATACAAACGAGAAAATCGAAGACTCGTATCTTATTTTCCATGATATGAAACGCCGATGAATAAATTAGTTCATTTGCAGTGCAAAACGCCGTTCGCATTTAGTAAATTTGATTGCCCGTGGAAAGCAAAAACCGTGCGAGAGCAATATAACTGCACGCACGCATACATACACATTATTGCGAATACACTATGCTCAGTTCTGTTAACACATCGTTCGGTATTTCCCCGCTGCTGAGATGGCTGGAATGAATCATGAGCCAATAAAACATAGCAGAAAAGTGCGTGACGTCACGATCTTGAATTTTCTCTTTGGTCACACTTCTTTGCTTGTTTACACAGAGATTTCTTTTAAAAATTTACAAAAATCAATTTTTTTGTTCGGTTTATTCGAAAGAGAAAACATTCATATTATTTATGGAAAACGATTTAAATAATTTGGCTGCCTTGGCTGGTTTTGCAGTAGCGCATCCAGATAGTCCAGTTTTCCAAGGCTTGGGTCACGATTGCTGGCTTAAAGCCAATTTTCCAGAATTTCTTGATCTGAATTTATTGATCTACAAATTTGTACACATATTATGTTATCTATTAACTGCATTTCAAGACTTAGTATTAGTAAAAATACTTATTTGGAAAGCAGCTACAGCTTTCGTTAAAGTAATGTTAAATCTAGTAATTAATCGAAGGAATAAGCAAAATAATTTTTTTTTTCTCAAAATGGCGGTTTCTCGAAAAAACAATCGATTTTCGACCAAAATTTCGGCTCAAATTGTTTATAAAAAAAATATTTGTGGGTGAGAAAAATCTTCGATTAATTACTAAAAAAATATATGTATATATGGTCACCGACTTTGAAAACACCATTTTGAGAAAAACGCGCTGCCGCTCCGGCCTTGTACTTTGAATCACTCTGAAACGCCTTTTCAAATTTGCGTGTAACTTCGAAAATATTCACAAACTAGCCTTAACCCGCGGCCCCACTCGCGTAGGAGTAGTTTTGAGGGATTTAGGATATGTATATAAGAGAATTACAAAAAATAATTTCATAGAAAATACTTTTTTATTAATAACCATAATATTCAATACCCGGCATCCGTTGGTATGCCTCGTTGAATAAAATCAAAACAACCAATTAGAAAAATATCAAGCAAAATTATTTTTATTAATTTTCTATCTCAAACCGTTTTTGAACTTTGCATTTGGGTCATAGTTGAAGAGCTTATGCGGATTATGAAGTCTAGAGTGTGCTATAAGTAGTGGGAAATAGGAAAAACTAAGATTTTTTAGATTAAATTTAAGCAAATATTCGATTATTAGTGACGAATGAGAGTGGTGGCGCGGCCTGGGGGCTGTGGGAAGGGAGTTTCATCATAAAAACATGCCTATAACCTTCATTGGGTGAAAATATGAATGTATAAAAATTTGTACGTCATTTGGTGTTGTCGTTTCGTAGTGATGCGCGGACAACGTACAGAAATTCACCTTTATAGTATAGATATTCAAATATTAAATTTTGTGTGTGTAAAATATATGTACATTAAGAAAAAAATTATAAAATTTTTTTTTTTTTGCAAATTCTAATTGTATACGTATAACACCTTAAAGGTAGTTCGCATTACATGGGACCTTCACAGCACCTATAAAAAAGTCAGACGGCCATAAAAAATCATTCGACATACCTCTCTAGCGCTCACCATTGACCGAAATAGCGTTTCCAAGTGCGTTTTCAAAGAAAAATTGCCCAAGAATATCACCGCTACAACATGCGAACCAAACTCACACTCCCTGTGGATGTATTGGCTTCTCGACGATCACGTGCGAGATTTTCGATTCTCAGATGTGGTGAAAATGAAATTTGTAAGGTCGAGCCAAGAAGCATCAAGAGACTTGGTAACTCCTAAAACAATCAGGCTAACAAGCCGATTGTATTTAAAGCTCTAGAAAGTGAAATGGTACATAGTTAAGGAGAAGAGTAGAGAAGTAACAGAAGGAAAAAGATGGGAAAGACGAGATAAATAGAGGTATTTAGGCCTGTAAGAATTTTCCAGATTCTTTGATAAACCTGAAAATATTCTCAAGTTGGGGAGAACCAATTTTACTTCTTCTGAGGACATCGCAACCCAACTACGTAATCGCGTCCTCATTGATGCCAATGGTGGTCATATGTTGACCCCATTGATTGTGTTCTGTAATAATACCGACCATCAACCGAACATATTTTATTCGTTTAAGTTTTAGTAGAAAGTCTGACAGTTTTCTGTTCAGTCTTGTTCTGCAGCGTTCTAGACCCCATCGCTCTTTATATAGATTGCCTACATAATCGCTGATCCAATTCATGATTCCTGCGGAACTGATTCCAATTATTGGCTCTGGTCCCTGTGGGGGAACCGCTGATTCGCAGATGTGGTAATTTTGCTTGTTAACATAGCCGTCGAGATGAAAATGAGCTTCGTTAGAAAAAATATATAATTTTAGAAAAAAATATAATAATTTTTTTTTCATTAAACGCACTGTTGGGACTACACAACATTGGCTTTGGCAATAAGTTTGCAATATTTCTCAACTTTGTTCAAGCGTAAATCATCCATTTCGTTCTACACTGACTTCCCGCCTAGATTTCCAGTGGGAAAGAGCTGCCAATGTCAGCATAACATATGATTAAAAACTACTTTATGGACCACCCGGTACATTTTTATGTGGGCTTGTTTGCTATTTGGAAGCGATTGTTTGTGCAAAATAAGTGGAAGTAAAGCATAATCCAATATGTTTTAGAAGAGTTATGTTAAGAGAAAAGTTGTAAGTTTTGCGATACGTTCATTCGCTGCACTGCAAATGTAAACTCTGCTGTTTTCTTATTTTGCTACTCTATAACTGCTGGACAACAACAAAAACACGGCGTAAAGATAGTGACTTCGCTACCAGAAATTCTTTGTATTCTTTCCCTTTTGCCTCATGTTGTGTTGTTGGTTCGCACCATGGAGAAAATAAATCAGAAGAGGTGTGACAATATCAGACCGTTAACCGGCTCTCAGCGAATTTGAAAGTACCAACTGATTCGCTGATGTCGCATGGGTCATGACAGCGGTTTGTTAACACAAAAACTGAGATTGTGTTGGTGATATGCGAAACAAATCTCCCAATGATTCAACCAACCCAAATCACCCAAATCGACGAGTGTGTGAATACATTTAAAATGATTGTGTAGAATTAGGCTGTCGAATCTCCCAAGGTTTTTTGTTCATCATAGTTAAAGAGCGAATGTTGTAAATCTTTTAAAGTTTTGGCAAATAACTGCTTTAATTTTATACGAATTTATTTGAACTTGTTAATACCTGGCATATGTTTTGGGTTGGCAACTAAGTAATTGCGGATTTCACTCATAGATGGCTTCAGTTGAATTTTTAGGTTTGCAGACGTAGTACAAATGTAAAACACATTTTGTTATTTGATAGATGGCAAATCAGCTGTCAATCAATAAAAAAAGTTTTTTGATCGGTTGCGCAGTTTTCGTTGAAAGGAGGAAAATCAAAAGTAACATTTTCGTCATATGTATTTTGCTTTTTTATTTCCACAAAGGGAAAACCACATCGCAAGTTCATAAAAAGTTATGCGCTGTTTAAGGTGACGAAGCCTTAAAAGAACGGCAGTGCCAAAATTGGTTTGCCAAATTTCGTTCTGGTGATTTTTTACTCAAAGATGCAAAACGCTCTGGTCGTCCAGTTGAAGTTGACGACGTCCTAATCAAAGCAATAATCGATTCAGATCGTTACAGTACAACACGTGAGATTGTAGAGAAGCTTCATGTGTCACAGACATACATTGAAAATCACTTAAAACAACTTGGCTATGTTCAAAAACTCGATACTTGGGTTCCTCACGAACTGAAATAAACGCATTAACAGCTGCGATTTGCTAAAGAAACGTAAGTCAAATGATCCATTTTTAAAACTACTGATAACTGGCGCTGAAAAATGGGTTGTTTACAACAAATTCAAGCGGAAAAGATCATGAAGCAGGCCAGGTGAACCAACTCAAACAACATCAAAAGTTGATATTCATCAAAAGAAGGTTTTGTTATCAGTTTGGTGGGATTACAAAGCAATTCTTTACTTTGAAATCTTAGCACCAAGCCGAACGATCAATTCTGATGTCTACATTGAACAACTAACGAAATTAAACAACGAATCGACAAATCGAAAAAGTATTGTATTCCATCATGGCAATGCAAGACCACACACATTTTTGGTCACTCGGCAAAAACTATTTTAGCTTGGTTGGGATATTTTTCCACATCCACCGTAAAGTCATGACCTTGCACCATCTGATTACTTTTTGTTTTGGTCTTTACAAAACTCCTTAAATGGTACAAATTTCAATAACGATGATGATGTCAAATCGTACCTGAACGTGGGATTATGATGCTGCCTGTAAGATGGCAAAAGGTCATTGATCAAAATAGACAATACGTTACAGAATAAAGTTATTTAGTTCCATGAACAAATTGTCTTTGATTTTCTAAAAATAATCCGCAATTACTTAGTTGCCAACCCAATAGATGGTGCGCGAGAAATTCTCGTTTGCTGCCAAAATCCTTTTTACCTACTACAAAAGTGAAAGCTCGTATGGCCACTATTCTGTTGACAAGTGGTATTTTCCGTCGAATGATCCGCTGTAGCTTGCCTCTTATTTTTATATAATTTTTCGACTCCATTCAAACTTATACAACCCCACAGATTCAGCCATACGCCACCAAATTGAAAAGTTGATCGCATATGTCTTGCAGGCGGAGCTTTACTTTTTCTACGCTGCACCCACTGCCACCTTTCTGAGCAAAAACTATTATTCCTTGACTCATCCGAAAATATCTCGGCCTTTCAACCTTCAATGGCGTAATTTTTATACGCTTTTATGAATTGCAATGTGAGTTTTCTGAGTGGTGAAGTCAAATGAGGTTCATTAACTTTTCTAAAACTCTTCGAGCAATGCAACTCAAACCTCATCTTAACTAAAAATATTTTAATACAGATACTAAAGAAAGCGAAATGGAAATTGTGCCGATCTACATATAAAAGTCAATATTTGTTTAAAATGTTGTTGAGAGACCTTTCATATTTCATTCATAGACTGTAATTGACCCCAAGTAATTAATCGCATGAGATATTGTGCACACAAGAATGAAAAACTAGATTACTCTCATCAGAGAGTGTGTGACGCCACATCGGTGCAGTTGCATGAGAGAGATGTGAAAATGCAAACAAGAATGCAAGAACAAAAAATTACACAAACGACACACGCATAAATTGCACAAGTGCGACCTCACACACACACACACACACAGCGATTCTGTCAAGTGCGCTGGGAGCAAAGTAGCGGCACCACGATCGGAGCCACCTTACTGTTCTCTTCACCGTGAGTAGTATAAAAACCAAGCTTGAAAATGTCGTGCACCTTCGATTAATGCTTTGAAGAACTGTATACACTCATTCTCGCTCCTACTACGTAGTAGCATGATGCAAAGAATAATGAGATGGCGCCCATCGTGGTCCCGTTACTTTGCGCTCAGCGAATTTGACAACTAGTTACGTGATTTTAGCTCCAGTATGGCCAGATTACCATTTTCGTAACTTAATTTAGCATTTTTTTTTTGTTATTTTTATTATTTTTTGTCTCGGAGTTTTAGTTCTTTCTTCATGACATTTTTCTAGCTGTTCTAATTAAAATGTCATGTTTATAATTTTGTAAAATATACATTTTTTAATAATTATTTAAATAATTCACTCAGTTTTATTTAGCTTTACTTTTTTTTAACATCTGGTGGCATTGCCCGCGATTGCCGGTATTGTTGGTGTTCTTCTGCTTTCGGCAGTCAAATCGCTCTCTCGCTACTGCAGAGTTGCCTAGCTTTGGATATAAAAACGCACTAAATGCCCATTTAAAGAAAATAAAACACGAAAGTTGTATTGTGTTAAGTAAGAACTTTGTATGCGTGACAAATTGTCTGTAGAATCTGCGTTTTTTTTTTTAATTAATGTGTTATGCTTATGTACAATTTAATTTATGAGTTTTTTTTGTTAAGCGAAATTCTTTGGGAACGACTTTTTTGCTATATTTGAAGCTATGTAACTAGATAAGGTACTCTTTTTGTAAAAATGTCGGTATGGCTTCTTTAGTATTTTCTGGTACATATTTTGTTGCTTATTTTTACTATGAATACACCTCTTGATGCTCTATGTCTCACTAAGGATTGATGACCGGAAGAAACGATTACACCTCTATGGTTTCAATTCGCATTCAATAAGTTCAAAGGCTTTTTAAAATGTGTAAAAAGGTTTTCAATCTTAAGAAGAGTTGAGAGAGGGGCATTTAATATTTTTGCATAGCCTTAAATGGAGCCAGAAATTAAATTTGCACTTTCAAATTATCAAATTTTATAAGAGTAAAAAAATTTTCATTAGCACTAAAATCTTCTCAGAGTGGCCTTTTTTAAACTTCTTTTGTATAATAATACAGTTTTTTTTCAACCTAAAGTCTCGGTAGCCTTAAATTAAAAACAAAAAGAAACAAACACCAAACTTAAAAATTGTCGCAATTTCGGTATAAAAAAGCACTAAATTTATTGCGAAGAGCAAATGGTTGGCAATACTGCACAACTCTGCAAACGTGACGTCACGTACGCTCTGATGGGCGCAATCTTCTTTCTATCATTCTTGCGTAGTAGTGTACAAAGTTCGAGCATATCGCTGTTCTAAACTACTAGTCTGTGAGAGCAATGCGCACTTGAATTACTCAGAAGCCAACGTATCCATGTGAAAAAGAGAAAGCTCTGTCGGCCGCTCTGTAAAAAGCATAGCTGTAAAGGTACTAGCTCAAAGTCGAGTTGAAAAATTTTATACAGAAATTTAGTCACCCACAGTGCCGGACAACAAAATAATTACAGTATCGCTTTTTACGGAAAACATTTATGAAGAGACAAAAACTAAGTATAAATTAATAAATATGTTTTCCAGCCGTTAATTTGTCTGAATGTACCTTAAGATTACCAATTACCACCAACGGTTTAGTGGCATTAAATAATACACCTCTATTTGAGTTATTTTTTACGCTGTGATGAGCTACAAGAACTCGTAGATTATATTAGATTCGATTTGTGGGGGTTGGACAAGTCCAAGCACTCAGTCAAGAGACCATTGTACTACACCCGGATTGATTTCAGTACAAAGAATAGCGATAGGAAATATAAAAAGTGGATGGTAAGACGGATAAATTAGTTTGAGGTCACTCTTCCACCAATCTCTTGGATTCATTGATGAATCTTAAGAGATTAGGAAGAGGAAGAGTATGAACTTTATCCATACTCAGGATATCGCAACCTAATATCCTAAGTCTGATTCTGGAAAACGCCGGACAGCTACAAAGAAAATGCTCTGCAGTGTCGTCATCCTCAAGACAGGAATGGCATATCAGGATATCTACCATCCCCATGGTAGCCATATGCTGACCACAGACGTTGTACCCTGTGATTACACCCACCAGTACTCTCAGGTTCTTCCTGCTGAGTTTTAGGAGAAAGGTCGCTATTTTCCTGTTTGATTCTTTCACAAAGCACTTTGCTACTCTGCACGAGTTCAACTCAGACGAACGTCCTCTATGGGTAGACCTCATGAAGTCGTCAATCCATAGTTGAATCGATGCGGAATTGGCACCTAGAAAGGGTTCAGGGCCTAGTGGCATACTTGCAGAGCCTTTATTAGGCAGATTATCAGCTAACTCGTTCCCTGTAATACCACAATGGCCAGGCGCCCAAATAAGACTAACTTTGTTGTGTTTGGTAACACAGTTCAGTTTTGTCTTACATTCACCGACTAACTTCGAAGAACAGCGTGGGTTAGCAAGGGCTTTCAGTGCAGCTTGACTGTCACTACAAATTCCAATACTGTTGCCCGCCACTTTTTCTCAATTAGTCAGTACGTCACATTCAACATGGCACAGACAAGAACTCGTAACTATGCATGGTAAAGTCAACAATATCGATGAGTTCGCTAAAATCGGTTTTCGAAATTGTCGCAAGGGCCCTGAACACTCTGTGATTTGGAGCAGAAATGCACTCAGAAATTGGGCAAAGTGTGTTGAGGGGCTTTAGGAAATAATTCTTTTTCATTAAGTGTTTGACGTTTACAGTGAGTTTCCTGGAAGGAAAAAAAATTATGGTTATGCCGGTTTACTATTGTGACAAACTCAGTTCACTTCGACGAGGAATGATTATGTCATCCCCACGGTAACTTTCAACAAGAATTTTGCCACTCTCTACCCATCTCGTGAGGAATGGAGTAATAAGGGACTTTTACTTAACAACTTTTAACACTACAGTCCACACAGGTGGTTCAAAAATGAGCTATGGTGTTGGAGCTGGAATATATTTTTATAGACTTAGAATTGAAAAAACTGTGCGTCTTCCTAAATCGAATGTCTTACAGGCGGAAGTATTGGCAATAGGGTAGCTTGTAGGCTACTAATCGCAGATTTCTCTTTTAAGGTCAGGACAAGGACTTTCTTTCAGATAGCCATGCTGCAATACAAGCACTGGATTCGATAACAACAACTTCTAAACTGGTGGAACAAAGCAGAAATAGCCTTATCTCCTTGATCTGGACCCCGGATCATCGGAACATTAAAGGAAACGAAAAAGCAGACGAACTGACAAGAGGGGAATCTGCCATGAATAAAATTCTTGCAGAATCGGTATTCACACCCCTGGGTGCAATCAAGAACGCAACCTCCACTAAATATCAACGAATCGCGAATTGTAGAAGGAGAGACCAGATAACATGTAAAGTTAGCAGAACATTGTGGCGCCCCTATAACCACAAACAAACGTCAATATTGACATATATGAAACGAATAAATGCCTGCAGACTCACGGCGGTTATAACTGGCTTCTGGCCCATAGCAAACAAGCATCCAAAATGATATACTGTCATAGTTGTAATCTGCCGGAGAAAAAGGAAGCCATCTTCCTCTTCCACTATGAATGTCCTGACCTATGGAAGGCTAGGATGTTAGCCTTTGGCAAACTGCTTTTTGAAAACCTCAAAGAGCTCGCCGGTATAGACGTAAACAACCTTATGGGGTTTCTCAATCGCACAGACTGGATATATACAGAGTTGCCAATATTCTACGGACCCATCTGGCAACCCTGTGTCTTTTGACAGAGACGTCAGATCGCTTAATGACATACCGCGTTGGAAGCGTCAGTCTAATCAGATTTTTGCCATGGAACCAGGGACACGCCACGCGAGCGCTCTCAAATTGTTGAAATTTACATTCAACAAAAGAAGTCAATTGTGACAACTCACCGTTCCTATAAAAAATTAAATAATGTGAAAAGTGCGCCTTCTAAGAACACCATTGAACGTTTGTACGAAAGGTTTTCGACGAGTGATGCTCTTTCTAATCCAAAGACGCCAAATCAAAACGGACCAAGGCGTCACCAAGGACATCCCAAAATCGCCGTTCTCAGCAGTTGGGCATTGCTCGGACCACTTTACAACGAATTATCCGCATTGATTTGCATTTATTCCCGTATAAGATTCAATTGACGCAAAGATTGTTGCCTGCGGACAAGCCTCGTCGATTGGAATGGGCCCAAAGAGTCATCGAAATCCGTCGGGTTCGTCGAATATGTATTTTTTTCTTTTTTTTTTTGTCGGGACAGCCTAGTAAGTGCAGCACTCAGACAGAATTAAGTCCATTGGGATCCCTTTTTAATTTTCTTTAAATCTAATCGACCTCCGAAGAAATCTGAGTAGATCTTGTGGTGCCAAGGAGCCAGGGTGGTCGCTTCTTAACACATCAGTGCCAAAGATCTCAAGCCTGATTCTAGCGAAGGCTGGGCAGACGCACAGAAAGTAGTCCGCCGTCTCATCCTCCTCTCCACATACGGGGCAGAGTGCACTGTCTGAGATGCCCACCTTTTCCATGTGGTTCGCCCACGGAAAGTGTGTCGAACCAGCCGCCTACAGTCCCCTCCACTTAGTGACAGGAGGAACTGCGACAGTCGGTCGGACATGAAAAGTAACATCAGTTTTGTCCATCTGCAGCCTCGCTGAATCTGCCAAGCCGCTTGTGGGTTAGAGTAACCCGTTTGCTAATCGTGGCTTTGATGGCTGCAGAAGGGAGTGACAGGACGGGCTCCGGTCAAAGGAAGTTGGCCTCAGAGCCTATTCTGGCTACAGAGTCAGAGATCTCGTTACCCGCGATACCTACGTGTCACGGAACCCATGTTAGCAGCAGGCTATTATGTCTACCAATATACCTACTTCAGCCTGGATTTACAGGACTCGACTACCCTTGAAGGGGTAGGGGGGTTGTCTAAATCCATGAGCGCCGCTTGGCTGTCACTGCAGATACATATAGATCTGACTGGATATAGTGGTGAAGGAATAACCGTATAACGTGTTGGTAGCGGGGGTGTGTCAACAAAATGGTGCGTAAACACTAATTGGATTCCAGGTGAATCGCCACTTGAACCGACCAAACAACCAAGTGAGCCGCAAATCCGGAACCAATTGGTTGTTAGTTACACAGCAACTGAATAGTAGTCACAGCAACTACCACTTCAATATTGTATCCAGCTGTGAAAACTGTTTTCTGGGGCTTCCGGGTTAATACCAAACATATTTTACTAGCCGACACTGTAAACCGAAATTTAATGACCCCACCTTTTTTGCCGGGCATACCTATCTCTCACTTTAATTATTATACATTTTTACGACTTGCTTATTATTTTATAATAGTAATTGCAAAAACTTGTTTCTTTGTTTTTTGCACGCAGTTTTTCATTTTATAGCATTTCAACTTGTCTAACAAACTCAGATATATTCGAGCTGCGTTGCTAAGAGGTGGCAAATATAAATAAAATTCTGCTGTCTTATCTCTAAAGTGATTTTAATTTGATTATCCAGATTAGCTATAAAACAAACATAAATTTACAGAATTAAAGCGCTTTATCTCCTCATATGGCGAGTTTTTAATACGTAAAGGAAGGCGTACGATAGATAGTTTATACATAACTTTGACCAGCTGCCCAGTTTTTTGCCCAATTTAGAAACAACTCTGAAAATTGTAAAGTCAATATGGCACCAGGCGTCCCAACTACGCTGCAAGGCAATCCCAATGAGCAACTCGACATACCCAAGTGGATAAATGAAGATTATTTCTTAGCCGTCCTTGGAAAAGATATCCCAAACTTTAGGAAAATAATTAGCTTCAAGGCGATCGCCGCCACTGCGCCCGGAGAAAACTACTGCTCAATCATGGTGCGCGTTGCCATTGTGGCAGAATTGACAAGTAAGTAAGAAGCCCGCGGTGCGCTGTGTGACGCTACTCTAAAAAACTCCCCATCACATTTCAGATTCTTCAACCACGCAGAAAACTTATATTTTGAAAACTATGTTGGATGCTGAAAATTCCGGATCGGCCATCACTAAGAACATGAATATGTTTCCGAGGGAGGAGCAGACGTACACGGTTTTTCTGCCAAAATTTATGCAACTTTACCAGGCAGCCGGACTGAAAGTGCACTTCGGGCCCAGCTGCATACACACCGAACAGACCACGGAGCGTATGACTTTGGTAATGGAAGACCTGAAAGTGAGTAACTATGCAAACAGCGATCGGCAGAAAGGTCTTGACATGCCGCACATGACAAGTGTGCTGCAAAAGCTAGCAAAAATGCATGCAGCCTCGGCGCGCAATTTCGAATTGAATGGCGCGTACGGCGAGTTATATCAAAATACTTTTTTCACTGAGGCAAATCGTGCAATATACATACGATTACGCACGGCTAGAGATCCTCTGGTAAAGGAGGCAATGCGTGAGTGGCCGCTCGACGGTGCCGAAGATTACATTAAAAACTTTCCAAGCGGTGAACAATTATTTGAAGAGGGCTTGCGCCTGAACGCAATCGATCCCAATGAATTCAATGTGCTGAACCATGGTGATCTTTGGACTAATAATATTATGTTTAAACACGATGCGCAGGGAGCGATTGATGATGTGCTGTTTGTTGATTTCCAATCGGGGAAATGGGGTACACCTGCGATCGATCTTTGGTTCCTGATTATCACGTCAGCAGCCGTGGATATCAAAATCAAAGAATTCGATCGGTTTATTTATATTTACCACAAGCAATTAAACCAGAGCTTGCGTGTACTAAACTACACAAAACCGTTGCCCACACTGAAATACTTGCAGATGCAAATGTTGAAATACGGATTCTGGGGTAAAATTATGCGCGAGATTAGGACGAATTAAAAAATTAGTAATTGTTTTCTCTTTGTCAGGTTTTGGCACAGCCAATAGTGTTTTGAGCGGCATTCTGTTGCCAGTGGATAAAGACGCCAGCATCGAAAACTTTATGAAGCCCGGACCCAAGGGTGATGCTCTCCGCTCGAAAGCGATAACAAATAAATTTTACTCAAACGCCATGTGCGTGATTTTACCATTCTTGCGCCACAAGGGTCTGCTCGACTTTCAAGGAGAATGAATGCTCATCACAGCGTTTATGCAGTTCCGGGATGTTATTTTGAGCAATAAATACTTTAAGTGACTACCTAAAAGGACTATTTGTTTAAATGTGGAACGACATGGACGATAACGAAAATAAATTTAAGGGGCTAGCGGTAGTCAGAGGCCCGAAAAAATGATGATTTTCATTATTTTTTTTATTTCATTTAATTTTTTTTGCTAGTCAATTACTTTATTTTGCAAAAATAAAAACATAGCATTAATACACCATTTTTCGACTTGACTTTGGCAAAATTTCAAAAAGAAATGTGTGAATTGTGTGGAGCCCGTTTCTCCAGAAGTCTCTTGCGGTGATCATCACAAGTCCTTGGAGATTCAACTTAAATAAATCGGACAAGAGAAATTAGTTTTATTATTAGATAATCTTGTGCCTGATCGGCCTCAGGCAATTTTTTTCAGATTTTGGAGAAAAAATTAATTGCTTAAAAAATATTGAAATTTTTGAAAAAAAATTCTTCGTTCAGGCACGACCTTTTTATGCTTTTCAAAAGCAGTATAAATTTTATTGAACTCTACCAAGCGTTTTTTAAGTTACAGGGATCACCAGTTCAAAATAGTTTTGAGAAAAACGCATTTAAAGTTTTGCTAACGAGCTCCGGAGCGCCCGAGCGCCCTTTCATTGTTGAATAACTCGAAAAGTATTTGTCGGATTCACTTCAAATTTTCACACAATATTTTTAAGATGTTGTACTTTAAGAAAATGCAAAAAAAAACACATCAAATTCTTTGAACATTCTGACTACCCCTAATCCCTTAAATATGTTTACACGAGTATGTCCTGCACTGGTAGACGGAGCAATCCGAACACAGGGAACTTTTGATACTTTAATACCAACACCTTTTTTCGCAAAAATGTCTGACTGCTCATAACCTCATCGTTATGGTTCACCTGAAGCATCATTGAGAAATATTGGCAACTCATTCCGAAACTGTGCGTTTGATGTAAGTTGGTGCAAAAGTTCGCGAGACTGGCTTGACACAACCCTCGTTGTCATACAGTTCGTGTGCACGCGAAAGTGGTTATTGTGGGCGAGCATTTGCAGAACAGCGACACGCCTTCAACCTCAATAACTTAGTATTTCATACTGTTGAGAAGCCGTTCCTTGAATCCGTTACATTTTTGATGCGGTTAAAGACTTAAACTTTTAAGGGCGGAGGTTGTTCGTATAATCGGTAAACTATCCAGGAAAATTACGGCAAAAAATGTTTGTGTTATTCCGAATCTAAGTTCCAAGTTAGGCTGAATTAGCCCCTATATCGTTATGATATGCCAAAAGAAATGAGTTTTCTTAATTTTTTCGCAATTTTAAAAATAATACGAACCCCTCGGTATGGATATCTACTGAATTTTTCATTACACAGAAGCACACGTGATTCCCCTGACTACTTATAAATGGTGCAAGTGCTTCCTGACATCATAAGAAATGATCAACAAAAGCCTATGCAATAAGCCAGCTCGCATTACAATTTCAATGACTCATCAATTTTCAGAAAAGTAGTTTTAGTTACCGTCTAATGCGTTTAATTGCACTCTGTTGCGCATTCAAGATAATTGCAATGTTTTATTTCAAAGCGTGTGAATTTAATTGAATAATTAAGTTACTAAAATCGCTTAGCAGGTCTAAAGTTTTAAGAACTTACAGGGTCCGGCATTCGAAGTGTAACCAATTAAAAAGGCCATACATTTAGTTTGTAAAATTACTTTTATTCAATTCAAAGTAAAAAATGTGAGAAAATAATACAAAATTAAGAATCAACTTGCTTTTGCTCGATATGACCGCCTTTTGCCTTGACTATGGCCCTGAGACGGTCCAGAAGCGAATCGCCAATTGACCGAATGTGACTTGCAGGTATTTTGGCCCAGTCGCGAACAATGGCTTTTTTCAGCGCCTCGAGACTGGTGAATCTTTTAGTTCGGAACTTGCTCTCCAAAATGGCCCAAAGAGAATAATCCATCGGATTGGCGTCCAATGAATTTGAGAGACATTGTGTGGACGTTATGAAGTTCAGAACGTTGTTTTTTAGCCATTTTTGTGAGACGCTCCCGAGTCTTGTTGAAACGTTCATGGTCTGCCAGCGAAATGTTTGTCTGCTCATGGCTTCAAAGCAGCTTCCAGAATACTTTCCCGATAATATTTTGTATTTACCTTGATGCAAAGCTCGATGAAAACAATTGGAGAGCGCGCATCTGCATTTACAACGGCTCAAACCATTACCTATGATGGGTGACTGCCTCCTGATGGCCAATCGATGACTCAAATTCTCGTATCAACGGTCGGTGGGAGTTTATGAATTGCTCAACTTCAAAAATTGTCCCGTCAGAAAACACAACGCTCGGAAATTGAATGCTTCGGCCAAGCGAAATAACTCCATCACTCTCTCAAGTCTAACTTGTTGCTGATTTGTGTGAGACCACGCGCCTTTTAGATCTTGGAAGGCTTGACTTTGAGATCGTTTTTCAGTATGCGGCGGATGCTATGGTCAGATATGATCAGTTCCTTCGCCATTTGATTGGCACTTCGTCGGGGATTTCGCTCAACTCGCTTCTTCACTTTTGCAACCATTTCGCGTGACGTCGTGACGTTGCCCATATGTCTTTCGTCTCTGACTCCAAGCGCTCTTTCCATATTTGTAGTGTGTATGCTCTAATTTGATGTCTTGCACTTGTGTGATCCACTATGGCGTTTGTCGTGCCCTTTTTAAGGATCCATAGTTCTCTTCATTCTCTCGGTAGAAAATCTGTTGGTAAATAGTAAAGGAGGCAATAAAACTACGCATCTTCTTCTTCTTCTTAATTGGCGCGATAACCGATTACGTGATTTTTGCCGAGTTTAACAAAGCGCTCCAATCGGCACCAGTTGGCCACAGCAAGTGAATTTAAGTCCTTCCCCACCTGATCTTTCCAACGCAGAGGAGGCCTTCCTCTTCCTCTACTACCACCAGCTTGTGCGGCATCGAATACTTTCAAAACCAGAGCGTTTGTATCCATTCGGACGACATGACCCAGCCAACGTAGCTGCTAGATCTTTATTCGCTGCGCTATGTCTATGTCGTAAGCTTATACAGCTCAACGTTCCATCGCCTACGATATTCGCCGTTGCCAACGTGCAAAGGTCCAAAAATCTTCCGCAGAATCTTTCTCTCAAACACTCCAAGCGTCGCTTCATCGGATCTTGTCATCGTCCAAGCTTCTGCGCCATAGGACGTTAGGACGGGCATGATGAGAGCCTTGTAGAGTGTTAGTTTTGTTCGTAGAGAGATTACGTATCGCCACTCATGAAATACTCTCTAAGGAGCCGATAAAGTATCTTGGCTTGATAATAGACAGGCGACTTAGCTACAAGAAGTACCTATCTGCGGTAAGCGCAAGAGCTGATGTTATCAGGGGAGCGCTAACACGAATGTTGCCTAATATTGGCGGCCCGCAAGGCAGCAGAAGACGTGCAGACGTTGTAGACTCCGTAGTCTTTTACGCTGCCCCGATATGGGTCGGGCCTAAAACGTCCAGCATACAGTATGCAGCACAGGTACTTCGCCGAAGTGCAATAAGGGTGGATTGTGTCTACAGAACGGTCTCGAGAGATGCAATAGGCGTTATCGCGGGCAAACTACCAGCTGACATTTAGGCAAAGGCCGTCCCTATGGCAGGCGACGGGCTAAGCCGTCATTAAAAGTAAAAGCTGCAGAGAGACTGCATTCAATAGAAGAATGGCAAAACAGAGAGGATTCGTGAACTAACGGTCGTTGGACTCATAGGCTTATCTCAAATATTAGCCAATGGGTGACCAGGACACACGAAGACGTTGACTACTATATCACTCAAATACTGAGTGGTCACGGTTGTTTTTTGGAGTACCTCCATACGCCCATGTGAGAGGAACCTGGACGCAGGTACCTGTTGTGTCAATAGGCTAAACGCGGCTCACCTTGACGAAATGTGACCACGGTCCCAGGGTGGAATTCAGCCGATATGAAGGGCTATCATAATGTTAGTGGGAGCATGCCTCACATACCACTGGTGCGACGGCACTTTTGATGATGTTTGTTACATTTTGATTTTAACCTCCTTAAAAAAAAGAACAAAGCTCTGCAGTGGTGGGTGTTAATGTTAATGTTAATGTTAATGTCAATGTTAATGTTAATGTTAATGTTAATGTCAATGTTAATGTTAATGTTAATGTTAATGTTAATGTTAATGTTAATGTTAATGTTAATGTTAATGTCAATGTTAATGTTAATGTTAATGTTAATATTAATGTCAATGTTAATGTTAATGTTAATGTTAATGTTAATGTTAATGTTAATGTTAATGTTAATGTTAATGTTAATGTTAATGTTAATGTTAATGTTAATGTTAATGTTAATGTTAATGTTAATGTTAATGTTAATGTTAATGTTAATGTTAATGTTAATGTTAATGTTAATGTTAATGTTAATGTTAATGTTAATGTTAATGTTAATGTTAATGTTAATGTTAATGTTAATGTTAATGTTTATGTTTATGTTAATGTTAATGTTAATGTTAATGTTAATGTTAATGTTAATGTTAATGTTAATGTTAATGTTAATGTTAATGTTAATGTTAATGTTAATGTTAATGTTAATGTTAATGTTAATGTTAATGTTAATGATAATGTTAATGTTAATGTTAATGTTATCATTATTAGCATTTGATTACCCACCTCGTATCTCACTTCTTGAAAAAGATCTTCAACTGAATTTTAACTGCCGCCCATGCACTGAAAAGCTTTCCACCTTCGCTAATATGCACCAGCCTTTCAATGTTTTTCCGCATTTCGAGCGACAATTTCAACAGATCAACAATACTATTTTGTGTTATTCGCTTTTGTGAGCTGAAATGGGTAAAATTACAAATCCAAACGAAAACTTACGCATTCCCAAGTGGATAAGTGCCGACTATTTTGAAAAAGTGTTGGAGAAAGATGGAGAGGACTATGCAGAGATCTCTAAGTTTACAGCGGTTGCAGCCACACCTCCAGGCGAGAACTTCACTTCCGTTATGTTGCGCATTCACCTGGATTTAGTTTTGAAAGGTAAGTGGACGCGTTCTGAAAATGATGGCTTCCGGTTCTATTCACATTCGATATTTTTTCTCAAATTTAGCTACTGCATAGTAATAAGTGAATAAGCGATTTTGATGAAGTAATGGTGCGCTAAGTTTTTAGACCTTAAAACAGTTATACCTTCTGCTCAAATATGAACGAGACGTTATCAATAAAACGGTCCGCGGATGACATATGGCAAAAATAAATTTTTTGTTTTTTGGTAGGACTGTTATAAGCTTACATGGCAAATTTCAGCGTGACATGTCACATAGTTTGTTTCCTGTGCTTCTGTAAACAAGTTAAGCTCGAGTGTGTTCTTCGAATTCTCTTTTATGACTTCAATTGTCTCAAAATGTTTTCCACGGAGCGGCAACTTGAGCTTGGGAAACAGGAAAAAGTCACATGGAGCCATATCAGGCGAATACGGTGCTTGCGGAACGATATTAACATTATTTTTCTTCAAATAATCGCGAACAAGACGTGATGTGTGAGCTGGTGCATTAGCGTGATGCAAGAACCATGACTTGTTGTCCCACAATTCCTTCCTTTTAAGACGAATGTTCTCGCGCAAACGCTTTAAAACGTCTAAATAATATTCAGCGTTAACCGATCGGCCTTGCGGAAGGAACTCCGAGTGCACCACACCTTCGTAATCGAAAAAAACAGTCAGCATAACCTTAATTTTTGAGCGACTTTGGCGTGGTTTTTTGGGTTGATGTACGGCCCTCTTTGAACGATTTGTACCACTGGAAAACACGTCCACGCGATAGAGCAGAGTCCCCATAAGTTGTCTGCAACATTTTTAAGGCGTCTGAAGCCGAAATTTTGTTGGAATAACAAAATTTCATACAAATTCTTTGTTCAACTTGAATTTCCATCGTTAAATTCGAAGAACACACTCGAGCTTGACTTGTTTACAGTAGCACAGAAAACAAACTATGTGACATATCACGCTGAAATTTGCCATGTAAGCTTATAACAGTCCTACCAAAAAACAAAAAATTTATTTTTGCCATATGTCATCCGCGGACCGTTTTATTGATAACGTCTCGTTCATATTTGAGTAGGTAAAGTAAGGTATTTCTTCACCTGATATGCCATAAGGCTCGCTTTTATTTTTCTCTTTCTAAATTTGAATTTTGAATACTTCAAGATTCAGCCCTCCCATCAATTTGCGAGCTACTTAAAGCTAATTTTTACAATGTAAGATGGATTAATTTCCATTTGTAGTTGCTTTGTAGTTGTACGCTGTATTTTAATACATATTTACCTACTTATTAGATGGCTCGAGAAAGCACAAAACGTACGTAATGAAAACAATGCTGGATGACGATTGCGGTGGCCGCGAAGTTCAAAATTTGAATTATTTTCCAAAAGAATTGGAAATGTACGCCAAGTTCTTACCCGCTTTCGAGAAACTGTACAAGGATGCTGGCAAGCCAGTGAAACTCGCTCCTCGTTGTTTACTTGCGGAAGCCAGAGATAATCGGATTAACTTCGTATTCGAGGACTTAACCCTCAAGGGCTTCGTAAACGCTGATGGCAGAAAGGGCTTGAATATGGATGGGATGCGTCGAACGTTACAAAAGCTGGCGGAGTTTCTTGCTGCATCAGTGGTATATTTCGAAAAGAATGGACCCTATCCCGAAAATTTTAAATTCAGCTTCGCTAAAGAAAATGGTTACGAATCGTTCAAGAGAGTTTTCGACGTAAAGGTTGTTCAATTCAAAGAAGCGATGGTAACGTGGGGCTTGAAAGATGCTGACAAATATTTGAAAAAATTTGTGAGTAACTAAATACGATTTGTGAAATAGCTGATATTTATTTTTAATAATTCTTTACTTCCAGCCTACCTTTGATCAGTATTGGAAGTCTGTAACGCGTGGGTTCGCTACCGCAGAGAACTCGTTCAACGTGCTGAATCACGCCGATTGTTGGAGCAGTAATGTGATGTACTCGTATCGAGAAAATGGCAGAGTTGACGATGCACTTCTGATCGATTATCAAATTTGTAAATGGGGTAGTCCTGCTGAGGATTTGCTATTTCTGATAACGATTTCGGCGGCGAAAGATATTCGCATTAGGGAATGCGAGCATTTTGTGGCCATTTACCATGAACATCTTACGGAATGCCTCGAATTGCTGGGTTACAAAAAGGGTCTGCCGAAATTGCGAGACTTGCAAATGGATATGTACCGCGAGAATAACAGTTTCTATGGTAAAACTCGCACTTTTTGATAATTTTACTCAAAATAAGAATTTTTCTGCCCCTCTTAGCATTTTTTGCAGTGTTCAATCACTTGGCGATGGTATTATACCCCACCGATAAAGATTGTAACATGAATTCACTTCTAAGTCCGAGCGAGGAGGCCCAGCGCTTTAGGCTGAAAATTTACACAAGTCCGGCATTCAAGGAGGCTATGTTGGGCATCCTGCCATTTTATCACAACCGTGGGCTATTCAATTTCTGTGATTATGAATGAGTCAAATATGGATTTGTAGATAATTTCATATTTTTGTTTTAAGTACTGAGTAAAGGGTGGTTAATTTAAAGGTATGAGATTTTAAACTGAAATAAAATAACGAAAATTCAAATTGATTGGGTAATCCCTATTACTTTTATTTAGAACCATTCACGAGATTTACTTTTTAATGATAATCAATTTCAAATTTTGCCCGCAAATGCGCCGTTATTCGGTCATCCGTAAGCAACAATTTTGAGTGTCTCGCTGGAGGACTGCGGTCGGTATCTCGTGAATAACTGTAATTATGTTGACTTCCAATGCCTCAATCGAGGCTGGTTTATCCACAAAGTATTGGGGAATAAGTTCATAGCGTTTTCATATTTTGTTTAATTTTACACCGAAAGGGTGAGCGGAAGGCCTTCTGCATTCGATGAGGAACGTCTCAAATAACTTTTGTAGATGAATGGTCGCCAAACTAATCCTGAATTGGCCGACGAAAGGAACTGGAATCATAAAAGGATTCTCAATCACCTTCATTCAATGGGATTTACCGAAAAATTAGGAGGCTGTGAGCCTGGGTGCCTCACGATCTCAATGAAAAAAAAAACAAGGAAAATCGCCTTCAAATTCCTTCTCAGCATCTCGCTGGCCATCCAGCAACACGCGGTCATAAACAGCACTTTTTGTACCGAATCGCAAAGGGAAATGAGAAATGGTGCCCATACATCAAAATTAAGCAAAGAAAGGAGTGGTTGGCTCCAGGAGAGACGCCAAAGTCGAGAGTCAAGCCGGATCTTCATCCAAAAAAGAATCATGAATGTGTTTGGTGGGATTGGGAGGGCTTGGCGCACTGGGAAATGCTCTAAAAGAATGCCACGGTCAACAAGGAGCTACACTTCGTGGATGAGGCTATTCGGCTGGAAAGACCTGATCGACATGGTCAAACCACGGCAACTCCAGGGCTCATGTTGCACAAGTCGTCGAAGCTGGACTCCAAGAGCTCGTCGGAAGTACTTTAGCATCCGGCGTATTCTCCGGACCTTGCACCGACCGATTTTCATCTTTTCCGCTCCCTTATTTTTCAAACGATCTGAAAGGCAACACCCTCGATAACAAACAGGTCCCTTATTATTGAAGGCTCAACAACTTTTTTGACATTAGACCAAGCGATTTTTGGCGGAACGGCATCAACAAATTGGTCGAGAGGTGGGAGGAGGTTGTAAACAGCAACGACGAATATATAATTGATTAACTTTTTGATATAATTATTGTTTTTTATTTAAACAAAAGTCTTGGGTAAAAACGCTTCGAACTTATTCCCCAACCCAATTTTTAAACTTTACATATTCCCACAAATAAAAGTCCAAAGGTGTGATATCACGCGATTTTGGTGGTTAATCGACTGATCCGAGGCAAGAGTTAAATTTCTCACCGACCCGACGACGCAGTAAACCCTTTGCTTCACAGGCTATATGGCAAGTAGCGCCGTCCGCCGTCTTGTGGGAACTAAATGTTGTGGAGATCACGGGCTTCGATTCCCTGCATCAAAAAGTCGTTTATCATGGCGCGCCATTCATTATTACAGCGGTGCCAGCCTCGTCTTTGAAGAAATAGTTGCTGATGATTCCTCCAGCCCATAGGTCGCACCGAATGGTTTTTTTCAATGGATGTAATGGCTGTTCTTGAATGGCTTCGGGTTGCTCCACATCCTAAATACGGCAATTTTTTTTACTGTCGTAGCCATTAAGCCAAAAGTTGGCCTCATCGGATCCTGCGCGCGCGATGAACACTTTTCTAAAACCTCTTGGGAAAAGTACTTCCAATCTGATCACCCTGTACTTAAGCACTTCATTTCAAGATATTTGCTAAATAAATAACTTAAATCAGTATAGTCATGAACCAAAATTTAAAGAGAATGTGATGTGATAAGATAAAGCCCAAGGAGAAAGTCAATGCCGCTTAAGTGGTGGGCAATCATGAAAGCTTTTCTTATACGTAGCTGGCTAGTTCCCACATATGGATGTGGGTGGCAGGGTATTCCGATAAGACGTGCATTACATAATATAAGTATGGATATGTGTATTGAATAAGGGCGTTAATTAAGGGCTTTTAGTAGTGAATTAATTTTATATATCCATTGTTTATAATTCACTTAGCTTTAAAAGTGGAATGCAAATATTCACGAAAAAACAGCAAAATATTGCTTTCTCATGAAGTGGTAATTATAAAATACTTTCAATTACCAGAAGTGAAGTGTATGATAGAAACTTTTGATGTGAATAAAAAGAGAAAAATATGATACATTTTTTTTTTAATTCACTTATGGCTAGTGAAATCGGCGTGAACAAATTGAAGGCCCGTCAAGTGCCGGCTGTGTCAATCAGTGGAGCTTTAATAACAGTTCTATGCTTATTGCATCTGACCTGTAAAAGAACACCAGGACACTGAGTGAATTAAGTGGAAATCAGTAACTCAAAATAGCCTACTTGAGTTGGTATTGGCGGTTTGAGTTGAAATCGCATAACTACATAAGAAAAAGATAAATTGTGCATGGGCCGCTGGAAGCCGCATAGCATTGTGTTAGGTCAAAAAAGAAATGTTAAAGGAGATTAAAGGAGGTTGGCCTTTGGAGGTAGCCTCTCAAAGGACCTGGTAGTGTTTTCAGCCAGTTAACACCGTATTTCTAAACTTTGTACAGGCCCCTCGATTCGAAGAGACCGTGAATCGAGGGCCGTAAAGAGACAATCTTTCTAAGTAGGCAGGATTGGAACGAGGGACAAATCTGTACCGATGCTGGTACCCCTGTCCCCACTGACGCTTCCAAGATGGAATCGGGAGTCGGGAGCAGATTTGTTTTTCTAAGTCAGCCAATTCATCTATTTCCTTTAAACTGCCGAATACTGCTAGTGTTTTTCAGGAGGAAGTCTTTGCGATCCTGCAGGCATGCAGAATACTAAGAGAATGCGAGAGCAAGGGAGATATTAATATTTTTTGCTATAGTTCGTCTGCGATCAAGGCTCTGATGACGCCATGGTGCAGATCTAAACAGGTCAGGTAAGCAGGAGATCGCAACTCTTGGATGTGCAGGTAACATTTCCCTGTTCTGGGTTCCAGGATATGGGAACATAGAGGTAAATGAAATTGCTGATGGGCTTGCCAGGAAGGGGTCGATTGAATTGGTCTCAGAGGCCTCCCATCTATACATCGACTGTTGTTAAAAAGGATCCGTATTTTATTTCTCAGAATAGCGCAGAAGAGATGGAACTCCATTTCTCCGTGTGCTATTTTGAAGCCGTTCTGGGGACAGTACAATAGACGAAGGACGCGGATAGTTCTGGGGACTCCACGCCATTCAATTTACAAACTCGTAGCTGTGTTTACCAGTCAATTGACGATCGAAAAGCTAGATTTACCATTTAACTCCCATGGCAGAAGCAGTGGGGACCTTCCAGAGAAGGAGCCTGCGATTAAGGTCATAGTTATGGTAAATGGCAGCCCTTGCGTGGGGCTCACTTGGACACAGGGGGAGGGGAGAGGGAAAAGGAGAAAGGAAAAAACCAGACAGGTGGAGGAAAAGGGAGAAGCGGCTTTGGATTAGAGAATGCCGATTTACGTTTGTATTAACCAGTACTGAAGCTACTGATGAATTTCACCACATGTGTGATTTTTAAACCCACACTACCCGCCGGTGTAGCGAAAACGTGAGAGCCCAGATGGCTGAACCTTTTTCCGACGTGAGCAGGGCAGCTGGGAAGAAGGTGCTGAGATGATTTCACCTCGTTCTCCAAACAACTTCTGCAGAAAAGACTTGAAGCAATCCCAAGCCTCACCGCATGGACACCTAACGGACAATGTCGGGTAAGGATACCTACTAAATTCGAGTGCTACGGATTTGTTAGCATTAGAACTTCCCTCGTGAGACCCCAATCTACCCGTGGCCAGAAAGATCTCGCGACTTTGCACGTTTTCGCCATAGCCCAGCGCTCGCTGAGTTAAAGCGAGGCCCATCTTTGCAGTAGCTCTCAAAAGAGCCCCAACTACTTGATTTTGCGATGAAATCGTTTTCAGAGTCCCCTATCCAGCCAGCTCATCAGTTTCGCAGTTTTCCTCTGTGCGGATGTTACTGGGAACCCAAATGACCTTAATATCGAGGTGTTCGGATGCAATCAAGAGAGTAGTCAGGTTAATTTCGAAAGCATAAACAACGAGCCCAAGGCCCTAATTGCCACTTGGTTGTCGGAGTAGATATTTAATATACGTCATTTATAGTAATTATAGAAGCAAGCAATCAGTCCACTGCTTCCTTAATTTCGGCTACTTCCACTTGGGAAACACTACAGTGTCCCGGAAGCCTAAATTCGGGCTTGATGGGGAGCTCCTCGCAGAATACTCCCCCACCAACTCTTCCGTCCAACTTTGAGCCATCCGTAAACATGTTTTCCATGCCTTGCCTCCAAATGGCACCCCACCCACTCTTCCCTTGAGGGAATATGAATGGAAAAAGTTCCGCTCGGACCTAACGAGGGCGTACAGTGATCCAGCGATGATTAAGGTCACTGGGCGTTCCTTTTCTCCAGTACATCAACAAGTCTGGTTCGATGTAGATAACTGCCCATTGGAGGTCTCAAAATGGAATCCCAGACTACTTGAACCATTTCACCTGCCTACCTTCATAAATTTTAGGATGAAAAACTGTTTAAATCTTCATATAAAAATGTAATACTATATTTTACACAAAAAAAAAATTTGCAATATATTTTAGTGCTTTTTTTTCTTCTAATTTTTTTTCGGTCATTCAAAATTATTATTATCAAAAATATTCTAGCGGCATAGTTTCAAAACTGAGGAAGCTATATACAAAAAAGTTAAATTTTAGCCAAAATTGCTACAAAAAAAAAATTAAAAACTGAATTAATTAAATCGGTGTGTCGGCACCTCATCAATCCAAGTATGATACTTACGTGAATACACAGGTCGGGAAAACTAGTGGAGCTCTGGCTACATATTTCAGCCCGTCCGGCTGTGCATAAACTGCCTCAACTGCGACTGTGCCACTTGGCGCTGGCTTAGCTGATTTTGCTGCACAAATCCCCCTGAATTGCCTAGTAAGACAATCGTTCACTGCGAAATAATAGGACTATGAATAAGTTCGTGCGGTTTTTTTCGAAATTTGAAACTTTATTGACGTAAAATGGTTACAAATTTAATATTCAAAATATTGTCCATCGCTTACTACTACTTTTTCCCATCTTTCTGGCAATTCACGGATTCCCTTTGTGAAAAATTCGGTCGGTTTTGCCGCAATCCACGAATCGATCCATTTTTTGACTTCATCGTAATTACGGAAGTGCTGGTCAGCCAGGCCATGTTGCATCGATCGGAAGAGATAGTAATCGGATGGCGCAAGGTCTGGACTATACAGCGGGTGGGGTAGGACATCCCATTTGAGCGTTTCTAAGTATGTTTTGACCACTTGTGCAACATGTGGCCGAGCATTGTCATGTTGCAAAATAACTTTGTCGTGTCTATCGGCGTATTGCGGCCGTTTTTCTCGCAGTGCTCGGCTCAAACGCATCAATTGTCGTCGGTAGACATCCCCCGTAATCGTTTCATTCGGTTTCAGTAGCTCATAATACACAACACCCAGCTGGTCCCACCAGATACACAGCATAACCTTCAGGCCATGAATATTCTGCGCCGACGTCGATGTTGAAGCATGGCCAGGGTATCCATACGTTGCCCGACGTTTTGGATTGTCGTAATGGACCCACTTTTCATCGCCAGTCACAATTCGATGCAAAAAACCCTTTCTTTTGTGCCGTTGAAGCAGTTGTTCGCATGCCATAAAACGGCGTTCAACGTCTCTTGGCTTCAATTCATACGGCACCCAATGGCCTACCTTTCGGATCATTCCCATGGCTTTTAAACGTTTGGAAATGGTTGATTGATCAACTCCCAAAGTTTTTGCAACCTCTTCTTGCGTTTGAGCCGGATCTTGATCGAGCAATTCCTCCAATTCGGTATCCATGAACTTTGGCGGCGCACCCTCGCGTTCTTCGTCTTCCAAGCCAAAATCACCACTTTTAAAGCGTGCAAACCACTTCTGGCACGTTCGCTCAGATAGAGCATGCTCACCATAACCTTCCACCAAGATACGATGACTTTCGGCTGCTTTTTTCTTCATATTAAAATAATGAAGAAGAATTCCCCGCAAAAACACATTATTTGGCACGAAATTCGACATTTTCAAGTGTGGTAAAAATATTGTTGTTTACGCTTCAAATAAAAAACTTATACTGACGTTTGTGCCTTACGACAGTAGCTCTCCAATGAATGTTTGGAAATGTGGATCGATGGAATAATAATCAAGTTACGCCATCTGTTGTAAAACCGAAACGAACTTATTCATAGTCCTATTAACTGAAGAGGTCCCGGTGGTCTAGAGCTCGAAAATTTAGGGTATTTTCAGGACTTTTTTTTTACAACCAAAAATTAAAAACGATATTTAAATTTTTAATTTTTTATATAACTTATTTTACATGCAAAAATGAAAAAAAAATGTTTTTTAATTTTAATAATTTTAAAAATGCCGCTAAAGTTAATACTCCCGAAAAATTTGACCTGGATGGTGTTGTCCATTTTGGCTCTTCTATTTACCTGAAACACAAAAACCAAACAATTATTAATCAGTATGACTGTAGCTATGTCCCGCTACTACAGGGTGGGCCAAATAAGACCTACTAAATACTAAAGACTACTGCCTAGCAGTATGCGCAGTTGCTCCATCTTGTTGAAACCACAAATTAGGATACTGCTCCGCCATTGGCCGCAAAAAGTTTTCAATCAATGTTCTGTAAGAAGCTCCTGAAACCGATTCCGGCGTTTCATCCTCATTTTCGAAGAAATATGGACCGATAACTCTAGTGGCCATATCACCGCACCAAACAGTACATTTAGATGGGTGCAACTGATGTTGGTGTGTTGCCATTGGATTTTCAGAGCCCCACAATCTAAAGTTTTGTTTGTTGATATATCCAATTAAATGGAAATGCGCTTCATCCGACTTCAAAACATTATTTAAAAAATCGATTTGCGTGGTTAATTGTGTAAGAATAGAAAAACTGGATAATTTTAACGTGTTGTGTTCTATGTAGGGTTCCATTAGTAGGTCTTATTTGGCCCACTCTGTACATAGAAAAATAATAAAAAAATTCACAAAATGGCGCGGTTTTGAATTTGACACTCTAAAAATCCGGTTTTTTTTCAGCTCAGACGATGCTTCTGAACGCCACAACACTTTCCCGAGCTTGCTTATCGTGAAGGCTCGCCCAACACTTGCTTTCTTGTTCTAAAATAATATGAAAATTGTTTATATGATACATTTATATATAATTTTCTACACCTAGTAAGTACATCTTGCATTTAGTATATAAAGGGTGATCAGATTGGAGGTACTTTTCCCATTTGGTTTTTTTTTTTGACAGATCACGCGAGTCTGCTGTCACACTAAATACATCATTTATTTCACTATTCATTGACTTTTCATCATGTAAAGACTTACGCCTCAACAACGTCTACAAATCGTACAAATGTATTACGAAAATCAACGCTCTGTGAAAAGTGTTCATCGCGCGCTCAGGCCAACTTATATGTAGTGTACATGACCGCCCTAGCAAATGCAGTATTTGGCAAACTATGGATAAAATTGAAAATACTTTTACACTATTAGATGATACTCGTACACGACCGATTAGACCATATACAGTTCGCAGTGAAGAGAATATTGCCGCTGTAAATGAGAGTTTTGCTGAATACCCAGAAGAATCGATTCCAAGAATCTTACGGCACTACTTGGGCGATTTTACGCAAAGATCTTGGTTAGAAAACGTAAAAAATACAGCTGGTCCAAGATTTGAAGCCGAACGATCTTCCAAAACGATATAATTTCCAAGTCGCCGAAGATCCGCATTTTGGGACCCGAATTTCATTCAGCAATGAGGTCGATTAGCATTCTAGCTTTTGTAACTTTGTATTTCATAAGTATTTAGATAGCTGATAGCCTTCGTTGCTAGCGTTGCAATTTCTAAACTCATATCATGCAGTCTCGCATCACAAGTCAGTAAGATTAGAGCAACACCAACTCAGTTTGAGCTTTAAACAGTCTAAAGAAATAAATGTTTCAACCCATTTACGCATGAATTATTTCCATTCACTATTTTTCAGTTTCTTTTGAAAGCACTCGAAGCAATTTTATTCTCCACTTATTCTCAGAAAAATCTTCGTAGTAACTGGACACGAAATATTAATCCGAAATTAAACTACTCAGCATTAATTTGGGTTATGTTCCTAAAGAGAATACCTTAAATTTTACTTCTTTAGTTGTTTTACAATTTTTTAATTTCATTTTTATATTCTACTTTATTAGTGTTTAAAGGAATTTGGTTTTTTTGTTTTTTCTTTTTAGAACACGAACTGGTTGACCTGAGAAGTGGACTGGTAGTACTCTAATTCTCAACTAGTATTTTTCTCTACAGGGTGGATATATCTACACATATTTAATTATACTATTACAACAACCGCAGAGAGAACAAATTTGCAATACTCGCATATAAAGGGTATTTTTAAAGAGCTTGAGAAATTAAAATGATAATATAAAGCAAAAATTTTGTTGGAATATACTTTTTTCTTATAAACTGGTAGATAATTTCATTACATTTATTTTTCGAATGTATCCAATTTTTCGTTAATTTTTCCAATAAATCTGATGAACTGAATAATAAACCTAAAAGAGCCCAACCAGGAAAAATGCGTTGCAAACGATAGTTGTTTGGCTTCAATTCTTGGACGAAGCTGTATTTTATAGGCACATAGCGGTCGCCGTAGCTGAATGGATTGGTGCGTGACTACCATTCGTTATTCAGATAGAACGTAGGTTCGAGTCTCGGTGAAACGCCAAATTGAAGAAGAAGGTCACCCCTCGACAGACAATGGTAAACCTCAGAGTGTATTTCTGCCATGAAAAAGCTCCTCATAAAAAATATCTGCCGCATGGAGTACGCTTGAAACTGTGGATCCCTCTATTTGTGAAACAACATCAAGACGCACACCACAAATAGTAGGAGGAGCTCGGCCAAACACCCAAAAAGGGCGTATGCGCCAATTATATTATACATATATAAATACATATTAGGCCGGGTCGATTTGTGGGGAGGCAAAAAAATCGCCCATTGCTCTGTGAAAATCATATTCTAGGGGTCAAAATAAGAAACTTTGGCGAAGGAACCATACCTCTAAAACGAATTCTGATGTCTCCCAATTTGGGTCGAACCTTTTAGTTTATTTTCTCATGTAAAGGCCAAAAATGGTGATATTTTGAAATGATTGTATGGGAAAGCCCCCAGGAGAGTTCCAGGGGGTGTGCCACTGGCATGGGTGGATCGGCCGTCCAAAGTTAGTGGGGGTGGGTCATATATTTGGACTCGATTGGAGCACTCTAAATGGGTCAAAGTGGGATTTTTCGTTCGACCCAAATTGGGGGACATCAGAATTCGTTTTAGAGGTATGGTTCCTTCGGCAAAGTTTCTTATTTTGATCCCTACGAGCAATGAGCAATTTTTAAATCGACCCGCCCTAATACATATATATATACATAAGTCAAGATCTCTATGGGAAAATTTCCACGTAGTCGAACGTTAAAGGCCAACAATTTGAGAACGACGATGAACTGACATTGCGGCGTCTTCTGCTACACTTCGCTCTATGAAGTTCGCGAACAAATTAGTTTTTTTCGAAGTAAATTTCCACAATTTGGAAGCGTTGCTCTGGCGTTAAGCGATTCATGAACAGCTGAACAGAAATTTGAACTCAGTTTGCCCTTCTGAGCTGTCAAACTATAATTATCGATATCGGTTATTCATATGCAGCTAAAAAACACACCCGGTAGTGCCCACGAGTATGCAAAGAGTATAAATATGTATATTAAACTTATTGAGTCGATTACCAAGCGTACACTTTCTAGATATTTTATAAAGAAAATTTAAGAACAAATTTCAAAGCACGAGTCGGAGAGTAAGAACCAAAAATTATTATACATATTTGTTTTTTTTTTTTTTCAATAAATAGATTCACCATTAGAAACGAAAATTAATTGAATTCAATAAACTTTGGTACTCAAACTTTAATGGTTATCAGAGAGCTGTGATTGCATTAATTTATTGCTTGTGAATGTGCAGAGAGTGCGCGTCTATTGATTTTATTGATGCTTGTTAAGCACAACAATTCCGCGTTGCTATGTTTTCACAATGTTTTTATTTAGCATTCACATCAAACAAAACAATTGATCTCCCTCTCAATTCTGCTACTAAGAATATTCGAAGCACGTGGAAGCAACTTCGTATTCCTCACTGCTCATGAAGGCCGCAACTACAAAAACATAGCATGAAGTTAATCGTCAGCGATGGGAGGAGAATAAACAAGAGCCTCACTCTAAATGTGGAAAGCGCAAGAGAGATTTTGTGAAAATATATACGTATGTACATATATAGGTATGTATATGTGTACATAAATACACTGAGAAAAAAGTAAACATGGTTATAGTTATCAAATCGCTAACCCGAGTAGACTACATGGCCTTTTGTATTAAAAAGTTATGAACGCTTTGAATATTCATTGATTTGAATAAGCAGTTGAAAAATAGGCAAATACGAGGGTTGCCTATCATATTTTGCGCCTAATAATGAAAACACAATAAAATAATAATTAAGGGGTTATATACAGTTAGAAGGCCGAAAAAAGCGAATTTTCCAGAATTTTTTCTGAGAAAACTTTTAAATTTATTGATCTAAAAATTTGTACACATATTATGTTATCTTTTAACTGTATTTTATGACTTAGTATTAAAAAATAAAAAATTTGGAAAGGAGCTAAAGCTGATCTCCGGGAGCTCCTCTCAAAAAAAAAGTTTTCCGGTGACCATTATATCTCTGGAATGGATCCTCTGAAATTAAAAAACCAAACAGAGTTCGTTAAAGTAATGTTAAATCTAGTAATTAATCGACTTTTTTTGACTAAATGGCGGATTCTTAAAAAAAAAAATTGATTTTTATTTAAATTGTTTATAAAAACAAAAAAACAATTATCAGTGAGAAAAAATCTTCTATTAATAACTACAACATATGTTTAAGAAGCTTACAATTTGAAACTAATCGGTTTAGCCATTTTTGAGTAATGTTGGCCACTGACTTTGAAAACACCATTTCGAGAAAAACGCGTTTAAGTTTGCCTTGTACTTTCAAGTACTCTGAAACGCCTTTTCAAATTTGCGTGTAACTTCGGAAATATTCACCGGAAAGATATTAATTTTTCTGTGTGTATTTTTTAATATATGAACATTAAGAAAATAAAATGAAAGCATCATTGTTTTGAAAATTCTAACTGTATATAACCCCTTAAAATGGTTTTATTGTTTTTCAAAATATTCTCCTAGGAAGTCAATATACCTCTGCACTCGGTGACACCAATTTTAAAAGCACTTTCGCCACTTAGAAGTGATACCTCCAAAACGAGCTCTTTAAAGGCTTCACCAGCTACTTCAGATGCTCGCATTTTATGTTTGATGTTCGAGAACAAAAAGAAATCATTAACCACCAAATTACGGCTTTAAGGCAGATGAACAATTAAGGGGGTATTCGAGTCTAGAGGCCCGAACTTCGAGCATTTTTTGACGGTGAATAAAAAAAAAGATATTAATATTTTTACTATCCATTTTTTATCATTTATTTATTTACATATTAAGTGCACACAAAATGAATTTAAAAAGAAAAAAATGTTTATGGAATTATGCGCCTTTGAAGTGGAAGGGGAAAACAAAAGGCAGTGCCCTCGTCGTCACGATGTCGACCCTTGTGGTCATCTGAAAAAAAAAACGACGACAAATTCTTAATAAATATGAATGTCATTATCGTATGACGCAGAAAAAAGGGAAACAAATTTTTTTTCATAATATGGCGGCAACTCAAAAACTGAGCTCGATTTTTCCCTAATTTTTAAGCTTTCTCGAATTGTTTACACATATTAAAAAATTGAAATTTCCAGTTTTTCGTATTTCATCCGATAGAGATATATTTAAAGAATATTCATGATAAACTTCAAGCAAATCGGTTGGTTAGAACTTGAGATATCGTGCCGATCGTATCGAAAGAAGCAGTTTCGAGAAAAAAATACGTTTAAAGTTCGCCGTCCGCTCAAACCAGTCTAGCTGTCGCGCCACTAAAATAGTTGCAACTTCGAAAATAATTCGAATTTTGAAAAATCCTTTTAGGGTGATATTTTTGCATACTTAAACTATCGAGTTTTGAATTTGATATTTTTTAATTTCTAGACTAGAACCCCCTTAAATCAATCTTTTGAGTGCTCAAAAACTCTCTTGTGTGAGCTCGCATTGTCTTGGTCCTCGACGGTTGGTTTTCCTTAATTCTCCGAAACCTTCTGCCCAACAAATGATTATTAACCACTCAGAATTGACTGTGTTAGACTTCTCTAGTGGTACAGTCGCGACATGAGCTGATTTTACGAACACTACCGAAACAGGCGACCATTTGAAGTGCTTCTTCCGCGAACATCTTTTGTTGGATACAGCTCCTACATACACCTAGGTATACTGCCAATTGCTACTTTTTCGACTCACATGTATACGTATCCGAGATTCCTAACCTACTACTGTCATGGAGATGCTTTGAACCACCGTGGCTGAAGTTTTTCAACATTTCTTGACATTAGTCTACACGAGTCCTTTATTTTCTATATTTTCACAATATTTCTAAGAACTTTGGTTTAAGTATTTGTGTTATCACTCGCAGTAGTTTTCCGTAACTGAAACAGCTTTTTTTGAAAGAAGAGTTTAAATTTCCATCCATTAAGTCACTCTAAATTCTGATCTTTAGTTCTTTGACTTTTATTTTTATGTGTTCTTTTTACTTTTGCTGGGCGTCAAGTGCCATACCCAAGTATTTGGCTATGTGTGTGTGAGAAACTGAGAATCCAGTTATCATGATGTCGTTATGTTGAATATTTCTATTTGTTAAGATGACACGAATGAGACGATCTTGCACGTTTCCACGTTCTATGTTACCGCAACGACCGGATTTATACCCGGCCAACCACTATATTTATACTGCATTAATACGTTCTCGCATCTTCTTTAACATTGTTCTGCTCTATCCGGAAGTAGATTCACCAGTTTCACAATTTTTAAATAGTTGCAAGATCTCAGTGCAATGGAAACTAAGGATGTTTTACATTTTTGGAAAAGTACACACTGGTTTCAGGAAAAATAATGAAAAGTTCTCCCAGCGACATCACAATAGCCCTGGGCGTGTCCCATAATGGACAGCCGATACAACCTAGCCTAATCTAATAGGACGTGAACTAGTTTCATGCACTAACTCTTGCATCTACAAAATTGGGAAACAAGTGGGTTATACTATAGATAAAGTGTTGAGTAAAGTGATCTTAGCTCAGAAAGTAGTTTACCATACCTTATTCTGAAGTATCTGCTACTAATATGTGATACGAGCGTATCTACATAAGCTAAGCGAGCACCAACTTTAGGTTAAACTTCATTAAAAACTTTAGCATCTAGAAATATTTTGTTAGAAATAGTTTGGTTTCCCTCGGATGCAAACAGTTTTCCGCAGAGTTTTTTTAATAAAGGCTAAAGCGAAACCGGCCTGTAAGAACTAAATTTATTAGCATCTTCTTTATGTTTCTGTATCATAACAAAAGACAAAATCACATTTTTTCTAAAATAACAAGGTTTCGGCAATGGATTCTGGTAGAAGCGTGAATAAAAGATATCCTTTGGCATTTTGAAAGTTTACGTCCAATTTGTTTTTCTTTATTATTTTTGGTTCTTGGGGGAGTTCAGTCAGAATTTTTGACTAGGTCCTTTAGAGTGTATGTCAAACCGTCATAACGACATAGCGCAGCTTGTTGGCAGCATTCCGTAGCTCAGGTGCTTTTGTTATTGTTAGTCGAGATCATCAATTGATGTGCTTGGCATTGAAGTCCCCTCTTGTTAAATCTTTTTTCCTTATGCATATTTAACCTTTACTTGAAAGAATATATAAAGAGAAACCGTCGATGCCTAAAATGCTTCTGAACTGGCTTTTACCTCTTCAGCATGATTTAATGTGTTTGGGAAGGAAAGAAATATTCGATTGAAACGAAACTTTCAGGTTTTATTGTTACATATTTCAACAGTCTTCTCAAATTTTTTCATTAAAATATATGTCATATTACGCCTGGTACAAGCATTTTGCCGAGGCGCCTCGAGTGTGCATGTGTCGTGCGGCGTGAAAGATGCAGATCGAAATTTTCATCTGAAACCAAAAACCCAAAAGAATTTTATTTTACTATAGTATAGCTTCTAGTTAAACCAAGAAAACTAAACAAAAAGTGAGAAATTCAACATTTCATGGAAAAACAAATTCACTTTAGATTGTTTAAAAAGTGGGTTAATCATAACTTTCTTAAGGTTTTTTAGGTTCAACTAGAAGAGAATTTAATTCCGAATACAATCAATGTAATCTCTTTTCAATAGGACGTTTAACTTTTTCCCTATCTTTCCCGCGAATTAGCAAAAATCGTAAAAATAAAAAACCGAGAAATCGCACTGCGAGCGATCCGGCCGCTCGTATACCTGCTCGACGCTTGCTCACAATTTCTTTTGTAATTCCGAAAATATTTTGAATTTGCTTCTGAAATTTTTAAGAACACATTCTTGGATAGTTTGGGAGGACATTTATTTATGCAAAAAAAAATCGATTTTTTGAAGCCTCTAAAGCAGGCTCCCCCCCTTAATACATAGATGCATCTTGGTTGATTCGAAGCAAAGACATTCCTTTTTAACACACTTTTATTAGGTCGGGTTGTATGTATGTATGTATGTAACGGAATCTTTGAGCTTAATTTTCACTGGCTTCTAAAAATCTGATCAACTTGAAATTTTGCACACCTATCAAGGACCGATGACAATGCAATAATTTGATAAAAGGTTTCCATTATCCTTATTAGGATTGCCAGGATTAATATTTTCTTTTTTTACCTGTGGGTAAAGAGTAAGGTGAATTTGGTTGTAAAATGAAAACACTTTATTTATTCTTGTAAATCAATTTCATCCCCTTCAAAACAATCCCCTCTCGATGAAATACCCTTATGCCAACGATTTTTCCAATCCCCGAAACATGCCAAATAGTCCATTTCCGATATAGCCATCAGCACCTTCTTCGATTCAGCTTTTATCTCCTCAATCGACTCGAAACGCGTTCCCCGGAGTGGTTTCTTGAGTTTTGGGAATAGCCAGAAGTCACACGGAGCCAAATCAGGCGAATACGGTGGTTGCGGAACGATATGCGTGGAATTTTTGGCGAAATGGTCACGAAGAACGAGTGCAGTGTGAGACGGTGCATTATCGTGATGCAAAAACCAAGAGTTGTTGGCCCATAATTCTGGTCTTTTTAGACGAATTGCTTCACTTAAACGACGTATAACGCTCAAATAATATTCCTTATTAACAGTTTGGCCAGGTGGAAGGAATTCATGGTGCACCACACCACGAAAATCGAAAAAAAACTGGCCAATGGAGTGGGGTAGCCGCTTCTCAGGCTCCCTCCACGAAATAAGTTCTTCATCCCGATTACTTCTTTATCACGGCCGATATATTAAATATAACACGAATATATCGAATCATTAATTCACTGACTGCAATGATAACAATAATTTTCATTCATAATAAAAAATAGTTAAAAAAAAAAAAAAAAAAAACACGCGTTTTTGCTAACCGAACTAAAAAGTAGAAAATAAAAAATAGTTTAAAAAAACTAAAAAACACGCTTTTATTGCCAATCGAACTAAAAAGTATAAAATAAATTTTAATGACAAAGAGACCTATAATGAAGTAATAGCACTTGAACGATCAGTCATAGTCAACTACCTCAGAACAGAATTATAACAAACTCTAAGATGCAAATAGAGTAATTCAAATTAGAGTTAAAAGCGTGGGATGCATTTTGCTTCACTTTCATAACCTTCTGTACATAGGTAGTTGCCAATAGAATGATTGTAATATTTACTATATCAAGCATCCCACGCTTTTAACTCTAATTTGAATTACTCTATTTGTATCTTAATTTTTGTTATAGGTAGGTAGTTGACTATGACTGATCGTTCAAGTGCTATTACTTCATTATAGGTCTCTTTGTGATTAAAATTTATTTTATACTTTTTAGTTCGAATGGCAATAAAAGCGTGTTTTTTAGTTTTTTTAAACTATTTTTTATTCACTCTAGTTTTCGAAATGTGTTTGATGCCTGAAACCCTTTTTATTTCAAATCAGACACAATTTTTTCCGCTTGACCAGAGTGATGTGAAAGTGAAAAAACGAACAATGTTACCGGTTGCTTGCTGAAGAATTAATTCATGTAATATTTTATTATTATAAACAAATCTAAACATTAATAATATTCGGTAACGCAAAAAAAGTCCTGAAATGTGAATAATTTTTAGTTTAATATAAAATTTTACGTCAATTGTAAATAATATTAAATTATTTATTATTGTATTGCATTTTTTGTAATAATAATAATTTATTTTTTAAGGCAATTTGGCTTGTTGGCAGGCATGGCTGCTGAACCAAAAACTGGCCTTGTCCAACAAGACCAACATGCGAATCCGTGAAACAGTGCGCGATCATGTAAATAATTTTACGGAATATTTTGAGTAAATGTCACTGGTAACTTGGATAGCTGCTGAAAAATGAGAATTGGAAAAACTGTCACTGCTATCTGGTAGATGAGTTCCACTTCAGATAAACTTTCACTTGTATAAACTTTCGTTAAATATGCAGCTTACGAAACTATACTTTTTGTCAGTGTAATCATATCTAATGTTTTCCCACTAACACTAAAGAAAGTTTGCTCTTTGCGTAAATATTAGTATACGGAGAGCGAGATTGTGAGAGCCATTCGGGTAAACACAAGAAATTGTACACAACTGTCAGCCGCTGCTCAGCTTCAACGAATTGATTAAACAAGTTAAGAAAAAGTAAGCGCAGAGCGCATGGTTGACAAGAAAGCGGGTGTGTGCATACACACAGATGTCTACATAAGTGTGTGTGGCGCCATGGCAATGATACTACATACCATACCCACTGTTGGGCTTAGATACAAATATTTACGTTGAAATACGTCAACTGATAGCGAGTCGAAGACGCAATGCGACTGCCGGCCTCCAGTCACCGCTCAACAACGGTGGGCTACGAAGGTGGGCTCACGCGTCTAGTCATTATTGTTAATTTACGCCGTTCTTGTTTTCAATAATTTGTGAGTCTGTCGAGATTACTGCCAAATACAGCAATCATGCCGGACAACAGCGGCAAATTCAATCCAAATATACAATTGGAAATACCCAAATGGATAAATGCGAAATATTTTGAGAAGATACTGCATAAAGAGGATACAAATCTCCACAAAATACTAAAATTGACACCGATCCCCGCTACACCGCCCGGTGAGAACTACACATCGCTCATGATGCGCATCCTAATGGACATTGAACTAAAAGGTTAGCTGCTATATTTATAGGTAAAAGTGCGCAGTTGGTGGCATCGAAAGTAATAGTCGTTTAAAAATGAATTGTTAAAGCACTACGCAAATGTTACCGAAGTTATAGATAGAGATTACATACGAGTATAATAGGAATTATAAAAAAAAAATATTTTTTCTGATTTAGAATTGTTTGCTTTTTGCCACTCAAACACACCTGTCTCATAAAAGATTTCTCGCATTGTAAAAGCAGTTTGCATATGTATGTATGTATGTATGTATGTATTTGTGTGGAAATATATATACATGTAAATGAACTGCTGCACTAGTGTGCGTAAAGAGTTTCAAAACAATAACTGATTAGCTTATCTTCACATCAAGCAACTTGCATTGTTTGTTTTATCCAATTCCGTTTAACTCTCTCCGCTCTACTACTACTGCAGATGGCTACACACAACAGAAGTCGTACATTGTAAAAACAACACTGGACGACGACAAAGGCGGCACACTTATCAATGCACTGAATCTCTTTCCGAAAGAGAAACTCATGTACGAGCGCATTCTACCTCAGCTGGAGCAACTCTACCATGACCTTGGCAAGAACGTGATATTCGCACCCAAATGCCAATGGATCGAGCAAAAATCCAGCCGCATTACTATTGTACTCGAAGATCTGAACACAAAGAAATTCCGCAACATCAACAGACTCAAAGGCTTCGACATGCCGCACATGAAGCGTGTGCTGGAAAAGCTCGCCGAATTCCATGCAGCCAGCGTCATATGGCACGAGAAGCACGGCGCATATCCGGATGAATTTCAGAAAAGTTATCTACCTGCCAACTATCAAAAATCGAAATCTTATCAGGCACGTGTACAAAGCTACAAGATAGCTATGGCGACGTGGGGCTTAGAAGATTACGACAAATATGTGGAGCGCATTGTGAGTACGCCCAAACAATAGATATTTACAACACCACAAACATGCACCACCGCATTGCGCATAACAGTATGAATAACTAACGCAGTGATCTTTTACCTGCCTTTGTTTCAGCCAAATGCCGAGCAATTCGTCAATGCAGCCATGGGTTGCTTCAACTCAGATCCCAACGAATTCAAGGTGCTCAATCATGGCGACTTCTGGTCCAGCAATATAATGCTGAACTACACCTCAAATGGCGAAGTGAATCAAATACGCTTCGTAGATTACCAGCTGTGCAAGTGGGGCAGCCCGGCACAGGATCTATGGGAACTGATCGTATGCTCGGTTGTGAGCAATTTGCGCATTTGGGAATTCGATCATTTCATACGAATCTACCACACTCACCTACTTAAGTGCTTGAAGCTGCTCAATTATGGCAAACCGCTGCCCAAACTGAATGAGCTGCATATAAGTATGTTGAAGCATGGCTTTTGGGGTAAGCGGCATCGTATTTTTAGCAATTTTTCAAATTGTGTTTTAACATATGTATGTGTGTGTGTATATATATATTACATAGGCTACAGCACAACCTTCACACATTTGGTTCTAATACTCCTGCCTTCGGATAAAGATGCCAGTCTATTCAAGCTGATTCAGCCGGGGGAGGAAGGCGACAAGTTCCGACACAAAGCCTATACAAATCCGCTCTATGTGCGGGCTATGTTGGATATATTGCCATTTTTATATAGGCGTGGCATTTTAGACTTTCAATAACTAGGCTTTTGAAAAACTACAAAAATATGCGGCTGACTGTGGAATTTTACAAAATTAGCAGAAACTCTGGTGGTGCCAAGGTTACAAATGGATACTGGAGTAGTTCTTGGCTATGCGAAATTTACGCCAAAAGATGTATAAAATTTGTACTTAAATAAAATGTTCCATGCTACGCTTCTCGTGACTTCGATGACGTCATCTGCAAGAAGGATCGAAGAAAAAACTGGTTAAATGGAGAGTAACGAAATCGGGATAGGGCTACTAATAATTTTAATATTTCTATAACATTTGTAATTGACTAATAAACATTTTTAATTCGAAATATTTCCAGTTGAAATTCATGTCATTAAATGATCCAAAAAGTATGGAAATTTGGTAGCAGTTCCCTTGTGCCGCTGAATAGGCCGCGAGACCACAAAATGCTCCGAAATTCATCAGCAATCACGATTCATATGAATATATTCTGCTTATATGAATATAAAAGTTATATACCCTACGATTAGAAAGTACCGGGACTGTTTAAATAAAACAAAATAGAGTTAAATTCCAGGCAAATTTATTTGATCTCCTTAAAAATATAACCCGCCTGAAGCAACACACACAGGTGCCAACGCTTAACCCAGTCCCCATGCACCCCTGGTAGACCGACAAAGGGATGGCGTGCAGCTCCCTCATTGCATTCTCTTTGACCTCCTCTATCGACTGAAATCTCCTTGCACGAAGTGTTAACTTCAACTTGGGAAACAAAAAGAAGTCACACGGAGCCATATCAGGTGAATACGGTGCTTGCTCGATGGTATTTACTTGGTGTTTGGTCAAATGATCCAACATTATTCGGCGCGTTATCATCATGCAAAATCCAAGAATTATTTGCCCACATTTCCGGCCGTTTGCGGCGTACAGCATCTCTCAGACGCTTCAAAACGAATAAATAATATTCTTTATTGACTGTCTGGCCCGATGGAAGGTACTCATGGTGCACTACGCCTTGACAATCGAAGAAAACATTCAACCCGGTACTTTTTGATCATAGGCTGTGTTTGTACCTATGTTAGGCATATTTCCTAGCAGTTTCGGGTTCTACATAGAATTATAAGAGCATAGCTCTAAGGTCAATTTCTGTACTTGGGAATTTTTGGAATGAGGAATCTATTTTTGATGTATAATTTTTATTCAAAGCATCCCAAGATGGCACTATAAGGCAACTTTTTGGAATTATTTTATACCGTAATAAGAACATTCACAAAGGGACTTGGACAATCCCTGGAACCTCCTTATCCAATCAAATTGACCACGTTTTAATATCGAGACGGTGGGAATCCTCAATAACAGACGTTCACTCATGCCGCAGTGCAAATATTGATAGCGATCAATTTCTAGTAAAAATAAAATTTAATCATCGCATAACCATGCACAAGGAAGAAAAAGGTTTAACGAGGCCAAAATGGAACACAAGACAACTTGCACACCCTACAAATGCGAAAATATTTCAAAACTTATTTCTGCACCAGTATGAGCCGCACGCCCAAAATGAAAATATCGATGCAGAGTGGGAGAATATAAAACTCTCTCTTAATAACGCCGCTACTGAAAGCATAGGAAAGCTGACTAAAACAGAAAACAATAAATGGTTCAACGCTGAATGCGCCCAGGCAATAGCTAAGAAAAATGAAGCTCGGCAAAGAATGCTAAGAAGGCCCACCAGAGCAAGTAAAGAGGCATACAAAGCCGAGAGAATTGTCGCCACTAAATTATGCCGCGCCAAGAGAAAGCAGTCGCAAAAGAGGGAACTTGAACAACTCGTGACGGATTATCATACCAAAGACATTAGAAAATTTTACAAGCGTGCCAAACAACAAACAAAAGACTTTCTGCCTCGTCTTAACATCTGTAAGGATAAAAGCGGAGTTATATTATCTGAAGAAAGTAGCGTTATCGAACGGTGGAAGAAATTCTTTTCAGATCTATATAACCCCGTTACAGCAAGCGCATCATCTCTCATAAACTTTACGCACGACAATAATGCGGCGGAGCCGGAACCAACTTTGATGTAACTTGATAAAGCTTTTACTCATATGAGTAACAATAAGGCTCCTGGGGAAGATGGCATTCCCATAGAGCTGCTGAAGTACCTCGACGACAACGGACGTCAAGTTCTGCTACACCTCTTCTTAAGAATATGGCATCGAGGCAGCATTCCGGAAGCATGGCGTGTAGGGTTGGTAACTCCTATTCACAAAAAGGGAGGCAAATTACGCTGTGAAAACTACCGTGGAATCACATACAAAAAATCTTTTCTCGAATCCTGGCATCCCGGCTAACTGCGGAAGCAGAAAAAATCTTGCGCGAATACCAAGACGGATTTCGCCCAGGTCGATCAACGACAGATCAAATCTTTATGTTAAAACAAAATCTTGAAAAATGTTATGAATGCACCTTAGACGTACACATCCTGTTTGTCGATTTCAAACAAGCCTTTGATAGTATTCTCCAAGACAAATTCCCAGAAGCGCTCTCCAAGTTGGGTATCAGCAACAAACTTATTCAGCTGCTCATGGCAACACTAACTAACACCACTGGAAAAGTAATTGTACAACAAGCAGTGTCAAAGCCCTTCGAAATCTCCTGTGGCGTAAACCAAGGCGACGCGCTTTCCACATCTTTATTTAATCTCCTTCTTCACTATGCGATAAAAAACGAAGTGAAGTTTGGAAACCTTTTTAGTCGCTCAGGAATAACAATCGCGTACGCGGATGATATCGCAGTAGTGGCAAAAAACAAAAGATATCTCATTGAAACCTTCTGTAATATTGAATTTCGTGCAAAATCAGTAGGCCTTAGAATAAATGAAGGCAAAACTAAATATCTGAAGGTCTCCCGCAGCGAAGAAAGACGAAGTCCTGAAAATATCCAAATCGGGACATTAACACTTCAAATATTTGGGAGTGTTAATAAAAAATGACAACAGTAGTTACGACCCAATACAAGACAGAATAATGGCAGCAAACAAAGCTTATTACGCCCACACAAAATTGCTGAAGTCCAAACTGCTCACACGTGAATGTAAACTCCGCCTCTACCAGTCAATAATACTGGACATTGACAAACAAAGACGAAAGTAGCTTAAGAGTTTTCGAACGAAAAGTACTCCGAAGGGTGTTTGGCCCCATACGCCGCAACGATGGAACGTACCGAATACGCTACAACGATGAGTTGCTAAATTTATGCCAGGGAGAAGACGTCGTGAAATACATTAGATCCTAAAGGCTTCGATGGTTAGGGCACACTGTGCGCATGGAAGACAGCCGCCTCCAAAAACTTTTTTATCAACGAATTGTCTAATGACCCGAGTCCGAGGACGTCCAAGGTTAACCTGACCAAGCCATAGCCGACCTGAAAAAGCTACGAGTTAGGTGCTGAAGATATGTTGCTATGAACAGTGCAGATTGGAAGAGGATCGTGGATGAAGCTAAAGCTCACCGCGAGCTGTAATCGCTACTTGATGATGATGATGATAATAAAAAAAGTTGTGGAACAACATTAAGACGCACGCCACAAATAGGAGGTGGAGTTCGGCCAAACAGCTAACAGAAGTGTTAGCGCCAATTATTTATTTTATTTTTTAATGAGAAAAGTGGGTGTAGGAAATTAATTTTTAGATGCAAACTAGGCTAAAATAAAAACCAAAAAGATATAATTTGAAAATATTTCAAAAATTTATTTCTAAATTTTTATTCTAGTCTTTTTTTTCTCCACAAATACCAACATGTTTACAATTGCTTTGGTTTTAGAACCTTTTGCTTTCAACTGAGCTGCATTCTTTCCACTTTCTATCCTCACGGCCATAACCGACTCTCTATTTTCTTATTAATTAAAGACAACTTCTTTCAAAATTTGGGGGCTCGAAACAGCCTTTAGCATCGTTCTGCTTTATAGACTTCTTCTCTCAAACAATTTTGTAGATTCGGAATCTGCCAGCAACGATGTCAGAATAAACCGAGCCATGCGAGCTACCCCGTCCTAATGCATGTAAATGGGCGTGTATGTGCCTTATAGACTCTCAAACCGATTAATCGATTTCGCTGAAATTGCAGCGAGTTATGTTGAGTGAGCCTTGTAGAGGTTTGGATCTGCTAGCGCATATATTGGTGACATGAAAATAAATATATACCAAATTACTCAGCAGAATACAAAGATCAGCCTGTGCAATAACGGTGTGTACAATCAGATCATGTCCTAGAGAGGGTTTCAATGCACTGACACACGTTATTCCAATAGACCTACATATTAAGAAGACGGCAGCCATGAGTGCATTTAGGTTAAATGAAGCGGGTCGCTGGAGAGAAAAAACTTATGGTCATGCAAGTCTATTATTGCGACAAACTCTGTTACGCTCGGTAACTACATCGTCCCGACGGTAACATTCAATAGGAATTTTACTACTCTCTAAGGAAGAATGGAACAAGGGATTCTCACTATACAACTTCGGTAGTACAATGGACTGTGGTGTTGGAGCTGGTATATATTCTCATAGACTTAAAATTGATAAATCTGTGCGTCTCCCTAATGCCAGCAGTGCCTTCCAGACGGAGGTACTGGCAATTGGGGAAGCTTGTAGGTTACTAATCGCAGATTTCTCTTTTAAGGACAATATCGCTATTCTTTCGGATAGCCAAGCTGCAATCCAGGCGCTGGACGCGACTATAACAACCTCTAAAGTGGTGGAGCAAAGTAGGAATAGCCTCACCAACTTGAGTGAAAACCATAGAGTAACCTTTATTTGGGTCCCGGGACACCGGAACATTGAAGGTAACGAAAAAGCATATGAACTGGCAAGAGGAGGATCTGCCGTGAGTAACGCTATTACAGAATCGGTATTCACCCCATTAGGTGCAGTCAATAATATAATTTCCCTAAAATACCTCCGAATCGCAGATTGTATGTAGATGGAAAGACCTGACGAAATGAAAAATTAGCGGAACGTTATGGCCCACCTACAACCTCAAGCAATCGTCGGCTTTAATAAGCATGAAACGACGCGTCGTCGCGACGGGACGTCTGGAGACTAACGACAGTCATAATTGGCTTTTGGTCTATCGGAAAACAAGCAGCCAAAATGGGTATCCCTCACAACACGTACTGTCACAGTTGTAAACAACAGGAGAAAAAGGAAACAAACTTCCACTTCCTCTCTGAATGTCCTGCCCGATGGAAGGACAGAATGTTAACCCTGGGCCGAGAGTCTCGAACAACTGTCTGACTTAGACGTCAACAACCTAATAAGGTTCTTAAACCGCACATACTGGATATAGTTATGCTGTAAATAACCGTTAACGAAGTTGGTAACGAGGATGTGGCAACAAAATGGTGCGGAAGCGCTAGTTGGATTCTGGAAGAATCACCACTTTAACCAATCACTTCAAACCACTTCAGTTAGGTCTTTGGCGGAGCTCCTCCTCCTATTTGTGGTGTGCGCCTTTATGTTGTTCCACAAATGCAGGAACCTACAGGTTTAAGTCAACTCCGAACGGCAAATGGTCTTTTATGAGGAGTTTTTCATAGCAGATATACACTCGAAGGTTTGCCATTGCCTGCCGCGGGGCGACTGCTATTAGAAAAAACTGTTTCTATCATTTTGATGTGTCATGCAGGGAGATTCGAACCTACGTACGGACATAGATTAACAAAATTTCCAAATAAAATAATTCAAATAATTACGAGAATCAGTTTTTAAAATGCTGTCACCCCTTTGGGTGAAATTTGGATAAAGACTTTGTTAATTCCCAGTGATGAAAATTGTTCGATTCTTCAGGTATTTCGGACCGTAGGATAAAAGCAATCAATGGGAGGTTGGTGGAATTAAATGGTAGTTTAATATAAAGGGCCCGGCCCTCGAAGTGTAACCGACTTCAGACCGCTGGAGCAGCTTATGCACGGGCAACTTGTTCGTGTGCTCGGGCACCTTAAAGTAATTAAAATGTATGTCATCGATTGGTCACCAGGAGGCAGCAAATGCGAAATATTATCGGGAAAGTATTCTGGGGGTTGCTTTGAAGTCGTAACCAGACAAACATTTCGATGGCAGACCATGGACGTTTCAACAGGGCTCGGCACCGTCTCACAAAGCACGAGTGAACCAAGAATGACTAAAAAACAACGTTGCGAACCCGATGGATTATTCTCTTTGGGCCATTTTGGAGAGCAAGGCCCGAATTAAAAGATTCGAGGAGCTTGCGATTCGTTTCTGGACCGTCTCAAAGCTTTAGTCAAGTCAAAAGGTGGTCATATCGAACAAAAGTAAATGTGTAAAAGTGATTCTTAATTGCTCTGAAACTTATTGTCTGAATCATTAAGTTCGGTTCAGCATGAAATTGCTGAAGTACTAATCCGCCTTCCGGATAGTGTTTTCTTCACTGCGAAAGCCAAGGGTGAACCTGCATACAGATGGGGCCAATTAAGCTGAGGATGTCATCTAGTGGATTAGTGGAGAAAATGAGAGACCTGTTAATCTCATGCTAGTTTTCACAAATATTGTCCAAAAAATTCGAACCGAAATTTATTCTGAAAGGAAAATACAGATTTTTTGCATTTGAAAAGATATTTCCAAGATTTGAAAATCATTCAAAGATAAAAATATTTTCGTAAAACTATTGGGTTGTCCGGAAAGAAAATGCCGATTTTTAAAAGAAAGTAAATAAATTTTTATTAAAACATAGAATGAACTTTAATCAATTATATATTTTCGATTTTTGCCATCTTTCCGGCAAATTCGTTATCCCGCGCTCATAGAACTTCTGGCCTTTATTTGCAAAAAACTGAACCAAGTGCGATTTTATAGCCTCGTCATTGCCGAAAGTTTTACCATTTAAGGAGTTCTGCAAAGACCGAAAAAAAAGGTACCGTGCAAGGACAGGACTATATGGTGGATGCCACAAAAGTTCCCGGTCAAGCTCTCTCAGTTTTTGGCGAGTGACCCAAGATGTTAGACCGCGTTGTTCTTATGAAATATGACACCTTTACGATTGATCAATTCTGGTCGCATCTCGTTGATGGCTGTATTCAATTTGTCCAATTAGTGGCAGTAGACATCCGAATCAATCGTTTGGTTCCTCTGAAGTTGCTCAAAAAATATACCACACCCTTCCGGTCTCATCAAACTGACAGCATAATCTTCTTTTGGTGAATATCAGCCTTTGAAGTGGTTTGTGCCGCTTCATCATGCTTGGATTATGATCATTTTCGATTGAGGTTATTGCAAACAATTCATTTTTCATCACCAGTGATAATCCGCTTCAAAAACGGATCGACTTCATTGCGTGTAAGATGCATATCACAAGCGTTGATTCGGTTTGTTAAATGAATTTCTTTCAATTCATGTGGTACCCAAACATCAAGCTTTTTCACCAGTCCAGGACTCTTTATATGCTCGTGAGCGGTTGATTTTCATGTATTTAACTTCTCTTCAATCTCACTCAAAGTTACATGACGATCCAATTCGATTAAAGCCTGATAACGCCTTCATCGACAACATTGAAAAATCTCCAGAACGGAATTTGATAAACCAATTTCGACACTGTCCTTCTTTTAAGGCTTTATCACCATACAAATCACGCAACTTTTTAGCAACCTTTTCTGCGCTTTTTCCTTTATAGATATAATAAAGTAAAATATGACGAAAAGGCCCTTTTGTGGGCTGCATATTAAAATTGACGACAAACAAACAAATATAAACAAAATTACGCGCACTTTTTTTCTAAAGCAAGCTAAAAGTGACAGCTAAAAACTGTCAAAAGAAAAAATTAAAATAAATAGTCACAAGCTGTTCAAAACACTATCGGCAATTACTTTCCGGACAACCCAATATTTTTTACATCAAATTCTTAGAATACCAAATCAGCTCACAAAAATTTATTTTCAAAAATATCTCAATTCCAGCGCTGCTTAGCAGGTTGGCAATCAAATTCCAAACATTCCTCTGTGTGTGGCAAAAGTTTCATGAAAATTGGAGGTGATTTAGTACCTAACAAATACCCCACACAAAAACAGCACCACTACGCACTGAGTTTATTTATGACTTTTTTTACACAAATACTTTCGATTGTTAAAATGCGGGAAGTTTAAAAATATTTTTGTATTGCTAACAAATTATGGCGTACGCGTTAGTTTAATAGCTGTTTAGTATTGAAAATGTCATGCGTGTGTGTCAGCAGTCGCGATGTGGTTTGTTATATTTGTGGCGAGCCATAAATAAAGAGAAAAAAAAACCCTTTCTGACTTAATAAAAGTGATGTCTAAGTTTTACTTTGAAATAAGAAATTAAGATAAATCAAGGGTTTTTAAGCTGGTTAAATAGCTGGTCTAAGGCAAAAATTAAAAAAATGGACTGACCCGACAAATCATCACCGTTGTGTGGCATCATGACAATCTTTCGTAGTGGGGCAAAAAATATTAGATTAGAGTCTTTAGCCGAGTCAGACAAATTTATTTTTCCGTGATTGCACACCAAATTGGAACTCATAAAAGGTTTTGTAAAACGCTCAAGCCAAGATCCGCATTCCATTAGCTCAATCAAAACTTTCCTAAGTTGAGTGAAGCAAAAATCAAAGATGATATTTTCAAAGGTCCGGCCATTAAAAAGCTTATAGAAGACAAGCTTCATCTTGTATGCAATATTTATTTATTCAATTAATAGTCTAAAAAAAAAATCTAGGGTCTGTCAGACTCACGCACGGTAGAAGTGAAACTTCTAAGTTGGTTGTTCCATGCATGGGAGCCCCGGTTTAGATCTCTCCCCCCTCTCTCGTGTTAAATTCAGGTCTTCATTTGATATATTTATTTGATATACAGGGTGGCGCACGAATCGTGCTACAAAAACAAAACGTAATAACTTTTTTTCTAATCAATGTATTTAACTTTTTGTTTTTTTATTGCATAGATAATTCAATTTTATTTTATGTAACTGATTAGTTTTGAAAATAATAGAACGTAAATGACCTCCATGCTCATTCACGCATATGCGACACCTGATGAGAAAATTGTTCATTGCGCACTGAAGGGTTGAAGTCGGGATCGCCTCAATTATTGTTGTGATGGACTGCTTCAATTCAGTCAAATTACTTGGTTTTGCTTTATACACCTCTTGTTTGAGATAACCCCATACAAAAAAATCTGGTGCAGTGAGGTCAGGTGACCTTGGGGGCCAGCGGAAAGTGGAATTTCTGGATATCAATTTATTTCTAAATTTTCGTTGGAGCTCCTCCATAACCGGTCTGGCTACATGTGCAGTTGCTCCATCTTGCTGGAACCAAATGCTGTTAAAAGGGATACGTCTTCGCCGCAGTTCTGGATAAAAAAACTCTTTCAACATGTTTAAATAACGGTCCCCATTTACAGTCGCTGTTACACCGTTTTCTTCGAAGAAGTATGGCCCGACAATGCACCTTGATGAAACTGCGCACCACACTGTGACTCGTTCTGGGTGCAGTTCCATCTCATGGAGTATTTGCGGATTTGATTGACTCCATATACGGCAATTTTGCTTGTTTACATTGCCGTTTAGATCAAAATGGGCCTCATCAGACATAAACAAGCAATTTATGAAGTTGTTGTCTTCTTCGGCCATTTCAATAATTTTTTGGCAAAATTCCAGGCGAATAGGCAAATCCAGAGGGTTTAATTTGCTTGTGATTTGAACTTTGTACGGAAACAAGTTTAAGTCATCATGAACTATCCGCTGCAATGACCGTCTGCTAACTCCAATTTGCGCCGACAAGTTACGAGTCGAAACTCTTGGATTTGCCTGAATTGACGATGCTACAGCCGCGATTGTGGCTTCGACCCGAACATGGGGATCTCGATGGTACGGTCTGCGTGCGATGCTTCCAGATTCAGCAAACGTGTTCACCAGCCTCATAATGGTCCATCTGCTCGGGGAGTGCCGCCAAACTCCCGCCTAAATTCTCTTTGGACGGAAATGATGGACTGCAAAGCATGGTACGGCTGCACTATCCAAATCCTCTTTTCGGTATCCCAAGCCTCCATTTTTTGTAAATCTAAATACTAATCTGCAAAATAAAAAAAAAAAAGCCGATTACTCACACAGAAAAAAAGTGATTACGTTTTGTTTTTGTAGCACGATTCGTGCGCCACCCTGTATTTACTTAATATATATTTACCTTGGATTGCCATGTATTTCATCAGGAATATTGGAGACAACTATCTGTTGATGAGTCGCATCTGATGCGCAAGTTTGTGTCACATCAGTCTCACTCTGACTCATTTTGCCCGTAACTTAATTGTTCACCAACACACACTGAATTTCCTCTAAATAGTTACGCAATAAAGAAAAATCAATAGCCGTAATAAGTATATTCCTTCGATTTAGCGATATTGTTAAAAACTATTAAGAATATCGCTTCGTTCAGTGCGAATCACATTTCAACGCAATATCCTAACCTCGCTTCACACTTACTGAACGGCTGATGCACGGCGTGGGTAGTTTGCTATAGAGCAGTGCTGTCCATCCCATACATCAATTGATGACACGTATTCTTACTCTCCATCGTTCAGTCGTTAGCAAACCAGCAACGAATAAACAACACGTTTGTCCGCGACGCTTAATGTATGCAATAAAATGCCCTGTGAGAACTTTTTATGCTAGAAAGTGCCTTTGGCGACTTGCAATGCCTTTTATGTTACAAGTCGTTCAAAGGAAGCTATAGATGTAATATCAAAAGGCATTTCGATTCCTCCCACAAAAATTTTCTACTCCAATCCAATATTTATTTATTTTGGTTTAAATTTCCCACTGGGCTGCTCCCATTCTCTCGTTCTCACTTATACACTCACATTTTTCATTTTGGACAGCACTGCTATAGAGCAAACGGGAGAGAAAGAAAGGCATTCGAGAGAGAAGGGGAGAGACGGCGTGTCTCGGTGGCTCCCTCACATCGTTCAGCGCTTGCGATGCGAGAGAGCGACAGAGAGAGCGAATAGGGGAGAGTGGCCCCGCCCATTTGACGGATTTCGGTAACGCTCCGAACTTACCGTTTCACTCGCCTATTTTCAATCTGCCTTGGGGCCCCGACGCGCCTACAGAAGTTTCACTTCAAAAAGTATTTCTTACAGACTATGAAAACAGAATAATGCTAAATAAATGTATCAAAGTAAAATTAAGCTTATAATTAACTAGTTTCAATTGTAATGAGTGAAAGAAAAAGATAACATTTCTTAATAATTTACAATTCATTTAGTACCAAATTGAAGTGGTTCTTTGTGCTAGAAAAATCCAGGCCAGTATGATTTGAAAGCGAATTAAAATCATCCAGAGTTCTAGAAATCGGAGCATTGGAAGCATAATTAGTTCTTACCATCCCTAACCAGAAAAAATCATGATTTCGTAAACTTCGATGGGGAATATTGAAATTGACTTTCTCGAGTGGTAATGGGGAGTCAATAACCCCATTTATTAAATCGAAAAGGAAAGCAATGGAGAGAAAAGTCCTTCTAATATCTAGTGATTTTAGATTTATGAGCTTATATTTATGAGCTGCACCGACTTTCATAGGATGGAATAGGAGCAGTGAAATTTAAAGAACGCAAAGCATAACGCACAAAAGCTTTCTGGGCACGTTCGAGCCTACTAATATGCCAAGCATAATATGGTATCCAAATAAAGGCGGCGTAATCTAACTTCGAACGCACCAGAGACGTATATAACAACTTTAGAGTATATGGATCAACAAAGTCCGAACTAAAACGTCGACTAAACGCAAGTACGGAATAAGACTTTGAAATGGTGTAATTTAAATGTTTTTGAAAAGAGAATTTAGGATCAAATACCACACCAAGATCGATAATTTCTTTTCGTTTGGATAAGTTAGGTAGGTAGGTAGGTAGGATGGCAAGAGTAACCCAGGTACACTACAAGTAGCACTTACGTGCCGTTTTGATACCATAATATGGACCACTACCTGTGAAAGGATTTAGGGAGGAGAGAAAACCGTCTACAGCCATCCAGTGCTGTTGATGTAGCGGAGGAGAGAAAAGGGATCTAGGCTGGAGAATTTCATCAAGTCGTCCCCAAAGGGCACGCTAAGGAATCTCAAGCGCCTAGCCGCCAGAGCCGGACATTTGCAGAGAAAGCGTTCTGTTTCTATCGTATTGAGGCCATAAAATTGGATTAAGTAGACCCACAAATGTGGTAGGAAGTATACCCAGAGAACAAGATTTAGAATAAGAAATATAAAAACACTTGCTTATATTTAAATCTAACTTATTTCCTTTACACCAAGCCACAACATCTACATCTAAATCAGATTGAAGGTTTACAGAGTCCACTGTACTTGCTATCCCCGAGTGTATCTTTAAATCATCGGCATGCAAGAGAAAATGTGTGTTATTAAAACAGCTAAAAATGTCATTAACAAAAATTGTAAAAACCAGGGGACCCAGTACTACCCTGAGGTACACCAGAGGGCGCAATAAAAGAAATACTGGGTTGCCCATATTCGACGGACCCATGTGTGTTCTTTTTAACTCAAAGAGAAACACAATTTTTTTGATGTTGACGACAATAATCATTTTATTTGGTTCAAGTAGATTTGTTGACATCACTTTTTGAATATGATATCTCTCAAATGGCCGCCTTGAGCCGGTACGGCGTATTGTGCCCGTTTTGCAGCATTTTCCATAGTTTTAGCTAACATTTCGGCTGTAATAGCGGCTATTTCCTCACGGATGTTGTTCTTGAGTTCTTCTATGGTCTTTGGCTTATTAATATAAGCTTTTGATTTTCACAAGAAGAAGTCAGGTGGCGTTAAATCGGGCGAACGCGGTGGCCAGTCAAAATCGCCATTATTCGACATTAAACGACGAGGAAACAATTTCTTCTGTGTGGTGGAGCGCCGTCTTGTTGAAACCAGAACTGCCTCATACGCTTTCGACGAATAATTGGCATCACAAAAGTGTTTATCTTTTCGCGATAACGCTCCTGATTGACGGTATCAGCTTGACCGTCTTCATTTTCGAAGAAAAACGACCCAATAATCGTTTTCGCACTAACGCCGCACCAAACAGTGACTTTGTCGTCGTAAAGAGGTACCTCTTGAATTTCGTGAGGATTTTCAGTGGCGTAAATACGGCAATTTTGCTTGTTTACCGTCCCATTCAATAAGAAATGAGTCTCATCGGATATGATGATTTTGTTCCAAAATTGCTCGTCATCTTCAGCCATTTCGATGACTCTTTGGGCCCATTGCAATCGACGAGGCTTGTCCGCAGGCAACAATCTTTACGTCAATTGAATCTTATTCGGGAATAAATGCAAATCAATGCGGATAATTCGTTGTAAAGTGGTCCGAGCAATGCCCAACTGCTGAGAACGGCGATTTTGGGATGTCCTTGGCGACGCCTTGGTTGGTTTTGATTTGGCCTCTTTGGATTAGAAAGAGCATCACCAGTCGAAAACCTTTCGTACAAACATTTAATGGCGTTCTTAGAAGGCGCACTTTTCACATTATTTAATTTTTTATACCCACTTTGAGTTTTCACAATTGACTTCTTTTGTTGAATGTAAATTTCAACAATTTGGGAGCGCTCGCGTGGCGTGTCCCTGGTTCCATGGCAAAAATCTGCTTGGACTGACGCTTCCAACGCGGTATGTCATTCAGCGATCTGACGTCTCTGTCAAAAGGTGCAGGGTTGCCAGATGGGTCCGTCGAATATGGGCAACCCTGTAGATGACGCTCTATCAACGTTGACGACACATTTCCGAGAGGAGAGATAGGATTTAATCTATTTTAAAAGAGTGGAATAGAATCCTATAGCTCTCAATTTGGAAATTAAAACCCTGTGATTAGCCTTATCAAAGGCTTTTGAAAGTCTGTAAACAGTGTCAACTTTATTTTTTTTTTTTAAACGATAATATACAAGATTTAAAACAGTATATCTACCTTTCATGAAGTCGTGTTGGTCTGCTGAAATATAACGATTAACTGCACAATAAATTTTTTCTTTTACGATTAATTCAAATAATTTTGAAACCGTGGATAATTTGGCAATTGGTCTATAATTGGCAATATTATTTTTATTTCCACTTTTGAATACTGGATTAATGGTTGTTACTTTCCACGCATATATGAATTCTCCTCGTTCAAGGGATTTGTTAAGGCCAGCGGGCCAATTAGATGTGCTAAATTCAGTAGTTTTCGCGAAGCGTTGTAGGATGAGAAAAAAAACAATTAGCCAAATGAAGTTTTGGGGATAGTTTAATATATATTTCAACTAAAAAAAAAAATTGGACAATCTCCAACAATATATTGTAAGCCGAGTTATCAATAGATTCCCAGAGCGCCTGTATCCAACTTCTGTACAAGATACAACTTGCAATTTTCATCTGAAAACAAAAACAAAAGATTATTAATTTTGATGTAATTATCTTCGATGTGTCTACTTGAGAATTTGAACCAAAAAAAATCTGCCAAAAAATTGGCTGCATCTCTAGAATACGTGCTTGAGTTTCGTTATATGCTGAGAATTATGCCTGAAACGCTTTTATTGGCATCGCAAAAATTTTTCTTTGTAACACAAAATCCGCTGGCATGTGCGGATGAAGTGCAGGTGAGGAGCGGGAATGCTTGTCTTTTAATCATCCTATTACTTACATATTTACCGCTGCCCTGATCTCCTCGCAAAGCATAGGGCCTTTACCGCGAAGGATTTGGAATAATAGGCTTAAAAATTATGTGAAACGTTTGATTTGGCAATGGGGAATATTGAACGCGGCAGGTAGCAAATTTTCCATGACATGATGCTGGAGTAGAAACGACAAACTTCGAAGATTATTAATTTAAAGTACTTGCGGCACGAATTAATGCAATTTTCGTTACTTTCGTTCATTTCATTTCATTTCATTTTATTTTGAACTAGCATTACCCAGTGGGCTTCGCACCACCATACATAAAATGTTTTTTTTATATCGCCAGAAATTTTTCATATTAAGTTTTCTTTATAGAACTCGTAAAATGTTTAAACAGTTGAATTAGTTGATTTTTTTCATTCAACATACTTTCTAAAGATGTCACAATAGCCTTTTCTGTACTTTTTTAAAATTTGATTGTGGTGGTCACCTATGTATATACAGGTAAGGTGAAAGAGCCGATAAAAACTTTTAATTAAACATTGATTCCTTAATTTCCATTTCAATTTTTTACGCTAAATAAATTATGCTAAAATAAATAAAGTTAAAAATGTGTTTCCAGTTCCTCCTGGAGCATTAAATTTTTTATTAATATATTATATATGTAATTGCTCATTTCTATGATACAAAACAATATCTCGTGGCCGAAACTGTTCACCAACCACAACAATGGCTACTTCATCAATCGTTGGTACATTGAATCGTCTGGCGTGCTCCCCAATTGGTGTTTTATCGGCTTTTATTATGATTTTGTGACCATCGGTGGGCATCCGTTTGAGTGCCACTTTGAACAATTTCACCAATTCATTGTGTTGATGGAACATTGTTTGCAATTCATTCACGATTGATCTTCCCGTATTCGTCGAAATTGCGCAGCGCTGATCTAATTCACGATTCTCATCACCAATAAAATATATTTGCAAAAATTGATGGTCACGTCATATATTTGCAAAAATTGATGGTCTTGCACGTGGCATTCTTTCAGTACAGTATATTACTAATTGAAGGTAAAAGCAAAACATTGAAAATTATTTCAAGTCATTTCGGACGAAAATATATAAAAATAAATTTAATTCAAAGTTCAATGTGTGTACGTGGTTAAAACAAACACATGGTTAACACTCACCAAAAGTATGAGAACTGTCAACTGAATTCCAACGACGGCAAATTAATATTAACATAATACACTTACAACCACAACAGTACAACAGAAACGCTCATAAGCGGCTGTGTATTTGTTGTTGTTTTTCCCATACAGGCATTTCGAATGAGAGGAAACCATTACTCACATAAAATGTCATAACTCAGGAACGGCTGCACCGATTTCAATCAAACTTCACACAAACCACCTCCTGAAAGATAGGAAAGAGCTCTAAAGTTTTTGTGTCAATGGTTCGGCGGTTCTTGACTTATAAGATTACCAAGGAAATGTATATTAACTTCTTTTTATATACATATATAGATTATTATTTTGAATATTGATTAATACTTCTGAGTCCAAAAAAGAGGTGGTCATATTACTTCCTTTTGCTTTTCTTAAATTATTATTAAAAATAATAGTCGATTAGAAATCACATCGAGTACACAATTGAATGAAGTCTATTATAAAATGTACATACATACATATTTTCGTATTCCTCAATAAAATTTTAGATGGCTTTCATAAAAGAAGTGTAAAAGTGTTCTCTCTCCTAACGGATACCACTCTTAAGCGGACACTTCCCGTAAACGGATAGTTTTTTCAGTACTAAAAATTCTTACGGGTTTTTGAGAATTTTTCCCTCTTGAGCGAACAACCCTCTCATAACAGGACGCGGACACTTGTTTTCCACCCCAAAAGGTACTGTCACTATCTAACGTATCATCTCTAGATCGCTTAGCCTTCGTGCGTAGGATAAAATATATAAAAAGCCTGCTGATTCATCTGGCAGTGACACTGATAGACTGAATCGAGGAACTATAATTCGTTCTGACTCTACCGTCGTCTCACATTGTAAGTTTAGATAATAAGGAAGATAAGACTTCATCGCTGATGGACCCTATTGGCTTTGAATGAAAATGTGACTCTTTTACTATACCAATGCGTATCTTATCGCTCAGAACGACAGACGCGAGAGCATTGCAGCTACGAACTAATTTGGGCGGCTATATGCAGGCACGCATCCCAAAAGGGTTAATATTGATAAATTGTGCTATGAATGGTTTGTGAAAGCACGAAATAAAGGCATTCCTTTGTCGGGCACACTTATAAGGAGCAAAGCTAAAGAAATTTCAGTGAGACTCAATTACGACGATTTTAAAGCATCATCCATTAATACGAAGTCAAAAGTGTTACCGAAAAGGGGTTATATACAGGGTGAACGATATGAAGTGTTACCAACTTCACGCTGCTTGTTCGTGACGCCATTGTTCGTGAGTTCAGTTACCTCGAAGTGAATAAAATGTTTGTGTATCGCACTATAAACCGTTACAATGATACTGGTAGCATTGCAAAACGCTATGGAGGTGGACCAAAAAAAACCGGAACAACGCCAGAAATGGTTCGGAAAGTGAAGGCTCGATTTGAACGAAATCCACGTCGAAGTGGAAGAAAAATGGCCAAAGAACTGAAAATATCGCAAGACAGCATTCGACGCATATTGAAAAATGAGCTCAAAGTCAAGGCTTACAAGTTCCAAAAAGCACACGATCTTTCACCCCAGCAAAAAAAAAATTTCGGTGCGAAAGAATTCGCCAGACGCTAATCCGATGGACTATTCCATCTGGTCCATTTTAGAGAGCAAGGTGAGGACTAAAAAATATGCCAGTATAGATGCGCTGAAAAAAGCGATTATACGAGAATGGGCCAAAATACCTCAAGATCACATTCGCGCAGCATTAAAGCAGCCGATAAAGAATTTGCATTAAAATGTGAAAAATGCACAGGTAGAAAATGTTTAAGGATAGGCTCACGATTTCACACTGCTCCAATATGGCTGGAGAAAGAGAACGCATTTCTGTTATTAGGAAATCTGCAAGACCTCGGGCATTTCGTAACATAAATTTGAACAATTCACCCGTTAATTAGCGATCAAACAAAAAGGCTTGAATGACATCTGATTTGATGACATATTTTTGGGAGCAGTTCGATAGAAAAATGCAACTTCAAAAGCGGAGCGTCGTTCTATTTCCTTATAATCCTATCCTCGCGAACTAAAATTGAAAAATGTTAAAGTTATTTTTCTCGCAGCAAACACAACAGCATTTTGTGAGCCCCTTGACCAAATCGTTATAAAAAAGTTTCATCATTATTTTTAAAACACATTTTGTTTCGTATGGAAGAGACAAATTCTGCTATGAAGTTGTCAAAATCAAACAATTTGTTAGATGTTGTTTATTTCATGCACAAAGCGTGGAAGCAAATAAGTCCACAGGCAATACTATACATAATTGTTTCATTAAAGCTGGGTTTGGGAAATCAGATATCCCAAATAACGATAGCGGTTAGACCGCAGAAGATGAGCGTCCGCTATCAGCACTTGCTCAGTTCTCCAACGTTATTAATCGAGTGCAGAGCGAAATCCAAGTTGACATGGAAGACTATCTTAATTTAGATAATGAAATATTCATTAATGATGAAGATTTGGAAAATGTCAATTCTGAAGTGTTAACTGTTTGCCAAGAATCGTTGGCCATCTCGTCTGAAGATGAAATAGAAAATGAGGTTGACGACAAGTTAACTTCCTATAAAAAGGCTTATTTAACTCCAAAAAAACTAAGAGCTTTTTTTCTAAACCACAACGATCTTAGGGGTGTTGAACTGCTTACTGATCTTCAAATACATCTTCAAGATATTAAAATTGAAGAAAAAATTCGCCAAGCAACAATTACTGTCTTTTTGAAATCAATTAGAATTTCTTGTTTAATAAATTTTGGTTTTTAGTTTGGTTGAAAAAATTTTGAAAATCCTTTCTTTGTCTTATGTATGTATATATGTATTAGTATTCTTGTTTCGGAAATAAAACTGTTTAAACAAACACCCAAAGAAATTTCCAATAAGAGCTGTTATTTTGATAAAAGATTAATGGTTTCGTTGCTTGTGTGACACGTAGCGCCGTGAATCATCTCTCGATAGCGCAATCCATTCACCGTAACTGTGGCTCCAGCTTCATTTTCGAAAAAGTAAGGTCCAGTGACTCCGCCGGACCATAAACCGCACCAAACAGTCACACGTTGAGGATAGAGAGACTTTTCAACCATAACCCTTGGATTTTCTGAGCCCCAGATCCGACAAGTTTGCTTGTTCCCGTGCCACCGAGGTGGAAATGGGAATTCGATAGAATTCCGGATTATTTTCATGCATTCCAACGACCCGATCAGCAAAGACACGACGTTGTTGTTGATCGGCCGGCTTGATTTCTTGTGTTAACTGGACTTTATAAGACTTAAGATCCAAATCTTTGTACAAAATACGGTGTAATGACGTTTGTGGAATGCCCAATTCCAAAGAACGACGAGGACAAACCTGGGTTTTCTTCAACACTTTCGGCTACAACAGCAATATTTCCGGCGGTTCTTGAGCGACGTGCACGGGTTTTATTCTTCACATCACTAACTTGTCCCAACAGCTCGAATTTTTTCACCAATTTCTGTATTGCGTCCGACAAGGAGCTTCACGTTCACCCAAAAATGTTCGAGTTTTACCAACCGACCCTGCCAAATTTTCACCAGTTTTATAGTGAATTTTAATAACTTCAATGCGTTGTTTAAGCGTGTGTCGTTCCATTTTTATTAATGGCGCAGTTTTTACTTGTCAAATTTCAAAAAATGACAGCTTCAAAAGTGACTTCTACCGAAATAGCGCGCTATTCAAAACAACACCTGTTATTGGAAAACACCTGTTCTGAACTCTTTTTATATTTTTCTCATAAGCTGACAAATTTGTCAGTTCCTTGGGTGTCAGCTTAATGGGAGTACACTGTACATATGTATGTAAGTATGCACGTATAAATGTAAATATAGATTTCCAGGTCAGTGCTTCATAAACGCGCACTTCATATTTTTCTTTTTTTTCGACACGATTATCAATTTCAATGTTTGTGTAAATGTGTGTGCATATCGCTTATGTGGGCCACAAACGGGCAGCTAATCATAAGAGTGGGTTGAAATTCGTTTCGTTCCCAACAAATTTTCATTTCACATTGTTCGCCGCGGAGTAAACACGAAACACGGAAAGATAATAATTGCCCTGTATGGGGGTGCTTATTATGGATTTTGGAACCTTTCCGCTCATTTGTGCACTTTGAAAGCTCAACGGAAATTTGAAAAATCGTCAACTTCGTCACGTATACACAACCGATTGCAAGAAAAACAAAAATGTTTGTCAACGTCGATCTATTGAACTTTCAACCGATTCTTATGATTTGTTGCCTGTTTCTGACAAGTAAACAAAAACAAATGACAAAGATTCAGTTATCGAATGTAGCTCGCTTGTGCTCACGACATTGCAGCACAGTGTGTCAAGTGCAGTAATTAATTAACACAAACGGCATTGCCACACATCTGATTGAGAAATTTTGTTTCCGATATTCCACTGCGGAGAATAACAGCGCTTACGAGAAACAACTAATCTTATTGCAATGCGAAAATACTTACATATTTTAGGTGAATTTTCTGAACACCCCTGTATGGCAGTCCGACTTGTTTGTAAATTTTTCGTTTTGGATTATCTTTTTGAAGGTGCGTATTTTATTCGCCAAACTGAAATAAATCAGTCAACTATTTTTAAAACTATTCAAAATAAATAAGTTAATAAATGGAGAAAACAAAGGCAACACTGCCTTTTGATCTACACTTTATAAGGGCGAATAAAGGGGAAAGGGTCAGATTTTAAATTTATCGTGGCAGAACTATTATTTTTTTATTAATGTTTTTAATTTTTTTTTTTTAACATTAACATTTTAGAAAATTTAAAAGTGGCTAATTTTTAATTTCTGATTGAAAATAAATTAAATTTCAATTCATAGGACGACAATTTTGATGACGTACGGGCGTTCGCGAGTTAGGTTTTGCAATTTTTTTTTTATCTTTGAGTGTGTGGGAAAATGTAGCAGTTTTTTTTTAATAAAAATGCTTCAGGTTAGGTTAGGTTTGGCAGCCGCATCGCACATAGAGACAGCGATGCCACTTATACCACGAAATGGGTCCGTTGTGAGCCAAAAATGCTTTAAATTCGTATAGAAATAAAAAATAAATAATTGGCGTGTACAATTCTGTTAGGTGTTTGGCCGAGCTCCTCCTTCTACTGGTGGCGTTTGCCTTGATGTTCCTCCGCAAATGGTGGGACCTACAGTTTTAAGGCGACTCCGAACAGCAAATGGTTTTGTATGAGGAGTTTTTTCGAGGCAGAAATACACTCGGAGGTATGCCTTTGCCTGCAAAATGGCAACCGCTATTAGAAACAACTCTTTCTATTATTTGATGCTCATGCACAGAAATTCGAGCCTATGCACTCCCGAATGGTAGTCACGCACAAACTCATTCGATTACGGCGGCCACATAAGGCACCTTTCTGCTCTAGAGACGTAAAAATTGAATGCGTTGAAAATTGAAGAAAAACAATCGGTATCAATTGAAAAGAGTTTTTATTCATTAGATCAATTCTTTATTTACAATAATAAAAAAATTGCTTCCCCTGACGTAACACATGTCACTGGCGTAACTGGTTGCGTTGCTCAGATACGACTGAAAAAAAAATCGTTCGATTATTCATCAGCAGATATTTCGCTATGGTGGGTAGCAGATTTACAAAAAAAAATGTATAGATATTTTATCAGTTTATTGAAAAACAAAAAGGAAAGGATTTGTTTCCACGTTCTCGCTCTTAAAAAAATTAGAAAAATTTATTATAAAGTTATAATTCTGCTACTCGCGAGAGCCACAAGTCTACACAATAACATATTAAAAATTCAAATTAAGTGACTCAGTACTTTTTAAGAAATTACCAACGCCAACTCGGAAAAAATAGTTTCGAGAAAATCACGGGTAAGGCGCTAATACCTGGACGTCGTACTCCAAGCCGGCCTCATTTTAAAGGGCTGTAACGTAGCCGGCGGCCGCCATAACCGAATGGGTTGGTGCGTGACTACCATTCGAAGTTCACAGAGAGAACGTAGGTTCGAATCTCGGAGAAAAGAAATTAAGAAAAAAAAATTCTATCTAATAGCGGTCGCCCTTCGGCAGGCAATGGCAAACCGACGAGGGTATTTCTGCCATGAAAAAGTTCCTCATAAAAATATCTGCCGTGCGGAGTCGGCTTGAAACTCCTCAAATAGGAGGGGGAGCTCGGTCAAGCACCCAAAAAGGGTGTACATATATATAACGTCCAAACTACAAAGAATTTCAATATAAAAATTTGCTAGTATAAACTATCATAACATGAAGAAAAAAATCGATTTTTTCAAAATTCTAGACCAGAAAGGTGCCTTAATTCGTATAGAATGCAAAAATACTTATAAATACGTAGGTACATAATTTTTCGACCCCTAGTCTTTAGACTACACCCTGAAGTCTGTAAATATCGGACCACCCCAATCTTCTTCACTCTAACGCCTACGGGTCCGGCTGTTGCAAAAGTTTTGCTTGCCAACCGTGAATTACTGTCCCTGCCTGACAGTAATATTGAGCACTCGTTAACTTTGCTGATACGCTGTGCGACGAGCTTACTTTATGCCTAAACGAATAACATTTATTCTAGTTTAGATTAGATTAGATTTGTGGGGGGTTGGACAAGTCCGAGCACTCAGTAAGGAGACCATTGTACTACACCCGGATAGAATTCAGTAGAAAGAATAGAGATAGGATAGATAAAATGTATTCACTTGTAAATTAAAGCTGTGCTCAGGGCGGTCGTGTTTTTAGCCACCAGGAAACCTGCCGTAAAACATAAAAATATGCAGTGGCTCACAGCTTATTTCATGCAGGTGAACTACTAAAACTTCGAATGCTGTATTTTGAAAGCTAAAACTTTTTTGAAAAAATTTAATTATCAAATAATTTATACGCAATTGCAGTATAAAAAAGGTACTTTATATATTTTTTAAAGTTTTAAACAAAAAATATAAAAAATAAAAACACAGAGCAGTTCAAAATTTTATGTCACAGCTTATTTCATGCGTTATTCATTTTTTCTTAAATTTAAGTTAAACTAATGATTTAAAAATGATTCAGTACTTTGTGTGGTATCCTTTGGCTTTATTAACAGCTTTTAACCTTTCTGGCATTGACTCCACTAGCTCTTTCGTTACTTCCGGTCCGATTTTGTTCCACTCCACCAAAATTACCGGTTTTATCTGATCTCTATTGCTTTGGAGTAGATTATCTTTTAGAATATTGAGGTACATTGTTTTGTCCATAATACCCTCGACAAACACAAAATTTCCTACTACGTCGGCTGACATACATGCCCATGCCATTGTACTGTCACCACCATGTTTCACAGTCGGTTTTATGTTGCTTTTGTGGAGCTCTGTATTAGGTTTCCGCCAGACGTAAGACATTCCATCTGAGCCGAATAGGTTGAATTTGGACTCGTCAGAAAATATTACCGTTGTCCAAAAATCAAAATCTTTAATTTCGACCGCTCTAGCGAATGCAACCCGCCTCAATTGATTTTTTTATTTATGAATGGCTTCCTTGTGCTACTCGACCATTAAAGTGCTTTTTACGTAGTACGCATCGCACTGTTTCGACGCAACATGATTTGCCCACTTCCTGCTGAATTTCGTTTAGCAGTTTTGGAGCCGATAGCATTGGGTTTTCTTTTATTTTTCGAATAATTAAACGCTTATCAAAAATGTTATTTAAGGCACATCGGCCTTTATTTTGTACCCGATTTTCATGAACGAAGCGTTCAATGATACTTTGTGCTGTAGCACTACGCAAAAAAACTATTTCCGCAATTTTTTGCTGCGACTTTCCGCTTTGAAAATGCTTGATGATCAGTTCTCGCTGTTCAATCGTAGTACGTCGGCCCATTTTTTATATTTTTTTATATTGTCCACTTGGCGATCACAGATATACTAAAAATTGCATAGAACAATAACTGTGCGATAGTTACACAAACTAGAAATTCAAAATACCGTTAACCAAGCGACTAGCCGCCGTCACAGCATAAACAAGTGCTTGAATGAAATAAGCTCTGAGCAAAGATACCGCATCAGTGTTGCCATTTTGGTGATTTTGGAGCTAGATTTAGCTCTTTTTTTTTTAAATTGCTCCAAAAATTTGGATTTAGCTCCTAGCTCTTTTTTTAGCTCTTTTTAAAATGAAATAGTTCTTTTTAGCTACAAATATTTTAAATATTTAAACAAAATAATTTACTACTCTTTGTACTTAAATTAATTCGACGTGTTTTTTTTGTTGCCGTGTGGTAACTCCTGTAGCCATGAACGATTTCTATGTTCTATAATCGATTAGTTTCAAAAGTATCATACCTAATACTATTGGCGCATTTTCACTTAAAAACGCGCAATGGAGAGGTAAGCCTTTTTTTTATTTTTCTAATTAATAATACTTTAAGATCACTTTTTACTTATGCAGATTTATAAGCAAAAGACTGCCGACTGCCGCCAATGAGGGTTCTGACCATGAATGTTTGGCAAAGCAAATAAGGTAAAATTTTTGTTATTTTGTTTAATATAAAAATAACCTCTTTAATGCTTATAGGAACTACGAGCAAAAACCGCGATCTACATGGCTTCAAGACAAAAGATTCAGGAAGTGGTTGATCGAGACTGGAAAAGGTTTGCAATGTAAGTACTGCCACTGCAGCTTGAAATCCAAATTACACGGCCTTATTCGTCACGCTGCCACAAGCAAGCACATAAATGCAGCTTCGCCATTTATGTCGGGCTCTCAGCCGACAGTTTCATTTATAAAAAAGCAAGAAATGGAAGTACACAGAGCGGAATTGGCCAATGCGTTATTCATCGGAGTACACACTTCAATTAGAGTGGTTGACCACCTAACCATTTTGCAAAGCGGGATATTTTCGGATAGCAAAGCTGCACCCAATTTGAAGCTACGAAGATCAAAGTGTAGCGCTATACTTAAAAATGTGCTAAGTCCCTATTTTAAAAGTTTGCTAATGGCTGATCTCAAAGATAATAAATTTAGTCTAATTATCGACGAAGCAACAGACATAACTACAAAAAAATATGTGGGCATTGTAGTCAGATACTACAGTAACTCATCGAAAGTTTTCGTTAATACTTTTTTAAAACTCGCGGAGTTGGAAAAGTGCACGGCGGATGGCATTGTGTTAGCCATTTCCAATACATTAAAGGAATTTAATTTAAGTTTTGAAAACATAGTGGGTGTAGGAACAGATAATGCTAGTGTTATGGTTGGGGTTAATAACGGAGTCATTACTCGACTGAAGGAATTCAATGCCAATATCAAACTCGTTCCTTGCATTTGTCACTCAATACAACTAGCTGTTTGTGCGGCTTCGAAATGTATGCCAAATGAAATCGAATTTATAATTTCCGAAACCTACAACTGGTTTTCAAAATCTTCGCTGCGACAAGCACAATACGAGTCTCTATACTCTACCATTAACGATGGTATGTGTCCATTAAAAATTACTCGAGCGTGTGAAACACGGTGGCTGTCAATCGAACCAGCAGTCAAAAGAATTGTAGATCAGTGGTTGGAACTTAAAACTCATTTTGGCATAGCTGCTTTGAATGAATCATGTCACAAAGCCCAACTTCTTTCAAAAATGTACACTGATGAAAATTTGGCATATTTCCAGTTTTTAAAACCAATTTTAAGTGAAGTGCAAAAAGTGAACAAACTTTTTGAAAGTAACATAGCTGACCCTATGAAATTGTTTTCCGAAGTTGTATATTTAATTTCAAGCTTGTGCATCAGTATAGTGTCACCTTCTGAAGATTTCAACCCTTTAACGTCTGAATTAGACAATTTTTTTACTCCTATTCCTTACTTTCATTATAATTTTGAACAATTTATTCGACAAAAAAAAGAGGAAAACACCATAAATGAGAGCACAGAAAACGAAATTCGTAATATTTGTCGAAAATTTATAATGAAATTAATTGAACAGTTGAGGCAACGTTTGCCACATAACATAAATACTTTAAAAAAAATTGATTTTTTTTCCACTGAAAATACTCTAAAAACAATAAAGCCTCAAATTTTTGATTACTTTGAAAACGAAAACAATAATTTCAATATAGATGAAATTACATGCTTGGAAATGCAGTGGCGCAACATACATTTATATGATTGGAAAAATGTGAACAATACTTTAGATTTTTGGATCGAGGTTAAGGAATATAAAAATTCTGTAAATGATAATCCGTTTAATGAACTGGCAAATTTTGTATTTTCTCTTCTTGTGCTACCACTTAGCAACGCTGAAGTTGAAAGAACTTTTTCGATGATGAATTGCATTAAAAATAAACAACGCAATAAAATTAATTTGGTTATGTTAAACACTTTGTTAACAATAAGATGTGGGCTTAAGAGACTTAATAAGTGTTGCCATGATTTTGTCATAAAAGATGATCTCTTAAAGTTAATGAGAAATGATATATACGACTGCAACAATAATGATGATATTGTAGAAGATTTTTGTGGTGATGAAGAATTTGATATATTTTGATATATTTAAATTGATATGTTATATCGTTACACTTTATTTAAAAAAAAAGTAAGAAATGTATTTTTTTCATTGTTTTCCATACATAAATGTGTTCCTAATGAATTCTTTAAAGTACAAGATTTATATTATTTAATGTGATGTTTAATAGACTATTTTTTTTTTGTTTCTGCTTTTGCAAATAAATGAATATATGAACTTTTTCATATATTGTTATTACTGAATTGTTTAAAAATATATTAATTTTAATTTTGAAAACACTGAACAAAATTTAGCTCTTTTATTAGCTCCAAAAAAAAATTTTTGGCTCTTTTTAGCTCTTTTTTTTGACAAATTTAGCTCCAACAGCAAATTTTTTCTGGCAACACTGTACCGCATTGTGGTTTCATTTCATCCCGTGGTGTGAGTGGGACTATATTTCCACGAATTCTGCTCTACTCATTATGTTAGCAAATCATTTTACTAAATATTTACATTAACTTTTTTTTTAAATTGTGACAATTTTTCCTACTGCAATAATTTAAATTCATAAACTGAAACTGCATGAAATAGCTGTGAGTGACTGTATGTTGCAATCAGACACAGCCTACATTTAAAATAGTACCAATATTGCACATGCACACACACATATTTTTCCAAAAAGATATTGGAGCGGCTTCGAGAGCCACATCATCGTTACCGTCGCCAACAACACATCGTTTAGTCTACACGAAACACTGTGCAGGCAGAGCAACATTTCTAATCTGAATAAAGCTTTCAAATGCATATTTTATAAGCTTAATTTGGGGGAAGCTTTTTCATTAGCTTCCTAATCAAAATCAGCTGTTATTGTGCCACAACAAAATACAAGTTTTATCTCCCGCGCTCGTTGCTTGCCGCTGAGTGAGTGTGCTGTGCTGAGAGTGAGAAGATAATAGGTGCCATAATAAATCGCACATTGTATACTATTTAACGGGGACAGCAATAAAAACACAAAGTTAACTGCTTTAACAAGCGATAAACACAAGCACGTGAGAGCCAACACTATTGCTCGCTGGTGAGATTTGTGAGGTTCATAGAAGCGCAACACAGCGCCGATCGCCACTACCCCAAAAGCAGCGATTCAGCTACACATCGACGGCCGGTTATCACAAAGGGAGTTAATTTGTGTCAGGTGACTATTAAAAAACTAAGAAAATCAAAAGCGCACTAAATGAAATTTACAAAAGCCCTAAAAAACTAGGTTTCATAAAAATATTTGCTCACAAAATATAGCAATGGGAACAGGCGCCAAGAATTACCAGCCACCAGAATGGATTACAGCCGAATTTCTGCAGGACGTGCTGAAGGAGTACTTCAAAGATAACACGTTGGAAGTGCACGAGTTGGTGGTGAAGAGTGCATTAAATGGTGAGAAAGGTAGCGGCTATGCCAGCGAAATGCACCGTGCCACTTTCAACTTGGCACGGAAGGACGGCAACGGCCGCTTTTCGGTGATCGTCAAAGTGAGTAATGCGTCAAGTCTGCTATGGTGAAACTTTGTGAATATTGCCATAACAGCTAACAGATTCTATTTCATTTATTTGTTCTAGGATCACCCAAAGGGCTACACTGGTGTTGTTGCGCACAAGAGTAAACTGTTCAAACGTGAAATATTGGCGTATAAAGAAATACTTCCCCGCGTGGAGGAATTGCTGGCTTCTATTGGTGATAAAACCAAAATTGCGCCCGCCTGTTACTACACCACCGAGACACCTGAGCCGTTCCTTGTACTTGAGGATATGCAACTAACGGGTTTTGAGAACTTTGAAAGGTGCCGTTTGCTCAATCTAGACTACACTTTGCCAACCATTGAAAAGCTAGCCAAGCTGCATGCTTGTTCTGCAGTTATAGCGAAAGAGACACCCGAGGTTTTAGAGTTCTTCCAAGAAGCACCAATTTCCAGAAATCCAGAACGCAAGGATTTTCTTAGCTTCTTTCCGGTGAATATACGCTGTGTTGCCGAAGAGTTGACCCATTGGAAGGGTTATGAAGAGATCACTGAAAAAATGTTTACATTGGCTCAAAACGTGCTTCAAAATGCTGTGGAAATGTATGAATCGCACGACCAAGGCTTCCGTGTGCTCAATATGGCCGATTTGTGGATCGACAATCTGATGTTCCATGTCAACAATGACACGAAAGAGTCCGATGATGTGGTTATGGTGAGTATTCTGAAATGGCCTGCAACAGAATGAACTCATTTCATAATTTACTTGCAGTTGGATTTCCAATTATCATATTACGGTTCGCCGGCCATGGATCTGAATTACTTCCTTTTCGGTTCGCTAAACGAAAATGTACGGAAGGTGCATTTCAAATTCATAGTGCGTGAATATCATCGTATTTTGAAGGAAACACTCGAGAAGCTGCATTACAGCGGGGAAATACCTACGCTGAAGGACATAAACATTGCGCTTATACAGAATAGCCTGCAAGGTAAGAACTTAGTTGTTAACTCTATATTCAGCTAATAAGTCTGGGCAGCCTTTTTTGTAACAGTTTTAAATATTATTTAAGTATTCACGAAATTCCATATACGAGTACTTTCCTAAAATTGTGATACATATATAAGTAAAATTTTAAGTATGTTGGAATTTGTGGGGCAAGATAATCGCGATGGATAGGGCAAACCAGCGCACGAAGTCAGCAGAGCTACTTCAGACTGAAATCCACACTAAGCACGAAATAGAGGCGCCAAAATTGAGCGGCGTTAGTCTTATGCTAATCCAACAGGCAAAATACTTAGGTGTTATCTTAGATCCCAAACTCAGCTGGAGGTCCAACGTAGAGTACAGGGTAAAGAAAGCGAATATAGCACTTACCACGTGTAAAAAAATTTATGGTAAAAAATGAGGTATCCAACCAAAACTATCCAATTGGTCCTACACAGCGATTGTAAGGCTAATACTAACATATGCGGCACTAGTCTGGTGGCCCGCAACAGAAAAGAAATACAACCAAACCAAGCTGAACAAGATACAAAGGACAGCGTGTATCTCAACTACAGGAGCGCTTAGCACCAGTCCTACTGAAGCGCTCAATGTACTAACTCATCTATTACCATTAGACTTACATATGAAAACAATGACTACTTGCAGCGCGGTGAGGCTCAGAGATATAGAAAGCTGGACAACAAGATTGTACGACCACAGCAAGATCCTCCTACAGGGACCCTCACGGCTCAAAAACAGATCAGACTACAGTCCCCGAACTTAGCTTCAAGAAAGATTTTACGGTACATTTTCCACCGAGAGCCGAATGGGGAAAAGGGAAGGTGATTGGAAGATATGATATTCAAATCTACACAGACGGGTCTAAGATGAACTGTGGTGTGAGAGCTGGCTTCCATTCGGAACCGCTCAACCCATCTCAGTCAATTCGACTTCCTGACTATGCCAGCGTCTTCCAAGCAAAACTACTTGCGATCAGAGAAGCAGGCACTAAAACTCTACAAGGAAGTTGGTGCACGAGTAGCTATCTTTTAAGACAGTCAAGCAGCTATCAAGGCCTTAGGTTCCGATTCCACCTTATCCAAACTAGTCTTACAGTGTAGAGAGGAACTGGAATTGTTTAGTGATTGTCTTAAATTACTCTGATGTGGGTCACTGCAACCCTTTTAGGTCATTGGAATGTAGAGGATCATGCAACCTCCCTTTCAATCCCATCTGCAGAAGCTGTCAAGCGGAAGGGGTGAAGGAAAGTATTTTCCACTACTAATGTGAATGTCCAGGGCTAGCTAGGGTACATCTCATCGCTCTTTCGGTAAGCCTTTCTTGCAACAAACTAGTGGGATCTCAGACAGAATTTGCTGCAATACCTCGGACGAAATGGATCTGACTTAGAAAAAAACAAAAAAGACATCATCACACAAGACCAGTGGTAGTGAAACGGTGCTGATCGCTAATTAGGATTATTTCAATAGAAATACTCAACCACTTCAACAACAACAACAACAGAGGACGCCACAGGGGATCATGGCGACGTAACAATGATCGTATAGACGAAAACCTGAGGTGGACACAGGTTAAGGCAAAAGCTGAAAACCGAAACCAATGGAAATCATTTGTTCTGAAACTATGCGCCCAGTGACCGGAGCGATAGTAATCAATCATCATCGTATATAATTGGCGCCTACACCCTTTTCGGTTATTTGGCCGAGCTCCTTCTCCTATTTGATGTGTGCGTCTTGATGTTTTTTGCAGAAATGGAGGGGCTTACAGTTTTACGCCGCCTCCGAACGTCACATGGTTTTTTTGTGAGGAGCTCTTTCATGGCAGAAATACACTCGGATGTTTGTTATTGCCTGCCGAGGAGCGATTGCCATTACAAAAACTTCTTCTATCAATTGGTGTTTTGTCTCCGCAGTTTCCAATCTGCGCACTTGCGAATGATAGTCACGCATCAACCCATTCGGCTACGGGGACCGCCGTTAGTAATAAAAGGCAAAATATGGTTAGTCTTATTAAGTATGAATGTGACATTTGAGAAACGGAGAGTTCATGCCCTTAACTCGCCCTAATCCGCGTGCTTGTTTTAATAGGCGGCTCAAAAACAAGAAAGCCGTTGGAGCGGTCAGACTTCCCGCCGAGCTATACAAAGCTGGAGGTGTAGAGCTGACAAGCCGCATGCATCAGCTCGTTTGCAGGATATGATCGGATGAGAGCATGCCAAGCGAAAGGAACCTGAGTGTGCTGTGTCCAATACATAAGAATGGTGATTATGCAATCTGCGCAAATTAACGCGGGATAAGCCTGTTTAACATCGCATCAAGGTCCTGTCGAGCGTATTGTGTGAGAGAATGAACTCCATGGTCAATAAACTGATTGGGCTCTATCAGTTCCTGGTAAGTCCATCATAGACCAGATCTTCACAATACGCCAAATGCTGCCGAAAGCCTACGAAAACCAACTCGACACGCACCACCTCTGCGTCGATTTCAAAGCCGCCTTTGATTTAAAAATATCCTCTCCCAGCCGTTCGATACCAAGCGAGGTTTCAGACAGGACGATTCTCCATCTCATGACTTTTTCAACGTTTTGCTGGAAAAAATCTTTCGCGCTGGCGTGCTGAACCGCACTGATACTATCTTTCATAAGAGCACCATACTACCAGCATATGCCAACGACATCGACATTATCGGCGAAACCAACCGCACTGTATGCTCGGCATACTCCAGTTTAAAGGGAATGGGGGTAAAACAAAGTATCTGCTGTCAACACACAAAGAGTCTTCGCGTCTTGGACAATATGTCAGTGTTGACAACCAACAATTTGAAATTGTGCAGGACTTTGTCTACCTTGGGACCAGTATTAATAACAGAAATGACGTCAGCCTGGATATCAAACGAAGAATAGCATTTGCCAATAGGTGTTACTTTGGGCTCAGTAGGCAGCTGAGAAGTAGAGCTCTCTCTCGAAGGACTAAACTGGCACTCTACAAAACGCTCATCATTCCCGTCCGAATATATGGCGCAGAAGCGGATGAAAACTTTTTGGGAGCCTTCGAGAGAAAAATTCTGAGTAAGATCTGTGGCCCCTCCTGCGTTAGTGAGGAGTACCGAGTTCGGTGGAATAGCGAGTTGTATGAACTATATAGGGACATGGAGATAGTTAAAGGTATAAAAATTTAGCGGCTACGCTGGCTTGGCCATGTCACTCGTATGAAGGAAGACGCTGCAGCAAGGAGAATTACCCCAAAAAGGGAGGCGTGGAAGAGAAAGACCACTTCTCCGTTGGAAAGACCAAGTGCTGCAGGACCTAGCTTCACTTGAGATTTCCAACTGGCACCAACGAGTGCAGGAGAGAAACAGCTGGCGCGCCATTTTGGATGCGGTCAAAACCGACGCACCGACGTTGTAGCGCCACATAAACAAAAACGGTAGTGTGTAACAGCACAAAGTAGTCGAGATAAATAAAGACATATATATGTACGATATATATATCAAAATACTCAGAATGAGCAGAAGATAATTCGATTTATTCAAGGCTGCCTATCCCTCCGTCCGGCCATATGCACGATAACTCGAGCAAAAATTGATATATTTCCGTGAAACCTGGGTCCAATATTACTCATTTTCCAAGATAGTTTGGTATTAAAAATAGGCAAAATCGGTCACTAACTACACCCATCTCCTATATAACGGTAATTTTCGAAAGAGAAAAAAAATTAAGCCAAATTACTTCCATTTGGTATTAATGACAATCCCAAAACAAAAATACGATGAAAGGAAAATTAAAAAAATGGATGGTGTTATGCCCGCTTTTGGGTAGCTGCATGTATTTTGTTGCCTATTACACTATCGCTTCTCTTCTCTTCTTCTTCTTAATTGGCGTGATAACCGCTTACGCAATTTTGGCCGCGTTCAACAAATCGCGCCAGTCGTTTCTTTTTCGTGCTAACCGGCACCAGTTGGGCACACCAAGTGAAGTCAAGTACTTCTCCACCTGATCTTTCCAACGCAAAGGAGGTCTTCCTCTATCTCTACTACCACCAGCTGGTACCGCATGAAATACTTTCAGAGACGGAGCGTTTGTATCCATTCAGATGTCATGACGCAGCCAACGTAGTCGCTGGATCTTTATACGCTGCGCTATGTCTATGTCGTCGTCCTCTATTACTCCTTACCTTATTTAAATCCGACATAAATATTTTTAAGATCTGCCATTTGAGATTTGAAATTTCCGGCCGTCAATCCCAATAAGATTTTACATAAAATGTGCACAGACATAAAAGGTTAGATCTGAACTGAATTTTGTACTTACAGCCTAGTTAAATTATATCCACAATTTACTTTATCCGTCTGTTTGGAAAGTAAAAACCGTTAATTTTCCTAAAACTAACTAAAAAATTGTCTGCTGATGTTCCTTTCTATTTCAGGTGTTATCGCCGCCACATGTCTCACCCCACTAATATTTATGGAATCGACAGGAGATGAAAAATTGGAGAACCTCACCTCACGAACTGAAGAAGGCGATCAGATGCGACGCCAGAATGCTGAAAATCCCAAATATCGCGCATTCCTGCAACGTACAGTGAAGGAGTTTGAGCTGTGTGGCTTTTTAGATGCATGAAACTGACTAACTTGAATATGGCTGAGTAAT